>NC_069367.1:57952500-58577500 GCF_021730395.1 Mercenaria mercenaria
AAAGTGCTGACTATTTATTTCAACGAAAGTCATACAATTGCCACAAAAATCGGCCACTAGTAAAACCTATGCAAACATAATGAAACATGTGTTTGATGTCAATGACGAGAATATCTCATCATGGTTACGAGATGATGGCATCATCGTTGATCGCGGCTTTAGAGACGCTATAAAGTTCTTGGAAGATCTAGGTTTGACTGTGCACATGCCACCATATTTATCCAAAGGACAAAAACAACATACCGTAAAAGAAGCTAATCTTTCAAGACTTATCACTAAAGTCAAGCGGTTGGTGGAAAGCTCAAATGGAAGAATAAAGCACTGGAAATTGCTGAATGATGTCATGCAAAATAGCTTGGTCCCATATATTGGCGATTTTACCAGAATAGTCTGTGCAATTATCAATAAGTTTAGACCTCCTTTAGTTAACGATGATGAGCAGTCACATAGAATTGCTGCTGAAATGAAGCAAAATCTGCGCTAGGCGATCAATTGCAAGCTAACCTCTAGGAAAATGAATTCGTTTCTAAAACAGTAGTGTATAGATCGGCATTGGAGTAAGATCTGGCTGAGTTACCTCGCCTTACCCTAAACGAACTGCGAGAAATGACATTTGGTGTATATCAACTAATACAAGCACAGAATTATACGTATGAACATTACAACGAGAACGGTGATTATATCATTGAATGTTTGAAAACAAATCCAAAAATACTTAAGGTATCAATTTAGTCAAGACACACCGGAACACTTAAGTACGTCACATGGATTCAATTTGGATCTGCAGACGAGGAAGAAAAAATTAACGGTTGGTATTGCAAATGCAAAGCAGGGGCAAGAGTGGTCGGATGCTGTACTCATGTAGCGACCATCTTGTGGCATATTAGCATCGAAAGGTTCGAAAAGAAAGTTAAAGTTAGCATGAACGAGAAAAGCAAGTTAAAGGACGCTGGAAGTATAAACTGGAAAGAAGAATAAAAATATAATATAATACGATACTAAAGATGTTTGTACTTACGAAAACACAGGCAAAGGGGTAGATTTGAGATTTAGTACAATGTAGAATCATTAGTGTGACAAGCTGAAAATGTTAGATTAAAAACAAAAACATGTAGTAACAGTTTTACTTATGTATTTGTACTTGTCACTTTATACGAATAATACGTGCTGTAACAGTTGTTGTATTATATCTTACATTACTGATTTTTGTAGAGCCTGCTTGCGGTGAGCTCGATATAGTCGCCACTTTTGGCAGTTCAGTGTATGTGCGTGCGTGCGTCCGTCCGATTTTGTCCGGACCATAATTCTGACATGCATGGACCAGTGAGTGAGTTGGGTTTTACGGCGAATCGACACAAATGGTCATACATCGCCGAGAAGTCATATTGCAAACGCCAACTGTAACAGTACAATGTTGTTATCCTGTTATCAAATCGCCACGGAAAAATTACGGCCCGCCCGGAAATCGAACTCGCATATGACAGTATGTATCAACATCTCCGTTTGTTAATTAATCAAAATACACGTCTTTATTCTTTTCATGTTTCCTTAAAAAGCTACCTGAAAAGTATCATAAATTTGTAACATACCTTCAACAATGTGGCTTATGCCCTTGGCTTACATCAAAGTTTTTCTTTGATTTGCGGTTTAAAGCCCTAAGATAGAAAAACATGATCTCTTTTCAAATGTTGAAACCTTAAAGTTTCAAAGTCTGGTTTTCCTTCGTCAAGCAAATGTTATATTTTATTACTAAACCTTACTTTTGTCTACAGTGATAAAATCCCACTACCGAGACAGATATTTTGACAATCAAAAACATTTTCAACCTTTTTGACACGTGGCCAAGCGAAAGCGACAGTCAGTTCATGTGAGCGCCCTGATATTTTAAAGGTCATACAAGGACAAATAACTGCTTCAATTTTTTTTTGCCACATCATTGCCTTCCTTGTACATTTGTAGTAGTGACGTCACTATTCAATGTGTACACAGGCGATTCGACGACAGTAACGGCCAGAAAGAAAGACAAAATAAATAAAAACATTTTTAAAACTTTTATGTACCTCATTTTGTTCGGAATAACAGCGTGAGTGACATTCTGCCTTCGGGTTGACACTACCAAGTCACACACACTGCCATATGATTTCTATATTATATCAGTCAGAGATATTTTGCAATGGCTGACCTTACTTATAGCGCATTAAATATGATACAAAAGTTTTACTCCTTTTTAGCTCACCTGAGCACATGATGCTCATGGTGAGCTATTATGATCAATGTCGTGCGTCCGACGTCAACAATTGTGTTTAAACATCTCCAAAACTACTAAATGGATTTTGGTGAAACTTTGCATGGATGTCCTTTGATAGTCCTCTACCAAATGTATTCAAACGGTTCCGCTTATATGAACAAAGGGGTCGCCATCTCCTAAACCGATGGTACAATTTTGAATTAATGTCACACAAATTGTTCTTATGTCGCCCTCTACCAAGTGTGTTCAAATTATACCGATTCTTCAAAAAATATGGTCGCCAGGGGGCGTGGTCACGTTTCCCTATATGTTTATAGTAGAAACGTAGAATTTTTTCCTGTATTAAACTGTTAGCCCGATTTTTGACCTTTTACAAATATTCGGATCTCCGTGCGAGTGGATAAGGTCACAAACTTCAAATCAATTGCCCCTCATCGAAGTGGGTTCGAGTCTCATTCGGTGCGAATTCATGAAAGGAAGCTACCCAACTGGCTTAGGGAAGGTCGGTGGTTCTACCCAGGTGCCCGTTCGTGATGAAATAATGTACGGAAGGGTACCTGGGGTCTTCCTCCACCAGCAAAGCTTTAAGTCGCCATATGACCTAAAATTGTGTTGATTCGACGTTTCACGCAACAAAATAAAATGTCAGGAAGCTACCAGCTGGCAAACGGAAGATCGGTGGTTCTACCCAGGTGTGATGAAATAATGCAGGAGGGGCACCTGGTGTTGACCTATAATTATGTCGTTGCAATGTTTAACGCATCAAAAAAAAAGAAAGGAACGTGTACTTTTTACTGTAGAACATTTACAGTCGGGATGAAGTGTATTATTATAGACATATTCAATACAAACTGCATTGTTTCATAGCCAATCATTGTTTGTATTTAAAGATTGCGACAGCAATGAGCTGATTCAAGAAGACAAAAGGCAAAAAATGCGGTATTATAGGGATGAATCGCCAATCAGACCAATTTTCGAAAGTGCATTGATGCAAGACAACAATTACAACCGTGATGAAGATAACAAATCAGTATTACCATCCAGAAATAAATGATTTCATTGGAAATAATCATATGCCTTTGTATCCAAGGTGGAGTAGAAAAAAAATCTGGAAAGTAGATCCCTCGGAAGCACCGAGAACAAGGCAAACAGTCTTCTCACGGAAGTGGATGACGAAAACATAACTAGGGACTCAAATGACCAGTGGAATCATTGATGAAGGTTGTGAAACAAAACATTCTTCAGGAGTGTGTGTGTGGGTGTAACGTCTTTTTCAACAATTTTTCAGTCATATAAACGACGGTCTTCAGGAGAGAGCCATGCGCTTAGGGACCTTTGTAAGAATATTAAAGCTGGTAATAAATGGGCATCTGAAATATCATCTAGTCAAGAGAAAGAAGAAACTAAAGTCAAGAATGCAAAAACCTAAAAAATCTAAGAAAATTAATCGCGAGTTTGCGTATGCATCTCTGACGCACCAGTTACTTCCAAAAGTGGACAAGATAATGTATGCCGCTTACTCACGCTTCTAGGCCGCTAACTTCACGCTGCTACTCCGGGTCGCTAACTTCACGCTGCTACTCCGGGCCGCTAACATCAAGCTGCTACTCCGGGTCGCTAACTTCACGCTGCTACTCCGGGTCGCTAACTTCACGCTGCTACTCCGGGCCGCTAACATCAAGCTGCTACTCCGGGTCGCTAACTTCAAGCTGCTACTCCGGGTCGCTAACTTCACGCTGCTACTCCGGGTCGCTAACTTCACGCTGCTACTCCGGGCCGCTAACTTCAAGCTGCTAGGCTGGTAACTTCACGCATCTATTGAGTTGTGATAAAAAGAAAAACATTTTCTGTAAATGGTATATTGCATGATTTCGAAAAGAAAAAGAAGAGAATAGAACCTTTCTAAAAAGAATGAGAGAAATTATTCATTTTAGGAAACCATAGGTGCGTGCTAATGTATATATAGTGTCACTGGTCCCTCACGAAGGGGAGGTAATAAGCTTAGAACATATTGTACCTTTAAACAAGAGTATGTTGTAGAGAAATATTGTACTATGCTTTTACATTTAAAACATCGTACAACCTTTTGTAAATTTAAATGTGGCGTGGGACCAATCAGAATTGAGACCGGAAGATATGAAGGTTTATCTGTAGATAGCGATTGTGTCCATTTTAGAAGAGACATGCTATTTAAGAATGTTCACTATAATATTATGATTGATTATATTTACGATTGATTATATTTGAAAAAGCAAATGAAGTAGTCCCAGGTTTTCAAGTTCAGTCTGCATATTGAAGAAAAACTACTTGCACTTTTTATAAATAACTCAAAACTTGCTTTTCAATAAGCCCTTTTTATGAGTAAATAAGTCACAATTTAGATTGTGTGTTTTAAAAACTGTTTATATGTATTGACAGAAGAAGTTGTTCTTGTATAATGACAAACATATTTAGTACAAGAAGTAACACATTATACAAGAAGAACTAAAAAAGGAAGTTCTGCACCTCAGAAATCTCAAACATGTGTAAATGACAAGTTTCTTTTTTTAAATAATGATATAGTTTTTATATAGATCAGTAAATATGAGTAATATAATATTGTCTTAGTGAATGGTATGTTTTATAAGAGTACATGCAGGCTGTTTCAGCCAGTTTTTGATAAATAACTCGAGACGTTTCTTAATTTGGCAATAGTTTATCTTTTCATTTCGGTGTTTTATATTGTACTTTCTTAAATGGCAGTTTCTAACCATGAAGTTAACAGTTTGCCCGACTTTTTATTAATATAAAGATCACTGCTTTTGTAGTGTTGCAGTGTTGGACGGGGCTTTGTGGCGGTTTGCCAGGGGGTCATGCTGTCTTTTGTAAAAATGACTTTGCAAGAGCAGGTGTTGTGCTCTGTCATCGATAGTCGCTGGACTGTGTGGCGGGATATCGTTGGGGATTGCTTGGCACTGCAACGCATCAAGACACTCTGCCGGTGTTATTATTTTACAGTTACAGTATGATCTATATGTATAGTCTAATAATTCATCCATATGAATGGTCATTTACACGTAGTTTTGTTGTCTTTTATATGTATTGTATATTTATGTAAATGGAAGTGAGTTAAGGTATTAGGCCCCTAATAGTAATGTTTAAAAAATGGCATTTGCTTGGTATATTCTTACAGTTGACCGTGCTTCGCACTTTGTTGCAAATTTTCAAAAACTTTTACCATGCCGTTTCTTTTTATTATAAATTTTGTGTAATTTATGGTATTTCCTCAAGCTCAAGTAGAGACAAATTATTTCAAAGTGGCGACCTTTATCCAAAACGTTTGCAGAGAATTCATTTTACCATTATTTTTTATGAAAGAATCATCAAACTATTGGTAAACAATTATAAAACTAAAAAATAAAGGTGTCAGTATCATTTTTTCTAGGGTGCCTCAAGTAAACGGATTTAATGAGACAGAATTCTGTCTCCAACATTGAAAAATTAAGGTCGAATCCTGCGGGTCTATTTTAAATTTTGCTCACTTCATTCAAAAATAACTGTGGGGCAGAAGTAAAACCTACCTACATTTCTTCCACGATATGTAATCTAGAGAATACAGGCATAATAGAGAACTTTTACCACACGTAACTCAGTATTTTTAAAGATGTCTAACTCTACCCCTTCTATTTCAGAGGTAAATTCAATTTGAACAGCAAAAAATCACTTATCAAATGAATATTTTCCGCTTGTGTACAATAAATCAATAACAAGTCTTGAAAGAAGTAAAAACTTACTAGAAAAAAAGAAAAATAAGGGAAAAAAAATTTGGTCCCAGTGGGGCTTGAACCTACGCCCCCCTGAAAATTACAGTCAAAGTAGGTTTATGGTAGAAACTGAATACTCTTCGAAAAGGAGATACTCTATTATGGGCCTAATACCTTAAATAAACTTGTAAACTGTATCTTGAAAATGAAAGATTGACAGATGTTTTAGAAAACAAGAAGGTCACTGACCCTAAAGCGCTCACCTGTGTACAAGGCTTTAAGTGTGTTTATGTAACATACTGGTACAAGTACAAAGTTAGATTTCTTCTATGTTAGCCTAATAAAAATATATTATATACATGTCACATATATTTTTGAACTTAGGGCAATAATTTGAACAATTATGGTAGACATTACAACTCTGATATCACACGCCAAATATCAAGACTCTACCGATTACTGATTCAGAGAAGATTTTCAAACTTTCTCCCTTCGGGCAATAATTTGGACAATTATAATAGAGTCACACCCTTATATCACATGCCAATTATCAAAGCTCTAGAGAGAAAGATCTTTAAAGTCTGATAGCTGACCTAAAAGACCAATATGTTCAATGAACCAGAACCATTGAACAACTTTAAAAGAGGGCTACCCAGAGATTATTTGTGTGAAGTTTCATCGAAATCCATTCAGTGGTTTTGGAGATGTGTTGATGAAAAGTGACCACGCCCTCTAGCTGCCATGTTTTTTAACGAAACAAAACAAATTTAACACTATTTGTAGAAGGCCACACAAGGACCATTTGCGTAAAATTATTTTAAAATTGGACGAACAGTTTTGTACAAGAAGTGCGCAGTGCACTTGATGGGGAACATTTCGCGTCCACCTTACAATATCATATCGCATAAAAAATGTTTTGCTACATTTCTAACGAGTCAGAGACTCACCGGATGTTCTGTTATGCCATAAAAAAGGTTAACGAAACATAAAATAGTAACCAGGATGTAAATTTTCTAAGAAAAAGTAACTTTTAAATTTTGCCTTCCCGGTTCACTATATGTATTGAATTGATGCACTTCCCGATTCACCGACCCCAAAGCTAATTAACTTTCATCGGTGTTCCAACTTTTCTACAAGAATTTACAAAATTACGAAACTAGAACGATCCAATCATACAAGAGGGCCAAGATGGCCCTAGGTCGCTCACCTAAGAAACACTCCATAACAGTGTAAAACATGTTTGACCTAGTCATTTCATGGAAACAAATATTCTGACCAATTTTCATTAAGATTGGACCAAAAAATTGGTCTCTTGCGATAAAACAAGCATTTTCTTAGATATGACCTAGTTTTTGACCCTAGATGACCCATGTTCAAACTCGACCTAGATTTTATCAAGGCAATCATTCTGACTAAAATTCATGAAGATCAACTGAAAAATACAGCCTCTATCACATACACAAGTTTTTTCTTTGATTTGACCAAGTGACTTAGTTTTTGACCTTAGATGACCCATATTCAAATTCGACCTAGATTTCATTAAGGCAATCAACCTGACCAAATTTCATAAAAATCAATTGAAAAAAACAGTCTCTATCGCATACACAAGATTTTTCTTTAATTTGACCTAGTGACCTAGTTTTTGACCTCAGATAACCCATATTCAAAATCGACCTAGATTTCATCAAGGCAATCACTCTGACCAAATTTCATGAAGATCAATTGAAAAATACACCCTCTATTGCATACACAATGTTTTTCTTCGATTTGACCTAATCACCTAGTTTTTGACCCCAGATGACCCATTTTCGAACTCGGCCTAGATTTTATCAAGGTAATCATTCTGGCTAAATTTCATGAAGATCAGTTGAAAAATACAGCCTCTACTGCATACACAAGGATTTGACCTAGTGACCTAGTTTTTGACCCGAGATGACCCATTTTCGAACTTGGTCTAAATTTCGTCAAGGTAATCATTCTGACCAAAATTCATGAAGATCAATTGAAAAATACCGCCTTTATCGCATACACAAGGTTTTTACGTGATATGACCTAGTGACCTAGTTTTTGACCCTAGATGACCCATTTTCGAACTCGGCCTAGATTTCATCAAAGTAATCATTCTGACCAAAATTCATGAAGATCAATTGAAAAATACCGCCTCTATCGCATACACAAGGTTTTTCTTTGATTTGACCTAGTGACCTAGTTTTTGACACGAGATGACCCATTTTCAAACTCGGCCTAATTTTCATCAAGGCAATCGTTCTGACAAAAATTCATGAAGATCAATTGAAAAATACAGCCTCTATCGCATACACAAGGTTTTTCTTTGATTTGACCTAGTGACCTAGTTTTTGACCCGAGATGACCCATTTTCGAACTCGGCCTAGATTTCATCAAGGTTATTATTCTGACCAATATTCATGAAGAAGAATTGAAAAATACAGCCTCTATCACATACACAAGGTCTTTATTTGATTTGACCTAGTGACCAAGTTTTTGACCCGAGATGACCCATTTTCAAACTCGGCCTAGATTTCATCAAGGTTATCATTCTGACCAATATTCATGAAGATTAATTGAAAAATACCGCTTCTATCGCATACACAAGGTTTTTCTTTGATTTGACCTAGTGACCTTGTTTTTGACCCGAGATGACCCATTTTCGAACTCGGCCTAGATTTCATCAAGGTAATCATTCTGACCAATATTCATGGAGATTAATTGAAAAATACCGCCTCTATCGCATACACAAGGTTTTTCTTTGATTTGACCTAGTGACCTAGTTTTTGACCCGAGATGACCCATTTTCAAACTCGGCCTAGATTTCATCAAGTTTATCATTCTGACCAATATTCATGAAGATTAAATGAAAAATACAGCCTCTATCGCATACACAAGGTTTTTCTTTGATTTGACCTAGTGACCCAGTTTTTGACCCGAGATGACCCATTTTCGAACTCGGCCTAGATTTCATCATGGTTATCATTCTGACCAATATTCATGAAGATTAATTGAAAAATACAGCCTCTATCGCATACACAAGCTAAATGTTGACAGACGACGGACGACAGACGACGGACGCCGGACATCGAGCGATCAAGAAAAACTCACCTGAGCATTGCTCAGGTGAGCTAAAAAGATAAAGGCCAAAGATTCAGTTCAATACAATAGGGCCATGCCCCGCCGTTACATGACTGAAATACTGTTGAAAAACGGTGTTAAACCCAAAACAAAAAAAACAAAAAACAAAAGGGCCACGTTCCATAAACTCATATGTAAAGACACAAAATAAGAGAGTGTTGTCTTTCAAGCAAAACAGTTGTTATTTGATTTAAAATAGGAAACGTATGTATTAGAGCAATGTCAGAAACAGCCCAAAACAGCATATTTGTTTCATAAGAATGTGATGCTGTTTGTTTTGGGTTTAACGCCGTTTTTCAACAGTATTTCAGTCATGTCACGGCGGGCAGTAAACCTAACCAGTGTTCCTGGATTCTGTACCAGTACAAACCTGTTCTCCGCAAGTAACTGCAAACTTCCCCACATGAATCAGAGGTGGAGGACTAATGATTTCAGACACAATGTCGTTTATCAAATAGTCATGGAGAACATACGCCTCGCCCGAAACTTCTCTCCTTAACAGCTCAATGAGTGCCATACATTTCTACAATCCAAGTTTAAACAATTTCATTCCGAACATTGCCGACAGCTACGAAAGTCGACGAAATGGCCGTATTATCAACAGTCTATGCATCTAACTTTATTATATGTTCTAAAAATAACCTAAATTTCATTGGCTGAAACCCCTCATCATCTTTCAAAATATATTTCATGTGTAGTAGTAAGTGGGTTGTCCCCATTAAATATAATTTTCTAAAAATAGAATAGAAGTTTCATAATGTTTCCTGTGAATCGTGCCGGAAATCTGTCACGTTACAATTTCATCGTGACAAATGAAATGCCATGGACTAACATTTTAATGTAAAACATCTTGAATCTCTTTTTTTATCTGATCTAAAATAGACCGTGTAATACAATCTTAACACGATAAATGCACTCAAGTGTCTGTATTGTTCATTAAATATTCGTCTAAAGTAAGGCATGTTTATCATAAATAACTACAAATTTCGGTAGAAATCAAATTATCACTTCTCCAAGTCTGCGTTTTATATATAGTATTAAATTTTCACCTTATCTTTCTTTTCTATCTTTTCAGATCATAATGGAAGCACCTCAAATTTGTCGGCATTGTGGCGAAATGTTTAGAAGCAGTTCCACGTTAAGACAGCACGAAGTACAGAGTGCAAGCGTATGGTCTCGAGATAAAATAATAGCTAAATAATAAAACTATAAAAGTAACAAAAGGGCCATGATGGCCCTATATCGCTCACCTGAGTGCCATTGCTCTTAATAAGATCAACTCTTGACATAGATCACACCGGCATTCACGTTAAATATCATCAAGATAAATATTTTCTTCGAACAGTCCCTTTTGACCTATGGGTCACATACTAGTCATAGCCAATCTCCATACCAAGTTTGAGGGTCCTCGGCTCAAATGCTGCATATTTGTACCAGCAGGACTATTCCTTACCATGGAAGACTTAAATAACATCTAAAACCAATCTTATTAGATGCTGCTGAGGTATATTCATTTACATAAAATAAAGGGAGGTAATATGTCATAAATTCAGTCAAAAGTTATCTACCCGGATTGTCCGAGCCCATCTGATGGCATGTTAAATGACATTTCAAATCAGTATCTTCATTGGTTACTGAGATACACCCATTTTATTTGAAACAAAGGGAGGTAATTTGACATAAAATCAGTCCATAGTTATCTATCCTGATTGTCTCAGTCAAGCTAATGACAATAATGAAATTTCAAATAAGTCCTATAAATACTAACTGAGATATATGCATTTTTATTAAAATCAGGGGAGCATTGGTATATGCATGTAGAAGATACAGAGTACAAGCCTTTACAACAATAAATTAGAAAAGTAAGTAAAAGTAGAAATTTCTTACCATGGAAGACATAAATAATGTTTCAAACCAATCTCATTAGAAGCTGCTAGGTATATTCATTTACATAAAAGATAAAGGGAGGTAATTTGTCATAAATTCACTTCACTGATTGTCCATGTCCATCTGATGGCATAAATGAAATTTCAGATCAATATCTTCATTAGTTAAGGAGATATACCCATTTTAATTTGAAATAAAGGGAGGTAATTTGACATAAAATCAGTCCATAGTTGTCTACCCTGTTTGTCTGAGTTCAACTAATGACAATAATGAAATTTCAAATGAGTCAGGACTATAAGTAAAGTAGATCCTTCGGAAGCACCGAGAACAAGGCAAACAGTGAAAATTGCAGACTCGGTTTGATCGAGTCTGTTCATGAGCAATAATGGAAAATGCAACACTGCCCCCGCCCCCTAGCACCGGCTTAAGCAGTATTCAATCTTCAAATCTAAATGAGTTGAAATCAATGATCCCGAAGGACCAGAAAATATAACAACACTGAGATCATTAGTAACCCATAAGACCCAGTTCAAAACTTGACCTAGGGGCCATCAAAATAGACATTCTAACAAAGTTTCATGATGGCTGCCATGTTTCATTGCAATCCCCTTAAACTGTTCCAGTATACCTGCAATTAACTTCAATTGTGGGGGCTGGAAGGGGGATCTGAGTATACAAAGTGTAGCATCCACCTTTTCAACAGAAACAAGTACTCTATATGAAACAGGTGTACATACTTTATTTTCTTACTTCTATCGAAGTACAAATAATACAACATAACCGTGAAACAAATTTTACACAGAACCACTGAAATAATAATACAAACAGTTGACTGTAACTTAAATTGGATATCATATAAGGAGAAAACCTGTTATATTTGTATATGTATAAAAACACAAAATAGCAATTACGTCCGCTTCAAGTGCGGGAGGTCGTTGGTTCGATCCCCGGTCGTGTCATACCAATGACGTAAAAAATGGCAGCTTCCTCGCTTGGCGCTCAGCATTAAGGGGATAGTGTTTGGACTGGTCAGCCCGGTGTCAGTATAATGTGACTTGGTGGGGTATCATGCCATGTGTCTACGGCGTGATATTCCAATGAGGCAGCACTATAAAGTTGGGCATTGTGCTCTCTGCTACAAGTAGACACCGTCGTTTATATGACTGAAAAATTGTTGAAAAAGACGTTAAACCCGAACACACACACACACACACACGCGCGCGCGCACATTGCTTAAAAAAAACCATTCATTTGAAAAGTTATCGGATTAACTAATTAAGTTAAAAATTTCCAAAGTTCCAACGCAAGTTCGAAAACAACTGTTGCAACATGTGCATATATACACTTAAACAGTAGGTATATAAATAAGAAAATAAAACAACAAAACAAAAATCATAATCAAGGCCACAGGTTTTTAAAAGTTTTTAAAAAATGCCAGACCACAGAGCAGTCCATAAAACTGCTAGCTGGACTTTTGTCTGTGCTCGGAAATGAAAGAGCTTTGTCAATTATCAAACACAATATGAGAATTCAAGGGACTCCACTTAGGTTTTTGAGAGTAGATGAGTGAAAAAGTATTTTGGACATTTATATACAATTTACAGCCGCTTTAATATTGATTGTCTAATATTTCTGTCAACTTTTAAAGACAGTAAATTTACTGGTAAGAAATTTCACTTCCCAGTACATTTACTGTCATGTTTAAAACTCTATCAGTTCTTTACTGGTAAGCATAAAAGATTATCTACAGCACTGTTTAATTTTACAGAACTTTTCCTTATTATTTGAAAATGTTCATTTATACAGGTAGAAACTAGACAATATATTTTACATACTGTAACTTTAGTGGAGTCCCTTAAATATAAGTGAATATTTGGGTTTTCAATGAGGACATGATTTCAATAGCAAACATAATATTTCAGTATAGATTGATCCTACATGCAACACCAATTTTCAACCATTTTCAATGTTACTGGAATACAATGAATAGCCTTAATCAGGACGTGTCACAACTTGTGTCACTTATGCCTTTCAAACTTGAACAAGTTTGACAACATATCTCCAAGAGATGATGGCTGATGTTTCAAGAAGTATCTTAATATCTTCTATCTGGTCGTGCGACAGTTCGTCAAGGTTGAGGATAGCCTGTTTCAGAATTTGTTTGTTCACATAAAAGTCTCTTCCTTCACATGATATTGTTAACCTCATTTGTTTTTGTACATTTCATGTTTTGAATTTACGGGAACAGAACTTGCACTTCATTGTTGGAATCTGCTCACTGAAAATTAGGTCTTTCGAGCAGAAAGGGCATAAATTTGCTCTAGAGATGTTTACACTTTCAATTTCTTTAATTGTCTCTAGCTGTTGCGGAAGCTCATTCTTGACTAGCAACTCTTCTTCGAAATCCTCTACCTGTTCTATTGTGGAGTGTGGATTGGCTGATAGTGTTTTAGGACCATCAAATTGACGTACTGTGACATTTTTGAAGGTGTACGTTTTTTCATTAGTGATTTTGTCTATATCTTGGTTCCAAACATTTTTTTAATTTGGTTTTACGGCGCACCAACACAGTATAGGTTACATGGCGCCAAGCAGGACTACAAATTTTGGTTTCACATCTCATTTACATCGAAATAAAAACATCTGGTATGGAATCAAAATTTGCATACCTGCTGGAATCACAGAGTTACAGCAAAACCAAGTGTTAAGACACTATTTGTCGCCTCTTACGATCATGCAAGGGTAGGGCAGTGGTTCCAATTCCTTTCATACACAGATCGTCCTAGAATCACATGGGGCTGGTTCCAAACAGTCATTTGAATGGCTGCAGACTGGGCCTTGATTTGCATACTCATTTTTGTGAGATGTTCACTGACTGGTACAGGGGCTGAACATTGTACCACTTTGGCTGCTACGTCCACCTGCAATATAAGTGTTTATGCAACATTATAAAAGATATGAACTAGGAGGTGTGGATACTATATTATGCAATGTATTTTCATGGTTGTCAATTGACTGTTTTTGCTGAATTTTGGGCTGCTTTCCTTACTTGAAATTTTAAAAGTAATTTTTTCCCAGTTTAAATGGATAAAATTTCTGAGTAAGTGTAAAATATTGATGAAAAGTTCAAGATGTAAGTAGTGAGATAATTTTGCCTTTGGACAAAATGAAAGGGAGAATCTTTCACCTCTTAGAACTGTGGACTCCTTTCCCAAAAGTCCAGTGAGGGCCCTGATTTACAATTACTAGTATTACAATAATTATAAAGATGCTCAATTTTTGCATATTTTTTTTAAAAACATTTTTATATCGTAAAATTGGGGGATTCGACACATAATGCAGAATAATTTCAGAGGTTTTTCTGTTCAGGGTTTTTTTCTCGTCATTTAGGGAACACTGCCGGTACCCGTAGAATTGGGAATTTCTCGGATGAATTTGGGTAAAACATTGATCACAAATCATATTGCATGACTGTAAATACATAAACTTTATTAAAATTGAACTCATTTGGCAATGGAAGGGTGGAACAATACTAATCTAATTTTCAGGTATGATTGAATAGTGAAAAATGTTTAGATTAAATGTCCTCTGTGTTCTTTTTTTTCAATTGGTCAACATGAAAAATTAGGACTGAAAACAAGGCTAAAATAGAGCTTGGAATCAAAAACGCATACTAATTAATATTTTCTCAAAGTGGCATTTTTTACCTTGTCTCTAATAGCAGATGTGTTTAACACTTCTAGCCGTGCCAACTTTTTGTTTTGGACTGGAGGTGTGTGTGTGTGTTCGGGTTTAACGTCAAACACTTGAAAAAGGGTGTGTGATAGATTTATGACAATTTATTTTTTCAGAACGGGCGGCTAGAGTCACACACTTCCTTACAGACACACACACTTTGGGTTCGGAAGATAAGGCCTACATGACCCTAGTTCATTTTTTAACGGATAACTGATCAAGTTTCAACGTTGAAAACTGACCCTGCCCGTTATTTAATGACCCCCACCACACGTCTCAACGTTGAAAAATGACCCGCGGTTAATTCTCAACGTTGAAAAATGACCCATGTGATCAATTTTCAATGGAAACCCATGACTGATAATTTAACGGATTGATCAGTTTTCAACCACTTTTTGAACAGGGTCAATATTTAATGTTACACCGGCGATATCCATCACTCGAAAGATTTTGTAATTTTCGAGCAAATCTGCAAAATGTTCAAATATTTCCTATGTTAGGAAAGGGTAAATATTGTAAATTATACATCGTTTTGAAGAAAAATACATGTTTGATAGCAGTCAAAGCTACATTTACAGGTTACTTCTGGTGTATTTTTAAGATAAATCGAGGTGGGGTAGGTACTCGGCTGCGAAAACATTTTTATCTTGTATATTTTATAGTGTTGTAAACCTGCAGTGCAAGCGCGTAGCTGTTGGGTTTATCTTCCGAACTCCAAGCGTCTGTGGATGGGGGTACCCTAGGTCCCAAGCGTGGGAGGGGGTCATGGGTCCGCGTCTAGCACCTGTCCATTAAGTCACAAAAAATTATTGTTGTTTTAATCTAGAACAAGAGCTGTCTCCATAGGATGACACATGCCCCCGATGGCACTTTGAATGAATAGTTATGGCCGATGTTAGAGTTTAGGACCTTTGACCTACGGAGCTGGGTCTTGCGCGCGACACGTCGTCTTACTGTGTCACACATTCATGCGTAGTTATTTTAAAATCCATGCATGAATGACAAAGATATGGACCGGACACGCCCATCAATGCATTATCATGAAAAATGACCTTTAACGTCTAAGTGTGACCTTGACCTTTGAGCTACGGACCTGGGTCTTGCGCACTACACGTCGTCTTACTGTGGTAAACATTCATGCCAAGTTATTTGAAAATCCATCCATGGATGACAAAGATATGGACCGGACACGCCCATCAATGCACTATCCTTTAACGTCTAAGTGTGACCTTGACCTTTGAGCTACGGATCTGGGTCTTGCGCGCGACACGTCGTCTTACTGTGGTACACATTCATGCCAAGTTATTTGAAAATCCATCCATGGATGACAAAGATATGGACCGGACACGCCCATCAATGCACTATCCTTTAAAGTCTAAGTGTGACCTTGACCTTTGAGCTACGGACCTGGGTCTTGCGCGCGACACGTCGTCTTACTGTGGTACATATTCATGCCAAGTTATTTGAAAATCCATCCATCGATGACAAAAATATGGACCGGACACGCCCATCAATGCACTATCCTTTAATGTCTAAGTGTGACCTTGACCTTTGAGCTACGGACCTGGGTCTTGCGCGCGACACGTCGTCTTACTGTGGTACACATTCATGCCAAGTTATTTGAAAATCCATCTATCGATGACAAAGGTATGGACCGGACACGAAAATTGCGGACAGACTGACAGACTGACGGACCGACAGACGGTTCAAAAACTATATGCCTCCCTTCGGGGCATAAAAATTGGGACAGTGTTATCTTTTTTATATATAGCTCTGCTCAATTACATAGTTAATAAGCAGGATAGACAATTTGATAACATTCCCTTTGGAAAAATCATATGACTGTAGTGACGTTGGGATCGGCCTACGACAGGCGTCCGGCTAGCTCACTTGGTAGAGCTACGGACTAGTATCCCGAGGTCGTGGGTTCGAGTTCCACGTCGGGTGCACTTTTCCCCCTGGGTTTACTTTATGACGCTATTGAAATATTGTATCTCAAATAATACATCACATCATAGGTCAGAAATGACAATGGAAACAGTTCCATGGATTTGTTCAGACACATATCATTATAATAGGATGTAGGCCTATGTTTGCCGTTCATAGTTTGATAATAGTTTGATAGTTTCTTAACATTTTTTGTAATCTTTATACCATTAAAATTCTGTGAAATCTCTTTCCTATGGTTCCATCACATATATCCACTTTCATTCAAGTGGATTTTTTTAAAATCCAACATCGATCACCGAAATTTCTATTTCTTCTGAATAGCAGCCGGTGCGCGCGTGACTAATGCTTACGTCGTTACGCCCCGCAGTGAAAGCGGTACTCGCGTGAGCTTTTTTTAAAGCGTGTGTCGGGCAATAAGTATGTATAATTAACAGCAATTTTGGTCGATCTTTTGATTCTGATTGAGTCAATAGCTGGTCGGGAAAAAACAATCAATTCCACGGGTATAACATTAAGTGATAGGGTGTCACGGACAACTGACGTAGGCCTAAATTCCTGGCCGTTTACTCATCTTCATCTTTGAAATGAATCACACGTCTGAAGAACACAAAAAGTGCGGACGTTTTTTCACACCAGATTCTCATCGTTAAATAGCCAAATTCAGAACGGCCACCGATTATCTCGCTAATTAGAAAAAAACAGATTCGTACATTGTGACAAACAATTAAATTGGCATAAATTATTCCTGTTTGATTGATCAGTTAGGTGACCATTAGGAGGGTTTAAACTGTATTCTAAGAACTGATGTAATAAAAATTATCTATACTTTATTCACATTCTCACAATAATTCTCTGATGTTGGAGTTTAATCTTGGTGGGTGAATTTATATTCAGTAGAAATGATAAGAAAGGTGCTGGTATTTTCTGGGTCAGCTCTGTGAATTCTATTTTAAGAGATTCTTTCAGAACAACAGTAGACAATCTTGTGATCTGACCATTAAGATTCTACTGTACCCAATGTGGCATCAAAATTTGTTATTATCAAGTCCAATGCAGACAGATAATCAATTGTAGGTTCGTTAAGAAAATAGAAAAAGTGGAAACTCCACAAGTCGCTCAACACAACAAAAAAGAAAATGTTGCAGGCTCGGTTTGATTGAGCCTGTTCATGAACGGTAGTTAAAATGCATGCTACCGTCCACGCCCTCTAGCCCCGGGTTGAGCTGAACTCAACATTTACACATGCTAAAAGTACGAAAAAAAAACAATTTAAGAGACATCCGCAGATGTGTTCATACGGCGGTGCACATGGAACCTTCAATGCTACACTAGTGTGTAATTCCATGAAAAGCGGCGTATGGTCCACAGTTAAAATAATGGGTTTACCCTAAACGAGAAAACAATGAGCATAACTTAACAAACTGGAATTTAGAATGGGGATCTGAGGTTATGGAGCCTGCATATCACAGGAACTGCCAAAAGACAAAATTAAAAAGGAGGCACCATATTCATGGGGTGATTAAACAATACCCAAAGCCATGAAAGCGGGAGTATTGGAACCACCCAGGCCGAAATGTTCATGTAATCTATAGTAATCTATAGTCTAATTTGTCATACAAATACTGCAAAACACTTCCAAGACATTGTAAAACATTTATATTAAAATCACCCAGAATAACTAAAGGCTTATGATGTATCAAATGCGGAAAAAGTTTCTCTTGTCAGTACAGAGCGAAGAGCACCATCAGACATTTTTGGTGATTTATATAATACAACAATTTGAACAATTTGCATTTCATTTAATTCTCTTGCAATTGTCAGGAGAATAAACTCAAAATTTTGGGAGCTAAAGCTGCGTGTAGATGTTATTACTATATCATCCTTGACATAAATAACTAATCCATGTGGAGGTCTTTCAGATGCTGATGTGATACACTGGTCATTGCGTATTAAATGGTATCCTTGTATCTTGTAAGAAGTATCATTATCATTCTCATGTTATCGAGTTTCTGCAAATCCAATAATATCACAAGACAACAAACCCTGATCATGTTTCACATCAATGAAATGCTTATTCAATGACCTACAATTGTTGAATGCCATTTTGAAATACATATTTGAAGGTATAGATACTAGCGGAATGTAACACAATTCTAAGGAAGCATCTTTATGCAATCTCTCCATTTCTGTTTTAACTTGCTCATCAACTGTTAAAAAACAAAGACAAATATCAAACAGGGAATAAAATCTGGAAAGTAGATCCCTCGGAAGCACCGAGAACAAGGCGATTAGTGAAAATTGCACACTCGGTTTGATTGAGTCTGTTCATGGGCAGTAATGGAAAAAGCAACACTGCCCACGCCCTCTAGCACCGGCTTAAGCAGTATTCAGTCTTCAAATCTAAATGAAATGAAAACAATGATCCCGAAGGACCAGAAAATATAACAACACTGAGATGAAGTCGGGGCGACTTGTCACGTACCAGAATCGCAGCCTCCCCAAAACGAAACCCACTGCACGCAGACGTGCACACCACAAACACATCCACGCGCACACACACAAAGCCAACACACGAGGCGAAACGAACAAACAAAGGAACACACACACACACACACAGCCCACACAAGAGGACAAAACGAAAAAACAAAAGAACACAGTGGGGCACCGCCTTGGAACGGTCAGTGGCAAAAACACCACTGGGGAGCTTAAACCGGTTTATGGTGCGCACCCAACCTCACTCTCACCCCCACCATGTTCCAAAGACACGGGACAGTGTAAATAAAAGTAATCCCCTCCATGTGAATCTCTAACACACGTAATGGAAACAAAAAGGCATGGCATGTAAAGCACAAAAATTCTCGTGTATAAAAATATAAAAAGCAAACCTTTAGAACCAAAAACGTATGTACTCAATGCCTTTTCAGAAGACAGCAACAAGAGAAACACCCTTAAGGGCCCGACGAAACAGGCCAGAAGACAGATATCACAACAGTTCAGTCCTGGTAGGATTTAAAGAGTCCTCCCCCTCTTCCGTCAGACCCAATCAAAGACGGAAGCGTAGTGTCCAACTGTAAACGGGTTGAACACTAAACTATGTCTCAAAACAGTTGGGTCGTAACCTCTGTAAAAGCGTGCTCATTGAAGTTGAGAATCTGAAGCTTTTCTAAGGATCTCACTCTGCTCAATGCAACATAGTGAAGGTGTGGAACTTTTCGTGTTCTTCGTTGTGATAATTCAACAACAACACTATCAAGGGTTGTTCCTTGCGCTCTATGAACTGATCGTCCAGCAGAAGGTAGTAAAGGAAACTGGATTCGTTCAAAAGACTTCTTGTATGTAAAGGTCCTTGCGATATCAAATACAGGTGTCCAGTCATTATTTATCCGATCATGATATATTCCTCGATTCTTATATTTCGATCTAGTTTCTCGACCTGCTTTACAATCATCAAACTGTACCCATACGATACTAGGTCGTTGTTTTTCCCTCAATTTGTATAAATTTTACTACATATGTTGCACCATTTGCAAGGCCATCTTCAGTGTTTACGTTTACAGTAAGGTTATACAACACCCCCTGAACAATATCCAATGAGCAATGAAGATTTTCAGTTCTGTTTGGATCTGTAGGCAACTTTTTGATAGCATCATCTTGAACAAGCGGTCACAAGAAAGTAGGCCAGCAGGTGAAGGTCACAGTCAAGTGACATCATAATACTTGGGGTCATCAGGTAATTATAATTAAACAGTCTTGGGAATAGGATCAGATGATTTTTAAGTATTTTTCTTATATAACTCACATAATAACTAAGTGACCCCAGGGCGGGGCCTCTTTTAACCCCAGGGGCATAATTTGAACAACTTTGGTAGAGAACTACTAGACAATGCATCATACCAAATATCAAAAGCCTAGGTCGTATGGTTTCAGACAAGAAGATTTTTAAAGCTTTTTCCTATATAAGTCTATATATAACTTGGGATCCCCCAGGGCAGGACCTTTTTTCACCCAAGGGGAACAAATTGAACAATTATGGTTGCGGACCATAAGACAATGCTACAAACCAAATATCAAAGGTCTAACTGTTGTGGTTTCAGACAAGAAGATTTTTAAACTTTTTTTCCTATATAAGTCTATGTAAAACTTGAGACCCTCGTGGCGGAGCCAAATTTGACTCTAGGGGGATAATTTGAACAATCTTGGTAGAAGGCCACTAGATGATGCTACAAACCAAATAATCAAAGCCCCAGGCCATGTGGTTTTGTACAAGAAGTTTTTCAAAATTTTCCCTATATAAGTCCAAATAAACCATTTGACCACCGAGGCGGGGCCATATTTGACCCTAGGAGGATACTAGTTTGAACAATCTTGGTAGAGGACTACTAGATGATGCTACATACCAAATATCAAAGCCCTAGGCCATGTGGTTTTGTACAAGAAGATTTTCAAATTTTCCCTATATAAGTCTATATATACCATGTGACCCCCGGGGCGGGGCCATATTTGACCCTAGGAGGATAATTTGAACAATCTTGGTAGAGAACCATGATGCTACACACCAGATATCATAGCCCTAGGCCCTGTAGTTTTGGACAAGAAGATTTTTAAAGTTTTTCCTTTCGGTTGCCATGGCAACCAGAGTTCTGCATGGAATTCAATTCTTTGAACAATTTTGAAAGGGGGCCACCCAAGGATAATTCCTGTGAAATTTGGTGTAATTCTGCCCAGTGGTTTTCAAGAAGATTTTTTTAGAAATTGTTGACGCACGACGGACGACAGTAGGTCAGCAGGTCAAGATCACAGTCAAGTGACATCATATTACTTGGGGTCATCAGGTAATTATAATTAAACAGTCTTGGAAATAGGATCAGATGATTTTTTAAGTATTTTTCTTATATAACTCACATAATAACTAAGTGACCCCAGGGCGGGGCCTCTTTTAACCCCAGGGGCATAATTTGAACAACTTTGGTAGAGGACTACTAGACAATGCATGATACCAAATATCAAAAGCATAGGTCGTATCAAAAGCCTAGGTCGTATGGTTTCAGACAAGAAGATTTTTAAAGCTTTTTCCTATATGTCTATATATAACTTGGGACCCCCAATAATAATAATGTCAAGTGGTCACAATAGCTCACCTTGTCACTTGAGCTAAAAACGTATATACTTATAAAGTGTTAAAATACCAGCTGCAAACATAATAACATTGCAAAAGATGTGAATAAAAATTATATAAGGTTCAGATTTTATGATAAAAGCCTAATGTAAAATTTTGTGGGACAACTCTTCTAACGATGAACATCATAATAACGCGCTGTTAAAATATGTTTAATTATAAGTTTGACATGGTACACATTCAGGTTGATCTTCATTGTTCAGAAGATAAGAATGAGTCAAGTGGATATGACCTATTCAACAAGAAAGAACAATTTCCTCCCTGCAAAAAGATCTGTTCCCTTGGTGCCATTCCGCTAGAGTAGGTTTGATATCATGAAGTTTATTGAATGAAGCATTGTTCCAAGACGATTGCCATTTAGAAAAATGAGAATGAGTCAAATGGATATGACCTATTTAACAAAAAGAACATTTGTTTGTTTGTTTGTTTTAGGTTTAACGCCGCGGGCAGTTAACCTAACCAGTGTTCCTGGATTCTGTACCAGTACAAACCTGTTCTCCGCACGCAAGTAACTGCCAACTTCCCCACATGAATCAGAGGTGGAGGACTAATGATTTCAGACACAATTTCGTTTATCAAATAGTCACGGAGAAAAGAATGAACAACTTTCTTCCCTGGTGCCATTCACATAAAGTAGGTTAAAGAACTAAACTGAAGTTTATTGAACGAATAAAATCTGAAAAGTAGACCCCTCGGAAGCACCGAGAACAAGGCAAACAGTGAAAATTGCAGACTCGGTTTGATTGAGTCTGTTCATGAGCAGTAATGGAAAATGCAACACTGCCCACGCCCCCTAGCACCGGCTTAAGCAGTATTCAATCTTCAAATCTAAATGAGTTGAAATCAATGATCCCGAAGGACCAGAAAATATAACAACACTGAGATGAAGTCGGGGCGACTTTTTACGGCCGCCACACAGCACTTAACACCCGCTGTTGTGAAGTAAATAAAATCTGAAAAGTAGATCCCTCGGAAGCATTGTTCCATGATTATTGCCATTTAGTTAAAATGTATTTGTGTATATTTAGCTTAAAATCACTATATAGTAATTTCAAATTAGATTGTGGTAATGAAAGGAATTTCTTTGCTGCAGTATTGACATCATCATTTCCATAAAAACCAACATGACTACGAATCGAAAAGGCTCAATCAAACCGAGCGTGGAATATTTTCGTTTTTGACGTGTTGAGCGAACTTTGGAGTTTCCACTTTTTTATTAAAAATCAAAGGCAAATATCAAACAGGGAATGCCACATACCAAAAACGCAGCCTCCACAAAACGAAACCCACAGCACGCAGACGGGTACACCACAAACACACACATATACGCGCACACACACAGAGCCAACACATGAGGACAAAACGAACAAACAAAGGAACACAGTGGGGCACCGCCTTGGAACGGTCAGTGGTAAAAACACCACTGGGGAGCTTAAACCAGTTGACTCGGTGGTCCCAAAGGACCAGAAAACATAACAACACTGAATCCTACAAAAACCGTATACATACAGTACCAATATAGTATTTACTTAAGTGCGCGGAAGGTTTTCTGCTTTGATATGTACATCATTTCAAGCATTTACTGAGCCCCAAATTAGTTCTGGCTGTTATGAATTAACTAACGTTATTGAAATATTGAAATGCAGAATCTTTAGACTTCTGACTCAACGCGAAAATAGTAGCAGAGGCCTCCTTAACAATCCGTTCAAGTCGGTATCAGGCATTCTAAAAGTAAGAATGAATATCCAGTAGGGAAAGCGCAGTCTCCCCAATAACGCAAATCCAGTGTGCGGACGCGTACACGACCAACACACACAAAGTAAACACACAAGAACAAAACGAACAAATAAAAGGAACACAGTAGAGCACCGCCATGGAACTGGCAAAACCACCATTGGTGAGATTAAACCGGTTTATTCTGCACCTAACCGCATTCAAATCCCCACCATGGTCCAAGGTCACAGGGCATTGAAATACGTTATCCCGTCAAGGTGAAACCCATAAATACGCAAAGACAATATAAGGCATCTTGTGTAAAAAGAAACTAGAAAGAATATCCAACAGGGAAAGCCACGTTCTAAAAACGCAGTTCTTAAAACGCGCACACGATCAACACACGCACACCACACTCTTACAAAAAGCAAACACAAGGACAAAACAAATAAAGGAACACAGTGGGGCACCGTCTTGGAACGGTCAGTGGCAAAAACACCACCGGTTTATGGTGCACCTTATCTCACTCATACCCTCAGGCCATACAAGATTGATATGTCGTTCATCGGAACTACCGCATCAATAATTTCATTCCCGAGAAAAAAAAATAAAAATCACCCGCCCGCACGTACATAAAAATCTCCGAATTTTTTTTTTCCCGATTACGCGGTCCGGAATAATAACGGCAAAACAGGTTTTATCGCTGTTTTAACGCGTCAAAGTGATATTGATCGGAATTCATTCGTCCTTAATACATGTAGCGATGACCCAAACTCAAAAAGTCAGGAATTATGGTGTTGTTCATCATTTGTTTTAAATCTGGAGTGTCTGTGCTAGTGCCAAACATGGCCATCGATGTGCCGGTAGGTAATGAAGTAGGCACGTTCTACTTTTGTTCAATACAGTGAAAAGAACAAAACCCGACTTGTAAGACGTGCACGGGGATGAAATTAAAAATATTAGGATTAAACATAGAAATTTTGTTCAAATATAAAGTTTTTAAAAGATTTGTTATCAGTTGTTTAGTTCAGTATGTTAGATCTAGAGCCAAAGCCAAGGCCGACTACTATCTTAAAAATGTTTGTTTACAGATCCTGATCGACCCATCACATTGTCTCGGCCCAAATCATTTTGAACAAAACTTCTTTAGTACAGCAGTCAGATATTCTGTAAAAACGCTTTTAGTCAATTTAAAAATTGTTTAGCTTTTCAAATAAGTAGTGTAGATATGAAAATAATTTCTAACAAAATCTGTCCTTTTGTAACCCCAGTTCTGCCTGTTTGTATATTGATTAGCTGTGAATTGATTGAAAGAAAGAAACTGAAAAAAAAGACCTCCCCATCTCTAAATTTCTAGTTCAATCAAAGCACAACAAATAACATTTTTAAGGGTGGGCATATTGGGATTATTCTTTGACCGTCTGTTATCATTTTTGCCTGAAATGAATCTCTACCACAAAAACTTAAGCTAGCCTGATCTGTTAAAGGCAAAGAAAATCTCCTATATAAGTGACCCCCACCAAATACCAGACTTTTTAATCCCCAATATACAAGATCCTGTCTGGTCCAGTCTGATAAGGGTCCATAAAACCCCTGTAGACTTGACATGTAGCCTAATCATTGTCAGAGAATCATAAATTTTATTGCCTACAGGTAAATTGGTTATTTCCTGTGTTTTGCATTTTATTAATTGAAATGCTGTTTTTTTTAAGTCTTTTTTCAGAATGTACACAAAATTATTTTAATTGATAAGATACTAATTTTGATTGCTCAGTCATGTTGAGTAATGTCCTGGCCAATTAAATTATAACTCTTATAGCAAAGCAGTTCTCACTATAAAATAATTATTCAAAACTTAATAAGAGAAATTACAAGTTTGTTTATTCAATGATTATGATCTTTTTAGCAAAAGTAACAAAATAAGAAAAGAACGAAAAAAAAAAAAAAAAAGAAGATAATTGCTGGATTTTATCAGAAATTAAAGAAGCGTTCAGATGCATTTTTAACAGATAAAGAAGGTATATAGACAGAAGGATGTTATATATTAAAATGCTTAATTCCTCTTGTGTTGTCTAAATAGTGTTAACTTTCTTTTATGTATAATAAAATCCAGCAATAAAGATATATCATTGTTCAAAATACATAATAATTTATTTCTTCTGAAAGCTATGTGCCTGAATGCATTTTTTATATTTTTGATAATAAAAAAACCAGCAATAATGAGATATAATTGTTAAAAAACTTACTTTATTAAAATATGATAAAAACACTGTTGTATCTTATCACTTTTTTTATTTAGCCCCAATTCAATCAAGCTTTCTAAACTCGTTATAAAGGTGAGAACTGATTTGCTATAAAGGTGAGAAATATCACCTGCAATTTATTTACTGCACAGTAGCTATACAGTAGCTTATTATGATAAACAGAAGCAAGTCTACCAATGGTCCCGACTTGTGTATTGGCCCTTATCGCCAATACGCAGACCTTATCATCTCCATAGGCCACATACCAGGCATACCAGAATCAGTGTCTTTAAGAAATTATTCCAAAGGGATTCGAGCAATGTCGGAGCATCTGTATGCCAATCTCCGTTTGGTCTCACTGGTCAAGTGGTTTATTTCTTCCCCTCGCCTCTTTGGTTTGGAGTTCCACCAGGGGCACAAAGTTGTTCATGTGTCGAAGCCATCTAACTTGGTTTCAGAAGATATGTTATTCCACACAGGTGCCTGTTTTGTCTTAAATATTCCTCATCCTGTGCCGTTAAATAAGCACGCTTACAGATTAATGTAGAAAAATCAAAATTAAAAATAAGACACTCATCCCTTAGTAATTATAATTACAAGATAAAAACAAAGTGATTCAGTGAGTTTTGGCAAGAACGACCTGTGGGTTTTCCACTTTTTCTATTTTATTTGCAAAATCATTCATGTAGTCTTTAAAACATAATGAAAAGCTATATACTGTGTTACCCACACTGTAAATGTTTGATTTCTGTGTTATTTCTAAAGAAATGTTAACTTCATGTATAATCATAACCACCTCCTCAAGGGTCCAAGCTGGGGGAAAAAATAAAAAAAAGCCTGAAAAAAATCAAAATTGAGAAAAAAAAATTTTTTCGCTCGCTCGCTCCTATTTTTTTGGAAAATTTTCCGAAGAACTATTAATCAATTTGGTATAGCCTAATGTAACAGATAATTCTGTTGACTTTATACAAAGAGTCGGTTATTTTCCAACCGGATGGACCAGATATACAGTTACTGGATAATAATTGATAAGTTCTTGACTTGATGTTTGTGATTATTGAGTACAACAGCTCCCATTATTAATCAATGAGTTTTGATTACAGAAAATGAACAGTGGGTTGATAGTCTGATTTATTGATTAAAACTCTAGATCTACATACCACTACACTTATTTCTTCTTCACCAGTTCTGTTGATCGGATCAGTGACAGGAATTTTTCTTTCTGAAAAGAGAAATGACAATATAGTTAAGTTTTAAACAAATATAGTATTTTACAATATTTCAAATAAAAGGAAGTCTTTTAAAATACATATATTTGTATAGTAATAGTTTACAGTATCACAAAAAAAATTAATACAAAAATAAAATGGATGAGTATTTACATGTTTATGATTTTGGAGGCACTGCCTAAAGAAATGTCTCATCCAATGAAAATGACACTACTGAGAGAAATGAGACTAGTATTCATACTAGTATAGATATCAGAATTTGTCCGTAGCCCGACCCACAAACAACCTAAAAAATGAGACCCCAAACTTATAGTGGTGATGAAGACTTGCAAGATTTTCTTGCTCAGTTTCAAATAACAACAGAAATAAATGGATGGGACTATGCGCATAAATCATTGTACTTGGCCAGTAGTCTTACAGGTGGGGCTTGTTTTTTTTTAAGTGAAGTGAATGAACGTAAAAGGCGCGATTTTTGTTCGTTAGAAGAGAAACTCGAGGCAAGGTTTGGTTCCGAAAACAAGGCTGCGGTATTTCGAACTCTGTTAAGAAGTCGTGTTCGTGGAAAAGGGGAGACCATACTGAAAATGGCTCAATCAATTAGAAACATGGCTAGACTAGCATATCCGACTGGTAGTAAAGATGTTATCGAGACCTTATCTCTTGATAATTTTATAGATGCCCTGAACGACTCTGATATAAGGTTAAGATTACGAGAAATAGCAACAAAGACTATTTCTGAAGCTGAGAAAATAGCAGTACGTATGGAAGCACATAGATTAGCGGACAGAAATAGAAATAAGCTTGTCTGTACTGTAGATAAGGTCAATAATTCAAAAGAAAATACTGCAAGCTCATCCCAAGTAGACAATAGCGTAGGACTAGAAAGAGTAGGCAGTCAAAAAAGACAGACAGTTGGCAAAGCAATTATGGCAGTAAGAATCAGATCTCAAACCAAACCTACCATCAATCTAGAAATAGGAATGAAAATGAAAACAGATCAAAATATCAGAGAAATGGCAATTATTACAGGCACTATGATAACCATAGACCTCGTAATAATGGGTTTTACAACAATGGTCCAAACAACAGTGGAACTCAAAATAATAGATAGACTTAACAAAATACAGACCAACACAGATTTAACAGACATAACCAGGGAAACGACAAGTCAAGCTTGGGGATCGCAGCTCGACAACTCAAAAAGGTCCCAATTTGCATTAAATAACTTAGGCTCTGACCATGGATATTTTGTTTTGGCTAAAATAAATGAATCTAATTTGACTATGCTTATTGATAGTGGTGCAAATGTCAGTATAATAAGTAAAGAAACCGTTGAGAAATGGCCTTATTCTATGAGACCAGTTATCCAGGCTGTGCAAAGTTCACTTTATACTGTAACTGGTGAGTCATTTTCATGGAAAAGCAGAAATAGAAATTTGTATAGGAAAACAGAAACTTGTTCATGAGTTTTTGATAGCTGACATAAAGCAACCAGCCATTATTGGGTTAGATTTTCTGTTTAAACACGATTGTGACATAATGTTGAGTAAGGTAGGGGTATATTACTTTGAAAGGGGAGAGAATTCCATGTTTCATGAATCAAAAGGATGTGCCAGCCAGTTGTTGTAGAATTACTGAAAATGAAACTGTAGTTATTCCCCCTGAAACAGAAATAACTGTAGAAGTGAAACCTTTTGATAGCTTGAGTAAAGATAGGGAATGTCTGGTAGAGCCAAATGTAAAATTTGCTGAGAAATCAGGCTTGTTAATGGCAAAGACTTTAATTAGTCCAGAAAATGGCAAATTTCCCATGAGAATTGCAAATTTTTCAAGTGAATGCACAGTTTATGAAAATATAGTTACTGCTGTATTAGAACCTGCCACTGTCAATGAGCCTGTGGCAGTCAGAAATATTAACCATAATGTACAAAAGTTAGCAGATTAAAGTCGGCAGTAAAGCCGTGCCCGAGCACCTAACTAGAGTATTTGATAAGTCATCTGTACATTTGGATAATGAACAAAAGGAAAAGTTAAAATAATTCCTCATAAAGAATCAATATGTATTTTCACGAAATGATGGGGACATTGGTCACACTGATTTAGTTATACATAAGATAGACACTGGTGATTCGGAACCGGTTAAGACATATCTTTATCGTGTACCATTAGCAAAACGTAAAGCGGCAGAGGCCGAATCAAGAAAATGTCTGAAGATGGTATTATCGAACCTGCATGTTCTCTATGGCTGTCACCGATTCTAATGGTAACAAAACCTGATAAATCTATCAGATTTTGCTGCGACTTCAGAAAATTGAATTCTGCCACAAAGAAAGATTATCAGCCTCTCCCTAGAATAGATGACAATTTAGATGCCTTATCGTCTGCAAAATGGTTCTCAGTCTGTGATCTTAAGGCTGGATTTTGGCAAATTGATATCGAGAAAGAGAGTCGGCCTAAAACAGCATTTAGCTTGCAAGGTGGTCAACAATGGCAATTTTATAAACTAGCTTTTGGTCTTTGTAATAGCCCTAGTGTATTCACAAGACTCATGCAAATGGTATTCAAAGGTCTTATTTGGAATACTTTAGTCTTATATTTAGATGACATAATTGTGTTTGCACAAACTTTTGATCAAGCTTTGGTAAATTTGCAAGAAGTTATGGACAGATTGAGACAGGCTAATCTTAAATTACACCCCAAGAAGTGTAATTTCCTTCAAAAACAGGTTACATTTTAGGCCATGTGTTCAGTGAGGATGGTGTTTCAACATGCCCAGATAAAGTTAAAAGTGTTCAAGAATGGCCGAGACCCAGAACAGCTAAAGATGTAAAAAGTTTTACATCACTTGTTTCGTTTTACAGAAAATTTATCCCAGGGTTCTCAACTATTGCCAAACCGTTGCATGCACTCTCAGAAAAAGGTCACAAGTTTCTGTGGACCTCAGTAATGTCGCTTTTAGCGGAATCTTGTCGCAAGTTCAAAATGGCCAAGAAAAGGTTATTGCGTATTACTCCAAATGTTTTTCAAAATCTGACGAGGTTATTGTGTGACACGAAAGGAGTTACTAGCTGTAGTTGCAACGGTCAAACATTTCCATCATTACTTATATGGTCGGAAATTTACAATCAAAACAGATCATGCCAGTCTGAAATGGTTAACTAACTTCAAAAATCTAGGTCAGTTATGCAGGTGGATAAATGTTTTAGAAAACTATGATTATGAAATTGAACATAGACCTGGAAGGGTCGATAATAATGCTGATGCACTCAGTAGGAGGCCATGTTATGATGAAAACTGTGTACATTGTGATAGGGTAGAAAACAGATAAGATAATCCTACAGTTGCTAGAGTAGTAAACATAGAACAACCTTTGAGCCAGAAAAAAGTAAAAGTCGAACCAGAAGTATGTACACATAGTATAGTTTCTAGAGAAACTGTTGACAATCAAGAAGTCAGTGTGCTTGTCCTGAGCTACCTTTACTTTCAATATTGGTAATTCTTGGTCTAATAGTTATGAAAGTACCATTAGTCCTAGTGGTGTTCTTACAGTATATTCTGTTCAAATTGTCTTGTAGATCAAATTCTTTGTCAAGAGAGAAAATAGTCGATCCTGTAGAGAATAGTGTGGAAAGAAAGGTTGTAAATGCTAACCAAGTGAAGAGGTCTTATGATATCTGTTAGTAAAGCCAGCAACAGTAAAGAAGTGTCTAGTCAAGATGTGGTAGTGGTCAGAACTTTGAATTCTGACAAAGCATCTGATAAAGGTAAAAGTTGTAGTGTAAGAGATCCATCTTCTACCGGGGTTAGTTCTAAAGAAACTGACAGGAAGATTGGGTTGAGGTCAATTAAACAAAATAGTTCTTTGGACTCTAAAGAGGTCAGAGCAATATCTGATAAGAATCTTAAAGATACAGAGTGTACCTAGACCATCAAGCAGAGATAGTAGAATTTGTATTCACACTGAGATGGTAGCAAAACATATATTAACAGTAACAAGGAAACGACAGAAGTATCGGATGATACCAAACCAAGTAATAATGATAAGAACCTAGAGCATAATGTATAAGTACAAACTGAAATAGATGTAGAAAATTTAGACTTGGAGTATGTAGCTGAATTGCAGAGGTCAGACCCAATAATCAAACATGTGTTGAACTGGTTTAAAATAAACGAGAAACCAGACTGGAATAATATTTCTGAACATAGTGTAGAGTTAAAATATTTCTGGTATAGGTGGGAATTTCTTGTTGTAAAAGAGAATATTTTGTACAGAAAGTGGGAGAATTATGTTGGAAATTCAGTCGAGTTCAAACTTGTGTAAGCAAAGTGCCTCACTAGGTATATGTCGACACAGTTACATGATACTGTGACAAATGGTCACTTAGGGTTTAAGAAAACTTTAAGAAGGGTCAGACAAAGATTTTTTTGGTATGGCCAAAGAAAGGATGTAGAAATATGGTGTAAGAAATGTATAGTTTGCGCTTCCAGAAAAATGCCACACAAGAAATTCAAAGCACCAATGAGAAAATTCAATTCTGGGGAAAGATGGGAAAGAATTGCGATAGATTTTGTGGGCCCGTTAGGAAAAACAGAAAACAACAACCGATACTTGATGGTTGTTTCTGATTATTTCACGAAGTGGACAGAGGCCATTCCCCTCCAGAACACTGAAACTGTTACTGCTGCAAATGCACTAATTGAGCACATCATATCAAGATTTGGTGTACCCATCTCCATTCATACAGACCAGGGTTCCCAATTTGAGTCCAAGTTATTTCAAGAACTTTGCAAGTCATTAGGTATCCAAAAGACTAGAAATACTGCTTTCCGTCCCCAAGGTGGAGGTTTTATTGAAAGAGCAAACAGAAGTATTCTTAATATGCTAACAGCCTTTGTGTCTGAACATAGAAATGACTGGGACAAATATGTACCTTTCTGCTTAATGGCTTATCGTTCATCTGTGCATGAGTCCACTGGTGTCACTCCTACAACAATGATGTTTGGTTCTGAAATAAGACTGCCGATTGATTTAGTCTTTGGTAAACCTGAAATAGATCAACCTGAAATGATACCAAAACATGGGTTAGGTTATGTTACTCAACTAGAATCTAAACTTGCGCAAGTACATGAATTTGCTCGAACCAGGCTTTCACTTTCAAGTGATGCCATGAAAAAGAAATATGATCTTAATAGTCATTCTATACAGTATTCTGAGGGTGACCGTGTCTGGTATTACAATCCTCAGCGTAAAGTTGGTCGTAGTGGTAAACTAGTCCGACCATGGAAAGGTCCTTATTTGATAGTTACAAAACTAAGTGACATCTTGTACCATATTCAAGGTGGTTCAAGAGAGAAACCATGTGTTGTGCATAAGGACAAATTAAAGCCTTATGAAAGCAGTGTGTAATTTTATAATTATGTGTTTTTTCAGTACTGCAATGATACTTACTGTAATTTCTGTGACACCGTGATACCAATTGACTCCACAGACAACTCCTGATATCACGAATCTGTAAATAAAATGCTCAGTAATGTAAAATGAAAAACAGATTCTTTGATACTAAAAATTTATATATATATATACTTGTAGAAACGTTTCACGTGCAAGATTTGCATGGATATGCATTTCACAACAAAGGGAAAATGCAGAGCACATCTTATTGAACAACATTCGAAGGTTAACTATAAATGCACAAGGTGTGGGAAAGTGTTTCTGAGGAAAACACCAGGGGCTACGTGCCATCGTAGTAGACAGGATTTTATAAGATTTAATACTGTAACAGGGGAAAGACGAACCGCAGCAGATGAAAGCTTACAAGAATTCATAAATCAAACAGACACATTAATGATTGATAACTTTAACAAAGAAAATCATTCCTCCACTAAGAGAATTGCAACACGCCCACAAGAAGTATTTTCAGGAAAACGGAAACCTGTAACTTTACCAGCACCAACAGCCAAAAGGATAAGGAGCAGGTCTCCTTCCCAATCTTCATCTACATCAGGTCATCTTCATCTACATCAACAACATCATCAGCATCTTCATTATCGTCTGCAACATCATCATCATCTATAAACGAAATGGAAACTTTAGAGAGGACAGTAGTGGGGGATATATGTGAGGAAATGGAATCTAATGATAATGAAAAAGATGAAAGGGAAAGAGACAGAAGAAAGAGAGCAGAAGAAAGAAAAAAGAGAGAAATGGAGGACAGGAGGAGAGATGAGATACGGAAAGCAACAGAAATAATTGAAAGAGAATTAAGGGAAGACGAAAGGTTAGAAAGAGAAAATGAAAGAAGAGAAAAGGAAAAAGAGAAACAAAGGATTGAAGCAGAGAGACAGGAAAAAGAAAAACAAGACAAACACCTGAGAAGGAAAGGAGAGGGAAAAAAAACAAGAGGAAATTGAAAATGAAAGAAGAGAAAAGGAAAAAGAGAAACAAAGGACTGAAGCGGGGAGACTAGAAAAAGAAACACAGGAGAAACTTGAAAATGAAAGAAGAGAAAAGGAAAAAGAGACACAAAGGATTGAAGCAGAGAGAATAGAAAAAGAAAAACAAGACAAACTTGAGTAGGAAAGGAGAGAGAAAGAAAAACAGAAGAATCTTGAAAACAAAACAACAACAGAAACAGAGGACTGAAGCAGAGAGAATAGAAAAAGAAAAACAAGACAAACTTGAGAAGGAAAGGAGAGAGAAAGAAAAACAAGACAAACTCGAGAAGGAAAAGAGGGAGAAGGAAAAACAGGAGAAAATCGAAAATGAAAAGAGAGAAAAGGAAAATCATTAACAGAGGATGGAAATTGAAAAGTTAGAAAAATAAAGATAACAACAGGAAAGGAGAGAGAAGAAACAAGAGGAGAGGAAAGGAAAAGGAAGAAAAAGAGCGAACTGATAAACACATGAAAGAACAACTTCAAACAATAAAACAACAGAAAGATACATCTGAATATAGGTGGTAAAATGTTTGTTACCTCAAAACAAACCATGAAAACAGAAGACGGACTTCTGAAAATAGTCAGAAGAAATTGCAGAAAAAGAAATCTTTATAGATAGAGACAGTAAACACTTCCATATCATACTCCAATATCTCAGATACAGACAACAAGGAGAAACTATAGCTCCTCCTTGTTGCCAAACTCCAATTCAGAACTTATTATGGAGGCAAAGTATTATGGTCTGTACAAATTGCAAAAAGTTGCGTCTGAGAAAAGGGAAAATCTAAAAGATATTAACTAGTCAAATATATCAACTAAAAAGTAATACAAACATAAATAAAACCTGAAAAGTCATGTATTCTTACATGTAAAACTTACGCGTGGAATGCAATATAATTTATGAAAATGAAGAAGAAACAAGAACAGAATGAAGACTGTATTAGTTAGATAAATTTAAATACTTAACATTGCTTTAAAATTCAAAAATGTATACCTATAGATACTTTGACCGCATTTCGTAATTTTCTCCATGTAATACCAAAACCATTTATTCAGCTGTACCTGTATAAGTAGAAGTTTCATTGAGGTTCATAAATTTAACATAATGATAATAGTAATATCTATTCTACATGTAAGTATTTTTACAGTTTACCAGAATTTAGTAAAAAATTTTGTAAAATCTAAGTTTCAGCAATTTAGTACATGTATTTAATACCGTATATCTTAACGTTAAATTTTTGACACAGGTTAAATTAGTATTATTTAAGTAAACATGCTTTTACCTTAAACACTTAAGGATTTTTCTTAGATTTTTGTAGAATAACTTTTCCCGGTGTAGTTTCAAAGTACTGAAAAATAGTGTGACATGTGTTCATTATACTTACCTTAAGACATAGTAAGTTTGACTGCCCTGTGTTACAAATATGTATATATCCATGTCACTGTTTCCTCAAAAAAACATTGCTGTTGTGTTGTCTAAAATGTAAAAAGATGTATAAATATTAAGAAATGTACTTATTACTTGAAGAATTAAGAATATTTAATTCAAAATATTTACTATGATGCTAAATTGTTGATGTATTCATTTCTTTTAATTCTGCCACATGACAGTTAAAACAATTTAATTTTTGAATAATGATATGACTTATTAGTCATATACTTGAATGATGACTATTTTGGTAAATATATAAACAGTTATGTTCCATACTAGTTAAAGTTCAGTTATAAATTGTTACAATTGTTGTATACTTGTTACCTTCTTTAAGAAGACACCTTATGTATGCATGCCCTTGATGAATGTACATGAACGCAAGTGTAAGTTTATATTTAAATATGTATGTTTAAATACCGAACATTATGAAATTGTGTTTTGTATGATATATTATATAATTACCTGTTTGAATCCGGTCACTCTTAGAATGTAACGTCGATTAGGGTATTATCGGACATGGGGGTATTATCGGACAAACCAATAAACATCGGTTATTTTAAAAGACATAAAAATGCATTATTACACCGGTTACGTGTTTTTATAAAGTTTTTGCCGCCTGATTTTAGACGACTACAAAAACAACATCTATAAAGGGTAACAAAAATGCAAACAAAAATGCAAAATAAATCTACTTCCTGTTACAAATATTAACATTCCGATATAACATTTGTTGGAATATTTCTTTGAAAACATGTACAAAGATGTGTTCAAGTGGTGATTTGGCACTAGTGTGTACAGTCGGTTTGATAAACAAACAATGCAAGGTACAAATGTACTTTGTATGACGGAGACGCTTTTCTCTCCATGGAGGCCCGTCAAGGGGAATTTTCGGACACTTGTTTAAAAAAATTGGGAGACTACATTAGCCGCATTAATAATAAAGTTTACAACAGTCCAAATTTTCTGCTTGTTGCTCGCAAAACTTTAATTATAATTGCTGAAGGGATTGGTGGAGACACAGACTAAAAAGAAACCCCCTCCTGCACCTACCCCTATTCGTCTCGTTTTCGCACCCCATTCCAGAAAATTCTTGCTACGCCTATGCATACTATTACACTGATTAGCTAAAATTGAAATGAGTGTAGTGTAGATCTAGATTGCATGCATATAGGATTGAATATTGCCTAGTAATGCATTACTCAACAAAATATTTCCTATTGAATATGCCAAAATCAAAGAGATGGTGTATGGCTAGTGACATGAATACGTGTCCGGTAATACCCCGGCATGACCGATAATACCCATTTTGAACACCTCAAATTGATTGTATACGTAACAAGTCATATCACGTAATACCAACCAATCTATTTTTGAGAAAAGGAAAGTACAGATGCAGCTGTAAAGTGAGAGAGGATTTCTGAGTCTTGTTTATGGTAAGTCGTGTGAGACTTTATTTTTACGAATTTTGTCCGATAATACCCCGATCGACGTCTGGTCCGACCGGTATAAATAACGTCTAAGATATTGTACATCTGTAAAGGAAATCAATAGTTTATGTTGTTCAGTATGTAATATTAGATGACCCATTAATTATTTCAAGAAGTAAATAATAACTAACAGGTATTTTAACGTGTAAATGATGTGCATGTATGCCTGAATTGTTCATAGTTACTCATTCGTACACTTACATATTGTTATCCTGTTGAAATCCAGTTCCTATTCTATATAACTTATGTGTACAATTAAATGCATTCATTTAAAGATCACTAATTAACTATTCAGGTAATTAATGTCATGTACACATTTACCTAATTAAGAAATTGTAAACCGTACATTTAGTAAGACACAAACAATATTTGGTCTTGTATTTATTCTTTCATGTCTTGCTTAATTGGAGACCAATTCTTTAGGGGGGAGGGTAATGCTATGAACATTGTTTTTGTGTCTTACAAAATAACGGGGCGCTGTACTTTCTTTGTTTACCTTTTCAACAAGCGCCTCGTGATCCAGATTTTGTCCTAGTTTTATCGCCATTTTCACGAATAATTCTGTCTGACAGTCTGTATTACCGATTTCTATAGATCATATAATGTCTTAGCTTCATGTTGAGACCGATTTCAGCTTTTAACTCACTTGTTTTATCGAGTTCCAAGCATACCGCGCTATCCTGCACGTTGTGACGTCATAGTGTACTAGGTCGCGCGACCTTATTCTATTTAAGTCCACTCAGCATCTTACTGTAAACAGTAGCGCTAGAAGGCTTAAACCGGCTGCTACATTGAAAATGTACCCTCATATGGAGGTTAAGACCCATTTTAATTAATTAAACATTTAACCTGTCACTGATCCTAGATCTTTAACCATTTTTATATAAATCTAGTTTATTCATTATAAGGTTTAACCCACTTTTGGAACTTGACCAGATCCTGACTTAACCCATTCCGGACAAATAACATTTTCTACCTTATCCTTCATTTTATATATCTGGTATGCTTGGAACTCGGACTTGTATGTATTTATATTGAAAACCGACATTGATAATGCACAATCTGGTTTAACCAGCTTCTATTATAAAATAGTTTAACCGTCTCACGTCTGTTGTCATATGAAATTATAAGGTGTACATTAGACCTTTAATAAAATAGATAGGACTGGACACACCTTTCTTGTCTCTGTAGATTAGAACTGAACCCAATTTCCTATTTTGTTGTTACCCCTATTAAACGCCTGACAGGCTTATGTCTTTTTTAAATCCTGACTCACAGAAAAGAGAACATCATTCTCATTTTAGGGGACACAACAATATAGCGTAACATGCCTGAAAATTGTGTCGGCTGACTGCTATTTTAACTTGGATCATTCATACGCTTCTTCTCTTTTACAGCTTATACGTTTTACATTAATACGGTTTACTATTATTTATCATGTTCGGTTGTAAAAGCGTGCTTATATTTATCAGTTCAAGTTGTGTTGACCCAAAATAGATATTCAAGAAAACATGAAATTCAGTCCTAATATTTATTCAATTATGTCTTGTACATCTAATGAAATTCAAATACACAGCCTTAATTCATACATGATTTTATCATAAATTTTGATAGGGGTTAAAATGCAACATACAGGTTCTGCACGGATGTTTTTAGATATCATAGAGTCTTATAATGGTTGAACTATGTTAAATTGAGTTCATTTTCTCAAAAATAAATTATGTTATTTATATGTGCTAAGTACATGTACGGTATTTTTCTCATGCAGGTATTCATTTAAATGTGAATTATCACTCAGATATTTGATCTTTTTGTCACAAACAGTTATTTTCAGTATTTCCCACTTTTTGAAGTTTTGAGAGTATTTTCCAGGACATTAATATCGCCAGGAGTTCCCGCCGTCAACCCTGTCTTATAACATATCTAAACATGAAATCAATATCATTTCTCCGTTTCATGTAAAATTCAGTCCCGTCGGTACTTTCCTCAATACACATCGAAAACTCAGTGTGTCCACTTTTGTCAATTACGGAAACATCATTGTGACCCTGAGCTTTTTCTAAAAGGTACAAATACCCGTTGTTGACGAAGCAAAATTTCTTGGTGTTACCTTTGATAAAAAGCTTTCCTTTGTGCCGCATATATAATACTTGAAAGCCAAATGTCTGAATACATAGAATCTTTTAAAGGTAATTTCAAATACTGATTGGGGAGCCAATCGCACGGTTGTATTAAAACTTTAGGCCTTTTATTTTTTATTCTTTGGTTTACGAACCACCAGGATCCATTTATGTCATAGGAGGAGGAAAAAAAATAGAAAAAGGGGTTTTTTTTGGTCGGAAAAAGTCATTGTATTGAACTTGAATCTATTGTACAGTGTATCATCTAATAAGCATACAATGCCCATTACCAATCTATAGTCATTAACAGCTATCATCACCATCATCAAATTTTTTTGTTTAGACTTAATTTGCTAGGCTAATAACAAACAATTGTTCAAATATTGACTATTTAAAGTTAATACCTTGGGCTGAACCGGAGGGATGGGGGACCAGGTGCCAAGGATTTTAAAAATGCTTTTACTTACTATTTCCATCTAAACAGAAATATCTCAGTAAATATATAATAATAAAGTTTGTTTCAAATATTTTTTTAATTTTCAGAACACATTTAAGTAAACATTATCTGAATACTAAGTGATAATAATCAGAAACTCATCTTAGAGAAACTAAACTGAGCAAGAACATCCTTATTTAATTCTAGTTTTTAGTAGTCAGTGTAAATCTGAAAAATTTCCAAATTTGTTTTTCCAAGTGAATTTCTTTTAGCACGTTTGTTATTAACACGTTTGTTTCTAGTTGATGGTTCCTTTACTGAGACCCAACAAGCTTCGCAGATTGGCCGAACAGTTCCAAACTGCTCCCTAAGATCATGTAATGCTGGATTATCTGCCAGATTTTCTGCACTTCCACAATAGAAGCATATATCCTCCATCTTGTTGTTCACATCTGCAAACAGATTAATAAAAAATATTAAACTATCGAAAGCAATATATTGTGTTTGTTTTGCTTTGGTTTATAAATATTAAACTATTGAAAGTATTATATTGTGTTTGTTTTACTTTGGTTTTGTACACCAGTAATACAGTCTTTTAAATCTTTGTCTCATATCAAATCTAAGATCCATCTTTGCCAAAGTATATTTTATAGAGTTAAGGCAGTCAAAACATAAAAAGGGTACACACCAGAATACTTAAGTCAGTATATTTATTTAATCATAATGATATACCTGCATAGTATGTTGTTTCAATTGGGCTGTGACAGTTCTGACCTTCCTTCGCAACCACAACGTCCTGTAGGTCTAGTCCAGGAAAAAGAGTACTTCCACAAACATATAGCTTTTCTTCCTTCACTCTGCTCAAACGCTGCTGCTCTATATATGTGAACTTCTTTGCAGCATACAATACACGTCTTCTACCGCAGTCAAAACAGTGTACATAGCCACGAACCTTAGCTGCAATTAGATATACATGTATTAGTAAACTTTACGTGACTGTGCAGAACTCTTATTAAAACAGTATCACTTTTTTATGATGCATAACTTGCACTGTAGTCAGCTTTGATGCTATGATTTTAATTGTACAGCCTTCACAAGTTTTAAATTCATACTCAAAATATATTCAGGTCTGGTACTAATGATGTAAAGAATGACTATAATTACAATTCAACAAGTAAGGACAAGCTAAAACCTTAATTCTATGCCACCATTCATAGGAAGAAGACATTTAACTAGTTTACTATTTTACAAGTGTTTGTTTAATTATCTGCAACAAACAATGATTTGTGTTTCTTGTCCCGTTCTGTAAATTCTGGTCTCAGTTTTAAGGATGGCCGATGATTGTCCACAGTTTCTGTGCCATATACTTCATTGAATGGTTTATAGTGGTTATCACCATCTGGAATAGGATCTTGCAGAAAATGCAGTTCATCAAAAACCTCCTGTGGAAGTCGTGATGGATTTAGTACACAGTACCCACACTGGTTGCTTCTGCATTTCTTCATCTGAAAATGACCTTTAAAAACTGAATTCTTTTTTTAATATAAACATAATTACATGTATATAAATGGACTTGAAAGATACCTTGGTTTCTTCTTATATTTCACTTAGACTTACTTATTTAAATGTAAATGCTCTTAATAATTATACTTTCAAGCATAAAGTTTCAAATGTATTCAAATGCAAGGACTTGTATTATCTGTTAAACACTGAAAGCAAAATTAATGTTAACAGCAAGTTCAGGATTGCCAGAAAAAAGTTTAGTTATTTTCCAAAAGTGAAAAATGTTAATGCATGTCTAAAAGCTAAATTAGAGTTGAAACACAAAGGTCCAAGTAAAAGTATAAAAACATGTAAAGGGTCATTTGGTACACTGCACCTGGAATGAATACTGTCTCCTTCGAGAATGCTTTTCAAGGAAGTCTTTGACAGCAGCAGATGACTGATAGTCATTTATAAAATCTTCTATGAATGAAACTGACTTTGAATTCGATAGTATTAAAGACAATTCAATTCCAGATACACCACCATGGACCCTTCATACCCTTACAGTTCTTTTCGATTTGAAAACTGCCTATAGAAAGTCTGAAAGAAACCCTGAAATATTGAAGTCCAAATATTATGAAACCAAATCAACTTACAAGGACTATTTTGCAATTTACACAGACGGTTCAAAAGATTAATCAAAGGTTGGTTGTGCTGCTGTCAGCTGAAAGTCACCTGAACAAATATAAAGAAAATAGAGGTACCTTTACTAAGTGTTTTGCTACAATATGCAAAATAATCAACGTTGCTGATACATATACTTGTCAACAAGTGAAAGCAACAGACCATCGGCAGTGCAAATGTCCACGCCTGACTGTTTGCTTTTATAAGGGAGCACAGACTATGTCAGTTGTTAAATATTATTACGAAAGCATACAGGTCAATTTTTTCTGAAGTCCTAGTAGAAGATGTCTCTTTAAAAAAGTGGGTGAGAGAAGTTAAAATGTGTTATTATCACATGTGTTACCTTGAGCTTTTAGATATGGACCTGTGTCATGTGCGTGACACGTCATCTCCATGTGCTTAAGATGTTTACCAAAGTACATCAAAATCTGCCAAAGCATAATCGAGTTACAGAGCTGACACGAATGTGGCTACAAATCTATATACATATAAGAATAACACATACGTGACCTTGACCTTTAAGATACGGCCTGGGTCATGGTCACGACACAATGCCTTCATGTACTAAACATGTCTGCCAGGTTTCATCAAAATACCGAGCGGACACGAAATATGGTATCATCACATGTTTAACCTTGACCTTTGACTTGGGTCATGTGCATGAAACATCGTCTTCTTGCGGGTAACATGTCTACATATGTATACCTATTTTTGGCATTTCTTCAGAAAAGGAAAACATTTTTTGATCCAACCTAATAATAAAATAATAAGATACTAATTTAGGCATAAGTTACAAATTTACATTATATTGTTAGGGAAAGAAAGTACGATTTTTTTTTAAATTCTGTCTAGAGATGTGCACAAAGGACCTCGGACATTTTCCTATTCAGATTGCCTATCCAATTAAGGAAAATGTGACACAGGGCTAGACTTCGGAAATTGCATAGTAACGATAGTTGAAGACCATTTCTTGATAAATGCGACTTCATTTTACAAGTTTATGAACAAAAAAGAAGACTTTGTAGACATTTATCATTCTCTTTTCTGTTAAAATATGAACACAAATCATTTCTACGTTTTAAACATCTTTCCCCCAGTGACGCAACAAAATATTTCACATTCCTTTGTAAATAATTATTATATACATATGCTGCAAAATTGGCACTTGGTCACAGGGGGGAAAGTGTTTAAAATTGAAAAAAAATACGTACAAGGTGTCAGAAAATGAATTTTACATAAACAATTGCCACTTATTACATGTGCTTCCTAAACCTTACATATCTACAGCTTTATTCTTTTTTGTAAATATGCAAGCATAGAAAACACTAAACTAGATAAATAGCGGACATAGAAAGTCTAGAAAGCAGACTGATCCTTATAAGTTTATCTTATGCATTTTTCAATCAGATCTGTTACCTCTTGACAGTCTAAATCCGTCGATTGAGTGTCATCAGGATTGAGACAACTGCGTCTGTCGTAAATCAAGAACCAAGCAAATGGCTTAGACATATTACATATATATGTGTCTTCAACGTAAACATGACAAAGAGATATAGACGAACTTCTATGGGTGCAAATTTTTACATTTTGTAGGACACAATTGAAGCGAACCTAGAATGCATTTTAAGAACAACATTTGCTTTTATTCGATCCAGCATCATATACTCTAACAGACCTACACAAGATACCAACTCTTTAACTGACCCCGTTGCTTCCAGAACTAACACTGACGTCCATAGAACTAGTACTGACTCGCCCAGAACTAACACTGACACCCCCAGAATTAACATCAATACGCTCACACGTCTGAAACTTATTTCGAAGCCAACCGAAATACTAGTAAGGACCTCAAAGAATACTCCTTAACTGACCCCGTTGTTTCCAGAACTAACACTGACGTCCATAGAACTAGTACTGACTCGCCCAGAACTAACACTGACACCCCTAGAATCAACATCAATTCGCTCACACGTCTGAAACGTATTTCGAAGCCAACCGGAATACTAGTAAGGACCTCAAAGAACTAACAAAAAAAAAAACCCAAAGAATATCTACATAAATGTTGATACTAGCTAGTGAAGGTCTGTTCCACTGATAAAAAAAATGCTAAAAGTAAGGCACCCATGAACCCACAGTGGAATAGGCAATCTCCTGCACCCCTCCGCTTCAACTGAGAAAGGCCAACTACGCCAATGTATGGCCAGCTACACCATTGAATGTATTCAATAATAATCCTCCACATAATGCCCGGTCAGTATTGTACATGTGTAAATACAGTATAGCAATAGATGTATAGAAAACAAACAATAGGCTATGATCAATGCATCAGTTATCATGGGCACTCGGGTGGAAATAACCTAAGTACAGTTACGGGACCCAAGTTTTGTTCCACTTTTATTTTTTCCTTGTCAAAAATGCTCGGCGATATATGACCATTTTGTGTCGATTCGCCGTAAAACCCAACTCACTCACAAAATGATTCATACCAAACTATTCTGGCATATTTTGTGCAGACAACTGTAGTATTCTTGGGCACGCTTCAAGGGAATCTGTCACTAATAGTGACACCTCTTGTGTGTTTTGTTTTGAAACGCGCTGCCTTTCAGCTCAGAGATCTACATAAAATGTATAAGCATCTTTGATGCTGATGTTTTAGCTTGTAAATAAGCACGTGATTTTTTCTTTCGAGCTTAACGGGTACCCCGTATTTGTAACTTAAATATAGAATCAATATTATTCAGTGACGTCTAGGCAGCGAACATGCCGTTTGCTTGAAATTCAGCGTATCTAGCTGCCCCATAAATCGCCTTTAAAGAGATCAAAATATACTACACCGAGTATTGTGTTGTGTAGAAATCGGGTGCTCACCGAATGCTACATGTATATACGATTTAAAATAGGTATCTAATTCGAGCATGTTAGCATTAGTCTAAATTTAAATTGCATTAAAGGTCCTGACCTCCAGATTTCGGTTAAAAATGACTTATCAAGTTGCAATTAGGTTCATCAGTACAAGCATTACTTTTCTAAAGTAAATCAGGAAAAAAATATGCCCGAGTCGGGAATTGAACCCAGACCGCATCGGCAATAAACTTTTTCCTGAAGTCTACACCAATATACCACGGAAGAGTACGTACTTTACAGAAGTTTAATATACAGCTTTATAACGAAGGTAGTTTACCTCCGGTACTCCGTTGCAAACACTGTTCAAGTTCGAATGGAACAAATAATGAAAAACAACCCTGGACTAGGCGGTGTGGATGGCAGTTTGCATTTCCACTATCAGCCATGAACAGTCTCAAATAAACCGAGTCGTTTATTTTGTGTTGGGCGACTTGTGGTTTTCCACATTTTTTAAAACATTCTTTCTTTTTATTGTCGTACGACCTGAAGGTTATTGCATATCTCATCTCACGCTGTGCCTAGACTTATGTTTGTATTTAAAATGATAAGTTCGAATGAGGCAATATTCAATATTCTGATACGGCTCGATTTGATTTTCAGTTAAATAAAGAAGGAAATCAAGCTCTGTATACTCTGCAATTAACAACGGTTGACGTGCGGACCTGTAAGAGAGCATTATGACGTCAAATTGCCACATGACGTCCGATACATTACTCCTCGGGTAAATGAAGTCCAGCATAATATGTGTTAAAATATGTCAATGAGCATATCAGAATGTAAACAGTCAATGCCTTCTTGTGTTTTATCATCTAATTTACCACGGTTCATCGTTCAGATGCTTCAGTTTTTAACCACTCGCCGGGCTAACGCCCTCGGGGTTCAATCCCTACGCATCTGAACTCAGAACCGTGGTGAACTAGACGATAAACCACTCGAAGGCCTTGATTATTTGTTAATCAACAATAAGACTGTTTGAATTAAACTCATATCTGGTCTTCATAATGTTTTCAACGTAAAACCAATTTTCTATTCATATGAGAATACATCTTTTGTCAGAATTGATCTTCTAATGTATTGATTATAACGTTTTCGAAAGGTTATATTTATTTTAAAGTAGATGATGCATCTCAGAATTGAAGTTCTGTTTTAATATGATTATTTGATTAATCTTTGTCTCAGTCCCTGTAGGAATTAGAATTAAATTACATACTTCCTTGCTCAAATATACTGAACGATCTCTTAACGAAATGGTCGTATATTACTCTCTCTCTAGTATAATGTTTGGCAATGTAAGAAGTATATAAACTAATGTAATTATCTGTCATTGGGTTATATTAATACGTCACTCATATACCAGATTGCATCGGGTGTTTTAAAAGATTCATAGAATATTGACTCCTATTTTCACGGAAAACCATTAATCATTTGGAAAACAACAGGGGGAATGATGAAAGACCTTACTAATGAGTACCACATATGTGCATGTGCTTGTGTTTCAACTGAAGTCAAACGTTGATCGTAGTTGTGAAATCTTACAGTACATACACTCCTGCAAAAATCAAGATGTATGAAAAAGCATAGGCTGCTTCATGTACTGAACTGTGGACGAGGATATCTAGCTCAAACAAAATCACGACAAATATGGCCACCAAAAACATGTTAATCCCAAGATATTTATTGAGAAGGTAAATGCTGTGTTTGTTTTGAATGGCACAACTAAAGCTGTGCTTAATAATACATATAATTTTGCCTTACCATTTCTGATTATAAATACGGTTTGTTAAAATACAGATTTATATTAAATAGTTAATGTATGATGATGAGGCGACTATTCAAATTAATGGACCTGACCAAGCTCATTATCACCGAGGCTGCTTGGTCTTCTCTTTAGATTTGAATATTCACCGATATCTCGTATCATGCAATGGTTTGTTTTATGAGCAATCCAATTCCCGCTGGGAACACGCTTCAAATGGGTTGCGCGTGTTGCAATATACAATATCGAGGTAGGTAGGTTTTTTGTTTTAGTAAATAATTACACATTAAAGAGTGTTTTCGCAAAATGCAAAATGCTATTCAACACAAAAATGAATAAAGATCATAAGTGTGAATTACCAGATTATTAATTTAAGAACTTTGCTTGCTCGAACTGTCAAAAAAGTATGGAATCATGAAAAAGGCATTTTTTAAAACTCTTTTGCCTTCTTTCTGGAAACGTGACGCTGTTAATGACCAAACAGGTGTAAAACAGTCATGAATATTACATGTACTTAAATCATGTACTTTAATAAAATGTTGATTTTGGGAAAAAGATTGGCAAAAATTATCGGGAATGGGGTTGCACCCCGGGAATGGAGTTGCTCGTATATCAAATAATCATTCTTACATCCCAGTTGTTTTACAATGTCCTTGTTTCTTTCTTATATAATTTTTTAAAATATTTTTTTTTATTATACCTCCCACCAAACATGTTTTTTTGTTTTTGTTTTTTTTTTGTGGGGGGGGGGGGGGGGACTATATAGGAGGCAGTTTTGTCCCGTCGCGTCGCGTCCCGTCGCAAAATCTATTATCTCAGTTATAACTTAATAGATTTGACTCAGACTAAAAATAGATGATCCACCTTATCGCCCACATCATGTGACAGAACGTGCAAAACTCTGACACCAACTTTTCATGAATTATGCCCCCTTTTACTTAGAATCTAAGGTTAATTTTGATGCATTTTCACTATATCTCAGTTATAACTAAATGGATTTGATTCAAACTTAAAATAAATGTTCCACCTCATCACCCACATCATGTGACACAAGATGCATAACTTTGACACCAATTTTCCATGAATTATGTCCCCTTTTACTTAGAATTTAAGGTTAATTTTGAAACATATTCACTTTATCTCAGTTATTACTAAATGGATTTGATTCAAACTTAAAGTAGATGTTCCACCTCAGCCCCCACATCATTAGACACAAGGTGCATAACTCTGACACCAATTTTTCATGAATTATGCCCTCTTTTACTAAGAATTTAAGGTTACTTTTGATGCATTTTCTCTGTGTATCATTCTGATTGGCTTGGAGCCAAAGGGAATTTTTATTTTTTTCATGAATTATACCCCCTTTTACTAAGAATTTAAGGTTACTTTTGATGCATTTTCTCTGTGTATCATTCCGATTGGCTTGGAGCCAAAGGGAATTATTTTTTTTAACTTTTGTACTGAGTTACTTCCCCTTAAATTCCAAGAATAAGTCTATTTTTAGATTTTCAATATTTTAGGTATTTTTCTAACTTTTCAATTATTAGTCCTATGTATAAAGTAAAGACTTTTTCTGCGGTAACATGTGTCGGTAAGACACTTTTTTTAAATTTTTAGTGTATCTCTAATATTAGAGATTTTTATATTTACCTCTTCCCTCATCCTGGGCACATATACTAGTATTACTTATATGTTTAGAAATGCCATCTTTTTTGTGCCCCCCCCCCCCACCCCCACCCAGACACACACAGCCATGAGTGGTAGGGGCATATAGATTTGGTCTTGTCCGTCCGTGCGTGCGTCCGTCCATCCGAAGTTCGTGACGTGCCTAGCTCAAGAAGTATTTGATATAAATTGATTAAACCTCGCATGAGTCTTTATCGTGATATGAACTTGCGCACCTTCTATTTTTCGTTTGTCTCCGCCCCCTATTCCAGAGTTATGGCCCGTGAAATATTCAAAAATGCACATTTTTACTTTGCGGCGCGCCTAGCTCAAAAAGTATTTGATATAAATTGATGAAAACTTGCATGAGTTTTTATCATGATAATTTTATATACTTGCGCATCTCTTATTTTTTGTCTGGCTCCACTCCCTATTTTAGAGTTATGGCCCCTGAAATAGTAAAAAAGTGCACAATTTCACCGAATGCCTTGCCTAGCTCAAAAAGTATTGAAAATAATTCACGAAACCTTGCATGAGTCTTTATCATGATGTGACCTTGCACACTTGGCATTCTTCTTGAGAATCTAAGCTCTTATTATATATTACAGAGTTATGACCCTTGAAATAGCCAAAATAGTGGATATTTTTTGTGATGCTCATAGTTCAAAAGGTATATGGCCTAGAATAATGAATCCTTTATATAAAATGTTTGTTGAGACTATATCCCCTTAAGACTGCAAACAGTTGAATTATTGCTCCTTATTTGTGACAAATGTACCAGTGGGGGCACACCCTGTGTCCTACAGACACATTCTAGTTTAATTTGTCTTTTCGTAATATTACATTACATTTCAATGGGGACTATAGATGTTATGGATACATTATAATCTAAAATTTTATTGTACTTCAGATTTCTGCAAAACCGTTTAAATTAAATACTTTATTACCTCCCTTTTTAAGCATTTGCCTGTTACAGGCCAGCTTTTAAAATTCGACAAATGTACATTTTCTGTTTTTTTTTTTATTTCTAAGGCTTGAGAATAACTGTAAGATTGTAAGCCATATAGTTTCTACACAGCCTGAAACACAACTCCAATTCCAGAAACACCAGTACTATTTGTTTCTTATAATCAATCAGTCCTAGTATCAAGTCCTAGCATCATTTACTTGTATAGTTATTACAAAATCCGGTTTTCTTAATTAAAAAGAAAAAAAAAATATTTGCAGCCAGGAAACACACCAGATGCCTTATTTGATATCCAAGTATTCAAAAATTTCTTGGGGGTGGGGGGAGGGGGCCGGGAAAGGGGGACATCCCACAAACACCCTAGTATGAGGGGGGTACTTGCCTTTTTTAACTTCCACCCTGCTCTTTTCAAATCCTAGCTGGAACATTGCTAATGAATCTTTCAATAAGCATGCCATGTGTTCAGGGGCGAAGGGCATGTGCCCTTTCCGTAACATTACGACATAACGATAGAATGATGAATGTGCGTCCAGATGCCGTGTTTCGCAGCTCGGTTCACAAAATCCAATAAAAAACCAAAAGGTCTACAAGGTTGGCCCAATTAGAAACTAAAAGTATATAATAGAGAACGAGCACTCCCAAAAGATACACATTCCGTACCTGATCCTGGAATATGTAGTGGTTTGTAATTTTACACGTCAATAGAAACAAGAAGTTTGAACTGAATGGCTGTATAATAAATCTAAATAAGTTATTAATGGTTATAATTTTAAGCAATTTCATTTTTATTTATACACCGTCCGCTGCGCCTTATTTCAGCAATTGTTCACGGGGGTGTTGGAGCTTCCCATTTTAATGGCATACTTACGACTCTTTGATTGCCAGAGATAAATCCTAAAACATAGGCCTGGTTTTAGAGAAAGTGGCAAAGAGATCTTGCCCAAATGCAAGTCATTTAGAAAAGATATCCAGACGTAGATGTCCAATTGGAAAACACATCATTTTGCAGCTGGAGACCATAATGTTGAATCAACATTAAATTTTGCGATTTTCATAAATATCAAGGTCAGTACTGAATACAGGTTTTGCTCACGCGCTTCAGATTGAGTATTCTGTAGAGACTATAAAACAAACGATTTGCCAACGGTCAAATGTTAACCGTTTGCAAAACAATCTAAGTGACGGCAAGGAAAAAATATTTATGACCGTATATATAGCTGCTAAAATGTGCAAGGCGTGTGTAACACATGAAGTTTTAATGCTTGCACATAGAAGAGACGAAGAGAATGGAATTAAGTTGCTTTTGTCAGAAAAAAAAATAATGGGAAATCGGCAACGCATAATAAACACAATAACTGCTGAATGTTCGAGAAAAAAAACGCGTAATTAATTATTCAATACCATTGCATATCTCCCCACCATTCGTGCATACCGTGTTTGTCAAATAAAATGGCTGACGAAATATCTGTAATGTGCAAGACGATGGGCGTGGTAGTGAAACAGTTTTTGGTCATTACTTTTATAAATTAATTGTTTTATTTTTGTCTTTTTTAGCACTTTTTAATTTAGCGCTACCATGCATGGACGTAAAAAGCGCTTAAATGGGTCATGTTTGCGACGTCACAATAACGTCATACGCATGTATATTGCTCTAAAAGATGATGATATAAATTGGAAATATCTTCAAGTTTGTTTTGGTAAATAAGACTATTAGCAAACCTTACATTTTCACAAAGTACCATTCCCCCTTGATTAATTGTTTTCAAATACAGATATTAGCATTTGAAAGCACTCACCAGTTATAGATTTCCAGACAGTTTTAACTTCATAATGTCTTCATGATATACAGTTATGATTTATATGCATTGTTAGTTTGATGCCCTATTACTTAGAATATGTTGTATTGGCATGCAATATGTTTTGTGAAAAATGTCCCTAGGCGGAGGACGTCTGTAACTCTGTTACAAATTCTTGGCTTTTTTTGTTGGGGTTAATGTCGAACCGACACGAGGATAGATCTATGGCGACTTTCAAGCTTTTTATGGTGAAATAAGAGCCCAGATGAGCCTTCCTTGCATTACTTTATCACGAGCGGGTACCTGTGTAGAACCACCGACCTTTCATAAGCCAGCTGGATGTCTTCCACAAATAAAGAATTCAACGCCCTGAGCGAGGCTGGAACCAACATTTTGTTGATATCTTGGTTGCATTGTTTATAAGAAAAATTGTTTATAGACAGTCAATTCACACTAGCAAAACGTAACTAGGCTGCTGATTGGTTTACGCATTTAGAAAAGCAAAATATGATTGGCTGGTGTTCGAAATAGCTGTATTTGCTCGTTCAAGCGTGATTACAAAGCTGATCATTCTTTGTAGAATACGCTAAAAAACAAAAGCTATAACGATGTATATTTTGGGGTCTAGTAAGAGCGGAATTACTTGATAACTAAACAGAACGTGACACTTCAAACGCAGACATCCTCAATCGTAGACGACGGCAACTCGTGTATGACAGTAAGATAATGCAAATAAAACTGTTGGATATCATATTTATATTTCAGTTTGTAACACTGTTGATTTACATTACTCATGTGTTCCTTTGTCCGAAAGCGAGTTATAAACTTTTAAGCGACATTCTGTTTAGGTAAGAGCTTACATGTCACTTGCTGATATGCATATCTCTGGACGCGACATCAAAATAGTACGCACTAGTAATTTCTCGCAATTAATGGTTTCTGAACCGATATATCAAACCCTTCCATGGTAAAAGCAATGTTTAAAACAAACATAAAACACGTTACTTTCTCTATAAATGTCTTATGGAGAAAATAGTATTTGAAAGAAGATAAAAGGTACTTGCATATATGATTTGACCGGTTAAATATCTCTTTCCCATAAAAGCATTGTTAACGATCGTCTCACTTGATCTTCCTAGCCGAATCATGCCACAACCATATCCAAATATATTTATAAACTTTATACCATTCCGAACAAGCAATGTAAGCAAAATTATCAACATGTAAAAAGAGTAACATGGTATAAGAGGGGAATTCAGAAAGTTTTGAGACTTTTTATATCAAATATAAAAACCTGAATTTAAGCATATTGTTTACACCAGTCCATCATCATATTCACCCTTAACAGAAATCTGAAAGATACAGAGTAGCCTACCCTTAGTTTACTATCCAGCAATTGATATATTCTGCAACCGAGTGTGCGGGATTGCAGCGACGCCCAGCCAGCATTTTATTCAGCACAATTTTAAGTCCTATTGCAACGTCTAAGCTTTTGATGGCGGAGGAAGACCACAGGTTTCCCGTCTTTGCATTCTTTAAGGCTCAGGCAGGCACCCTGATAGAACCACTGACATTCCGAAAGTCAGCTGGATGACTTCCTCACTAGAAAGGATTCTACACCTCATAAAAATACAGAAGTGCAGATCTTGATTTTTTATCCGATGATGGATTCTACACCTCATAAGAATACAGAAGTGCAGATTAGATCTTTATTTTTTACCTGATGATGATGGTTAACCACACAAATATTAATATACGTTTTAACAGGACACGACAGCGCCGTTGCTGTTTTTGTTGTCATTGTCTTCACTTTTGACGTGTTTTGCTAGTCTGTGAATTCCTGACATGTAATTGTATTTTGTAACTTTCTATAATGGATCGAAATCGTAAAACGTAAAGTAGATGAAAAAACCGTTTTGTGTTGAAATTTTGAAATATTAGCTGTCAGTATATGCTAAGACTTCAGCAATTTATGAAATATGTGGGAAATATAAACATGCGTGTTAGCTGTTTTGTTCATTATAAAGAGCCATTATTAAATTATTTTATGATCCGAACGTAAGAGTTTGGTGTGACAGATCTGTCTGTAAATGTTCGTGTATTCATAATTCTTAGAGAAGACAAACAGGAATTAAGATATATCATTTAACTAAATTGAATTCATGTGACATACCAGATAAATATCTAGTTGTATAACAAAATAAATTATGGAGAACCGTCTGACATTATCTTTGTGGCTGCTTTATTGAACTGTCTAGACGATCCGTTATAACCATTTTGTAAATGATTAGAAAAAATACTTATTACCATGTTTACAGATATGGTGCCAGTGATGATGCAATATGAAAGTAGCTGAAAGACATTATACAAATGTAATTGTAAAAAGATAATTTTTCATCGTCCCCTTAAGTGGGATATTATGCTGGCAAAAACCGTCTGGTCATGAAGGTATCATCGTACAATAATTCCTGCTAGACAAGTGTTAATGGCTGAAGCTATATAGATGATTACAGTGATATGTAGGTGAGTCACATATTGCATACAATTTAACACATGCTCTATCACTGATACCCTGATTGTCAATGCCAGAATGGTAACGTAGAACAAAACTAATTACAATTTAATAGTTCGTTTTGTGCTTTGACACCTTTTGCTTCTACGCATATATTTTAATATCGATTAGATTTACATTCTTTACATGTAACTCGTGAATCACCACGAAGACTGGCGTATGTAAACGACGTTAAAAGACATGACATTTTTTAGCACGACAAATGTTATATCAGTCAGCCTCAGATCAATTCAGTTAGTATTTTTGTCAGGCCTATATCTAAATTACATTCTGAAACTGGCACTTAACATTTTACTTTTTTCTTATGCAGCGCAAGTTTTTTCGAAAAGTTAAACATACCATCTTATTTTGTGTATGGCTATTATTCCACGACGAACATAATAACATGCATTAATGCATTTTCAAGTGTTTGTTCGTCTGGAGATGAAACTGCCTACAATTTGAATACAAACATATTTCTGGAGAACTGTTTTTCTTGTTTAGTCAACAATTATTTTGACATTTAAAACATGATCAGTAATTGTCATTGTCATTGGCTTAATTATGGTAATAAATGCAGACAATAAACGATTTTCCTAGCAGAGCTAGACATCAAACTGTACGGGACTTTATTATCTGCTAGAAAGGTCGAATATTTATCAATAACACAGCGTATCTGTTCAGCAATGAATTTTGTATCGAACAGTATGGCACTGATGTCAGCATACATGAGTAATATCAATATAACCAAGTTGTATTTAAGGAGGAACCACACTATAACTTTTTTTCAGAGCCCACGTTATTGACTGGTACTAACAAAAACTGGAAGATATTTCTGATTTAGATCTGTATATATTTTTACGTTTAATACATCAGTGACGTTTCCATGACGTCGCAAACATGACCACTTCGCGCACTTTTGACGTCAGATATACGGGGACAAAATCTGCCTTGAAATTATTGTACAGGCAATATGTTTAAACGTAAACCCATAAATTATACATGAAATGAAAGCTGACATAAAGCTCCAGACGATGATTTGATCGGAATTGCTCTACGTTTTCGCGTAAAAAAATGAGAGTCAAACAACGAGTTTTCTTTTTACTTAAATTTTCCACAAAAAATAGCTTCGCTCAGCATTATAAAAAAATCCATCCGTAATTTTTTTACCAAAATTGAATATGTTTTACACTAATACGTTCTGTAAATATGTAGTAAAAAACAGAAAGTTTTACCGTGCCGTTTTGTGGCTATAAGAGTTTTTTAAGCACCACTACAGTAACATTTTTCGACGCTGAAAAAAAATGACGTGAATGTGAAGATATGGCCCTTAAGGTTAGGCAAAAAAAGTTTATTTCTGCTAACATGCTAAAAAAATAGGGAAGGTATCTAAGGTGCCGCCAGTTTTTATTTACACAGTTACATTTAACTGTAATATATGAAATGGCTTTTTTGACCATGTCTGGAAGGTTTTCGACCCAGCTGTGTCCCTTTTGACATTAACTTGTACCCTTTTAATACATGGTCGACTAGGTATGGGTCCTGGCTACGGATTAAGACCATGTTCGAAAACCTGGGTGAGCCATATGTGTCAGGGGAGGTAATACATGGAGGAACGGTATTGTATTAAATTCATACTGAATTTCAGCTGATAATAACACTATGTTACATTTTGACCCTTGTTCGAGTCTCTACACCCCAGGTACCTACCTATACCATATATGAATATGTTTGTAGATGTCTTAGCATTTACATTTTAAGCTACTTACAAGTCCGTATGATGCAATAAGAGCTAAGGACAGGTATCAGAAAATGACCAAACTTGTTATTTGCAGTAGGGTGCTGGCCAAGACTAAGCTGGCCCGCCCCGGGGCGCCGTGAGAATTGCTCCAATGGTGTCATTGGACTCAGTGAAGGTAGTGCTTGAGTTTTCAGGACTGCCTTGACTGCTCTGAAAAGTTCATATTTTGAGAATGTTATCGGAATTTGACCTATGACCTTGACCCCTAGTCGACCGGGTTCGAACCTGACGTGGCCTGTTTTCTCTAGGTACTTGCTTGCCCTTCGCAACAAGGTATCATTTATTAAAATCGGACACACGGTTATGAAGATATGACTCTCTGACAAGGCCAGTCCCTCTAATTAATATATGAAGAAGTATGCACATTTCCACAAAAAGTGATACATTTTAGTCGACCGGGTTCGAACCTGACGTGGCCTGTTTTCTCTAGGTACTTGCTTGCCCTTCGCAACAAGGTATCATTCATTAAAATCGGACACCAGGTTATGAAGATATGACTCCTCTGACAAGGCCAGTCCCTCTTTTTAATATATGAAGAAGTATGCACATTTCCACAAAAAAATGATACATTTTGAGACGGTCCTCCGACGAAACCGTCGGCGATAACAATACACAAATTACATATCTGCTTAGACAATGTTTAGATATAATTTATAAAAATTAATTCATTAAAATATCTTGTATTTGGAACATTCTACAATTATGTGAAGTTAATGAAAAACACTGCCTTTTACCGTTCGGAAAAGTACGGAAATACAGCTTTTCTCCTAAATTACGTACAGACGGACGAAAAGATGTTGTCTTATTTGTCACAAACTTTCAAATTTTGTCATTTTCTGTCAAAACAAGTTTTAATTTGCAGTTATTCGCCAAAGTAAATATTTTGTAAGCACTTTTTCCTTATTTTACGGCAAATATTTTAAGCCAAAAATGGCAAGTTCAACAAATGTTGCCGACGGCGTGCTCATCGGTGAAGACAATTGTTTTTCATATTCGACTGGACAGTATTTCTAACTTCTTCTTAAAAGAAATTTCAGTTTGATATCTTACTCTAAACGCTTATTATAATAAAAAGAAACTGATGAATTTTTCGAAAAAATGCGACCAAGATAAGCGTCATACGGTCCCTATAGCAAGTCTACAGATCGTACAGACGGACAAAACTTACCTAAAACTATTTATTTCCATAGAAATAATTGATATTCGCCAAAACGTGTTACTTAAGAGCCTTAGTTGATGTAAAATATTTTTTCAGAAAAATAAAGTGTATTTTCGTAATGTTTTTGCTTTTTGACATAATGACACCTACGTTCGGGCCCGGACGACCCTTGGGGTCGGGGTTAAGCCTTGCGATATACCTTTATGAAATAGTTCTTGAATAGTTCTACAAATGAATGTAACTTTCATTAAGATATCTAGTCTAAGAGTAATATATCGTATACCTAGTAATGAAGAAGCGACAAAAATCGTAAAATATGCGTCGAGAAATCCGTGCAGAACTACGCGCTGTTATCTGAGTCTACATGTCTTTCTGACCACACCAAGCACGTGATCGCGATCGGCCAATTTGCTCTGAACAAATGTATATATTTTATGCTATTATAGACAAATTCGGTCATTTCTGTAAAATATATAAAATATGTTAACAATTTGCGTTGTTAAATAGGCTCAGGTCTATAACTCTCTTTTGCGGAAAATATATTAGCAATAATTTTGTATATGTTAGAAGAGTTTCAAATAATACATGTTTATTATCTTGCATAACTTCGAATATGACCACGCAGATAATGAGGTCACTGAAAGGAAATTTACACTTGTATTTCTACTGCTGTGATAATTATTCTTATCACTATAAACGAATGCCAAAGTCTCAGCCTATTCTTTAATTATAGTACTTATCCTCGCAGAAACATAATATTTCCGTAGTTCGGGTCTGAACGGTAGATATTCGGATCTGGCAGTATGTTAACTAATGATAATGTTACCGTATTCCATAAAAGCTACCACAATTACTAAATAATGGGATAAGTAATGTAATTTCACGTTTATCTGAACGTTGCGTAACCTGTCAATTCTTCAAAAACAATTTGAAACGGTGACGTCGAGAAAACGTAAATTTGTTGACCTAGTATCAACGCATAACAGCTAATTACATAAAAACGACACCGCAGAACATTCTAAATTTTGACAGTTATTCAGAAAACATACTAATGTAAAACATATTCAGTTTTAATAAAAAAATTACGAATGGATATTTTTTTAATGCTGAGCGAAGTTATATTTTGTGGAAATTTTAAGTAAAAAGTAAAACTTGTTTTTTGGCTCTCATTTTATTAAGCGAAAACGTAGAGCAATTCCGATTAAATCATCATTAAATAAAAATCTATTAAATCTATTATAGTTAATTGTAAATATGTAAATAAAATCTGGCGGCACTTTAGCTACCTTCCCTATTTGTTTAGCATGTTACCAGAAACAAACTTTTTTTGCCTACACGTCATTTCTTTCAGCGTCGAAAAATGTTACTGTAGTGATGCTTAAAAAGTTCTTATAGCCACAAAACGGCACGGTAAAACTTTCTGTTTTTAACTATATATTTACAGGACGTATTAGTGTAAAACATATTCAATTTTGGTAAAAAAATTACGGATGGATTTTTCTTTAAAGCTGAGCGAAGCTATTTTTTGTGGAAAATTTAAGTAAAAAGAAAACTCGTTTTTTGGCTCTCATTTTATTACGCGAAAACGTAAAGCAATTCCGATTAAATCATTGTCTGGAGTTTCATGTCAGCTTTCATTTCATGTATAATTTATGGGTTTACGTTAAAACATATTGCCGGTACAATAATTTCAAGGCTGATTTTGTCCCCGTATATCTGATGTCAAAAAATGCGCGAAGTGGTCATGTTTGCAACGTCATGGAAACGTCCCTGATGCATTAAACGTAAAAATATACACAGATCTAAATCAGAAATATCTTCCAGTTTTTGTTGGTACCAGTCAATAACGTGGGCTCTGAAAAAAAGTTATAGTGTGGTTCCTCCTTAATGACGTGTTTCAATGTTTAGGACGTAGATATACGGTACTGAGATAAGATAAAAAAAGAAATTTAGATAGCAACAAGTTACAACGTGTAACCATGCAATAACGACCTCTTAAATCACTGGGATACATGGAAATGCAATTAACGATCAGATCACTGTCTAATTATTACTTATTTTCTTGTAAATCTAAAACATGTGACTATTAAGACTGTAGATTGTACAATCGCAATAAACAATTCACATTTGTCACTTTTAACGCAATAAACAGCATAATAGTTCACGTTTTGCTTGTCCATTTGCTTTAAATTGTTTAAAATAAGTTCTTTACGTTCTGATTAAATTACTTTCTACAATGTATATTTTGATTAAACCTTATTTTTATAAACTTTCAGAATAAACTTTGACATTTTGGCATATTATAAAAAGGGGTTTATGCTTACAGGATTGATTTGAAAAAAAAATGGACCTCTCATAAGTTTTCTAGAGTGCGTGAACTGGGGCATTTCCACTATTGTCCCCGCATCGAGCCTGCAACATTTTCATTTATGTGGTGTTGAGCGACATGTGGAGTTACCACCTTTTCTATTTCATAATAGGAGTCCATGAGAAAATCATAATCTACAACGTAGATTTTGATTAAACTCTTAACAGTTATAAACAAACATATGGTCAATTATGCGGTGAAATAACATGTATATGTCCATTTAGTCTGTGTTCAGACCCTGTGTTTGTTCACAGAAGACAACTCCTGAAGCTATTCAGATTTTGTATAATTATTATCCCTTTTCTGCTCACCAGAGCCCAGAATGATTAGTCAGAATATATAAAATAAGTTATTTAAAAAATTAAAAAAGATTATCTAGTCGGTAGCCAGACGAATGTCCATGTTCTTAAGATATATGCCTGATAAAAAAGTATAAGTAAAGAGATTCACAAATTTTAAGCTGATTGTGAGATATGATCTGGAATAATTTCAAAACTTTTAAGGATCATATTTTATCTCCAGAGAGAAAGTAGCATTGCCGTTTTAATAATTGAATTACAGGTTGCAATTAATTTATAAAATGGCCTTTGTTTCCGTATGCCGAGTCCAAGGTATTGTTTAATCACGCCTCGTACTTCGCATAAAATCTCCACTAATGAGACAATATGTCATTGGCCAAACCCATACCAATATCTCATAGGTCAAGGTCCTACTGAGATCAAAAATCATTGTCATCCATCAGTCACAAGGGCAACATTGATCTTCTGTATTCTTCTGTCTTGTCCTGTGGGTAGCGTTTTTATCCATTCATTAATATTTACATAATTTTCTATATATCTTTAAAGGGACTGGCCTACAGATCGTTCGAAAACAAAAATAAATATTTTTAGATATCTGGTAATGAATGCTATAGTTCTTAAAAAGACTTTAAAACTTAATTACTGACAAACTGTATGTTTTTTTTTAACTGCTTTTTACGATGAAAATTGAAAAGCGTTTTTAACGCTTTACTCCAAGTAAACTGTCCCGATTATAAATATCTATATTTTGAAGTCATAATTCACTAATTCCGCTATAGCGCTATTGTTTCCGACGACGAGAAAATATCTGTTTTTGTCTCGGCGGTCCGAGGTTCGATTCCCGACACGGTCATCTTTTTTCTTGATTTGGAAATTCTGAAATATTTTAAAAACAAAAACACATATTCTAATGTTCATAATATGACGAAACTTCAATATGAAAGAAAGATTTTTTAGCAAAATCTGGAGGTCAGTGCCTTTAACATATCAACCCTATGTATCATATTGACCGAAATTAAAATGTACATTTTCTTCGGAATTACTTCAAGTATTTCATTGCGTTTAGCTCTCTTATTTTCTCATTAGTATGAAAATGAAATGTTATTCGTAACAATGTTTCATTAGCTAAACGGTTAAAAACATTCATCATCGACCTGGATTACAAGATGAATATGTCATATATGTATTGAGAATAAGTAGGTACTGAAACCGAATCCTGGAAGATTGCTTAAATGTCACGTAGTAGCTAGGCCAGTAGTCTCAAGATAAAAAAATCAGATTTCTCTGACGATGATTGTCCACACTTACATCATTTGGTCTTATGATTGGATCTGGAATACACTCTGTGCCCACTCAGCTAAATAGAGAATATATGTATAAGAAAATACATTTAAGAGAAAAAACAAAACTTGCTTCATCAAACTACAATAGAGGTGGTCCTTATTTTCCCATTGTCAAAGATGCCGTTCAAAATCTCTTGTATCCCGCCCGAATGTATACACAATTGTCCCTATAGTATCAATTTAATCGTGGGAGTGGATTTTTACTCTCGTATATTTTGTTTAAATATTAACTTGGTATATAGAGTAGAACCTTAGAAAATATTGTTGTATAAAACTGTTAGCTCGATTTTAATATAATTTCACACTAAATTGTCTTGTGTGAACTTATACCAATTTTGTTCAATTTTTTCATCAAAAACCATGGTCGCCAGAGGGCGTGATGACATTTCATTAACAATTTCTTTAAACAACATCTCCAAAACGATTGGATAGATTTTGATGAAACTTTACACAAATTATCTCTGGGTAGCCCTCTTTCAAAGTTGTTCCAGTTGTTCCGGTTTATTGAAGGTATGGGTATATTTGGTTAAAAAGGATTTCATTTGTTACACTTTAAGAATCTTTTTCGCTAGTGCTTTATATTTGGCCTGTGCTATAAAAGATAATAGGTAAGGGTAGATTTTTCTCGGAAGCACAGAGCACCAAATACACAGCCCCAGAGCCACGCATTTACATAGTAGGCCCACAACAAAAAGAAGCTGTAATGGAAAAATATTTCAGACGGGTTGCTTCAAGCATCCAACTAGTACATATTAATATAAGCTAAATATTGATAAAGGGAAAGGAAATGGAAAAGGGCAAAATGGTGTCGGGGGTTGGGGAGGAATCCGAAGGGGGAAGTTGAACAAGGACAAATATACAAGGGAATGCCATTTTCTTTAAAAACAGCCGCACTAAAACGTAAACCACAATAGCGCAGACACTTATAAAGGTTTGACTCTACCATAATTGACCTAAGGTCAAAATTGGCCATGCCCCAGTGTGTGCCATGTACTTACTACAGACTTACAATAAGAAACTTTGAAAATCTTCTCTGAACCAATAATAGCTAAAGCCTTGATATTTGGCGTTGTACTGTCTACCGTATTGTTCAAGTTTTTGCCCTAGGTTAAAAATGTGCGTGACATGTATATAATATAGACTAACATAGAAGTAACCTAACTCTGTACTTCTACCATTATGTTATGCAAACACAATTGAAGACTTGTACACAAGTCAGCGCTTAAGGGGCAATGACCCTCTTGTTTCTCACTTTAAGATCACATATTAGGTGTTAAATCCATTTATGTAAATGCCAACGAGCTTTTAGCAATATGTAGATCTATGTATAAATTCGGTAAGAATTTCTCCGTTCTGAATTTTGACACCTATGCTCTGAAGTTTGACATCCTGATACCTTTTGACAAAAATGGTAAAATAATAAACGTAGCCTACCAGTACTTGCTAGAAATCTTGATTTTTTCTTCTGATATAAAGTAAACATTTATGCTACAGTATACCAGTAGAAAAATATAGCATATTATGGTCCACAGTAATAGCCACAATACGTATTTGACATTACTTCAAAGTTCCTGATGCAATATCTAAAAAATGTGAAATGATATTTTTAGGACATTTATATGTATTTCATTTCATTTACACTAAAACATTTTGTTGGAATTAGTTCAACCCTAAATGTTAAGATACGTTTTATTGACTTTTATAAAATTCTGCAGTGACCCTCCTCTCACGCCTTTCCCTTTTATGATTTTTTATAAAAAAATATGTTTTTTTTCTTCGTTTAGTTTATTAATAAGAAATAAAATATAGCAGAACCATATTTAAACATATCGAATAATACGAGTTTATACACTTCCGTATTAATTTCACGAGGGAATTATGATCGTTTCGTATAACCGATTTGTGTTGTTGGTATATCTAACAAGAAATATCTTTAAAAAAGATGGTCGGCATGATGTAACTGAAGCACAAGTTATATATGGGCAGAAACCTGTATTTTAAATCTTTTGGCAATGTTGAAAGGGGCCTCTGTGAAGTTTTGTATAAATGAGGACAGTGGTTCTGAAGAAGACTGTGTTTAGAAATTGTGGAGGGACACACGACGGACACCAAGCAATCACAAAAGCTCACTTTTAGCCTTTGGTGCTTAAAAGATGGTAACAGTAAGCAAACAATATTGAAATACGTTCTATACTTTATTTCTTGAATTGTTGGAAGCAACATGAACCCTTACCCTACTTCAGCTTATTATCAACTTTGTCTATCATTCAGAATACGTACAGTATTGTTTACACCGGAAAGATTAATTTAAAATTTAGAGTCTAAAATTTAACAGTATCGGACATGTTGTTGCAGGTTAGTAATGATTTGCGCTGGTTAGAAATTGTTGCTGTAATGCAGGGTAAGAGTTAATGACTATATAAATCAATCAACCTTTTTGTAAAAACAAAACTTAATGAAAGGAAACTTAACAAAACAGAAATAACTTAACAAGAAAACTTAACAAAACAGAAATATGTCCGGATGAGCAGATGAATATTTGGTTACGCAAACATGTTCAAGTGGTACGCATACAACCCGATGGTGCTGTACTTATAGATGTTATAGATGACGAACGCATTGTCACACATGACTCAGAGTGAAGCATTTTCAGCCTTTCATCCAATCAGCGCCACTCTTAATCTCTCATTATGGCTGAAAATACCGAGAATACCTTACCAAGCAATCCGATTGCTACATTATTCAGGCGGCATAAGGTCATAAAATCGTGCTTAATACGGCACGACGAAAAACATGGTCCTGCTAAATATTATATCGATTGTAGTTTGTATTTTATGTAAATAAGTAGATGAAATAGGAAAGCACTATTTAATGACGTCAAATGTAGTAGATCAACGTGACGTCATATCGTAACTGTGTTGAAATAAGGAAAACAACATGTTCTGCAGAATAACTTAGGAGTGCGTAGACATTTAATGTCTTATTTTTTCGCTTCCTTATAGTCTGTACAGTTTAACAACATTTCTACACGAAACGTCTTTTATATTTAATTGTAAATCAAATACAGCAGCACTCTATCTCCAATAATACGTCGGACTGACGTCAGATTGTCGTGTTCGAACGGCCTTGTGCAGAAAAAAAGCAAGAAGGGACTTTCATAGGTTTAAACATTTGTATAAATTACGCAAAAACTGAGAATAATAAAAGAAATTTTGAGATAAAAAGAAAACATTATAAGAACACCATGACATTTCATTATAATAAATTACAAAATACAAATGTTGATACCCGCCCGCTTAGCTCAGTAGGGAGAAGGTTGTTCTACGGATCAATCCCCGGGCGGGGCGCATGTTCTCCGTGACGATTTGATAAAAGACATTATGTGTGAAATCATTCGTCCTCCACCTCTGATAATTCATGTGGGGAAGTTGGCAGTTACTTGCGGAGAACAGGTTTGTACTGGTACAGAATCCAGGAACACTGCTTAGGTTAACTGCCCGCCGTTACATGACTGAAATACTGTTGAAAAATGGCGTTAAACCAAAAACAAACAAACAAACAAATGTTGATACACTACGCAAAATGAAAACCCGTGACCCTATAGAAAATACTGGAAATTAATAAATGGAAATAATAAGAAGACTAATAATACCGAAGCTATTATCACAGATTTATGCAATTTCTTTAAAAATGTAAATTCTTCTGACACTGCCACAGAAAACACAAATAGTAATGTACAAGATGAGCAAATAAATATTTATATAAACAATAGTATTTCAGTAAATGAAATAGATATTGCAGTTAAAACCTTAAAAATAATTAAGCGGGCGGAGAAAGCTTGTAAATGAACATATACATAAAGGCAACTTATCATATTATGAAGGACATATATCTTAAACCGTTCAACCTTGTTTTTAACAGTGGAATTATTCCAGAATCTTGGACTATTGGATTTATTAACCCTATTTACAATAATAAAGGTGATATTTTGAAGCCAGCCAGAGAATTACAGACCCATCACTCTGTTGAGTTGCATTGGGAAATTATTTACATACATTATAAATAATAAGTTAAGTAATTATGTTGAAAACAGTGACCTTCATAATTGTCAAGCAGGATTTAGGAAAAAACAACATCGGATATTATGTTTATTCTGCATAACTTGATCATGTTGATTCAGTATCTTAATAAAAATAGGAAAGAAGTATTTTGTGCCTTCATCGACGTGAAACAAGCATTTGATACTGTTTGGCGTAATGGTCTTTTGGAAAAACTTATAAATTTAAATACTTATGGGAAATGTCTGACACTAATTCAAAATATGTATAAAACATCAAGTCTTGCGTTAGAGAATTTTCTCAATTTTTCACGTGCAGAGAAAGAACCTGTCATCTCTTTTATTTTCTCTATTTTTAAATGATCTTAATGACTTTTTTTATACAAAGTAACTTTGAAAATGGCGTTGTTATTCCAAACTTTCAAAATGTTACCGAATTAAGTGACTTTTGAAAATTTTCATCTTGTACGCTGACGATACTATTAGATTATCTGAGTAAAAATCAGGCTTAAAATGCTATAGATATTTATTTTCAATATCACGGTTACATGTAATACAGGAAAACAGGCGTAATGCTATTAGAGAAAAAAAAACAATATGAAAAGAGAAGCATTACAACAAACAAGAACAATACACAAAGGGTATACTACATCACGGGTTATGGCAGTCAGAAATTGAAGTGGAGAATATGGTTTAATCATACGAATAAAAGGTAGTAAAACCGAAGCTCTTAAAGCACAGCTTAGGTTTAGAAAAGATGTATTGCAACACACACCTGGTGACAAATCAATATTCAACTTCTCTAAATCTCAAGAAGGCAAAACATCAAGACAAATCTAATTGTTGACGAAATGAAAGTAAACCTTAAAAGTACTAGTAAGACAAGCAATGGTAAAGACAGGTAAATGATTGTGAGAAGCATATGCTGGTTGGAAAGTGAAGCATCTTTTCATCACAGACGAGGGTGAGAAATGGTATCCTAGAAAAAGCAATATCAATGGCACAGTAGGAGTAGATAAAGCATTACCCTAGGTTTCAGTACAAATGTGTATGTGTGTTCGGGTTTAACGTCTTTTTCAACAATTTTTCAGTTATATTAACGACGGGTCAGTACAAATATGGAAGAGAATGAAACAGTGGAGCGACATAAATAAGAATGATGCAAACTCAGTTTGACTGATTCTGTTCATGGAAGATAACGGAAATGTACATTATGCTAGGCTCAATGCACTATTTATTGCCCATGTATAGTCCCAGGTATCGTTTAGGTATCAGAACAGTAATAATTTACTTAAATATCAGTTATTATTTGTTACTTCAAGCTGATTTCATATAACAGCTTAATATATTGTTTTCTTACTTGTTGTTGGTGCGACCCAACTTGATGGCAGAAAATCTGATGACGAACAAATCAGCTTACTGTCTTGTGTGACATTTGTTTGTTATACATTGATTTCTGTAAGGGGTTATTTTTAATTGTCAAGTGCCTTGTTTTCCTTCCTGGTGTAGACCTTTCACAAATTGGTGGACGACATAGACCGAGTGGATCTAGTATTTATAGTGTAAATCATACAGATATAAAAGCATAACATTAATATGTAATAAATGTACATGTATATTAAATTCAGCTTTGTATTTAGTCATTAAGTGACTGCCTATGCAAAGACAAGGCTGGCTTGTAACTCCAGGTGGGAGTTTGAGTAAATATACCAATTATTCATATTTTTATGAACATTTTAAAATTTGTTTAGGCCTAATATTTAGTGCCATTACTTGTTTAAATACTCAGGCAGTAGTAACTTTCACCATTGAACTTACTTGTTTCAATATAATTGCTAAGATAAGTTGTTAAAAACTGATACTTGTGATGATAATAAAGACTGAAAACATGTCAGATGTTTTGTCAGAAAATGTTCAGGTTTTCAGAATTTCAAAAGTCAGTAACCTTACAAGATATTGGTATTAAATAAACAGATCTGTTTTGCAATTCCCATGCCCTTTAAAAATGATAATATCACACTATATTTATTTCGAAAAGAAATTTGTCTAACCAGCGGCACTGGTGTACTTGGTTGAAGTCAATTATGTGATCTATGGAATATTCAGCATTCTACGTTGGTTGTAATTTTATGGGAAACGTTTATTGCCTGTGTAACTGTTTTATTTTGCCCTGTTTTAGTTGTATATAAAATAACAAAAAATGTGTTATGTTTAAAAAAATCATAATTAAATAATAAAATTGAAGTTAAAAACCAAATGTTTGATTCTCCTTTGTAGCTAACTCGGATAAAGAAACCTCGTCCTGGTTCGGGCATTCTAAAGTATCCTTCTGTGTCTATTCATTGATCAAACTCCATATGCTCATGTCGCGACAAGTCCTAGCACTGTCCTGTTAATGATGAGCGCCACGTAAATTATTGCAATATTTCCAGGGACCTTTCAGCTATTGAAATAATCTTTTCAGGAAACTTCGCTTTATCAAGAGTTTGAGTATCGCGATAGCTTCCTAGCTATCTCGAGGCAGAAGTGGTAAAGCAACCGTTTTCTAACGTAAAAGATATAAACATACTTGGATTCAGTGTTGTCATATTTTCTTTTTTTGAGTGTGTGTGTGGGGGGGGGGGGGGGGGGGGGGGGGGGTGTGGGAGGGGGAGGGAATCATAAATTCCATTCAATACTTACGTAATTGATTTCTGCGCAGCAATACCACTCATTAACAGGCTAGTAAAACCGAGTCTGCTATTATTTGATTGGTTACATTCTATGCTTCCAAACGATTTTCTTATAGATGTTATTTCCTATCCAAACAGCCGTAAAAAGTCCTCACGTACTTGGATTTAACGTTGCTATATTTTCTGGTCCTTTTTTAGTCATGGAGTCTGTTCAATATCTGTGTAATAGACCCCATAACTAAAAAAGGACCAGACACTTAGGTCGGTGTTAAGGTGCCTATATGTATATAGAGCAAACATTTTCCTACGGGCAGAATTTCTTTAAACTTTGTGTACTGACTGCGAGTCAAGTTTAAAACGGAAATATTTATTAAAAATCAAAGGTACCCAGGCTTTACCTTGAATTATCTGACATTTTCAAGGGCAGCTAATACAGGATCAGGACAAGAGAACTGTGCATTTTAATTTTTCGGCGACGCCGTCTAAATTCGTTTTCGTTACCTATGCCACGTGACTTCAGTGTGCAAATCAAACTACTTGATAACGCATTATCGATAATTTATCGAAATGGAAGATTTATGCAACGCTGTGCATGATTGGACGAGAGTGTCAATTTCTTTCACTCTGTTGATTGTGCTACGCTGAGTGAAATGTAACCAAAGCGTTTATCCTAAACGACGCTGTTTGTTTTAAAGCTAACTTTGGCTCAGTATATTTAGCAAGAATATTGATATATCTCGAAATGATAAGTAAGTTTAATAAATATGATAAAAACCTGTTCAAATACCAACATCTATCAAATTAAAGAAAGAGCTGAACACGGTCTGCGTATTACATGAATAAGGGTGTGATAAGAGTCTTTAATGTTGAGAAGTGCTTTTTAAAAGATTTTCTTTGTTACAATTGTCGTCTGTATATTAAAAGGTTTGTTGCTTTTGTGACTTATTCAAATTGCATATTAAAATGAATACTTGTTTGCTTTGATATATTTGTTATAAATTATTTAACTGATTTATTATATATGGATATTTTTCTTTAGTATTGTATGCAATTATTGAACTCAGTTGAAATCTGTTTCATTATATATATGCTATATAATGACTGAATCTCATTACACTGAAATGAAGGTACGCTGCATACAGTTTATCTATGTGGTATGACTACGGTCAAACTTTGCTTATGAAACAGAAATATTGAAATAATTACAATTGTATGTTTTTGCTTTGACCTTCACATTTTATAGGTGTGACGTCATTGTCCAAAGATTCATGAATAGCGAATATGCATTTGTTAAATTTGTTAAAGCGGGATCAGTTGGCCTATCTTAGAAAAAATAAGTAAAAATAATATTAAAAAAATCCTTTAATTGATTTGTTTCTCATGTATTCTAATCAAACTTGATTTGTAGCATCTTTATAAGGCCCGCAGCCAACTTTGTTCAGCTGGGACATTTGACCCCTTTTAGGGGCTTCTAGAGCTAAAACTAGAAATGCCTTTATACAGCGTCTCATGAACAGCTTGGTGGATCTTTGGCATACTTGGTCTGGAGCATCATTATAAGGTCCTCTTCCAAATTTATTTATATAGGAACTTGGGCCCTATTAGGGACCACTATAGCTAAAAGTAGATATGCCTTTCTTCGCATTAACCACTAAAATGTAATGGATTTTATCAAACTCGATGTGTAACAATATCGTAAGGTCTCCTGCTATTTTGTTACAAGGGGGATAGGGACCAATTTAGCTAAAACTATAAACACGTTTAATGACCTCTTCTCATGAACCGCTTCATGAATCTTCATCAAACTACTGCTGTAATTATTCGTCTAAGGATAAACGAAACAAAATTGCAACCCTACGAAACCTTTGCGAAAAATTAAAAGAGAACCATTTAAATTGTTAAAGTGCGGAGTTTAGTTTTGCAATTTGAAAAATGTTAGATGAAAGATGAATGTTAGATGAAAAATTCATAAATTTCTTTCCTTATTACAATTCGCCGACCATCATTTTTAAAGATATTTCTTGTTATTTCTGTTTCAGACTTCATTTGCAGTTAGTATACAAAGTTTAAAGAACTTCTGTTCATGGGAAAGACAAGGACATTGCGGTATCATTTTTTCATGCTCATGTGTTGGGGTGGGGGTGGGGGGGGGGGGGGGTTAACGTCTTTTCAACAATTTTTCAGTCATAATTAAGGACATTTGCAACAGTCGCTATATTGACATTGGGCAAACATCTTCTTACAAAAAGAATTTCTTCTTTAAACTTTTGTCATGATTTATCTGCCCTTAAAAGTCGGAAAATACTGAAAAAATCGACTTTCAAGGGCAGATAATTCAAGATCAAGCCTGGGTACTTATAACTTTTGATACATATTTCCGTTTTAAACTTGATTCTCAGTCAGTACATTAAGTGTACAGAAATTCTGGTCGTAAGAAAATGTAAAATATAGGCAACTGTGGCATTAACCTTTAAGGGGCGTGAGGGATATGGAATGTCCCAATAACTCGCATAAACAGACTCATTCAAACTGAGTATACTGTTAATTGCTTGGTGGCCTTTTCTGTTTTCTACGAATTTCGCACTGTCCAATAACTCTCATAAAAAATCAGCCTGAGTCTGTTATTATCTTGCTTCGTTGCATTCTCTGTGGTTGCCGTAAGGTCTCTGTCATTTGATTCAATGTTGTTATATTTTCTGGTCTTATAGGACGATGGGGTCCATTCAGTGTTTACGTAACGGAATTCTACTTACGCTGGCGCTAGGAGGCAGTAAGCGGTGTGACATTTTCCATTACCTCTCACGAATCGACTTGAGCAAATCAAATTTACAATGAGGGAAAGTATACGTAAGGTCCTCCCTCAAGTCCGTTTAAATGGTTCCGCTTGACTAATTTTCGGGGCCACCATGGCTAAAACTAGAGAAAAAGCTGTAAATGATTTTTATTGTGATTAGCTTGGTGGATCATCACCGAACTAGGCAGTTTGGCTTTCAATTTTGTTCAAACAGTTCCGCTTGACAGATTTAAGTTGTCACCAGAAGCCTTTAAACAAATCTCATGCACCGCCCGAAGGATCATCATCAAAGCTTAAGCATCCTGGTCAGGTCCTTTCAATTTTGTACAAGTGGTTCCGTCCGTTTGATTGCTTTTGTGAGCTGTCAGTCTGAGAGCTAAAAATAGAAAATTCTTTAAACAACTTCTCATTCAACACTCAATGCTGAAACTGGTGTGTAGTTTCCTAGTAAGGTCCTCTCTGGTTCCATTTTTCTCATTTTAAGAACTGCCAGAGCTAAAAAATAGAAATACGTGTACCTTTAAATTACTTTTTGCAATGACATAAACTGCTTGATGGATATTACCAAAGTGCATCTTTTGCATCCTTTTGTCAATCTCTATCACATTTGCTTGTAAATATCCTCCTCTGGTGAGCGAATTTGGCCCATTTTTGGCCTCGTAATTATTCTTGTTTGGATTATAGCCACAACAACACAGTTAAGGTCATATGGCGACTTTTCCAGCTTTTTATGGTGAATAAAGACTTCGGGTGCACCTCCAGGTATTATTCTATCACACTTGGGCACTAATGGACCCGATGATGATAATATATCAATATTTACTCAATTTGAAAGTGAAATATGACAAAAAAACAAACATTATTCTAGGTGAAGATCGTATCAATGACAGAAACATACACTTGGACAGAAACATGGAAGTAAAGATGCTTATTACATTATGTAGGAAATATCTCATCGATTTAGAAGATTCCATAAATAATCTGACGCACTTAACACATGGAATTCTAATATAAAATCCGTATTTATTTATAAATTAATAAAAATTATTCTGAAAAATTAAACATTATTTTGCTAATTTAACACAGAATTGCAAAATAAGCCAGGGTACAAAATGGTCAATTCAGTTGTAAAAATAACAGTGAACTTCCCAAAGATTTAAAGAAGACCAATACTTATTGCAATGTATAACAGCCTATTATTATAATAAATATATAAAGACACAATACAGATACCCCCAAAATATAGATGTCGCAAAGGATTCCAATACTCGATAAATATGAAAAAAAAATAGAAATGAAAAGAACCAAAATGAATAAAATCCAGGAGTAAATGAAACTTATATTAAAAGGAGAGCTGTAAGCATTGGAAGTAGTAATGAAATATATTACAAATATTTCTCTAGTTTAGAAAAGAAAAAGGCATAAGAAAATAGAATTAGAGATACTAAAATTAACACTTAAAGCAGAAACTTTACTTAAAAACAAAATTTGTAGCCTAACAAACAGAAATAGGAACATTTGTGGATGCATTGATCGAGAGGGCTAAGACGCTTTCCTACGGAGGTGAATGCCCCTGGTTCGAATCCAGGCTACTCCCATTGCGGTGTGTCCTTTGGCAAGGCACTTTATCACGATTGCCTCAGTCGACCCAGCTGTAAATGGGTACCAGCAGATTGCTGGGGGTGAGGTATAATTGGTTTTTACTGTTCTTAATATAGGGTTGCAGAAAAGCTTTATAGAGCTTATGTTAATTGTTTCACCAAGCGAGGGTAAATAAAACTTACCTTTACCTTTTAGAATATATTTATTCATCCTGTGAATAAAGAATGAGAAATTAACATGTAATTGATATTAAGCAGACTTTCTGTTAAGTAAATGAAAACGAATTGCCCATGATATGATGAAATTACTAGAAATGTCTGGCACTTCTTTCAATCAATAAATTACTCAAATACGAAAAATTATTTTACAAATTTCTGAACAAGTATTTATTTTAGAAATTTCTACAGTGGGGAAAGATCATTACAATATCCGTATCAAACAAGCGCCTTACAAATCGTTTGAAATAATAACAAAATCAATAGCGAATATTTTTTACAATTTGAAAGAATATTTGAGAAATATATACAGCGGTGAACCTCTCATGCTACCATCTGAAACTAGTGTATATCTACGAAGCAATAATGAACCAGATCTATATCTGTTTGCATGTTTTTAAACATTATTCGATCTTTCAAGTTGCAGTGTCTACATCACTCAAGTGATGGAATGAGTTGGATTTTACGGCGACTCGAAACGAAAAGGTCATATATCGCTGAAAAGAAGTCGCATTTAAAACGTAAACTGTAAAGATCTTTAAAAACATTTATACAAAAATGTACATACATGTAAAGGATTAACATATCAGTGGCAAACAAAAATATTGCAAAACATGTGAATAAGAATATATGTGTTCAGATTTTGTGATAAATGCCTATCTGCTTTAAAAAGGACAAAACAGTGCCTAGCCCGCCCGCTTAGCTCAATAGGCAGAGCACATGTCTACGGATCGCGGGGTCCTGGGTAAATTCCACGGACGGGGCGTATGTTCTCCGAAGACATTGTGTCTGAAATCATTAGTCTTCCACCTCTTATTCATGCTGGGAAGTTGGCAGTTACTTGCGGAGAACAGGTTTGTACTTGTACAGAATCCAGCAATACTGTTAGGTTAACCGTCCGCCGTTACTGAAATATTGTTGTAACGGCGTTTAACCCAAAGCAAACACCCAAATCTATCTGAATTATCTTTGTTTGTTTGTTTGTTTGTTTTGGGTTTAACGCCGTTGTTCAACAGTATTTCAGTCATGTAACGGCGGGCAGTTAACCTAGCCAGTGTTCCTGGATTCTGTACCAGTACAAACTTGTTCTCCGCAAGTAACTGCCAACTTCCCAACATGAATTATCAGAGGCGGAGGACTCAGACACAATGTCGTTTATCAAATAGTCACGGAGAACATACGCCCCGCCCGAGGATCGAACTCGCGACCCCGCGATCCGTAGACCAACGCTCTTACCTACTGAGCTAAGCGGGCGGATATATCCGAATTAATCTCGTGATATGCATAATATAATAGCCCAAGTTGGGTTATATTTCAATTAAACAAATGAATAAATCCCATAATTGATCTTAAGATTAATGAAGCATTATGTACGGTGCCAGTACATTACATATAAATGTTTTGATTCGTGATAGTATTTGAGCCGCGTCATGGGAAAACCAACATAGTGGCATTGCGACCAGCATGGATCCAGACCAGCCTGTGCATCCGTGCAGTCTGGTCAGGATCCATGCTGTTTGCTAACAGTATCTCTAATACTAATAGCCTTTGAGAGCGAACAGCATGAATCCTGTTGCGCAGTCTGGTCTGGATCCATGCTGGTCGCAAAGCCACTGTGTTGGTTTTCTCATGGCACGGCTCAATTGTTTAATAGCCCCGCTAGGGCTGTGATTATCTAAATTTTCGAAAGTAATTACGATATGCTCAAATACATTTATTCTGTGCATTTAACCGTTGATTAAAATAAAATTATGCTTGTTTATAAGGAAACTACCGTGGGCGATGAATGACATGATTGTAAGGCTTTTCATTCAACGCATTTGCTAGTAATATGTACAGTACACCTACGACATAATTTTATCATTCCCCACCCCACTCCAATGAATCTCTATGTGTTGTAGCGAAAAGGTATACAAACAGTCATCATTTTTCATAATTATGCATTTCATAGATCAATAACTTAAAAGTTCAGTCAAAACAAAACAAAGGAAAATACAACAGCAAAACTGTTAATTGCCAATTAATTATGGTTGTGTTTAAAGATACAGTATAGTCTCTACAATTTAAATAAATGCATATCAACCGGAAGCATATCTTGTGAATTTATGTCTAACAAAACGTATTGTATATTCAACTTTTGGACATTTCTATGAACCTTAGTCTTAATGTTCCGTTGTGAAATTATGCTGAAAAGAAAGATCAGTCACGGCAGGAACGCTTAAAATATTCTACGTTAATATGATGCGTTAGATACCATGACGTTACGTACCTGTTACCATGTAGGAATAATTGTTTCAATCTGAAATGTATGAGATATTGAGCAGTTTCAATTTTTTGTATCTTTAAATGTCCTTTCTTTAATCAATATATTTCAACTTTTAAGTATAATCGAACAAGCTCGAGAGACTACGTCTTTTCTGAGACCACTTGCATTAAGATTCCATTTTTCGGCGAACGCCGTCTAAATTCGTTTTCGTTTCCTATGCCACGTGACTTCAGTTTGCAAATCAAACTACTTGATAACGCATTATAGATAATTTATCAAAATGGAAGATTTATGTAACACTCTGCCTGATTGGACGAGAGTGTCAATTTCTTTCACTCTGTTGATTGTGCTACGCTGAGTGAAATGTAGACAAAGCGTTTATCCTAAACGACGCTGTTCACAGTTTTAAAGCTAACTTTGGCTCAGTATATTTAGCAACAATATTGATATATCTCAAAATGATAAGTAAGTTTAATAAATATGATAAAAACCTGTTCAAATACCAACATATGTCAAATTAAAAAAGAGCTGAATACGGTCTGCGTATCACATAAATAAGGGTGTGATAAGAGTCTTTTATGTAGAGAAGATTTTTCTTGTTACAATTGTCATCTGTTTATGAAAAGGTTTCTTGCTTTTGTGACTTATTCAGATTGCATATTAAAATGAGTACTTGTTTGTTTTGATATATTTGTTATTAATTATTTAACTGATTTATTATATATGAATATTTTTCTTTAGTATGGTATGCAAATATTGAACTCAGTTGAAATCTGTTTCATTATATATATGCTATATAATGACTGAATCTCATTACACTGAAATGAAGGTACGCTGCATACAGTTTATCTATGTGATATGACTACGGTCAAACTTTGCTTATGAAACAAAAATATTGAAATAATTACAATTGTATGTTTTGCTTGACCTTCACTTTTTTATAGGTGTGACGTCATTGTCCAAAGATTCATGAATAGCGAATATGCATTTGTTAAAGCGGGATCAGTTGGCCTATTTTAGAAATAAATAAAAATAATAAATAAAAAAATCCTTTAATTGATTTTTTTCTCATGTATTCTAATCAAACTTGATTTGTAGCCAACTTTGTTCAGCTGGGACATTTGACCCATTTTAGGGGCTGCTAGAGCTAAAACTAGAAATGCCTTTATACAGCGTCTTATGAACAGCTTGGTGGATCTTTGTAATACTTGGTCTGGAGCATCATTTTAAGGTCCTCTTCCAAATTTATTTATAGAGGAACTTGGGCCCTATTAGGGACCATTATAGCTAAAAGTAGATATGCCTTTCTTCGCATTAACCACTAAAATGTAATGGATTTTTATCAAACTCGATGTGTAACAATACCGTAAGGTCTCGTGCTATTTTGTTAAAAATGGGGATAGGGACCAATTTAGCTAAAAATATAAACACGTTTAATGACCTCGCTTCATGAATCTTCATCAAACTACTGCTGTAATTATTCGTCTAAGGATAAACGAAACAAAATTGCAACCCTACGAAACCTTTGCGAAAAATTAAAATAGTTTTGCAATTTGAAAAATGTTAGATCAAAGATGAATGTTAGATGAAAAATTCATATACTTCTTTCCTTATTACAATTCGCCGACCATCATTTTTAAAGATATTTCTTGTTTTCACTTACTTTTGTTTTGTTATAAAACACATTATGTTGTAATAAGAGGCCCTTTGTGTTCAAAGGCTACTTTTTTATTTTGCCCTTCCCTTAGTTGTCTCTTAATTATAATTGTTCTGTAGCCTTATTGACATGTCTTGCTTGTTGTTTGTGACTGATGTTATGAAGACGGTAAATAACTAATACTGGTCTGTTTATTATAAAATCGACAAAACTGTCTATCTTTAAGTTTGCTTTCTAATTGTATATTTATAGTATGCGTACAAGCTTAGCTTTGTAAAACAAGCTAGTACGCGGCCTGTTGTCGATTTAATGTCGTGGAAAGAGTTACTTTAACATGTTTTAAACTTTTAGAACGTTCGTTCAAATGTACATTTATGATATGAGTATTTGCTTGATTTTACCAGAAATATATACTGATTCTCATCGATTACAACATCATTGACGGTTGCTCCCCTTTACAAGTATGCTCCGCACAAAATGGTATATCGGATCTTATATCTGATACCAAATTCCTATTTTTGACACTAATTAATTTAAGGTGAATCCTGAAACAAATTCTACCAATTTAGACACCAGTCTCCATGAGGTCACGAGTTTGCTAGAAGAGCCTGTTCTATCCGCAGAATGCTTAGCATATTAAGGGCGCAACTGGTACCATTTTTCACATCCTTGGTACGCGACCGGGGATCGAATCCGCGGCCTTCCGCACTCGAGGTGGACACTCTACCATTAAGATAGAATTATTTCACTGCATGTGGAATCGTGTGCCATATAGGTGGGCCGGTGGTCTTGTGGTAACATGTTTGACTGTCAATCCAGAGGTCCGGGATTCGAATCCCGGTCCAGGCACTGGAAAACTCTGAGATGCTCTTGAGTGTCTCCCACCTAACTTAGAGGCTACTGGTTCTTCCCAGGAAAGACGGCTCCGGGTGTATCGGTGCTATACACCAGGCACGTTAAAGAACCAGACTGTCTATTCGGCTTTATCTCACTCTGTCCCTCTGGTCAGATTGCTCTTTGTCTGTACTAGTAGAGGATGAATTTCGAGCCCTGTGTGGCTGTGTTTGCAATATGTTAAGCGCCTTTGAACGTATTTACCATGAAAAGGGTGCTATTTAAATCTGGTATAATAATATAATAATATTAATAATAATATAGCTCAATGGTAGAGCGTACGCCTCCGGATCGAGAGCTCCGGAGATTAAGCCTCGCCGGAGAGAGATAGACAAAGAGACAAAGACAGGTCAAAGTTAGGCAGAGTACCTGGTCCAGCGAATCGGCTTTATTCCTGAAAATAGATCTCAGACTATACAGTATCAATTTCATACAACAACATATCAAAGATACTTGTTTAGTGTAATTTAATTTCGTATATATAACAAATATCTATGTAATAGTGACTTAGAAATAGCAAAGACTGTCTTTAGAATTGGTCTAAAATCTTAGGAGGAAATACATTGTCAAGTTATGTGTATCAAACACACTACCACAATGACGGCAAATGCCGGTTTATAAGCTAACGTTTCGAAAATGTTTTTTTTGAATTTGTCTTAATCAGGTAGCCGGCAAAGGGGAGGGGGTGTATATTCATGCAGAGGGGTACGAGTCCCCCGAAAATGGAGCCGCCCGATTGCCGTAGATGGCGGCCCATAAGCCGGATAGGAGGGTGCTGGCTGTTGAGGTACTCCATAGGGGAAGTGATGCATGTTTGTTTTACTTGTATGCGTCCCCTTTTCGGGGTGTGGGTACCAATAAACATATTTGGCCTCTTATTCGGTCTAGACGTTTTTGGCGGTCGTATTGGCCCGGTACGATAAATCGGCTAGTCATGCCAAGCCCCAGGAAATCTCACTTTAACTAGGCTTACATCTACTAATTGCGTCTATGTATTCATTTCTACATTCAATTTGCATAATTATCTGTTGTTTTTTTTTTTCAAGATAACGTGGCACAAAATCAAATGTATTTTCCTTCTGTTGTCATATTTTACTGCGTTAAACAAACTTCATAGTACGTTCGCAGCCTCTAATGAGCACGACACCTGCAGTCGTCCTTTGTGTTGTTTGAATTGCAGCGAGCCAAATTCAGCCAAGTCTTGAGACTGCAAGACATGAAAGATCGAAAAGGAAGTTATCCAGGTCAGATTCACACAAGGCATTGGATTTCCTGAAGCTAGACAAATTGCCAATGCTAAATTCATATCTCCATCACTGACACCGACCTATTTTTCAATAACAAGTATTGATGCGTCTACGCAAAATGATTCTGTGTCTGTCCCAGACGAACTAAAAGAAAAGCTGAAGGTTGCAGCAAAGCCTGCCCAGACACCACTAGTTCAAATGTCAGCTGCTAAACGAATGCTGCCACCAGTTGTAACAAAATGTACCCAAGTATTCAAGTACGCCGTCGTCAAAACCAAATGTTATGTCAAATCCCAATCAACGTGGGTCGAGTCAAACACCCATGGCAAATAAAAAACATGAACCTGATGGGTTTGGAAAGGAATCTAATGATCCCATACAATCCAATAACCGGTCCCCTTTTGATTTTGAACCGGTTAACGGGGGAGGATGAAGACGATCCGCCGTTTTTTCCTCCGTCAAGTTTAACTAGCAGAAAGGAGGTGAAGATAAAAAAAAGAGTCTTACCTCCCGAGTCAGTGCAGCACAAATCTATTGTTTACATTATCAGTCATCCAATTTTTGTTTGATATTTTAAACAAATAATATTAAACGGCAAGATAATTATCCAATGCAATTGCCGTAAACTTAAAGCACATTATAATGAAATTCTCCTCATCTTATCAAAAATACAACCCTTCACTTATGTGCCTTAGTTAAACATGTTTAAAAGAAACAGTCAAAATATCTTTAAAAAATTACTCAATGTACAACTGCATTAGTAATAAGACTGACAGCTTCTGGTTATTAATAATGCATGTCCACACAGAAAATTTGTTCTAAATACAAATATTCAGTCGCTTGCATTAAAATGTTACATTGCAATGACCAGTTACATTATGCTCGATTTATATACCTCCTTAATTTAAACTTTACCTTGAAGATCTTAACAATCTTATAAAGCAATTAACACATGGGAGATTTTAATGGTCATCATGAATGTGGGGGCTGTTCTGACATTGACAATTTTATTGAAAGAAATGCCCTCTGTTTATTAAATGATAAATCAAAAACGTATCTTCATCCTGCAACAGGTAAGTTTTCTTCACTTGATTTGACAATTTGTCAACCGAACATTTTTCTTGATTTTGAATGGAAAGTACTAGATGACTTACATGGCAGTGACCATTTTCCAATTATTATTTTAAATATTTCTAATCTACATTCAGACCACCCTTCATATTTTAAATTTAATAAAGCTGATTGAAAGCAATTCCATGCGTTATGTAAAAATGATTTGATTTTGGAGAATTAAACAAATGTTTATGATCCTGTTGATCGGTTTTCTGTTATTTTATTCGATATTGCAGACAAGTCCATTCCGAAAATTTTAAGAAATGGTAAATCTAAGAATATTCCATGGTATATTGATGAATGTAAAACCGCTGTCCACCGTTAAGAAATTCAATATACGACCGACAAAAAACAATACACAGTCAGTTAAGGTTCTGAGAGCAAAAGCTCGCAGAACTATAAAACAAAAAGAAAAAAAAATCCTGGCATTCATACGTCTCTAAACTTAATTCCAGGTCGTCGGTTAAAAAGGTGTGGGAAATGATTCTTAAAATAAGTGGAAAAGGAATGTTCCAATGTTTCTCATCTAACAAAATTAGACCAGACTATTGCATTTACCAAAGAGAACATGGCCAATATTCTTGGTGAAGATTTTTCAAAAAAATACTCATCATCAGACAGTTATGATCAACGTGTTCAAAACACAAATTTAATTAAAGAAAGTAAACCCTTAAATTTTGATTCAAATAATGATGAAGATTAATTAACTTTTCCATACACATAATTACTTGGCACACTAGACAAATGTCATGACAATGCAGCTGGACTAGATCAAATTAATTATCAACTTCTAAAACACTTACACAAGAATCATTAGAGCTCTTGCTTGAAATTTATAATGTTACATGGAAACTGGTATTTTTCTAGATTCCTGGAGAGAAGCTATAGTCACTCCCGTACCAAAACCTGGGAAAGATAGCACGAACCCCAATAATAATTTTGTAGACCGATTGCACTAACTAGTTTTCTTTTAAAAATAAAACGTATGATTTAATCTGAACTAGTTTGGTATTTTGAATCGCAAGGCCTTATAACGAACTTCCAAAGCGGTTTTCGCAAGCGGCACAGCACAACTGATCATCTTGTTCGACTGGAAAATTTCATTCGTGATGTATTTGTTAAAAAGAATATTTTGTGTCTGTCTTTTTCGATTTAGGAAAAGCTTATGATAAGACATGGAAATATGGTATTATGAATGATTGTGACGACTTAGGGTTGGAATGTCGTCTTCCAACATTTATATCACAATTTTTTATCTGATCGCAATTTTAAAGTACGTGTTGGTCCAACCCTTTCTGACACTTTTGAGCAAAAACAGGCGTTCCGCAATGTTCTATTTTATCTGTTACACATTTTAGCAAACTGATAACATTGTGAAATGTTTTTTTACCAGGGACAGATTGTCCATTATATGTTGATGATTTTTCGAAATATGATATGACCGTTCGAAAAATATGCGTCCTATTGAACGCCAATTGCAGCGGTGTTTGAATAAAGTTCACACTTGGGCGATGACATTTTTAGTTTTCCAATTCTAAAACTCAGTGTGTCACAACATTATGACCATGGTCTTTTCCTAAATGGTACAAAATACCCGCTGTATACGAAGCGAAATTTCTTGGTGTCATCTTTGATAAAAAATTCTTTTATACCACATATCAAATATCTGAAAGACAAATGTTTGAAATCACTGAATTTGTTAAAGATAATTTCAAATACTGATTGGGGAACCAATTGCAATGTTTTATTAAGACTTTATAGAGCTTTAATTAGATCCAAGCTAGATTACGGATGTGTTGTTTATGGTTCAGCAAGAAAATCGTATTTACAACTGTTAGAGTATCCATAATCAAGGTCTTCGTATTGCTCTCTGTGCATTCAGAACATTGCCTGTTGAAAGCTTGTATGCTGAAGCAAACGAATCCTCTCTCTTTACACACGCCGAGAAAAACTATCATTGCAATATGCTTTGAGTGTGGCTGCAAAAAATCTAATCCTGCTCACAAAATCATTTTTAAATAGAAGTACTTCGATTCATATGAGGAAAAAACAAAAACAAATAAAGCCGTTTGGATTTTGCATAAAATCTTCTATGAATGAAACTGACTTTGAATCCGATGATATTAAAGAAAGTTTAAATCCTGATACACCACCATGGACCCTTAATTCTCCTACATTCTTTTTTTATATAAAACTGCCTTAAGAAAGCCTGAAACAAACCCTGAACTATTCAAGTCCAAATATGATGAAATCAAGTAAACTTACAAGGACTATTAACAGAGACGGTTCAAAAGATGATTCGAAGGTTGGATGCTGTCAGCCACCTTCAACAAACAAAATTAAGTTTGCCAAATAACGCAACAATTATTTTTTCAGCCGAGGCAAAAGCTTTTCATTTAGCACTAAATTTTATATCAAAATAAAGTAAAGAAACAATTATTATCGTTTCTGACTCGATTTCAGTTTTTACAGTCAATTCATAACCGAAATATTGAAAATCCTTTCATTCAAAATATTCATCTCAGGTTTCATGGACTATCATATTTTGTTGGATTCCTAGTCATGTTGGTATTCGTGGAAATGAGGATACTGATACTGCAGCAAAGAAATCCCTTTCATTATCACAATCTAATTTAAAATTACCATATAACTGATTTTAGGCCAAATGACAATAAATACATTTTATCTCAATGGCAATCGTCATAGAACAATGCTTCGTTCAATGTACTTCATGATATTAAACCTACTCTAGGGAATGGCACCAAGGGAACAGATCTGTTCGAAAGGAGTAAGTTGTTCTTTCTCGTTGTCGAATAGGTCATACCCGTTTGACTTATTCTTATTTTTGAATAGAAAAGATCAACCCCAAACACCGCTAACTATTAAACATATTTTGATCGATTGTGTGGATTTTACTCCACAGCGCAGTACATACTACATCGTATGACGTTCAAACTTTGAAAGAGTTATTTTAGAGTTTCAGTCGGAAATATTTTATCTTTTTTATAGCAGATAGGGATTTATCAAAAAGTCTGAACATTTCATATTTTTATTCACATCTTCTGCAATATTATGTTTGCAACTGATATTTTTAGCACTATATATGTGTATACATTTTATATAAATGATTTTAGGTATGCTTTACAATTAACGTTCTCGGCGATATATGACCTTCTTTTGTCGATTCGCCGTAAAACCCAACTCACTTCCTCACTTGTCATGTAGTTCTTAGTATAAGTAGATGACAGGTTAGATGTTGAAAACTTCGCATGGGAAAGTAGTTACATGTTAAATTCCAGTTATCGTTCAAACCTAAGAAATGTAAGTGAAAATTGACGTCCAAGGAACATATAAAAATTTGAGCAAAAAGAAAATAGATAGTGCCTGAACTTCGATACAACCTTTAGAACTAAATAAATGTAGAAAGCTAAAGCTTTAGTTTAATCTTAAAAGATAGCTCAATCATCCATAAGCATTAGATGATGCACCTATAAATAGATTGTTATATGATTTCAAGCGAATTAAGTGTGATCTGCATGCTTCAGCTAAATGGTTTAAAGTTAATACAGATTGATTTCTTTTTAAAAAAGAATATTCTACGGTGGGCGGATAGCTCAGTGGTTTGCACACTGGCCTTCCAATCCTGAGGTCGGGGGTTCGATCCCCGGCAGCTACTCGGGAATTTTCAGAAACGCTTTTCGGTGTTTCCCACCCAACTAGAGGTGTACTGGTCAGGAACCCAGGCAATCCTTGCGTGTATCAGTGCCTATACACTGGGCACGTTAAAGAACTAGGCTGTCTATTCGCAACGAGCTAGGCTAAGTTAGCCAGACAAGCCTGTATCTGATTTCTGATCTCTCTGTCGTGGGGACTTTGTCTCACTCTGTCCCTCTGGTCAGATCGCTCTGTGTCTGTACTAGTAGAGGATGAATTATGCGCCCTGTGTGGCTGCATTTGAACTATGTAAATCTGGTATAATAATAATAATAATTCTTTGCATGATACACTTGTCTTTAATCACAGAAGTGTATTTTCAAAAGATTTAGATACATCATTTAATTAATTACGAAATATTTTGTAAACAAAATTGAACTTATGAAGATGTGCTGACGTGGACCGCAGTGCATACCTCTTACTTAAACAAATGACCACAGTACTCAAATAATGGATACAAACTTAAGGCGTCTTTATTGGCAAGTTATGAAGATATGGCATCAAATTATTACTGAACGACCCTCGTATATGTGGTAACATGTCAAAAGTTGACACTCATCTGGAGCTGAATTCGTAGATATGAATCAGATCAAATAATTTAAAGAATAACATATATTCGAGTGTCGGAAATAGTCCTGCCACACTTGCGTAATCTAAGGGATACCAAGGGGTAGCGTGTAATGTAAATTTAACTCCTCAGCACTCTATCTAGTATACTGTTCAAATTTCACCGATTTTAATAGATGCCTTTTCTCTAGTTTTATGCTATGATGATATTCAAATACAAACAAATTTGTTCATGTTAAATGTTGATTCTGAAACGGCGCACACCTCAGACGTAAATTTCATTCATTGAAATGGACGAAAATCGGCTAATTATAACACGGATATTTATTACGAGATCTAGTTTGTATCGGAGGCCTATATTACTTACAAAATAACAATAAAATCCATTTCATCACATTCTAGGTGTTGCCGACTATTTGTAAGATCTTGTATTGCCGATTTTGAACGATCTTTTAACCTATATCAAACATCAAGCTGGTTTAGTACCATTTACTTTGTAGGTTACTGTTTTTTTAGCAGTAACACAGGCTAGAAAGCTGTTTGTAAAACTGACTGTAGTCGGACATTTCCAAGCCTATCTAAACTATTTGTAAGAAAACGAACAAGAACTTCTTAGGAAAAGTATTCGACTGTTCGTTTTTATTGATGTGCAGTCCTAGACGTTCGTAAATCGTGACGTTCTGAATTGATCCGTTTTGTACGGAAGCATGCACAAACGTGATGGAAATTGAATAGGAAATTATTGTAATATGCGTTTTAAAAATGACTTGTTCCATGGCATAACCGTCGATATTTGATTTTTTTCAAAAATGGTGATTTACATTTATTATAGCAAAAAAATGCACTGAAAGCAGCTGCTATTGACAACGAACGTTAAAGTATCCCAGCACACATCGGTGACTATGGCTGACGTAAACATCAAAATTTACATGAACAATAACAATAAATGTAGCTTTCTTGTAAATCGTGCGTCGGCGACGACGTAAAACAACGGTAGTCATTAGGCCGTATGATACATACCTAAATTCCTACACTATAGCGTGACATTTATGTTAAGTAGCCAAATGTACAGCGTTTACTTCAAGACAACAACAAAAACAACAAAGTTATATGCTACGACGATAAAGGGAGAATACATGATTATTCTTGTGCTAAAGTAGTACATTTTTTGTATTTGAATACTGAAAATAAGATTTTCGTTTTCGCAATGATGGTCTATTATGTGACCTGGGCCCTATGTAATTAGTAAGTTAAAAGTACTGCTCTCTGGCAATTATACCATTTCTGAAAAATCTAACCTAAATAATCAAAGTAGATCAGTTCTGGGCTCAAAAAAGCTACAATTTAAAGAACTACATTCCAACCGTTCACAGTCAACAAACGATACGTATCACGTGCAACCATTTTTATGTTACATCAAACCAGTGTTGTAACATCTTATTAGTCTTTCAGAAATTGATAATTAGTTCTACAGGCTCGGAGATTGGAAGTTATAACACTTATATTGCTGACCAGCAAATAAATAATATCAGTTTGTTTCACAATGTTCTCTTAAAGCTTTTACAACATTAATAAAGCCCATGCAATAATCTGCTTATCGTCACTAATTAAACGACGACATCACAAAGTGATGTTATTGCTGAATCTACTGCGACTGCCAGTAAAAGACATGTGATAGGAGCTCGGTCTCTGCCTAAGCCTTTGGGTTTTCCGACAACATGATCTCACCAAGACGTCTTTAAAAGCTTTTCTAAAGGACTCTGAAATAGAACAAAAACTAGTGAAAATTTCTATTTCCGTTTATTTTCGCAGCAAACAATAAACTCTATGTTTTATTAATAAGCAACATTGATATTGATAGAAATATTAATAGCATGTAATTATAATTTCATGTTGTTTAGTTCCAATTTTATTCGTAAGAAGTTTAAATGAAATGTGAGCAACTGACTCAGTACGCACAAGTTCTTTTCTGCTTTTAAAAAACACGCAGTCTTTTTCGAAATTGTAAGTAAAATATTAAGGTTTATGTCACACTTATAAAATATCACATTTAGTAAAATAACAGCTTCTACAAATTTTAAAATGGAATTACAAAAATACTAAAACAATTAAATTAAATTATTTTGATGATTAACAGGTTCAGACAAGAGTTTTGTATTTTCTGAAATCATGTTCTAAATAGGTTACAGTTTGAATTTCTCTGAAACGAGATAACCATGTTAAATGTTCGTGCAGAGACAAGAATTGAGTTCAGCACTGCCACGCTGCGGTAAAACAAAGAACTCTTAGACTTGCCGAAATGTGTTCTTGAATAAATGTTTGTAATTTCTTTTTATGTAGTATAACCTATTAATGTTGGTATTCATTGAAACGAGGATGCTGATACTGCAGCAAAGAACGCCCTTTCATTATCACAATCTAATTTGAAATTACCACGTACCGATTTTAGGCCAAATATAAACAAACACATTTTATCTCAATGGCAATCGTCATGGAACAAAGCTTCATTCAATAAACTTCATGACATTAAACCTACTCTTGGGGAATGGCACAAAGGGAACATATCTGTTCGCAGGGAGGAAGTTGTTCTTTCTCGTTGTCGAATATGTCGTACCCGTTTGACTCATTCTTATCTTTTGAATAAAGAAGATCAACCCGAATGTGTACCATGTCAAACACCACTAACTATTAAACATGTTTTAATCGACGGTGTGGACTTTGCTCAACAGAGCAGTACATACTATGGTGTTCAATCTTTGTTTTTTTAACACGTATGTATATACATTTTTACATAAATGATTTTAGATATGCTTTTCAATATAACTTCTTTTCGGCGATATATGATCTTTTTGTGTCGTTTCGCCGTAAAACCCAAATCACTCACTCACTCTTGAACAATATCCGCCAATATCAGAAAGTTGTACCTCACGTTTTACAATGAAGATGACATAGTGTTGATTTTAAATAGTCTTATCTATTCTCAAGTTGCAAACAACATTAACTTTCCCGTGAAAAAACTGTTAAGACTATAAAAAAAATTAGTCTTAGAAGGGATTTTCTTTGGTCTACATAGAGCTATTATTCGAGAAGCTTTTTTGTCAAACATTGTGTAGAAATAACAGTTGTTGTGTGTGCACTTGAATAAAAATCAAAGTATCAAGTCTGCTTTTTGTGTGTCTTCAAAGTTACATCGACAAAATTATATACCGGATTCAAGTTTTTCGTATTTGAGGAAGACTATGTACCCCTACAGGCAATATCCAGTTACAGTCAGGCACATGAGTTGAACCTTCGATCTTCCGTTAGTTAGATAGCTCACTTCCTAGCACGAAATAATTCTATATCCGAAGCGAGATTTCGGCCAAAGCGGTGGGTGTGAAGTGATTTAAGGTCGGCGAATTTAGCCCCTATCTAAGACAAAAGCCGTTGCAAAATACATACCACTCATAAAATTGTAGATTACAGGATTAATGCAGCTATTAAAGAATGTTGCCCAGTGTGCAAACAGAGCAAATACACGTTTATTTGGCACGGTCTGAAGTTGTCCGGTGTATCTGGAAAAAAATCTTCAAATTAAGCTGATATTACAGGCGCTGTCTAACAGAACTACATCTAACGAGCACAAGTGGCATCAGAGAATCAAGATAAAATGGTTTTTGTCGGTCTGAAATGGTTTAGCATTTCATTAGAACCAACATTAAGGATCAGAAGACGGTAAGCTGCAAACAAAATATGGCGGCATTACGTATTCAGTAAAATTGATAAATGCATTAAGTTCTCTTTCATCGTAATATAATACAAGCAGTTCGCAGCAGAAACAATTAGCATGGAAGTCTCGAATTTATTATAATAGCATTTTGTAAAACAGCGTTTAAAATTTATACATATTTATACCTTAATATATTCAAAGTATGGTTGGGCAGAAAACAAAGAGCAAACACTACAACAACTGCTACCAACATCCGGACAGCCTTTTTTCTACTTTCGATTTGTCCTATATTTTCATGTACCCGTATACCACCAGCTATCATTGGCTTTCTTGCCCCTATAAAAATGAAAAGCTATCCTATGTATTCATATACTATACACACAAAGATCGAACTATTTTATAACTATCCGATCACAACTGCTTCTGCTCTTACATAATATATATATATATATCTCTCTCTCTCTCTCAAGACAGGCGACAATGGTATTTAGGGATGGGGAGAGGTGGTTTAGTGGTTATGGTGTCGGCCGATCAACCCAGAAGACGAGAGTTAGTGCCCCACCATTTCTTCTCATATGATACAGGTCAGGAAGTAGACTCGAGAGCGATTTAAATAACTTCAAAGTTTCACCACATTGAATCGAGATGAAAGACATGAATCAAAGGCGAAAGTTGGAACTTATAAGGCTTGAACTATGTGAACGCTGTAAATTACTGTTGAGATAATTATACTATCCGCCTCAAATAAAAACAAAACATTATGAACAATCGTCTGTCATTATCTTCGTAGCCTAGTTATTTTTTTTTTTTTTTGTCAGTTTACCTATCACCGAGGTAATTGTGCCATAATTATGTCATATTTATGGATTTTCATCAACTCACAAAAAAAAGCGTATAATACAGTAATCAATATGCTATCTTCTGAGACTGTCACATCTGTGCTAGTATAATACTAGCAAATGCTTACTTAATCGTTGCATTATATTCCATTCTTTTTCACCGTTGAGACATTACCAGAACAATGTAAGTGTTCAGATTTTTGGCAAAATAAATAAATAGGTTTTGCAAGCGTCAAATTCGATGACAAAACCTGGACATCTCGTATACATATGTACTAGAAATTACACTTTTTGTAAAATAATATGTGACAGAAGGATGTAACAGAACTTGTATTGAGCAGAACAAAAATATAATTCATGTAGGATTCATTCATGGCGACATGCTACGGCTTTCAATACAGAAAATAGGAATTGAATTTTGTGTGGTCTTAGTTATTTCTTTATACAATTTGTATGAGGTTCAAGGTATATTAAAAACCACCTTTTTAATGGTAGCTATCACATATTAATACAGAGTTGTATAGTCTAGTGCCAAGGTAAGGCCTTCAAACATTTTTAACATGCTTGAATACAATACCGAGAATCGGTTAATCATTGAATATATCAAATGGCATGTCAACGAATATTTCAAATGACGTCAGACATCCGTGGTGGTCCAATAATCAGTTATTCGCCCGTTCCATGTCATGGCTTACAGGTATGTTCTGTCTTGTACAATTTTGTTACTAGTTATAGTAAACAATTTAACAAATAGGTATAATGCTAATGTTATGATAATATAAATAGATCCCGTATGTAAATGTTGGTAATTTAAAACATACTTAGCTCAATAGTTTCAGAAATACTGCCTCTCCAGAGGACTAATGCGATGTGGATGTAACTGAAGGCCATCATGGCTATAGGAAGGAAGTACAGTCCAACCATCAAACAGATTTGGAAGATAACAATGATCTCGTCGCCCCATAAAGCTGGATAACATGCTGACAACAACACAGTGTCTGGTCGTAAAGGTATAACTGTGGAAGTGATAAGCTCGGGAATGGCGATACATGCTGAAGCCACCCAAATGATTACAATGATATATCTGGCGCGTCTCACGGTACTATGAAATCGCAGAGGGTGACATATGGCATACCATCTCTCGACAGATATAGCACACAGTGTCATCACTGATACAGAGATAGTCAGTGTCTGAAAAACAATTGAAACAAGTCACATTACGCTAATAAAAACAGTATAATAGCAATTAAAGAGATACGTTTTTGAATGGCGATAAAAATAAGAATTCATTGATATATCTGGAGCGTCTCACGATGTTATGGAAAGGTAGAGTGAAGACGGATATAGTACAGTGTCTTCATTGAAACCGAGACAGCCAATGTCTGAAAGAGAATAGTATAGAAATGATCTTAAGCCAGACTACATCAATATAAACAGTATATTTAAATTCAAATGTAAGTGTGCTAGGAATGATATGTTAGTCTGAGCATTTGGTGTTATGTGACTAGTAAGTAAGTAAGTAAGTAAGTTCTTTATGTATAAAGGGAGACTCATGTAGCTGAAGTTTACCTTTCAAGAGGCCCTATAAGAGTACAAATATTTACAAACATGGTTCAAATGAAAACAGAAAGTAATAATGTATGTACTCCGTTAGAAAGTAAGATACATATGTACAACAAAAATACGAAACATTGATCAATATACAATATCAGTCCTGCAATAATAGTCATTTAGACATTTAAAAAAACATATCTTGTTTTCTTGCGAATAACAGTTTGTATTGTTGGAGAACTACTGACTATAAATGATATTACGGACATAATAGCGTTACGCTTCGACAATTTAGATTAATAGCTAAAACTCCGAAAACAACACATTGAAGTGCTTTTTCCATTTATTATGCCCCCCTTCGAAGAAGGAGGGGTATATTGTTTTGCAGATGTCGGTCGGTCGGTCGGAATGTAGACCAATCCGTTTCCGGATGATAACTCAAGAACTCTTGGGCCTAGGATCATGAAAGTTGATAGGGAGGTTGGTCATCACCAGCAGATGACACCTTTTGTTTTTGAGGTGTGTATGTCAAAGGTCAAGGTCACAGTGACCCTGAATATTGAAACGGTTTCCGGATGATAACTCAAGAACCCTTGGGCCTAGGATCATGAATGTTGATAGGGAGGTTGGCCATGCCCAGCAGATGACTTCTATTGATTTTGAGGTCAGTAAGTTAAAGGTCAAGGTCACAGTGATCCTGAACAGTTAAACGGTTTCCGGATGATAACTCAAGAACCCTTAGGCCTACGATCATGAATGTTGATAGGGAGGTTGGTCATGACCAGCAGATGACCCCTACTGATTTTGAGGTCAGTATGTCAAAGGTCAAGGTCAAAGTGACCAGGAAGAGTAAAATGGTTTCCGGGCAATAACTCAAGGATGCTTGGGCCTAGTGTCAGAAAAATTGATGCTAGGTTGGCCATGACCAGCAGATGACCATTATTGATTTTGAGGTCATTAGGTCAAAGGTCAAGGTCACACTGGCCAGGAACAGTTAAACGGTTTCTGATCTTCTTGTCCAAAACCATAGGGCCTAGGGCTTTGATATTTGGTATGAAACACAATCTAGTGGTCCTCTAGCAAAATTGTTCAGATTATTTCCCTGGGGTCAAATATGGCCCCACTCGGGGGTCACATGGTTTATATAGACTTATATAGGAAAAAACTTTGAAAAATCTCTTGTCCAAAACCACAGGGCCTAGGGCTTTGATATTTTGTATATGAAATCATCTAGTGGTCCTCTACTAAGATTGTTCAAATTATTCCCCTAGGGTTAATATGGCCCCACCCCGGGGGTCACATGGTTAATATAGACTTATATAGGAAAAAACTTTGAAAAACCTCTTGTCCAAAACCACAGGGCCTAGGGCTTTGATATTTTATATATGAAATCATCTAGTGGTCCTCTACTAAGATTGTTCAAATTATTCCCCCAGGGTCAAATATGGCTCCGCCCTGGGGGTCACATGGTTTACATAGACTTATATAGGGAGAAACTTTGAAAATCTTCTTGTCGAAACCACAAAGACTATGGCTTTGGTATTTTGTAATGTAGCATCATCTAGTGGTTCTCTACCAAGTTTGTTCAAATTATCCCTCTAGGGTCAGATATGGCCCCGCCCCAGGGGTCACATGGTTCATATAGACTTATATAGGGAAAATCGTCATGTCCATAACTTACATCATTCAAATTTGGACCACATGTATAGTTTTGAGTGGCAAGATGAACCTTGACATGAGTTGACCTTGATCTTGACCTAGTGACCTACTTGCACATTTCTGTAGCTACAGCCTTCAAATTTGAACCACATGCATAGTTTTTGTGTACTGAAATGAACTTTGATCTTGAGATTGACCTAGTGACCTATTGTCACATTTCTGAAGGTACAAGCTTCAAATTTGGACCACTTGCATAGTTTTGTGTTCCGAAATAAAATTTGACCTTTTTTTGACCTAGTGACCTACTTTCACATTTCTCAAGCTACAGCCTTCAAATTTGAACCACATGCATAGTTTTGTGTACCGAAATGAACTTTGATCTTAAGATTGACCTAGTGACCTACTTTCACATTTCTGAAGCTACAGACTCCAAATTTGGACTGCATGCGTATTTATTTTTGTGTTCTGAATTGAAATTTGACATTGATTTTTACCTATTACCTACTTTCACATTTCTCAAGCTACAGATTTGAAGCACATGCATAGTTCTGTCTACCGAAATGAACTTTGACCTTGAAATTAATCTAGTGACCTTCTTTCACATTTTTCACGCCACAGCTTTCAACTTTGGACCACATACACTTTGTTTTGTACCGAAATGAAATTTGACCTTGATTTTGACCTTGAGCTAGTCTTGAAATTTTGAACATTCAAAAATGGCTCAGTGGATGGTGCCAAGATCTCTCTGTTATCTCTTGTTAATAGGTTAAAGGTCAAGGTCAGATTAAACCAGAATGGTAGAACTTTTGTTTACAGTGAGCATATAAATTCTGTTCCTTGTGCAATTACTGAATGCATCAAGGGGGGCATTTCGTGTTCGACGAGCTCTTGTTTAGTAAAACTTACGTCTGATTTGTGAGAAACGTCTGTTCTCATGCAAGCGTCAAAACATTTAAATATACACGAAAACCCGAAAACAGGTAACTGCATCTTCCTTAAATAAGAAAGAACTAATTCTGCTTAAATATATTTGAACACCAATTAACTTCAGGAAAGAAGAATTTCAAGGAAAGCTATTTAATACAATTCGATCAAATGTTTACTAATGTAAAGTACAAAAGCACAATGCGGCCAATCTATTTTCTCCAAGCTAAAAAGGGTATTACATCAGAATCCGCAATGATCCACATATTCTGTTTAGACTAATACTAAAGTCAATATTGTACTTTACAGACCCATTACAATGTAACGAGCCGATATGCTACATTAGATTTATTTCAAAGCGGTAAGAGGTGGTATCATGATTTCAGGGATATTGAGGGATATAATTCTGTCTAAACTTCAAACTTAAAACTATATTCAAACTTATGTAGACACCTAAAATACTTAACATTACTTCTGATTACTGGAATTCTTTATTGTGTTAAAAGGTAAAATTCAGCATTGTTAAATTTGCAAAAGAATAATGCATTTTTGTACAGGGAATAATAAAATAAGTTAAGCAGTGTATACTTTGCGTATTTGATTTAATAATAGCGGCGTTTTTTGTTAGTTCTTCGAACATAGTGTTTAAGACAAAAATGAGTTATCTGCGCAAACAATTTACTAGTTTCCCCTCCAAGAAATGTAATCTGTTAATATAATCCACAGACAGAATCTGATTGAAGACACTGTAGCCTGATACAAAATCATTAACAAAATCTAAATGACGTAGTCTAAGGGTACATATATCTGTAAGATAAAAGGTTGAAATAACAGTTAGCTTTTATGAAATAAAAATGTGTAAATCTAGAATTTACGGGTAAAGGAACGATTCATCGATCTTAATAACACTGAGTTAAATGTAAATTTACATTTTGAAAATAATTGCTAATACTAGGATACATTGTCTGACATTATACCTAACCAATGACATAAAACCTAAGAGCTGACATAATAATTAAACACTGACATAATAACTAAACACTGACATCATACCGAAGCACTGACATTATACCTAAGTACGACGTAATACGTAAAGACTGACGTAATACCTAAACACTGACATGATAACTAAACACTGACATGATAACTAAAGACTGACATTATACAGAAGCACTGGCATTAAACCTAAGTACCGACATAATACGTATACACTGACGTGAGTGAGTGAGTTGGGTTTTACGGCGAATCGACACAAATGGTCATATATCGCCGAGAAGAAGTCATATTGCAAACGCCAACTGTAAAGCCTAAACATTGATGTAAAAATGTAAAGCATACCTAAAAACATCCATGTGAAAATGTAAAGAACACTATGAATAATGTAAAACATATCTAAAAGCATCCATGTAAAAATGTAAAGCATATCTAAAAACAGTAATGTAAAAATGTATGTACGAGTGTGTTAAAATATCAGCTGCAAACATAATAATATTGCAAGATGTAAAAAAATAAGAAATGTTAGATCTTTTGATATATTCCTATGCTTTAAAAACGATAAAATATTTCCAACTGAAACGTTGTCAAATAATTCTCTCAAAGATTGAACGTCATAATATGTACTGCGTTGTGTAGCAAAGTCCACATAGTCGATTAAAATGTGTTTAGTAGTTAGCGGTGTTTGACATGGTACACATTCAGGTTGATCTTCTTTATTCAAAAGGTAAGAGTGAGTCAAACGGGTATGACCTATTCGACAGCAAGAAAGAACAACTTCCTCCCTGCGAACAGATCTGTTCCCTTGGTGCCATTCCCCTAGAGTAGGTTTGATATCATGAAGTTTATTGAATGAAGCACGGTTCCAAATTGGGCCTAAAATCGGTATGTGGTAATTTCAAATTAGATTGTGATAATAAAAGGGATTTCTTTGCTGCAATATCAGCATCCTCGTTTCCATGAATACCAACATGACTAGGAATCCAACAAAATATGATAAACTTTTTTAAAGATAGTTCATGAAGCCTGAGAAGAATATTTTGAATGAATGGATTTTCCATATTTCGGTTATGAATTGACTGTAAAACAGAAAGCGAGTCGGAAAAGATAATAAATTTTTCTGTACTATTTTTTGATATAAAATTTAGAGCTAAATCAATAGCTTTGGCCTCGGCTGAAAATATTGTTGCATTATTTGGCAAACGTAATTTTGATTGATAAAGGAGGCTGACAGCAGCACAGCCAACCTTTGATTCATCTTCTGAACCGTCTGTGTAAACTGCAAAATAGTCATTGTAAGTTGATTTGATTTCATGATATTTGGACTTGAATATTTCAGGGTTTGTTTCAGACTTTCTAAAGGCAGTTTTCAAATTGAAAAGAACTGTAGGGGTATGAAGGGTCAATGGTGGTGTATCTGGAATTGAATTTTCTTTAATACCATCGAATTTGAAGTCAGTTTCATTCATATTAGTCTGTATGCGAAATCCAAACGGTTTGATTTGTTTTGGTTTTTCCTCATATGAATCGGAGTACTTTGGTTTAAAGATAATTTCATGAGCAGGACTGGATTTGTTGGCAGCCACTCTTAAAGCATATTGCAGTGAAATATTTTCTCGGCGTGTGTAAAGAGATGGTTCGTTTGCTTCAGCATATAAACTTTCAACTGGCGATGTTCGGAATGCACCAAGAGCAATACGAAGACCTTGCTAATGTATGGTATCTAACATTTGTAAATAAGATTTTCTTGCGGAAACATAAACAATACAGCCGTAATCTAGCTTAGATCTAATTAAAGCCCTATAAAGTCATAATAAAACCGTGCGATCGGCTCCCCAATCAGTATTTGATATTACCTTTAAAAGATTTAATGACTTCAGACATTTGGCTTGCAAGTATTTTATATGCAGTACAAACGAAAGCTTTTTATCAAAGATAACACCAAGAAATTTTGCTTCATCAACAACGGGTATTTTTGTACCATTTAGAAAAAGCTCACGGTCGCAATGATGTTTCCGTAATTGGAAAAAGTGGACACATTGAGTTTTCGATTGGGAAAATATAAACCCATTTTCCATGGCCCAAGTTTGGACTTTATTCAAACACTGTTGTAATTGGCGTTCAATCGTACGCATATTTTTTTAACGATAACATATCAAAAAATCGTCAACATATAATGGACAGTCTGTCCTTGGTAACAAACATTTCACAATATTGTTAATTTTGATGCTAAAAAGTGTGACAGATAAAATTGAACCTTGTGGAACTCCCTGTTCTTGCTCAAAAGAGTCAGAAAGGGTATCACCAACACGTACTTTAAAACTTCGATCAGATAAAAATTGTGATATAAATGTTGACAGACGACCTTTTAAACCTATGTCGTTAAGATCATTCATAATACCATACACTGACGTAAAACCTAAACACTGATATTATAACTAAACACTGACATATTACCTAACCACTTACATCATACCTAAGCACCGACATAATACATAAATATTGGCATAATACCTAAACACACGGACATAAAACTTAACCATTAGCATAACTCACTGACCTGTGCACTGGCGTGATACCTAAATATTAACAAAATGACGTTAATTGTGGGCAATATACTCTTGACATAGTTTCCACAATAACAGATGAATTGAATTCGGTTTTATTTAACATACAATGTACACTATTTAATCGAAGGTCACAAACATAAAATAATCAGATAAGAACGTCTGAGAGTCAAAGGTGTCCTTATCATACTACTACCACTCCTGTGACACTTTCTTCCAGAAACTGGTAAATACGCATGACACAGACTAGACTAATTTCCAAATATCGCGGACATTATCCATTGTTCTAACTTTTTAAAACAAAGTAATTCTTAAATGTTAGTCATACAGACACAGTTTAGATCATACGACTACTATCCATCTTTAATTATGTAGGGAATACCGAGATGCCCCTCCGATATTATTTCAGAACCAGGAAGCAACCAACTGGAAAACGTCTTCCTTGTATGAGGATTTGAGCTGGCTCGCAGAGGTGATTGGCCTAAATTAAATATCCGTCGACGGCAGCCCTACAGATTAATTTTGCCGCTCAGATATTAATAAAGTATCATCCTTTTTCATGAACTCGTTTTGTTTTAAAGGTAATCTTTGGATTAAAAACTGGCATTTATTATTATACAGATGTCAATTTGAAAACATCAAAATATTTTATTTTCTCTATACACTTGACTATTTTGCGGTACAATGTGTACGTGCGTTCGTGCATGCATGTGTACGTGTGTGTGCTGTACAGTATCTCTTTCAACAATTATAGACATTTTTGTCAAACTAGTACAAAGTCTATCAAACAATCGCTTCTACAAACAAAGCTGGATGAGTTTATTGGAAGTCTGGTAGTCGAGGGAAAGATTTGACTTAAACAAATATTTATTGACTACGCAGTGTAACTTGTGTAGTAGTCATGAATATAATTTCATGCTGTCAATGAAATGTGGTAAAACTGATTTACAAAATGATGGGACAGTGACATCTGCTGTTTAAAAAAATTGCTGCTTATGTTTAAGAAATAATGTGAAAAAAAATCAGGTTAAACGTTATTAATACACGAAAAAGAGGTTATGCGTCCGCAAAATTATTCTGGCGACGTTTAACAGATCTTGACTGTATCTAAATATCAAAGTACTGAAAGTGCTGACAGTAAGAGTCTTATTGCAGATCATGGATGCCTGTTGGACAAATGTATACACTCAGTGATACCAGCCTATGAACTGTCACCATTAAAGTCAGATACATTCAAACACCCTCTTTGTTATGTTGGTTTCATGCCAGATTGCAACAGACTTCCAATAAGAACTATTAGGATGTCTGTCACGACTCGTGACAACTTTCTCACATAAATAGGTCACTGGCCAAGTGTACGTCATTGGAGTGAGTAATAGAGATGGGCTCCGCAGAGTTGAACGCAGTTGAAGGAGATATCAATATCTCACTTGAGTCCATGATGTCTAACGGTTGAATGTTGACAACTATTACCGCTGATGCGCAAGACCATGACTAAGACATGATGTCTCATAATTACAGTAAATTTGAAAATGCCACGAATCTGCGTTGAAACCAGGGTGAAAAAAAAACATTAAAATTCCAATTTTGAGAAATTCCTGTTGAGCGGATGTATTGCATAATTATATTTAACACTTTATCATGTGACATTTACAGCCAGTCGATTCCGTTGTTCCTATGATAAAAAACGAGTTTCAGGACACTAAATTTTGAGGCAAAAATTACCCAAAATGCACACCTTGCGCGACCTGTACCGCAGTATCTGCAAATGACTGACCTAAATCATATCTATATCTTGAAAGCATGCGACCAGACAAAAATAATAATAGGAAGAACGTTTACTTTTTCCGCAAATTTGAGCTGAATTTTGATGGATGGATGACCGTTTCTATTTTTTCTGACTTCCCTTACCTCAAGTAAGATTTTAGACCCTGCCGCCTACACGGAGCTAGGAAATTCGATTCAAGCATTTATTCATTTATTTTACACAATAATTACTCGTACGCAGGAATCCTTAGTTCTGTAAACACCATAAATAGCCAGTTGAATATAAAGGCCTTTAAAGTACATCTACCTATTTTACTTGAAAAACTTACCGGGCCAAATGCGAAACTGTCTCCTGCCACTTAACAAACCGATTACAAACGTACATATTTCTTAGACTCCCATTTCAGCCGTAAATACATTAAGGGTCTGTTAGACAGGGGAAGTAATAGAGTCTAACAGATTTCTGTATCGTATCAATACCATGATCCACCGCGCAAATGCTAATCTTAAAATAGCCAGGCTTTCCCAAAGAAAGATGTAGCACAATATAAACCTTGGTATTGAAAGCTCTTAGAAAATTGTCTTAATCCTCAAAAGCAAAGAACCTGACTTGCGTATCGTCAATTAACAAACATAACATATTAAACAACTATACAGGTTTAAACAATACACAACTGATAAGCGCAGATATTTTCAGTGGAAGTGTCTAATTCCATTTGATTTACCGGTAAGCTTTGTCCCATACAGTTCATGCGTGATAGGCATGATTCCATTCGATGAAGGTCGCTTTCGCGTAGGAAGACATTTTTTTTAAATTCTGTAATTACAATATTTTAACAGAGAATTTCTCTTGAGTTATTTCTATTGTATAAGTAATATGACTTCAAATCCATTTTCCAGCTGATATCGCAAATGCTTCCCGCTGCTTTCTTTTTGTTAACCAAGGACTACTTTGGCAGTTCAAATCTAAAGGCTTTCATCGAGTGTCTTCGGATTTAGCCTAACTAAAGCAAGTGTCTCTATCGAGACCCTTGCTAAAAACACGATTTTGATAAACATTTGACGTCATCGCCCGTTAACTTGACGTCATTTTAGCAGAAATCAACATTTAGAAACAAGCATATTAAAATAGAAATACCATAGTCTCTAGTTATTTTCCATCTATTTTTCAGCTACAGTATTTGCATAAACCTGATTGTTCAACAGTAATATTTACGGGGACTTTTTACCGAAAGAGTTATCTAAAATAAATTATCTCTCTAAGAGTTGACGTTACAACTAGATGTTTTCCGATATGTTACATAACTCGATATTTTAACGGAAAGCTGGTTAGTACCGAAAATTGTTACTGAAAATCTGACTATTTACATGAAGTAAAAAAGCGGAAAAAAGGATCATGTAATGCTCTATGTATCAGTTACAATAATGTCAATATATAAAACAAAGCGATCGATGATTTCATTTTTTTACAAGTCAGCAAAATTAGTTTTTTTCCAATAAAGCACAAAGAGGTTTAATTTATATTAACGCAACACTGCATCATGTGATCGTTAAGTAAACATGTTTAAAGAATGTCTAACTTAGTTTATAATACAACTGCGTTAATATCTTTGTAAGTATATTGAATAAATACAAATCTAATATAATCATGACGTTGCAGGAAGTAAGGAAAGACCTGGAGTAAGGAAATACCGGGAGTAAGGATGAACAAATTAATGGAATTCATTTTTTGCATAATACACACTTATGCACTTCTGGTCCACTGCCGCGATACGCTCAAGGCTTGCAAGAAATAAGGGCTAAATAAAAATTCGTCATTGATTTCTGATATCAATCAATTGTTTTAAGTTTATTTTTTATTTACAGCAATGTATCGGCATGCATTATCTTTTCTTTCTTGTTTAGTAACGCAGTTCTTTTCAAACTTTTTTTCTTCAAAATTTTCCCTTGACAGGTGACAATTATTTCAGAGTTTATTATCGAAGTTCTCTTCAAACGTTTTTTGTTTCTTTCAAGAAATTGCAGGAAACAATTACTTCAGAGATGTTACGAAATGTTTATGAATAACTTATACTGATGTTTTACGACAGAAATTTAGTACAATATCATATACAATATTTCTTGTGTGTTTTGTAGTTAATAAAAGAAGACATCCGGGTTATATAAATTAACAGCAATAAAAAAACAACATTCTTGCCAGTACACAAATATTCACTGAGGAAAATCGTCGCCGTTTTATTTAGCAACGAAAATCCTAATATGTCACGCGGGACTTACAGGTACTCTTTCGTTGCTAGGCAACAGAAAGAACGTCAGTAAGAAATTATTATTATTATTAGGGAATCGCGACGAAAATCGGGATCGATCCCTCTAAGGTAAAATGCGATATACGAATGAGATATATACTATCGAATTGAAAAAATGTGTACATCCGGCACATGCACAGAGCGTCTGACTTCGGATTTTTTTGGAAGAATACGCTTTTTCCTTGTGCCTTAAAAGCATCCACATAACATGTCCGAACCGCAACGTCTTGCACATCAGTACAAATATGGGTATATGGTATATATACACGTAGTGTGCACTTGTAAATAAAAGCGCCTAGTGAGCACAGTTCATATAAATAAACATAACTGTCTGGAGGGTGCGCCTATCCAAGAGGCGGAAATTACCTGTAATACAATACAATATGGGCAGTGTTGTTTTCATTCCAAAATCTACCTTTAAATTGATAGGGAATCGCTCCTACGCGTAGCGATGAAAATCGGGATCGATCCCTCTACGGTAATTTGCGATATACCGAATGAGATATTTACTATCGAATTAAAAAATTTGTCCTTCCATGTTGTCGTTAGAAATTTTTTTCAAATGTTTCGGAATGAGTTGAAGTCGGATCGATTCCCAATTGAGGCACTCCATTTTCGAACGCTTAGTCGAATTGGTTAGAAAGAAGTTAAAGTTTATATAATATTTATAAAAGACTGACGTGTATCAAAATTATCTGTCATAACCATAAAAATTCTAAAGCCTTAATTATATCACCAGATTTCTGTAACACAATAAAGGAAAATGGAATCGAAAGTTCAGTAACACAGTAGGATTATACGAATTTATTTTTAGCAAATGTGTGCAGGTTACGCAAATTTCTCACAAATAAGGAATCTGCAATTATATTAAAATCAACCTTTCTGGGAACTCAAAATTCAATTCAAAAAGGTCAATTCTCACTTATACAATGCTCGGTGGTAAAAGACGGATTTATCAAAGTTTAACAAGTGATTAAATACATAAAAAATATAAATGATATATTTTGAAAGAGCATATCTATTTTAACAATATGTGTTTCGTACGACTGAGACCCACAGTAACTTTTACACCGTTTCGTAATAATAGGAAAATGATGGTGAGGTTTTGCGCTAGGGAGCTAGGTTTAACTCCCTTATCGTGGTTTTACAACTAACCGCTCCTCAACAGTACCCTTGTGCTAGTGTGTTCTTTATTGTATTGTATGCCCAATCTTTGTGTTTTGTGTTTTATTACCCTCCTTTGTGTTTATGTGTGCATTCGCCTAGTCAGTGTACAAGTGTTTTCATTTACGCATGTTTAATGTCGCTGACTTTTGAGCCTCCCCCGGGGTGTTGAATTCTTCATATGAGGAAGCCATCCAGCTGGCTTACGGAAGGTCGGTGGTTCCTCTCCCACCCTCATAGCTGGATAGTCGCCATATGACCTATAATTGTGCCGGCGCGACGTTAAACCCAACGAAAAAGTACGCATGTCCGGATTAACATGTTTCGTGCATTATGTATGGAAGCGTTATTTGAATGTGGCTTTTCCTGTTCGGCCTCTATGCTTGTTTTGGCGCATTTAACGCAATAACTTTAACCTGTATGTGTAAAAAATAGCACAACATACTAATAAGCAGCCGGTATAGAGATACGCAAATAAGCAGCCTTCATAGACGTACAAAGATTCGTAGAGTACAGCAATAATAATTATGCATGTTAACGCGCCGTAAATTGTTATGTATACATTGTTATTCAACTGATATTCAGTAAATCATAGCGATGGTGCCAAATCTAAAATCTGTAAACAAAGGATGGACATGAAATTTTGTGCAATTAACATTACCGAAATTTAGTAAGAGTGAAGATTAAATTTTTCTGCTAAGACAAGTAACTTATTTGCGAAGGAGATCAAATTATACAATTATTGCCTTTTGGTGAGCCCTGATAAAAGCGATATCGACCGAGGGTGCAACAATTGTTTTATTATAAAATCCAGCCTACTTATAAGTATAAAAATTGTCCGCAGCCTTTAGTCATTTCAACATTCTACAAAACTTTAGGTATGTGTTTAATATAGTGCGTTTGATCCAATATGGGGAAGCATTTTAAATGGTTCAGAACGTGAATTCTTAGTAAATTGTGTACGACGTCGCATTGTTTTGACGTCAAACCGTGATGACGTCACAACTTAAGGTCAATTCGTGTTTTTGGCTCCGCCTTTGAGTCAAGGACTTTTTATCATTGATCATGTGACTACATCTAGACCAATGGAAAGGACTATAAATGTAAATTTAATAATAATATCTTTGATAAACTTCTCGTGTGCATATCGACGATATAATATTACGTTATATTGTATGCGTGATTTTTAATTTACAGAATCTGTAAAAATGTTGCTATAGTATTAGTAGTATCTAACATGCACGCCAGAGTGATCCTTGTAGTATTCCTATTTAAAGGAAAACAAATCAAATTATATATTTTCTGAATGTATCGGTGACGATGCATATAAATTTTTATTACATTTACATCTGATACTGCTTGAAACAGTTAATATCGCAAAAGCGTGTGGAGTTTTGTCTCTCTGGAAATTGTTTATTAGTTTGCCTACTGAATTAATATCTTCTTCCCAAGTTATGTCGATATGTTTGTCGTAAATACATAATATTTAAAAGCTATTACGTTAACGGGAGATTTTCGAACGCGCATGCTTTCCATGACAATTTCTCTGATGTTAACGAGAGTCTTAGACTGCCTGGTGTCACTGGCAAACTCTATAAATCTTACAAAACACAATATTGATTAATACTTCTTGGGAGTTCTGTCGTTTTGTTTTCTTCTATAAATCTTGTCATGATCTTTTTAGCTCACTTGAGCAATGCTCAGGTGAGTTCTTCTGATCGCTCGATGTCCGGCGTCTGTCGTCCGTCGTCTGTCGTCTGTCAACATTTAGCTTGTGTATGCGATAGAGGCTGTATTTTTCAATTAATCTTCATGAATATTGGTCAGAATGATAACCTTGATGAAGTCTAGGCCGAGTTCGAAAATGAGTCATCTCGGGTCAAAAACTAGGTCATTAGGTCAAATCAAAGAAAAACCTTGTGTATGCGATAGAGGCTGTATTTTTCAATTAATCTTCATGAATATTGGTCAGAATGATAACCTAGATGAAATCTAGGCCGATTTCGAAAATGGGTCATCTCGGGTCAAAAACTAGGTCAAAAGGCCAAATCAAAGAAAAACCTTGTGTATGTGATAGAGGCGGTATTTTCCAATTGATCTTAATGAATTTTGATCAGAATGATTACCTTGATGAAATCTAGACCGATTTCGAAAATGGGTCATCTCGGGTCAAAAACTAGGTCACTAGGTCAGATCAAGGAAAAACATTGTGTATGCGATAGAGGCTGTATTTTTCAATTGATCTTCATGAATTTTGGTCAGAATGATTACCTTGATGAAATTTAGACCAAGTTCGCAAATGGGCCATCTGGGGTCAAAAACTAGGTCGCTAGGTCAAATCAAAGAAAAACATTGTTTATGCAATAGAGGCTGTATTTTTCAACTGATCTTTATGAAATTTAGCCAGAATGATAACCTTGAAAAAATCTAAGCCGAGTTCGAAAATGAGTCATCTGGGGTCAAAAACTAGGTCACTAGGTCAAATCGAAGAAAAACATTGTGTATGCAATAGAGGCGGTATTTTTCAATTGATCTTCATGAAATTTGGTCAGAGTGATTGCCTTGATGAAATCTAGGTCGCGTTTGAATATGGTTTATCTGAGATCAAAAACTAGGTCATTAGGTCAAATTAAAGAAAAATCTTGTGTATGCGATAGAGACTGTTTTTTTTCAATTGATTTTTATGAAATTTGGTCAGGATGATTGCCTTGATGAAATCTAGGTCGAATTTGAATATGGGTCATCTGAGGTCAAAAACTAGGTCACTTGGTCAAATCAAAGAAAAAACTTGTGTATGTGATAGAGGCTGTATTTTTCAATTTATCTTCATGAATTTTGGTCAGAATGATTGCCTTGATAAAATCTAGGTCGAGTTTGAACATGGGTCATCTAGGATCAAAAACTAGGTCATATCTAAGAAAATGCTTGTTTTATCGCAAGAGACCAATTGTTTGGTCCAATCTTAATAAAAATTGGTCAGAATATTTGTTTCCATGAAATCACTAGGTCAAACATGTTTTACACTGTTATGGTGTGTTTCTTAGGTGAGCGACCTAGGGCCATTTTGGCCCTCTTGTTTATATAACTAATTTTCGATTTACGCCATAATTTGATTACTAGTTGCGCCCATCTGTTGCTTCTTCTCCTGTCAGACATTCAATTATTTTAAACTTATAGAGCGTAAGCAACAAAACATCATCTGTTACAAGGAATCTGAGTGTACCATCTGGTGATTTCTGTTGAAAAGCTCCAAGCTAGATAACAGTAGTTTTGTTCACGGTTCAGCACGAATCTTACTTACAAATGTTAGATACCATACATAAAAGTATTCATGTTGCTCTTTAGAACATCGCCAGTTGAAATTATGTATTCCGAAGCAAACGAACCTTCCTCGGTGATATATGACCATTTTGTGTCGATTCGCCGTAAACTCCAACTCACTCTTCTCTTTATACACACCGAGAAAAGGTTTCATTTCAATATGTTTTGGGTGTAGCTGCAAACACTTTTAATATACCAATAAAATTATTTTCAAAATTAAATACTTCGATTCTTATGAGAAAAAAACAACAACAAAGCAAACCGTTTAGTATCCCAAAGTATTTTAATCCAAATATAAGAAATATAAGCAACTTACAAGGAATATTTCCCAATTTGTACTGACTATCCTAGACAATATAAAGTTGGGCTGTATACTGCCATCAGTCACCATCATCGATCAAAATTACGTTTGCCGAGTAATGCAACTTTCAGCCGGGGCAAGCCATTGACTAAGCAATAAATTTTACATCGAAATGCAGTGATGGTAAGTTTATCATTTTTTCCGACTCATTTTCTGTTTTGCAGTGGATTCATTACCTAAATATGGAAAATCTTTTCATTCGAAATACACTTCTCATGGTTCATGAACTCTCTGTGAAAAGCAAACTATCTTATTTTGTTGGATTCAGTCATGTTAGTTTTAAAGGAAACGAAAATGCTAATAATATAGCAAAGAAATCCCTTTTATGTCAAATTCAGAGTTATATATTACCACATACGGATTGTTAACCAAATGTCGATTGTATTTATTTCATCTACATGATAATCGTCGTGGAACATTGCTTCGTTCAATATTCTCCATGATACAAATACTAACTTAGATAAATATTGCAATAAGAGACCAGACCTATTGTATGTACATACCATTTGACTCCTTAACTTTCGAAGAAGGAAAATCAGCTTTGATGGCGGAGGAGGACACCAGGTGCCCCTCCGTACATTACTTTATTACAGGCGGGCACTTTGGTAGAACCAGTGACCTTCCGTAAGTCAGTTGGATGGCTTCCTAACATGAAGAATTCATCGCACTGAGTGAGGTTCGAACACACATCGGTGAGGGGCAAATGACTTTAACCACTATGCCAGTTCCCACATTAGAAGTATTGCCAATATTTGGCAATTCTGACATAGCAATATAACAGTTGTACGATGGAAACATGCAGTTTAGGACTAACAGTGTTTATCTGAGTTGTCGTCTCGATTATCGCTAGCATGAAAGTGTTAGCATACGTCTCGGCTACAGAAGCAGTCGTCTAAAATAGCTTTGACATGATTTTTGGTTGCGGGTTTATCCCGCTACCAAAGTTACAGTGTATTTCTGACAATCATATGGCATCTTTATTTTATTCCGAATAACATCCAAAGGATGTTCATGTGCCAGACAAAATAGTCCCATTCATGAACAATGCGGATGAATTATCAATGAACAAACAGTTCTTATTCAACCTGTATCCACTCTCACTGACCATTTAGATTATATAAGATCTATCAATGATAAGGTATTCCAGCCCATGTTTACATCACAAGCTAGGTCAGGCAGAGTTCATCTTAGATATGAGGCACATTAAATTTGTGTTTGTTTCTCATCGGTGTATATCCATAGACTTGCATTTAAACAGAAAATAAATCCACGGGGTGACCAAAAACCCGCAACCATCAGACATTTCAAGGCTTTGATTACTTATTTTATAATGGGATCTTTATTCCAACTGAGAAAACATAGTCTAATAGGTACCTACGTTTGCAAACGAAAAGTTTAGTACCTCCTATTGCTTTTTCCGTTTTAACGCCCCCATTGGACAAATCTTTAAGTAATGATTTCATTGATGTGTTCTTACATTACTGACGTTAGTCCAGTCTTCTTTATTTGCGCACTTTTCCTTATATATTATAAGATATATAGATTTCAGCCCTATCGCATAATTAGCTTTTAGAACGCGTATTTCTTATTATAAATAGTCCTTTATAGACACTACAGGATATCGCTCAGACATAAAAAATTAACAGCGCTAAAAAATGTCTACACATCTGAGATAGCTGGTTTCAAAAAGAAACATAACTATAAATAATTTTTGTTAGCTTTTTGATAACTGAAAAGGTGCTTTGGGCAGAGGCAATTAATCAAAGAATTCTAAGAATTAGATACATAATTAAGCAAAAACTTTAAAATGCTCTTATCTAGATAATTATGCCGCTTTCGGAAACCTTGCAAATATATGGCTTTTGGAGAGATTTAAGCTGATTATTGTGCATCAAAATCTCAAAATCACTTTATAAACGTAGGAGAAAAACAGACAGATTAGTATTGTAAAGTTTTCACAGCAAGATTCAAACTCTACACAGTGCTTGGTATAAATCGGTGATCAATTCATTAAAAGTATGTTATACATACGTATAAGTAAGTACATGTACATCTAGTGTATAATTATTTATAGACTGATACACTTGCATGGAACCTAATGCCTTATACCTAATACTTGTCTAATGTATATTTTAAGGCTATTATTAAAATGTACCTGAACTTCGAATCGTTCTTGGAACTGGCATTCATAAAAACCATGTCAGTGGCGATGATCAATAAAACTAAACACGAGAACAAAAAATTGAAAAACAACTTTACAATCAAATTATGAAAACATTTTTTACTTAGATTGTGCAACAAAATTTAAGTGTATAATTTTGAAGAAATTGCGAAAGACGAACATTAGCATTTAATCAATATTTTTTGAATTTTTTTACTCTTCATATATTCCGATAGAGAATAGTTTTATAGAACAAAATGGCCAACTACATAACGCTAGATTCCTATTACAAATGTATATTTTATTGAACTTTATCAAATTTTGTAATTACCAAACTTGATATGTGAGTAATTAAAAGCTGTGTATTTCTTTATTATCTAATATTACATCTGTATTTGATGGAATTTGGGATATTTCAACAAATTGAATATGAACCAGTTAAAACTAGTTTTAAAACTGTATGTATCTTCTGCATTTATCTGTTGCCTATCTATTGCGGAACCAAGGTAGGCAAGTGGAGATGAGTATATATTTTTTAAAACTTTCATTACTAGTGAATTTTATCTAAAATGTATCTGTTAATGTAAATAAACAACAAATAGAAAACAGTAGTCTTATAATATTTATCATTTCTTAAGCAAAGTTTATTCTCAAATTTATATTTTTATCAAACACATATTGTTTCAACAGAGCGTTATTTTGCTGTTGATTGCATCGAATGCGGCTTGTGCATTGAAGTCCCAATTTCTGTAACAAGATCTTTCCTTGATTTCAAGTATAATATTATAGGAAAAAACCAATTCACAGTAAATCTCATTCTGAAAACCCCGAGGTTATTATAGGGATATTTTCAATTATCATAATATTAAAATTTTATAGGTTTAAATTTATAATGGGAAAACAAATCTGACTGGAATGTTTTCATGGGCCAAAATATTGCACATTGAGACTTTCTATTTCCTCAAATTAATTTATTGTATTTAACAAAGTACCATTATATTTGAAAGGTAGGAGACATTTAGCATGTGGTATTAATATTGTCTTGATATTGCAATATAAACACGATAAAGTGACATTCAGGAAAAACACTCCTGTTGCGGATTTTTTTAATCCAAGAGTACATTTTGTGAGCTTGATACAGCAAGTACTCAGAGTCGTTATGGTATTACTAAATTGTCTGTCTGTACTATTGACAACAATGCTACATTTTGTTGTTGTATTCCTATTGCATTTGGATGAAAACTTCGCTTAATTTTTCTGCAATTATATATCAAATTGTCAAAATTATCTAAAATATACATGTACTATAAATGAGTGTTTTAAATTGTCTATTTAGACGTTTTGACCTTACATATATTTCGTCCACAAAACGCTTAAATATCTCACTACCTGGAATGATTTGACACTGTGTACATGTATTTTAGATTAGTTATTTTTGAATAAGTGATGATATTTTAGGATAGATTCATACGGCAGAGATAGTTTGACTTCATTCATAATGTACCCATTAGTATAGTGAGAAATAACGATTTCATCCTTCAAAGTCATAGCCATGTCTGTTTTAGAGAAATGTAAATGTTGAATTCTTCATGTGAGGAAGCCATCCATTTGGCTTACGGAAGGTCGTTGGTTCTACTCAGGTGCCTGCTCATGACGAATTAATGCACGGAGGGGTATCTGGGGTCTTCCTCCACCATCAAAGCTGGAAAGCCGCCATATGACCTATAACTGTGTCGGTGCGACGTTAAACCCAACCAAAAATGTTTAATAAATGTAGCCTTTTCACGTATCAATGTCTCATGTTAACATTTTATTCATTTGCAGACCATTTTCCTGGATCATTAAGTTTGCAGTGAATAGGTAGTGCAAGGTGATTACATAAGAATTTTGCATTTAAGTCCACAACATGGTAGGCATGACAATAAGTTTGAATTATATGTATGTTTACAAATATTTCAAGTAGTGTATTTGTGTTTAATAACTAAACGCAAATGCATGTTTTAACCGTCATTGTTATCATTATCGTATTAAGAGACTGATGTGTTCGATATAATATGAACAGTGTTATGATTTGTCTGTTATATAGGTGAACCATCACATGGCACTTAAAGACTTTTTGTAATAGCAAGTATTTTTAAAGATGTCCTTTGGAAGCATAACAACAGAACTAAGCAAAATAACAGCTGACATGATCTGATTGTGTCTGTTCGTTAGATGTAGTGAAATTGTCCTCACACCCCTAGCACTAGCTTAAACAGTGTTCTGTCATAGTAAAATTGAATGGATTAGTTAAAATCTGAATCTAAATTCAGATGAAATGTCTGAAAAATATGTACTGTACACAATTTGAGGCAGCATTACAAGAATCATACACTAGTATAGCATATTTGCTCACTTGTTGGTTAGCTGTTATGAATAATACGTTGCTTTATAAACTATTATTTATAAAATAGAAAGCAACTGACAAAAGAAGATCATAGGCTCTCAAAAACCACTTTTATTTTTTATGAATGACATTTGATTACACTTTGATTCTGAAGCAATTTGTATCATTGTCTCGAGTTTCTTGCTACAGTTTGAAATCTTGACAAAGATAAGTCATGCCTTTATCATAACCTTTGGTACGTAACTTAAAAACTTTATTTGTTATCATAATGACAAATATATAGTTGTTTTAGTAGTGTTTCTCTTAATGTTCCGTTATATCCAGGAATATTCCACCACATAATTCAATTTACTCACAGGAAGACTGCACTTATCAGCTGTATTGTCATAATATTATGAACGCACAGGTGGATATTATTGTACGTTTTACTGAAATTCCATCAAAAATTATAGTTACATGAATGGTGCAATATATATTTTAGGCAATTTCTAAAAAAAACACAGAAGAAAACCTTTTTAAAACTTATCGCTAACAATTTAAGTAAATCAGTATGTGACAATTTGGGCTTCAACTTCTTCTTAAATATTTTTTTAAAAAGCAATGGTAGTGGTAACGTATTTTTAAGTGTGTTATGGAAAAAAATCACACTGTCTGATAAGTAAAGAAGCATATGGTATTATATAAGCACTATTAATTATGTTTCTGGAATATTTTTAAATAATTGATGCAATACAACAAGATTGTTAAAATGGTAACGTAACATGTGTAATGTATTTTACATTTTTGTCCTTCCTTCAATAAAATGTTAACTCTATGTTAGGCCACATTTCATTGATAACAATTAATCATATCATTTTATTCTCTTTTACTGGTCTCAGAATTTCATTCGTTGTTTGTGACACTGGTTCATTTAATGCAAATTAGCGGAGTACATCCAGTTTTAAGTAAAAAAGTACGTTAAGAGTAACAAAATAATATATTAAAAAAAAACACACTGAGAGACTCGTTTGGTACATTTAGATTGATTTGAAAATTAAACAATGTTATTTTTAACAACATTTTGTCATTTTGTAATATTCTCTTTAAATTTCATGAATATGCAAATTAGCCATGGAAACAGTGAAATCATATTAAGTTCAAAAGAATTTTTTTCATGGGAACATCTTTTATTTTGAAAGAGTTGATCCTGCCAAACAATCTGGTACCTATGAAAAAAAGTCTAGGGTGTTGGGGTGGGGGTGCATGTAGACCTTATTGGCCCCCGTACTAATATGTATTACATGATAATAAGTATTTTTAATCTCGTATAAATAAGGAAGCGTTGCAACACTTACACATCTGACACACATATGACGGGTTAAACCGATAGCAAACTAACTCGTGGAAAAAAATCATTACTCACTAACACAAACATATATTCTCTATTTATCGTAGATGTTACGTAATTATACACAAATGGTCTAAAAGAGCTCAAACGATTACCCGGAGTGATGCAGTTTTAGCCGGAAAACGTGATGTTAAACATGATGAATGCTGTTCATTTCATGTATGTATATACCATCTTACATGAAAAGAAAACATAAAACGAATGTAAGCCAATTACATGTCGCGTGACAGAAGCACATTTAATATATTTGTTTTTCTCTGAAAGCTGAAATGTTATATGCTATTGGCAGGGTTTATTGTCCGTTTGATTGCACAGAAAATACGTCTGTGGCCTCAACGACGTGTGATTTGGTGTGTTAGGAGTCGGTCGCTCATTCCTAAATGTGTGCTTTATAGACCACACGTTTACAGACGACACTTGACATGTACTCTTTGGAAAGGATGCATTAAATGAGCAGCTGCGTTAGTTTAACAAGTATTTATTACAAAATTCAAATGCTTTGTTATGTTTCAGTGTCAGACATACTTTCTTACATTTTACTAGCAACATTTAAGTACAAACACAATGTATGCAAGGCGAATCATCTTAAAATGAACACGAATGTTTCATTAATTAGTTTCTTAATTCAACGTTTCAATATTGTAGTTACTTTCTAGATATGAAAACTCAGTAATGTAATATTACCTTTTACGATTTGGGTAAAATAGAAATTACATTTATTCAAACTACCAGTACCTTTATGTAATTTCGTGACTGTATGATAGTAAAATGAATTGTGATAGTAAATGTGCTCTAACATATAACTGAGTAGTACTGATTGATGGATTAACTTTGATTATCTGCAGTTCCTGTACGAGGGCCACAATATAAATGACTAAACGTATGTCACTTTTCAGAAATGTTTCATATACTGACAAAAGTATATAATTTAGAGTTAGAAGGTGTTTCCGTTTGTGACAAAAGCTTATCTATTCTGGAATATATTGAATCCTGGACTGAAAGAGACACGTGATATTTTGTCCTGAAACGTGATCTATGTTTTTTCCATTTCATTCATTTGATATTGTTACAATTTCCAATGTATTTAATTTATGACCTTAAATAATAATTGATACAATATTTATTCAATTACATGTTATACACATTTTTGAGTACTAAGTGTTTAATTACCTTTTTTATTGTTGCTATATTTCAATATTTCTTTTCTAACATATTTAATCATGCTAATTAATCGAAATTCAATATCGATTTAGATGAATGTATCAGCGTGTCAGAATCAACCTGGAACTTGTTCGAGAAGTTGCGGTCGTGGCCAATATAGGGCTTGACCACAGGATCTTCGTGTAAAACGAGCAACGCCTTTTACTACTTTACCGCATTGCCACTTCAACATTCCCAACAAGCACCCGTTTTTTTGTATATAATTAAATACATTCATATTTCTAAAGAAGGTTTTGAAACTAAGTTACTAACAGATTGTATGTTATGGAAACACACAAGAATTAATTGAGTTTGGTACCGGAGGTAAAGTGCCTTAATTATGAAAGTTTAGAATTAACAAACGTTGAATATTTATTTCTCGATGGTGTACTGGCCAAGTATGCAAAAACGTTTCTATTGGCGAGGCTTCCCCGGTTCGATTCCTGACTGAGGTATGTTTGTTTTCTAGATTTTGGCATTTTTACGATAATATAGAGACAAATGTTCATAATCTGACCAAGATTACATTTTAAAGAAAGACCATTTTTAGCCAAAAACTGGAAGTCAGTGCCTTTATATATGGTTCTTTCAAATTAGATTGTGGTATTGAAAAGGGATGTTTTTGCCATTGTATCAGCATCCTCTTTTCCATTATTACTATTATGACTTGAAATCAAATAAAATATGATTTACCATTTGAACGATAGTGCATGAAGCCTGAGAAGAATAGTTTTTCCATATTTCGTTTATGAATTGACTAAAGAACATAAGGTAAGTCGGAATATATGATAATTTTAATTTCTTCAATTAAACTGTAATCTGATATAAAACTTATTGCTTAGTCAATAGCTTTTGCCTTTGCTGCAAATATTGTTGAATTATTTGGCAGACGTAATTCTGATTGATAGTGGCTGACGGCAACACACCCACTCTTAAATCGTCTTTCGAACTGTCAGTAGAAATAGGGAAATAATCCTTGAAAGCGGATTTTGTTTCATTATATTTGGATTTGAAATATTTCAGGTTTTATTTCAGGGTGGTTTTCAAATCGAAAAGAAATGTACGTGAAGTACGTGGCCATGACAGCGTATCCGGAATTAAAGTGAAGCCATTAATTGACGATTCAATCCAAACAAAACGGTTTGATTTGTTTTTAATTTTTATCGTAAGAATCGAAGTACTTTGGTTTAATGAATGTTTTTTTCTGAACAGGATTATAAGTATTTGTTGCTACCCCCAACTAGCGACGTTTTAAATACACCAAGATCAATATAGGGTATTAACCAACATTTGTAAAATTTTCATGCTGAACCATTTACAGAGACTAAAAAACCTTCCATCTGCTTCAAATTATCTGTGAAACGTTTATGGGTTAATTGGTTTGATTTTCTGTCGCAGTGGGAAGCAGGAGTGAATTACTTTTTAGAGAAAAAAATTGTCGTCGATATATTGCGTTCAGTATCACTGCAAAGAAATTCTGACTACGGAACAAGATTTTTCATATAAAATATTATTTGTATTACTCTGACGGCCATATCCTTCCCTTAAATTGCTTTTTAGATTTAATATAGTTACATAATGAAAATAGTATATATTGTAATATCCGTAACTGAAGAGTAGAAAAGACCAGATGGCAGATGGCTGTCTGATGATATGCATGTGTTAGTTAAACAATACTTAAAACTTGATTTTTTGTTTGGTAAATATAAAATCGACACAATTATAGGTCATATGGCGACTGTTCAGCTTTTGATAGTAGTAAAGACCCCAGGTACTCCTCGGTTCATTATTTCAAGGCTCGAACACACAGACTTAAATGCTTCAACAACCTTAACCAGCCGGCCACAGATACCTCTTACAAGTAAATACACCAAAAACCGTATAAATTCTACTAAACTCTTCTAATCTAACCATCCACTCTCTGAATTTCTTTACCGTAGAAAGAAAAGACTGATTGTAGCTTGTATAAAAGCCTACATAGATTTGTATTGATGTTTGTTCTCCCTAAAAGCAATAATTCTTTAAAATGCAGTTGAATATATATCAAAGCGATACGGATTTGTAAAGGGTAGTCATTTTCACAACAACCTAAATTAATTCAAAAGGACCTGTCCTGCAGCATAATTTACCGTATTAACAATTAGAAAAGGGTTGAGATTACAAAGCTCTTCATCAATTCAAATATTTTTCAGAACCCTCTCATTTTTCTCCTTTACACCCATGTGATCATTTATGTCAATCACATAATGTACATGTACATACATTATCAAAGAAATTGAACCAGTTTTTTTATTGTAAATGAAAGTAGTCAAAATGATAAGCTATCATTTGGGTCATAATAGGTGGGGGGCCAAAAATGTCTACCATGCACCCCACTAGACTTTTTTTCATAAGTATCAAATTGTTAGGCGGGACCGACTCTTTCAAAATCAAAAATGTTCCCATGAAAAAACTCTTTTGAACTATATATGATTTCATTGTTTCCTTGGCAACCGTTCATTTTTTGGAAAGGACGACCATATAGATGATAATCAGTCATATCTTGTTCAGTTTTTGTGATAAAACAATGAAAATGGTATCAAAATAGTGCTAAGACATTGGCCTTTAGAAACCTGTATTTCTTTATTTTAATTTACTAATTTTAATATTCATGAATATTAATGAGAATGTTACAAAATGACAAAATATTATAGGAAAATGAGATTTTCTAAGTTTTAAATCAATTTAAATGTACCGAACAGTATTGATCTGGTCTTAAAGTCTTTCAGTGTTTTCTTAAATAGTATTATGTAACTCTGATGGTAATTTCTTTACTTCAAAATAGGAATGTTTAGCTAATATGCATAAAATGAACCACTGCCACAACCAACGTCTCAGGAAACAAGAAACCACTAAAATTGAATAAGATGATATAATTTATTTTTATCAACGAAATAATGATTATGTGAGCTATATTGTTTGGAAATATAGTTTAAACGCCTATTTGAAGGAGGCATCAGTATATAACATACTTAACACATGTTACGTTACCATTTCAATAACCTTGTTTTATTACATCAATTACTTAGAAATTTTGTATCATACAGTTTTGATCTGCCCTTAAAGTCTCTCAGAAACAATTCTAAAATAGTATTTTGTTACTCTGAAGGTAAATATTTTTTTCTACATTAGGTATTTTACCTAATTTGCATAAAATGAACATTGGTCCTTCGGGATCATTGATTTCAACTCATTTAGATTTGAAGATTGAATACTGCTTAAGCCGGTGCTAGGGGGCGTGGGCAGTGTTGCATATTCCATTACTGCTCATGAACAGACTCAATAAAACCGAGTCTGCAGTTTTCACTGTTTGCTTTGTTCTCGGTGCTTCAGAGGGATCCACTTTCCAGATTTTATTTACTTTACAACAGCGGGTGTTAAGTGCTGTGTGGCGTCCATAAAAAGTCGCCCCGACTTCTTCTCAGTGTTGTTATATTTTCTGGTCCTTCGGGATCATTGATTTCAACTCATTTAGATTTGAAGATTAAATAATGCTTAAGCCGGTGCTAGGGGGCGTGGGAAGTGTTGCATATTCCATTACTGCCCATGAACAGACTCAATAAAACCGAGTCTGCAATTTTTACTGTTTGCTTTGTTCTCGGTGCTTCCGTGGGATCTACTTTCCAGATTTTAAACGGACAACTTTGGAAACAAGATATTTGTTTTTTTTTTTTTTTTTTTTTTGATTTAACGTCGCACCGACACATGAAAGGTCATATGGCGACTTTCCAGCTTTAATGGTGGACGAAGACCCCAGGTGCCCCTCCGTGCATTATTTCATCACGAGCGGGCACCTGGGTAGAACCACCGACCTTCCGTAAGCCAGCTGGATGGCTTCCTCCTATGAAGAATTCAAAGCCCCGAGTGAGGCTCGAACCCACATCGATGAGGGGCAAGTGAAACAAGATATAACTAAAACTGAATAACTTGTTGAAATAAACTGTAAATAATAAACTGGTGATTATTTGAGCTGCATCATATAGAAATAGAGTGTAAATACTTATCTGAAGGAGGAAAATATTTGTCACATACTTTACACATGTTACGTTACCATTCTAGTAATCTTGTTCTATTGTATCATCATTTCCTTAGGACATAGTAGAGGAATACTCAGTTATCAAGTTATTAGATACTTTTACAAAATAGCACAGTTCCATACTTCTCAAGCAATGAGTTTTTTCCGTAACGGCGCTTTAAAATCCGTTACCACTGTACTTTGTTGTATTTAGAAATATGTAGAAAGAAATTTGAATCAATATTATGATATCATTGTTTTGATTTAACTTTAAAGTATTAATTCTAACATTTTTTCTTTACTTTTGTCAACCAAGAAATCAACAGCATTCAATTTCCTTTTTCGGTTTAATTATACTATCAGCTATTTAATTATGTTGTCCTTTTATTTGATGGTTTCATTATTGTTGTCAATAATTACATTTTACATCCGTTCGATTACTTATTTGTATGTATTATATATCCTTGTAATAGTGTAACGATTTGGGGCTGCCTTTCATGGAAAAATGTGTTTTTAATGGACATTTATCTTTGTTTCATGTGATTGTGAAGTGTATCTGTGCAGTCATTTACGTGAGAAATAAATCATTTTGTTCTGAATTTCAGAAACACATGGATTGTATTGAGATATTTATGCGCTCATTAATAAAACATTCACTGTTGAAAAGCAGCACTGAACAAAAACTAAAAAACTAGATGAAATATTCATGTAGTTTAAGTAATCTTTAGGTTTAAACATATGATACTGCAAAAAGCCGTCAAGAATGTGAACAATATTGTGTTTGAAAACCAAAATTGTTAAGAAAACAAATACTTAATACTATTCAAAACTTCTAGGAAGATACTGAGTGCTTTCTGAACGACACTTGAGAGTTGCTGAAACATTTTGCCGTAGATATAATAATAACCTCTTTAAGAAGATTTTTTGGAAGCCAAGCTCAGACAAGCAAATAAATAGCTGCCTCAGTTGGATTTAGCCTGTTATGAAAGGTAACGAAGTTTGAAACACCCCTTAAGCCCTGTAGCACGGGCTTTAGTGGAATTCTGGTTTAGTAAACATGATCTAAATGAGACTTTTTACAATCATCACGTGGCACTTAAAGACTGTTTTTGTGACAGTAATTTTTCTTAAGATGATCCTTTGGAAGCATAAGAACACAATTACAAGCAAAATAATAGTTTACTTGATTTGTTTGTGTCTGTTCGTTAGATGTAGTGAAATGTAAAACTGCCCTCATACCCCTAGCACTAGCTTAAACAGCTTAAACGGTGTTCTGTTACAGTTAAATTGAATGGATTAATCAAACTCTGAATCTAAACTCATAATGCAATGTCTGAAAAATATGAACTGCACACAATTTGAGGCATCAGTGTTACAAGCATCTTGATTAAGATGTGACTAACGATATTTTTACTTTAATGTTACGTACTACATGTATATCATATTTGCTCTCTTGTTAGCTAGCTGTTATAAACAAAATGTTGCTTTGTAAATATCATTTACAGAATGGAAAGCAACTAACAAAAGAAGATCATAGGCTATCCAAAAATCACTTTATTTTTTTTGAATGACATTTGATTACACTTTGATTCTGAAGCAATTTGTATCATTTTATTATAAATGCTCTCAAGTCTCTTGCTTCTGTTTGGACATTTTACAAAGACTAGTCATGCCTTTACCATGGCCCTTGATACCTAATTTAATTGATATTCAAACTTTATTTGTTATGATTGATGCATAGTTTCTCTTAGTGTTTCTCTTACTGTTTCAATATACTAGTATCCAGAAATATTCCACAACATAGAACAATTTAGTCTTGAAATATTAAAAGAATAATTTGTACTTCCTGTCATTCTCGATAAATGTTTCAAAATGACTACAAAAGTCTTCTTCAGTTCATGTCTATCAAGTTTAATATATTTCTTATGTCTTGATTTGCTATCACTAAGAATCTAAGATAACAATTTTGTCAAGCTGATAAAAAAATTAAATCTAAAGTTCTTACTTTAAATGCCTGTTCGTTAGTTTTTGTTTAACACTGCTTTGCAACAGAAATTAAGTCATGTAATTCAGCTGACCTAACCAGTGTCCATGGATCCTATAACAGAACTTATCATTTCTCTACAAGTAAGACTCAAGACTCGATGTCTTTGTCGAATCGGTACGGAGAACAATGGTCTCTTTAACTGCGAACAAGTCAGATCACACAAGATTTTTTTATTTCATTGATAACAATTTATTATATCATTGTATTCAGTTTTAGTGGTCTCAGATTTGTATTAATTGTTTGAAGCACTGGATCATTTTATGCAAATTTGCTTGGAGTAAATTAAATACCATTAGAGTAATAAAATACTATTTTAGAAAACACTGAGAGACATTAAGACCAGATCAAAACTGTTTGGTACATTTAAATTGATTTAAAACTTATGTTATTTTTCAACAAAAGTTTGTCATTTTGTAACATTCTCATTAATATTCATGAATATGCAAATTAGTAAATTAAAATAAAACCAAGATATGACTGATTAGAATATGAAATGAACGTTTGTTATGGAAACAGTGAAATCATATATAGTTCAAAAAAGATTTTTTTCTTGAAAACATTTTTTATTTTGAAAGAGTTGGCCCTGCCGAACAATTTGGTACCTATGAAAAAGGCTAGTGGCGGGGGGCATGGTAGACGCTTTTGGCCCCGTACTAAATTGCTTATTATTTTTAAATCACTTAGACGTGTTTGTTGTTTCAGTTTCATCATGTATAACAAATAAATCTATCTTCAGTTTTCTCTGAAAGAAATGACGTAGCATTCTGAAAAAAATATGACTTTCAAATAAAGAAGGAAAGAATTCAGTATACACCAAATTTTCGATTTGTAAAATTTGAAAACGTTTTCAGCACCCAAAGTTTGAACTTTATTCATGATAACTGTAGCTGCTGTTTAGTTGTAGCGTATTTACGAAGGCAGAGAGCGGACATCTGAAATATTTATATAATCTCGTTGTCACGACAAAATTATATCTTTCCCACGACATTATTTAGTGGCCAAAATATATTATCTCCTCCCCAAGACATATATTATCTCGTGACGACGACATATGATCTCATAGTAGCATTGTAATTATCGCCTTGTATAATTGGATAATTACTCACAATTGCCAAACTGACGTGTCCGCTTTCTGACTGGAACAGTTCTGATCCAATGTTCATCAAACATACAATGTTTTGGTGTGGGTATATTATCTTGGTCAAGTTAAAAACCAGTCGGATAGTTTTTTAGCTCTTGAGTTACTGCCTTTTAATTAGTCAAAATTGAGAAAATTGACTACTAGTTGGCTCAATATATAGAGTACTATATTAAAAGTAAAGCATAGTTTGCTGTGACGGGCGTATATTGTGACAGTTTAGCACTCTTGTTTCTTTTAATATGAATTTGAGTCTACGTGCGACAGTAACTGTAAAATCCAGACATGCATACATCTATGCTGACAAGAAAGAAACTTGAAGTTAAATCCAGTTTGCATTCACAGATCATTTTCAGACTTTCACATAAAAAATATATCAAACTTCAAAAATAGGCTCTGTCACACGTGAGCGGCCAAATTAAGTATCACAAACGAATTGAAGACTGTAACATAATTACGTCTGACCTGTTTTTTATTCGTCACCATCTGCTGCTCTCAAAGCAATTTCAACATTTGTATATAAAACGCCACAATCAAACGGCCCAATAACTACTCCTGGCCAAAATATTTGGGCCGCAGGCCCGACCCTCGATGCACCAGCTCTTCCGCGCCTGCTTTTATGTTACAGTAACACTGTTTTAAAAGATATCATTTTAGAATTTCAAGAAGTGCTTATGATGTTATGATGTTTTGATGGGCATATTACACCCTGTTTTGGTTTGGAGAATCATGAAAGAGTTACATGTATAATGATCAAACAACGTTTTCATTATTGTTGTTCTTTTTTCTATTACTGCTGTTTCTTTACATGCTAAACGAAAACATTTATGTTTGTGCCTTAACTGTTTTTGGCCTGTACGGTACCTTATATCGATAGCTTTTGAAATAATTACAAACATATGTATAAGACATTTAAATTTAAGAATACTGACATTTGACTTGTTGACGCACAGGTTTGGTAATTAACCCGACCTCATATTGGTTATCAGATAACAGTTAAATACAGTTACTTCTCACAGGTGTTTACCTAAAACTGACTTATTTTATTGCTCGTATTGGCTGACGTTATTCCTTGTACATCAAGAATAATAAAAAGACTGAATGCAGTGTTTTGAATTTGTGAAACTTTACATTAGATCGGAAAAATTGTTTTGATGTATACCTGATAAACCCTGTTTGTAACAGCATTTTTGTTCATTGATTTACTATATCAAACGGCTTGTTTACAAGAAATATGTTCATATATAAAATACATATCGACCGTGTAAAACACTGGCTTTCATGTCAAGTTCAGTGATACAATATTTATGAAAAAAAGAGATTATTTTGCAACTTAAATCAGTTAACAATTTTCCCATTTTATGGCAACATTTTCGTTTTCTGTGTCTTGTAAACAGAATGGTTATCAAAATATTTAATGTTACTGAATGTATTTCGTATCAAAGCTTAAAACTGATTCAGGTTTGAAACTGTTACCAAAATTATAAAATTAAAATAATTATATTAGAAACTAATTAAGTCCGATAAATCTTGTGTCATCCTTTTTATTCAGGATACTTCATAAAAGTTAAAAAGAACTTTTTATGCTTTTTTTCACAAAACATCTTTCTCATTAGGTTTAACATGGAGCAAAGATATCCAAAATAAGTAAATGTTTGATTGCATTCTTTTAAAAAAAAAATCAAATAAAAAAATCCAGAATTATGATTATCGCAAGTAACAATTTGCATATTTGTCATCACCAAAATAGTTTTCAGCCCATGTCCATATTTAGATCACATAAAACATAACTTGATAGAAATATTTACACGCGAATAGCTCGGATCTGATTAAGATGAGTTTACTTCTCTTTCTAAAATGACTTTTGAAAGACATTCCAGGGCGGATAGAACGTGTCACTTGGGATGCTATAACGAGGTATGATACCATAAAATTTGAATGTGTGCATGGTCAACCGGAAGTAAACGTGAGATTTTATGACAAACTAAATGTGTTGGTATATTCATTATTACACTAAACTGACTCCTATATCATGCTAAATGCTTACATAATGCTGCAATAATGCAGAAATGCTACGAAACAAAAAACGTCCATTATTTGCGGAAATATTCTGTGAGTCTTTTGCCTTGAACAATAATATTTTTTTATTATAATAATATTTTGTATCTTTTATATACTGATATTGAGACGTCATACCAAATTTAAGAAGATTGGTGATGATAACTTATGTTATTGGGAACATAGTTGAGTGCAAGGTAACTTATTACGGTCAGTTTCAAATAAATACTGGGCAGTTAGATTTGCATCACCTGTTTTATTTCCATTTCTGTTGATATTTTGGTACTTGTATATTAAAATGTGCTAAAATTATTCTTATATCAGTAGACATTAGTGATATTTTGAATCTTTTCAGGGTTACCATGGACATGAACACCACTACTTGTATATCCAAGGCTTTGACATTGGTCTACTTAAGCAGCTTTTATCTGTATTTCAATATGGTCAACGAGAATAATAACATAGATGAGCAGTCCTGCTCTTGATATTTTGTTTAGATAAATGAATATAAAAAGAGCATTATATTACTTAATTTAAATGTGAAATGTTTTGAAGCGAAAGGAAATGAAAAAGATAATTTTACTTTAATAAATTTCTAATATATACGATAAAAAGAGAGATATAAGATATATTAAACAATGCTGTTACTATTGTTTCTTTAAACGTTAAGATATACTAGCGTATATCGTAAGATTTTACCCTAATGTACCCTTTAGGTCTGAAGGAGCACGCAGCGAAGCCGTCGAAAAAGCCGTTTTCATACATAGTTGCTTAAATAGGAGAGAACACACGAGCACGAAGACACATACATTTTAAGTTTATATTAGAAAGCTAAAGCGCATACTACTATGATTATAAACTACGCAGTCATCTTACGATAACAAGCAAATTCAATGACTTGGTATCCTTCGCCAACATGTCCTTTGATACTAGACTAAGTAATAGGGGATCGACCCCTCTACGGCAACATGCGATATACCGAATGAGTTATATACTATCGAATTAAAAAAGTGTACATCCGGCACGTGCACAGAGCGTCTGACTTCGGATTTTGTGGAAGAGTACGCCTTTGCCTTGTGTCTAAAAAGGCGTCCACATAACCTGTCCCAACCGCAACGTCTTGCACATCAGTACAAGTATGGATATATGGTATATATACATGTAGTATGCACTTGTAAATAAAAGCACCTAGTGAGCACAGTTCATATAAATGAATATACCTCTCCGGAGGGTTCGCCTATCCAAGTGGTGGAAAATACCTGTAATACAATACAATATGGGCAGTGTTGTTTTTATTCCAAAATCTACCTTTAAATTGCTAAGGAATCGATCCTACGCGTAGCGACGAAAATGGGGATCGATCCCTCTATGGTAACATGCGATATACCGAATGAGATATTAAATATCGAATTAAAAATGTGTCCCCCAATAGACAGTTATTTCCAAATGCTATGGGATGAGTTGAAGTCGGATTGATTCCAGATTAAGGCAGTTTCATGCAGATCAATCAATAGGTTACTTAGCTACTGTGTAACAGCTACAATCCTTTTTTTACCAACTCAAGTGGTAAATCTCTGCCTTCCCCGGGTCAAGGGGGACAGCAAAACACGTGAGAAAAGTACATGTGCTAATTAATTATTATATAAGGCTGATGAGTCTATTTAAAGACTTTAAGCATTATAAACATTTTCAATTTCGGACGGACGTACGCACGTACAAACAGCCGGGAGAACATTACCAAATCCATATCCTCCGCCTTCGGCGACTCGTCATTAACTACAAACCTGGATAAAATTATATTTATTAATAAGGTTACTGAGGTAACAGAACATAAGTTTGTAGCAGTTAAACCATTTAATAACACGAATTACAATTAAATGCTTCTGTTCGAGGGTTCTACCCTTGCGACAAGGTATACTACATTCTTAAGATAGTTTCATGTAAATTATGGTGCTTTTTCACATATGAAAATATTTTATTATTTTCAGTTCCATATCTTATGTACTGAAAGACTTTGTGTTGCATTAGAAGATTTATATATAATATTATTATTTAATCTATATTTAAAATATTTTCCATTGGTCTAGATGTAATCACATGATCAATGATAAAAAGTCGTATTGACTCGAAGGCGGAGCCGAAAACATGTATTGACCTCCAGCTGTGACGTCATAACGGTTTGACGTCAAAACAATGTGATATCGAAGATAATTTACCACGAAAATGACCAAAGTCTGCAGATGTTTGTATTTAATGTTTATACTTATAAGTAGGTTGGATTTAATATTAAAATAATTTTTGCCTTTTAGGTTCAGTCAATATGTGGATTTATCGACCTGATAAATCCACATATCGACCTCACCAGAAGGCAATAATTGTATAATATTTCTTTTCAGTCAAACATCAACCTTTTTGTTTCTTATTCCTCACAATTTTCATCAAAATGATCTACTATTCTAAAAATTCTAATTTAAAACTACATACTGTGTATGTTTAAAACGCATGACACTTTACAATAGGAATAGGTTCTTGATCGTTAACGAGTAGGTATGTTAGTAAACAATGAAAACTTACAGCAAGGAATATGTGCAGTTTACATGGAACAGTTCCAAGAAACCACGTTGCAGTGACATCTACCAATAATGCCGACGGAAGGCAAAATATAAGAATCAATAGATCAGCTATTGATAAGTTCACCATAAAAATATTTGTAATTGTTCTAAGGTCCTTATTCCTCCAGACTGCAAAACAAACTAATATATTGCCTACGACACCAATCACAAACGTCACAGCATACGTCACAATAAGAATCCATTCTAATGTATGTGGGTAAATATAGTCATATAATTCCTGTATAGAAATGTCCTGTTCGGTATGGGTACTAGTTGCTGTACTCACAAACAATCTATTTGATTCATTGGAGACACGTTCTGAACCATTTAATATGCTTCCTGTATCATTCCCCATTTTGGATCAAGCACACTGTATTAAACACACCCAAACTTTTGTAGAGTTGCTTTTACTCATCCAGCACCATGTCATACAATGCGACTGCTTCCTTTAGCGATGTTTAAGAGTAGTTCTCCATTTAAAATGTCGCATACAAAAGTATTCAATAATGTAACAATATTTATGAACTAGAACAGTTGAATTAAATAAAAAAAAATACGCATATGTTTATATTCACTTTGAAAAATCACAAAATGACAATTTTCTATAATTAAGCATTTTTCAGCGCCGTGTTGTATTTTGTTATTTCAGAGACTTATTGGTTAACCGCCGCAAACATCTGTTCGCTTTGCTTTAAATTTCCAATATGGCATGCAAGCGATATCATAAAAAGACTAACGAAGTTTTCTTAAGTTAAAACAATATTGGATTTTGAGTAAAAAAGACATTCATTGTCATAAACTGTAATGCAAGCAACAGTAACGAAAGTCTCAACTTGTGACAGATGGTATAAGAATTGACATAGCACAACAGAACAATCAACCCAAGTTATCAGATATATGACATCACTTCTAAGTTATGTAAATATAGCGTGTTTTAAGCCACATGTAGAATTATGTTCCTGAGTTTTGCGCAAAAAGTAATATCATCGCACGTTCCAACTTACGTTCCAAATTTTTAAAGAAATACAATCAGTGAATTAAAGTATGTATCCAAGATAGGATGTTGTGCATTCTGGATAGCTAAGGTAGCTATAGTAATGAGATAGTTGTTCAGTTGGAACACTTTCTCGCGCTTTTTACATAGAAAAATAGTTTCAACTGTCAAATAAAGGCTTACATAGTTTTGATAATTACACAAAAAAGATGTTATCAGCGACTTTTATGAGTTTTAGTACATATGTGTTTAAGAAATATCTAGCCTACGACACCTAATTCGAGTTTCTGTATGTTTCATTCTCCTCCTACTAACATTACAGTTTTCCTGGAAAAGTCGCCCTAAGGCATATTGGTTATCAGCAAGAATACCACCGTTGCTTTGACATTGTTTAAATTCATAAGATGCAGCCTTTAATAAGCTGGCACAAAAGACGAAAGCCATTCACATATATTGCCTACTATGTACTATTTTTGTACAAATATGGTGTAGGCAAGAAAAAATATAGATAAAGTTCGCAAATTACAAAAAAAGAATTACTAAAATCATTCTAGAGAAACCTAAAAAATATCCGTCAGCTGAGGTTTATAAAACATGTTACTGGTTCCCTTTCCTTTATAGATGTAGATACTACTCGGCAATGGTGGTTCTCGAAACAATAAAGTTAAATATGTTGGATTCGATGACGGTTTGGAGCAATAAACTGTACAATTTGAGATCAATTCACGTAAGACATAGCATAACACAAACTATCTTAAAAATACATTTTCCTATTATAGTTTAGAGTATTATGCCTATAACTATTCGCGACGTAAACAGTCTTAAATGTTTTGAAGAGACGAACAAGACATGTCTTAATAATATTTTACAGATTAAATGATTGTTCATAATACGAGTAGAATAAATTTGTTGCACAATTTGTTTTCGTTTTCTTTTTGTTGTTAGTCGTAAATTTTACGAATTATTCATAATACGTAGATGTTGATTATAAATTTAGTTGCGTCATTTGTTTCAAACACGTTCCAATTGTATTTGACATTTTCCAAACTGTCAAAATACATAATTTATCGAGCACTTAACAGAAAATCACAAAAGAACAAGCAGATGTTTCATAACTTTTTAATACAAGACAAATACCTTAATCAGGAAACACATTCATCATATGTCAACATATCTGAAAAGAAAACGGATAACAGACATACTTCAGAGTATCAGTTACTAAAGATATTTCATTTTTGATGGTACATGTATGCTGTTGTTGTTTTTGTTTATTTTCATTTCAATTTCGGAAGGCCACATTTAAAATAAGATGTTTATAATTGTTTGTATATTTCTTATTGTGTTACCTTCTTTAAAAAAGATATTATTATTATATTATTATTATTATTATTATTATTACATTCGCAGTATTGGCTTTTTATACTGAAATAATATCTTAGCGAGTGCTGGATTTTCGGGCGAAATCGACACAAAAAGGATTTTTGCTGAGACGAGGTCGCATAAGAAACGTAAATTGAAAAAAAGTCGTGTAAAATCATTTAATAATATGTAAAAATATATTAAGTATCAAAATACGAGTTGTAAACATATCAATATAGCAATAATAAATAAATTATGTTCATAAGATAACTTTGTCTTAAAGAACACATTAATTTGACAAAAATGCTTCAAACAACTCCTCTTACAATCATTGAACATCAAAATACGCACTAGTTGAAAAAGACGTTAAACCCAAACAAAAGTAAATCACACACACACACGCGCGCAAAATACGCACTGCAGCATCCACATACTCAGATAAATTGTTTTAAAGTAAATTGTGCCTGAGATGGTACGTATTCAGGTTGGACTTAAATATTTCTTACCTATTTATCAATGGGAATCATGAGATTAGGTAATCCATCACATGCGAAATTGTGAATGCCTTCATCTCAAATTCACAAGGGTACGAGTTCAAATTCCAATCACAATACTTTTTTTTATGATATTGTACTAAAATATATCTGTCTGTAATAATACATATTATTTAAAGAGATCCTTTGGAAATACAGAATGTAACAAAGCAAACTAATTCTTGCAGCCTCAGTTTGAATGGATCTGTTAATGACGTCTCTCTCACAACCCTTAGCTCTGGCATACGCGGAACTTCATCGTAATTATTGGATGAACCTCATGATCCTAAAGGACTAGAATGTATAGGAGTCCAATGAAAGCTTTGTTTTGAAAACTGGAAGAATATACGAAAGCAATACAGTTGTGTGCAGAAATCAAGGAAAGGCAGCACATAATTTATTAGTTATTGGTGGCATTGAGAGAGAAAACAGAAAGGCATAATTGATCTCAAAGGGAGCGGTCTCTGCACACACAAGTTATTAATCATACTTCTGCAGAAAGTAAATTAGAAAATTGACTTTTTTTGTTTGTTTTAGGTGGCTATTTTAATGTCTAACATCGAGAGAATATAAAGTGCAATTTTTGCACAACAGAATATTTAACCCAAGTTATCAGTCTGGCTACGTTATGTTGAACACCTGAACAGAGATTCTAAAATGCACTTCTGGATTGACAGTCAAACACTGGACCACGGGGCCACTAATTATCTTAATACATACAGTCCATTAGAGACAAAAAACATATTCGGCGGTACTAACACAGCAAACAATAAAATAAATACTTCGAGGGTATCACGAAATCATACTTTCCTTAACCTCCTCCTCTACTGATGAACGTTTTACGAAAATGTACGCTTTTGATCGAGAATCCTAAATAAACCTGAACGTGTACCGCGAAGAACATCATCTAATATCAAACATATTTTAATTGATTTGGTGGACTTCGCTCCAAGGCGCAGTATATATTTTGACGTACTGTCTTTGAAAGTGTTGTTTGAAACAGTTTTCTATCGACAATATTTTGTCCTTTTCAAAACAGACAGGCATCTGTCACAAAATATAATCATGAAAAACTTTTTATTGAAAGGATATGTTTTCTGTGATTCATTGTAAAATCGGCTGGAGAACAATGTCACACATCTAAACGAGAATAGTTTCATGAATTTAGTGTCTGCATGTCTTTAAAGACCAGTTATACAAAGACGGGGTCTGTAATTTACAGTAACTTCGGGAAGTAGAAAACTGCAATTTTCCTGAAAAAAAGAAGAAAAAACATCAGAATGTTTACACAGGATATTAAATAGCTATTTTCTTTCCATTTGTAAACAAGATTATATCATATATTTCACAAATTTTGTTGCATTTGCCATGACAATCAGCTTCCCGGTTATTCTGTTCACTAGACGGAACAACTGTGACGCCATCTAACACTATATGCGGGTGTCGTCAAAACAGCGGCCCGTTATCACCAAGCAGCGTTGTCGTAACTTTGGCACCTTTTCTTTTGCTGTTCAAAGACATACAAAATAAATGTCAAAATTTTCACTGGGAAAGAATAGGGCGAATGTAAATATTGATATTTTAGCGCAGTTTATTTCTACAATGTAGATTTCAATGAAATTTCTCTGTTTATACTTTGTGAGTTTGATCACGTTACTCCAGTCACAAACAACGGATGTAACAAGTGCCTGTCCTTTTAGGTCTTGCCCCACAAATAATTTACAGGGCCCGCAAATCACGCCGTCACTGCTCATTTAATATCTTAGCCACCACTTGTGGGAAATAAACTAAGCAGGTTGGGCCTTTTGCATTTTCCCACTGATGCATCTACAATTAAACCAAAAACAAATTCATAGACCTTTAATTAGTTTAGTTACGTTACAATGTAAAAAGACGTCCGTTATTATTTTGATTACAAACGAAATAATACAAACAAAAATACTTTCTACTGCAATAGAATTCTAAAACAACAAGGACATAATAATTATTATATCAATCTAAGACGGTTCCATATTTTATTCTTGTAGTATACAAAAAGAAAAATATGAGAGTAACATGGTGTAGTTTTGACCGTTAAACTTAAAGAAAACACTTCAACAAGTATCTGTTTTTGGGGTCTTTCGTACGTTTAATTACATTTAACAATCTGTAGAATAAGATGTTTACAGTTCTGAACAGTGTCAAACAGTCTGTTTTGCAAAATTACTTACCCGGTTGGAAAGTTGAAAGCATGGACATTGTCCCATGTTAGAGACGATAGCTCTAGTTTCTGGCCCTGTTTGATTAAAAATATCGATATATGGTGGACAGACATTAATGCTGTCTGACATCTTGAAATTTTGCGCAATGTAAACTTCATTCGGAACTCGTGATGATCCAACGGTGATCTACCGAAGGGAGTTAACCATGACGAAAGTATGTTTACTTCGGGTAAAAACAAACGTTGCTTAAATTATTGATATGTCTCTATACGATAAGTATAACAGAAAAAGGCATGTTCTTTAATGCCCAGAATTTATTTAAAAAAGAACTTGGTTGGTTTGTTAAAAGTTTATCGAATCTATGCCTAAATCTCCCTACCCCAGTTGTTGTTGTTTTTTTTTTTCAAATGTTCAGCTTTGTTCTATCTTCGGGTCTATTTTCAAGCTGTATGCACGCGCATACAGGCGTATGCCAAGGTACGCCCCTTGCGGGAAAATGAAGTGAATGATTTAACAAAAAGTCATGTTTCCAATCTGCGACATATTCACCAAATGAGGTTAGTATTGATGAAATACTGCCTGGCAGGAGAAACAATTCATTTGTTGATAACATATATATGTATTTCTTAAACATTAATATTTTACCAGATCAGATATTTTACAATACTATTTGTACTTCCGAAGTATTTCATCCATAATCATGAATGATTGTATACACTATGTTTGAAACAATAAAATATATCTTTCTTTTGAAACACTGAGCATTATTCTTGAAATTACAAATACAAGTTATTCAGAAGAATGGTGTACTCTGGGCATCACAACGGTAAAAGTTGGTATTGAAAGTATCGAGGCCAAAACCTTAAATAGGCATCAAAATACATATTACCAGGTATTTTGTTGATCTTCATAGGTTGCAATTCATTACTTTATCTGATTTTGTTTCTTTAAGTTTTTAAGTGGATGACTCCTGATAATTACCTTCATTTAATTAAACATTAAACTTTATTCATTTTTTTCACTACAAAAGTGTCCTTTAATTTAATCTTTGCTCAAAACTTTACACTTCAAACTTTTACATTATACGCGTTTTGAAAATATTTCGATATAGTTTGTTTTCGTTGATACATACGTTTTGTTTTCTGTTATTTTAGCATGTAAACACTAATTTCTGACAGGTTTCGGTCATTTAACTTATTGAATTGTGCAGTACAATACGAATATGGCCTGCTGAATGACAAAATATTCCATTGTAAAATTGAACAGAAAAAATATTTTAGATACTGTCTTTAATTAAACAGATAAATCTTCTTAACATTTAAGTAAATTAAGCCCGTGAGAAAATTATTCCGCATGTTTTCATAGCTACGAAAGTGATGTAGACTTGAACGGTGAGAGGTAGGCTATAAGTATATTCGTCATAATTCTTCGGGGACAAAAACTAGACTACATTGTGATAATGTCACTGTAACACGAAATTATCAGTGACATAGGATTAAGGATTGGCGATCAAAAGCATATATTTTCGAAAGACGTTGTTTAGCAATAAAAGGAAAGAATCAGTTCGTGATGCGCTTGTGGTATGTATTTTATCTTTTGCTGTGTTAGTACCACCGATTTTTTTTTATATAGACTGTATGCATTAAAATAATCAGTGGTCTGATTATACGAGGAATCTTTCAAAATATATGCCATACTTAATTTACCCATCATACAAAACTTTTTTACTATGATAAAACAATTAAATAAAGTAAGAACTGATTTTTAAGATCGGTCGTAGAAATCTAGCGGTGTGCTGTAACCATGGAAACGGCTACATAAGCTGATAATCGCGGAAACTCAAAAACATTTCTTGTGTCATATTTCAAAAGGTAGTAGTATTAGAAACTTGATTTTTTAAAAGTTTCATTAAGTTATGAGTACCTATTGGTTGCAGTGATTATATTCTAAATATCTTATTTAATTTCTTAATTGTCGTCAGCACGTGCAATTCTAGTAATAAGCACATGCATTCAGTTGTAAACCAGCAAGGTGCCCTTTTTTAATCAGAAAATGTTTTCTGGACTTAATTACAATTATTGCTGATTTTTGGCTTGAAAATGTTGTATAATACGCATGCAATTAAAATTCTAAAAAGTTTGATACGTCAGTTTGAAATCATTTTATATATTAATTCAGCGGATTGCATGCCATATAGGCTATTAATTCGCTTCCTTTTTCAATACATATGGACAATGAAGTTAATTAATAATGCGTAAAATATCGGCTTGGAATATTTAATAGATATTATATGAAAAACAACAAAGTTTATTTAATTAATTGTTGGAAAACATGTGGATAAATTGTTTTTGTGACATTGCCTTTTGTTAGCTGTCAGTAGTGTATAGATACGCTTAACATATTATAATGCAAGCATAAAATTGTTCCCTTTTACGTTGATATTTTTACTATAATTACTGTTACGAAATAAAGTATTTTAGATTTGATACTTCTATTTCTTTAATAATTAATCATATTACCAGACTTCTCTCCATAATTCAGCGGAACCATTATGGGAGTAAACTAGGCCTAGTGTAAATGCTTCCAGTGTGTGTAGCGCGGTCCTACCAAAGTGATGCTAATGTACATGTAGAAAGAATGTACGATGAAATTTGCGAAATGATAATAATGTTTGCGTATTTCTTATTTTCGGGGCGGGTCACTTATTGTTACTCTGTTGAAATCTCGTATTATGCAATACACTTTCCGGAGATGTCATCACCATCGGTATGTTATCAAGTACTATATATATATATTTTGTATCCAGACCGGATGGTAAATAAAGGGAAATACGATGTTTTTGAAAGAGTATGTCTGTATATCTTTCATGCACATTTGTAGTAGCAATATACATCCTCTGCACGCGGTTACGAAGAAAAATACATATGTTAAAGCGACAGTTTGCAAAAGGATGGTCAGTAAATGTTATCTTTATACATTTTCATTCCGGCTCCGTTGCTTCAATAAGTCGCATATTTCTGGTTATTATATATATAAAACACTTTACAGTATATTGACAAATTGAAAAACAAAATGAAATTCAAATGATCGTTTTACTATGATGACTTACATTCTAAACATTGAAAAACACACGTATACCAATCTCGTTTTAAAAAGCAAACAGAACGTAAGTATAGGACTATGTTTCAAGTGTTAATGAATAACTGTGGATGGCCAAACCCCGGTTCCCCCCACCCCCACGCACTACCACTTACCCAAATTTAGCAACTTGAATAAATCCTAGACGTCTCAGTGCTAGGATTTATTCTTTATTGCAACTTTGTACGACTGTTCCGGTACTTATCAATATGAATCAATTTGCTTTGAGTGAAAATACCGAAATGGTACAAGGTTACATTCTTCATTTGTTTCATATAAACAATTAAATCTTGAGACCTCATTTTCTGTGCATTGCAGCATTTCAATGATATAACAACACATATATAGCCGTTAAATATAACATGTCTTCTCACCAAAAATGAAAAATATATATATTGAGATGTTAGGTAACATATATTAAAGAAACATTATCTGTCTGAAAAACATCACCATCTGAAAATACTCCCATGAAATTTGTCATTTAGCGATAACTCGTATACATGTAGACATGGAAATTCACAGTGAAAGTGATTTAGATCTTTTCTCAATTCAATAAGCAATACAGCTAAGCCAAAGCTATAACTGTCACATCCTTATCTGACTCATATACAAAATCTCATGAACAACATGGAACTACATTTTGAATTGCAAAAACAGATCTAACATCATCTTACATGCTTGGCGAACCTCCTTTTCGTAACACTGGGACTCATTGTCCCTGCGCAGTTAGTGGGGATCGATGCGGTATGCTAACTGCCAAATGCTAAATAAGAAGTTGTTAATGCTAAATGTCAATAGCTTAATGTTAATGTTCCTTACTTAATGCTAAATGCTACATACAAAATACTATATGCCGTATACAAAATGCTAAATGTCATAAAAATTCTAAATGCAGCCACAGGAAAACATTGCAGCAATTTCAAGGCAGAGACTGAAACACTCATGAAGGTCGTCTCAATGGTTGAAGACTCGGCAGAAGAAAGCTCCTCAGTCGTCTTTCTCACATATGCACTGTCTGTTATGGAAGTTCTGATCAACAATAAAGCTCCGCACTAGCCAGGAGAATGCAGAGCCTGAGTATAACCTGCAAAGTAGCACTTCAGTGGATTACATCCATTGTGGACTTGCAGGCAATGAAGAGGCAGACAAACTGGCTAAGCTAGAAGCTCAGTCAGAACGACCAGAAAAACCTGTGAGTTACAAGAAGAAAGTCACCATCATCAAGGCACTAACGAGACCAAGGATAGAGAAAGATGCTTTTCATCTCCTTGAACAAGTGATGTTGGTCAGGCTTCGATCGGGGCACAACAAGCCCAATGCTCACATGTACAAGAAATACAAACAGGTGCCATCGCCAACTTGTTCATGTGGTGAGGAAGATCAGACTGCGGAGCATATACTTCGGAGATGTAAAAGGCATGACCATGAGCGAGCTGTGACTTGGCCGATAGATACCTCAATGCACCAGAAACTGTATGGAGGCATTGAGGATCTGCGCCAAACCACAAGTTACGTCAAGGTTACTGGTCTGACAATGTAGTTGCGAACAAGAAGAAGAAGATAAAAACAAATTCTTTTTGTCAAATGATAAATGGTAATTCTCAAATTATCAATCTTTGTGATCTTTATCTCTTCAACTAATGAATGTAACTTTTACTCATTTGAAAAAATAAATAAATGTGCTGCCTGTCTAATTTAAAACAATAACGTTGCAGATGTTACAGGGACATGGAACCGAAACAGTTTACTGTAAAATGTTTATTATATAATAGACTAAGATATGTAACAGAGAAAAAAAGTTATGTAACGAAGGGCAATGATTATATAGCTGATATATTCAGCACTTTATTTCAATGGAAACTTAGCAATGAGCATTTTGACATTTATTGTTTTAACAAAAAAGCATTTATCATTGACAATTACCGTTCGAAAGCCAATATTTGAAGTTAAGCAGTTCGTAAATAAGCATTTTTCATTTTGCATTAACATTTTTGCAGTTACCATTGCGCATTGACCTTCCATAGGCATATCGTATTTGGTATGTTGCATTTTATATAAAGTATTTGGCATTTTGCATTAAGTGATTGGCATTTAGCATTAAGTATTTGGTGTTTAGCATTAAGTTATTGGCATTTTGCATTAAATAATTGTCATTTAACATTTGGCTATGTTCATGGCGCACCGGCCTTCAATATATATCAAATGCCATATGCCATATCCTTTGTGCTAAATGCCTATTATTATTGCCACATGACAAATACTACTCGTCAAATGCTTTAACTTTGTGAGCTAATAATCTGTATCCCTTACACTAATGACTGTTACTTTTAATCACGTGAAAACATATGAAGTTCTATCAAACTGATTTGAAGCAATAACATGTTCTGAGGGTTATGAGATGACATGACCGAAACTTTTCACTCTAAAATGTTAAGAAATATTTTTAATAGAGACAAAGTTATGTTACAAAGGCCAATGACTATTTACAGGATGCATTTATACACTGATATATTCAGCTCTTTATCTGAATAAGTACTTAGCAATACGCATTTGGCATTTATTGTTTCGTATTTGCAATTTACAATTATCATTTATTGTTTGACAATTACAAATGTACCATTTCACAGGCTATATTTGACATTAAGCATATAGCAAATAGCATTTTGCAATAACTGTTTGTCATTTAGCATTTGGCAATTAGCATGGCACACCGGCTTTCCATAGCCTTCCATAGTACTTAATAAATGTCATTTCGTTTTCAAAACATTTTGCATAAGGTGTTTGGCATTTTTGCCGCATTTAGCATTGTTATCTGATTTAGCAATTGACAAATATTTAAACATGGCGTACCAGGTTTCCATATAAACATGTACATTAGCATCACTTTGGTAGAACCGTTCTACTTACACTGGAAGTCTTTACTCTAAGCCTAGTTTACTCCCATTATTGTACCGCTAAATTATGGAGAGAAGTCCGGTAATATAATTTATTATTAAAGTGACAGAAGTATGAAATCAAAAATACTTGAATTCGTAACAGTAAAAGTAAAAATATCAACGAAAATGAGGACAATTTTAAGCATGCATTATATGTTAAGCGTATCTATACAATACTGACAGGTAACAATGTCACAAAACATTAATTTGTTAATCGTTTTTTCTTTTTTTTTTCATATCATATATGTTAAATATTTTAAGCCGAGATTCAACGAGTTATTCCCTAACTTCATTGCCCATGTGTATTGAAAAAGGAAGCGAATGAATAACGTATATGGCATGCAATCCGCTGCATTGATATATGAAATGGTGTTAAACTGGCGTATCAAAATTATTAGAATTTTAATTGAATGCGTATTATACAACATTTTCAAGCCAAAAAACACCCGTAGTTGTAACTAAGTCCAGAAAACATTTTCTGATTAAAAGAGGCACCTTGTTTGTTCACAACTGAATGCTAGTGATAATAACTAAAATTACACGTGCTAACGACAATTAAGAAATTTAATAAGATATTTAGAATATAATCACTGCAAACAATAGGTATTCATAACTTAATAAAAATATGAAAAAATCAAGTTTCTAATACCATTTCTTTTTGAAATATGACAAAAGAAAGATTTTTAGTTTCCGCGATTATCAGCTTCAGAAGCCGTTTCCATGGTTACGACACACCGTTAAATTTCTACGACCTCATTTAAAACCTCCATTTGTTGCCGACCTGTATTCTTATATAGGTGAAAAAGTTTTGTATGTTGGGTAAATTAAAATCCTTACGGAGGGCCCGTACGCACGAAAGCTTCTTCAGATAGATGGTCTAGTGGTTACACACTTGACTGTTAAGCCAGAGGTCTGATTTTCGAATCCCTTTTCACATCGGTAGCGTACCATGGGGTCTGTTCACAAAGAATTAATTTATGTTAGCCAGTCATGTCTGTATTTATAACTGCTATCTCTGTTCTGTCCGAGCCCAGCTACATCAGAGAACATTTTTTTAACAGATCAGTTCTACTTAAAATGCTTGTATTTTGTCATAGATAATTTATTTTCTTTCTAAATTACTAGTATATTGAATTGTTATGGGAAATAAACAAAGGGAGAGGCTCAACAATTGGCTATTACAAAAAAAAAAATAGGAAAACATATTATCTTTCTGTCATAAAATTGGTGTACAAGTCTCCGGTCCAAAGTTTGTGCTATACGGCCGATCTAAATTCATTCAACACAGGTTTACTCGGCTTGAAGATATAAAGGTAAAACTGTAAATAATACTTTGATTTAATTTTTAAATACAAACCCTTGTGGAATCGCTCGCAGGTAAATAGTTGAAACTATTTGCTCTCTGGCGAATATTTAGGACTGCGAATCATTTAACAAGTGTACATTTTGAAGTAATAGCGTCCATAGGGCGGAAAGTACTTTTGACGATTGTCTGCATTTTCCAATGGTGCAGGTCATTTAAGGCTTATGCGCACCTTGTCCTTAACAAAGTATCTCGCTTATACCATTACTCATCACTTTGCTAGATTTATTTAGCCTGTACCATTTCATGATCTATCTAATTACGATTTATTCAGCACATACTGAGGTATAGAGTAATGGGCAAGATAAGGATTTTGTGTATTAGTAATGTCCAAATTCAGAAAATAAGCAGTACAGGGTAGTCGGCAAGATAAAATCATTACTCAGTATGTTGGTGACATTATACGAGATATGCGCTGTTTCGAAAATCCATATCAAGCGAGAGCGGAGGATTTCCTCAACAGCGTATATCCTTATCCTGTCGCCGACAAACTTTGTAACTAATATTATTTGAGACATAAACAAAATAAAAAAGTGGAAAACCACAGATCACCCAACACGATATAAACGAAAATGTTGCAGGCTCTGTTTGATGGGGCCTGTTCATGGACGGTGGTGGAAATGCAAGCTACCGTCCCGGGTTGAGCTGAACTCAACATTTACACATGTTATAACCTGGTTTTATAGTATAATATAAATGTTTAATATGCTGTTTAATTTTCATGTAAAACAATTCTTTTTTTCTATGATTTGGTGATGTTTGAACTTTCTTCTCCGAAACATGGACCTAACTCTTAAACTTGCAATTAATTTGAACGAAAAACCATTATACCTGTTTGTCTATATAACATGCTTATCATTAATTATAAATACATGCAGTTTGTTTTATGTTTGTATTCATTATGTTTGTCTTGCAAGTTCTCTTGATTAGAAATGCCATAACCTGTTAAGTTCTGCATAAAGATTGTATTGCATAATTTAACCTGCAATGTAGTAACTTACAATGTAGACATTATAACTCCAAACCATGGGAATACACAACGCGCAAAATGCACTCTGTCCTTTTTTGAGGTCTAGAAAAATCTCTATATATGTACAAAGTTAGAGACATCCACTGATGTATTCATATGGCGGTGCACATGGAACCTTCAATGAGATGCACAGAATGCAATCGTGGTTCCCAGATAAAATAATGGTTTTGCCCTAAACGAGAAAATAATGGATAGAACTAAACAAGCTGGAACTTAAAGAAGGGATCTGAGGTTATGGAGCCTGCATATCACAGAAACTGCCAAAAGAAAAATTAAAGAGCAGGCACCATATCCAAGGGGTGATTAAACAATACCGATAGATTTAAATCGGGAGTATTGGAACCACCCAAGCCGAAATGTTAAAGCTGAAAAAAAAACGGTACACTAACAAAACATAAATGTCGTGCTGCACGATCTGAAAAGATCGAAATATATCAGCTCTGACTGAAGGTACGGGAGATTTTTACGGCCGCCACACGGCACAAACAACGCTGCTGTGATCATAAAATAAATGTACACCTTATTAGTGTTACCTAAACGCTTTTTGAACGATGAAATAAATCTCCATTTTATAGCATTTAAACTGACAGTAGACTTGTGCAAGGAGATATTTTCTGATCATTTAATGAAGACATGTGGCACTAAATCAACAAACTTGCGAATGTCATGCGCCAATAAAGGTTAATAGCACGAGATAATAAATAATAACAAATCATCATACATTTCACAGAATTAAAAACCTGAAAGGCCTAAATTCTCAAAAACGCACAATAGAAAGACAAGTGCAGTATGTACATATTTTTTTTCCAATGACCAATATTTTGCAGCCGCAGTACCGCATATTCACATAGTAATACCGTTGAATAAAATAAATGAATTTCATATAAATCATACTACCGAGAGACTACATTAAGTCAGACTTAGGCTGCTACATACAGACACGAAATATAAGTACTATGTATCAATAGATTATTAAACTTGAAACAGATCATCACGTTGGAAAGTTGCACAGGAAATCTTAATATTATATCTTACTGAAATGTTTCTTTGTATTTGAAGCCCCTGATTTCTTACTAGGTATGTTAATAATGAGAAGACAAAGACGATGTTTGAGTTATTCTCTTTATGAAAGTACAAAGCTACAGAAAGTCAACACAAATAAACCTCTCAATCAGAGTCTGTTTGCTTGGTTGCGTTATTTGCTTACATAGAATCTATTTTCTGTTGTAAACCAAGGACACACATTACGTTATCTACATGATACAGAAAATATGAATAAGTTATAACATCCATAAAAAGTTGAAACATCTAGAAAATGATATATTTAAACAAGTGTCCCGGAAGTGTAAAATGTGAAATTGAATTAGATTATCACCAACTACCTACGCCCCACCATATATTATAAAGAAATAAAATCTGTAAAAAGATCCTTTGGAAGCATAGAATGCAACCAAGAGAAATAATAGCAGACTCGGTTTGACTGAGTCTTTCCCAAATTTTCGTTGAAATGGGGACACTCTGTACTGGTAATTGTGTTTAAAGGTCCATTACTAAGGGAAAGTGGGTTGGCAATTTTTTTCATAGCCAGTGCATAGACTTCTGCAAGACACTAAATAATGAAGATTGGCAGGTCAAAATTTACAGAAGGTCTTTGGAACTCAAAGAAATGTATGTGTATTATGTTGAAATTTCAATGAATCGACAGAATGACCCCCCCCCCCCCCAGGTCTTTTTAACTTTCTTCATACTTCATAGAAAAATAATTGTACATATACTGCGATTTATTTCGAATTTCTACATACCAACTTTCATTTTCCAATAGAATGAAATAGTTTCTGTGAATTTTAAAAGAAATTAAAATGTTCGCTTTTCTTAGTATTGGACCTTTAAAGGAAACAATGAACGGTTTCGCCTGAAACTAGCTTCTGAAAGAACTAAAACAGCCTTTCAGTATTTTCACATGCAACAGGTATTGCAAAAGCATCATATTTATTGCAATATCTCATTGGAAATGTTTGTTGATACTTTTGTAACAGCGAATAAGACCCCAGTAGCCCAAATACAATCCCAACATATGCCATTATATAATGAGATAGATAAAGGTCATAAGCTTGGTTGAATGTGCAGCAATGTCTTGTTTTTATCTGACATACTAAATGATAAACTCGATGAGACGGAGTGTCTCGCATAAACCCGAGTTCCCTAACTCAAAGTTCAGTGTCACATTTCGGGGTAAGCCGTCTTTTTTATTTCGCAGATATATTTATCTCGAAGAATCAGAATATTCCCACAAAGCACTGGTCCCTATCTCAAAGGTCAAGAAATTACCATTTATTATATAGCTAGATTCGAGTTCTGTATTTTAGATAAAACTTTAATCTCAATATAAGGACTTTCAAGTGACATAAAATGACTTGTTTCAGTGCTTACAACAAAGACCAGTAACATAAATGAAATTTTCTAATAATGCCTTGTATACATGCGAGCATGTCTTTGTCCTAATATAATCATTTCAATATAACAAAGTATACAACAAATTGATCTAACATGATATACAGCTAAAATTAAATTTTTTTTTAATTTATAAAATCGATTTTCAAGCGGTCTCCCTATAACCAAAACATAAAAATGGCATAATTACCAGCGTAAATTTCAAATATTGTGAAAATTTATAGATACGTTTTCTTCATAATTGATTTTCCATTATGCTAAAAACAGTTGAATGAAATTCTCAGAACAGGGAGAAGTATGGTGATCCCTTTAACACTTCCCCATTTGAATCAGAGGTAATGATGAATGAATGCACGCTTAACACAAGTCATTTATCAAATAGCACTTTAGTAGTCTTGTCTGACTTCGTAAACAGACAAAATGGGATGTTTTAAAACTATTTGAGTCAGCAATTTGATATGTCCTCAAAATTAAAGCTATAAAATTTATATCATAAAGTTATTTTGTCAATATGATACTATTTATTTTCGATAAATGAATATTTTACTGGTAAGATTTCACAACGGTTTTCTTTTCCTTGATAATAATCATTGCGAAATTTATTTTATGCACAGCGAAAGGTAATCTTCATCATTATTGGCATTGTTAACATTGAGTTCTCGAGCCGCTGCATCATTAATGGAAAGACGGCCCTGGTCGAGATAGCTCAGTCGCATTATTTTGTATAAGCTGCAGCGGTCGCAAATGCTGATCTATATCCGCATTGTTTAGCACAGCTTGCACTGACCGCTGAGACTCAGCTACTTCAGCGGTATTATGTACATGTTGTAGTGGTCAAATAAATTGAAATCCTTCAAAATTATTTTATACAGCATGTACCTGTACTGCATGCAAGAGGCACAGAGTCGCAGCTTGAGCCCCGTTACTAGCCTCATTATCTCCAATTATCGTTACCGTTGTTAGTCACTCATTTGTTGCAGGAGTATTTCACACTGCTCGTCTGGTTGTAGGTTGATATCATTGGGAAAAGGTGACACACCAGTCTACGTTCCAAATTTGTTACATGCTCTCTGAAACGATGATAACCTCATCTTCTTTCAAAATCCATTAAAATAAGATTGGTCACATAATTAAATATTATATTAACAGCAAGTAGCATGCATTTCCACTACCGTCTAAGAACAGGCTCAATCAAACCGAGCCCTCAACATTTTCATTTTCTGCCTTGTTAGGAGACCTGTAGGTTTCCACTTTTTTATTTTGAGTAGGAAGAATACGGAGAATGTTGTCATTCGGGGATTACGAAATGGCTTTACTTTGTAAACTATGCATACCGTACAACACGAGAAAAAACGGAGGTGGACAGTATTTGAAAAACATTTTGTATTTGCCTCGATAAAGGCAGTATAGCGAAAGTCCCGGCGTATTTTGTATCTTCTTTTGATGTGCTGATGTTAATAGTTAAAATGTTTTTCTGGCTGTCTTTTTTCTCTTGGAGTAATAGTAAATGTTCAAGTTTGTTTTAGCATTAATGATGAAATAAGAAAAAATAAAGTAAATATTTATGTTATGTTGTTTTTTTTTCTCTTACTGAGGCAAATTCAAATGGGGCAGATTGAATTTCATCTAATATCAACATCTTTTACTAGTACTGAGAAGAAGGAGACCAGTTTTTTTTTTGGAACTCCGCATCATCTGTTTCTTTAGAGCCGATCTTTAAACATTATTTTTATTTTTTATGTTGTGCTTACAATGCATTAAATGACATCGAATCTGGTAACATGTTGAAAAATAACTCTGTTATCAAAGAATATTAAAGCCGCAAAAAGCAAAACCAGACATTTTCAACGAGACAAAGAAACTGAGCTCAAAGCTGTATAGCTTTTGCAGATGCTTTTGTTTAAATGTGCTAAATCTGTCGAGGCACGCCATCAATTGCAGTTACTTATAATGATGGCCAAAGGTTTGTCAGTTACGGCTTCTGTGACTTTATAAAGAGTTGAAATATTTTCACCATATCAGCTTAGCAAAACTGTCACGTGGACTTCTCTGTATTGTATGGGATTACATTAAGTTACAAGCAAGATGTGCGCATACCTGTCCAGATTTATCCAGGTCTCAAAATGACAAAGCATGTGTTGGAAACAGTTACACAAAGATATCCAGAGGTAATATGAATTAAATGCTAAATGATATTTCGCATAAGTATGAATGTGTAAATTCCTTCTCATACATTTTCATTCTCAGTGTTTAAAGACAACGTAATTCTTCTGATGAAACCACCTTATATTAATACATTAAGTACAATCAACTGTCATACATAATAAACTGCACGAAATTTATGATCGTTAAACAGGTATATTATTTTCTAAAATACAACAAGAATAATATATGATGGACAACTTCATTGCTGTTTCAGAATTGTGTACGTTTCATTCCAGTGGGACTATGTCATACATTATTTAAGATCAATTCTGTTTATGAATAATACATGCGTTTGTAATGATGATTGCTAGGAAGATTATATTTCGATAATCAAATAACATTTGAATTTTAACTGAGTCTTAAAAAAAAGCTGTCAGATTTAGATAATTAAATAATTGTTGAAATGCACAAAACATAGAAATTATTTTCGTAGCTGATAGGAATTATGCAAATCTATAATTACATTTGGTTTTGGTTTTCATTATAACATACTATTACAGTTATTTCCGAGTGTATTTAACAAGAAAAAAAAATCAACCTTCTGATCAAACAATATCCTTAAATAACAAGAAAAAAAATCAGGTAAGCAATTTGCAACTTAGAGCCATCATGGCCCCTTTGTTTTGCATTATCCTCACATGTTATAGTGTCCACCGGTGACATTGCTTTATCAAAGTATATGTACCAAATGCCAATTATGCCTGCTCAATTGTGTTCCATCTCATTTCCATGTACATTATGCGGTCACACATTATAACTTATGATGTCAGAACTAGGTCATCATATAACTTATAACGTCAGAACTAGGTCATCATATAACTTATAATGTCAGAACTAGGTTATCATATAACTTATAATGTCAAATGCCAGGCCAACATTCCTGATAGATTTACAGCGTTTACTTAATGCATTGAATGACCGATGTGTTTCAAATGGTACGGCTGTAAACTGTACAAAAAGTCAAGTAGTTTACTTTCGTCCTGAATCTGTTATACAAACAACTGTCAAGTTATTGTATCAAAACTGGTGAGTGAACTGTCGATTGATAATTATACGAACTTAGGATTATATTTTACATGAATTGAACAGTTACTATATAATATATTACTGCGAAGGCAGGGCCAACGTTCAAACAGGATTTGACTTATAATTGCAAAATGTAGTCAATAGGTGGTGTAACCTTATGAATGTATATGTTTACACTCGCCTGTAGACTTAGTGGTTTGCCCTAACCATAGTATGACAGCATTTGGGTGTTAAAACTTATCATGCATCACGTAGTCATGTTCGGCAATTAGCGATACTTTCCTTGTTGAAAGATACACATCGAATGCGGCTGTGTCCGGGGAAATGGCTTGGCTTCTGGTATTAGACAGTGGAAGTATGTACGTTTGTACTGGGCCCGTTTGTCCTCCATGACTAATGATAGGCTAAATAAACGGATTGCACTCCAATTCAGTGCGCAATAGAACATGTAAGAATTGGTTTTATTCTGTGATAGATATGTTAAAAAGTTGTGATACGAATCAGTACTGTGTTTTTTTTTTGGTTGGATTTAACATCGCACCGACACATGATAGGTCATATGGCGACTTTCCAGCTTTAATGGTAGAGGAAGACCCCAGGTGCCACTCCGTGCATAATTTCATCACGAGCGGGCACCTGGGTAGAACCACCGACCTTCCGTAATCCAGCTGGATGGCTTCCTTACATGAAGAATTCAACGCCCCGAGTGAGGCTCGAACCCACATCGATGAGGGGCAAGTGATTTTAAGTCAGCAACCTTAACCACTCGGCCACGGAGGCCCCTAGTCTGTGATATTCATAATTATATATCTAAATATACATTTGTGAATAAGATAGAATCTGTATTGCAGTTGAAATATTGTACGGAGTGGCTTCAGTCTATCAATAGTGTCACAGGACCTTCTGGACGTGGCAGTAATAAATTACGCACGTATTGGATTTTGAAAAAACTGAATATAATACGGAAATGTATTGTAAATTGATAATGCCAGTGGGACATATAGGATAGAAACTGGTCGATACGAAGGCTTGTCAGTTGATAACAGGAAATGTCCGTTCTGTGACAATGTTGAGGATGAGAAGCATGTATTACTAGATTGTAGCTTATACCGTGATCTGAGAGAAATACTGTTTAACAAAGCTGTAAGCATTGATAGCAATTTTACAAATATGTCTGAACATGATCAGTTGGTATTCCTGTTCACTAATCTAAATATGATAAGGTTGTCTGCAAAAACATTTTACAGCGTCGTGAGTTTTTTCTATGTAAATAATATCCTTTTCTTTTCTTATTGTATAGGATAAACATGGAAAGTAGTGGCTTCACTTAATGTAAATATTCTTTACCATTTGACTTGAAGTGCATGCGACTGTTTTCCATGTTAATTCTATGTCATTTTAAAAGTTACTTACAAATGCTGTACATTTGTAATTGAGTTGGGGTGCACATATTACAGTCTCTTGTAGCTTTTTATAAAAAACGGCTATACACTGTGTTTTATTTGTTTTATTGTATTGTACTATGAATTGTACATTTGTACATTTTTTATATGTCTGCTCTGATGATTATGATATGAACGGAGTAGACAGAAATCAAAAGGGAACATTGGATTTTTTTTTTATATATATATATATATATATATATATATTATATATATATATTCCTCTCTCTTGTTTTACTTTAATCGCAGTTAAATGTGTGTTATGTATTTCTAAACAAATTCAATATCTCTTTTACGAAACATTTTATATCTGTCGTGAAAACTATACAATATGATAGTGTACAATTATGATTTATGTGCGTAATTATAACTTATTATAAATATGCATGACTATTTAGATATTCTTCCTTTGAATATTTCGCACAAAGCTATTCCTTGTTTCAAGTTGACTATTTTAAGCATATACTATTTGTATTTACTGTGTTAATGTAATTGTAGTTTTTATTGTTTTGCTTTTGATATCACTAAATTACTTACATCGACATTTCCTGTGCCAAAAATAGCCATTTAAGTTCTTTGTATTCTGGTTTTCTGACATACTGTAGTAAACCATTGCTCCATTTTAAACTCCGGGTGAAATCTCGTTTCTCCCCCCACATATTATCTTACTCACGCACGTTTAAGGGAATATCAAGAAGTCATGAAGTTACATCCTACATATTTTATATTCAGTTTGATCTGTCATACATTAGATGTGGTAATCAATTCGAAATTTGCACACCTAAAATGATTGTAACTGAACGGCCGCTAAATATCTTACGTTCCGTTATGTACATGGCCCTCCCCAGATTGGAAGTAAGTCGTCTTTACCACTTTACTGGTTTGTTTTATTCCTTTGATGTGGCTAGCTGTAACAGATACAAGCTAGAATTCTTTCTATTTGATATGGCATAGAAGCAACCCACCGGACATTTTATTGCCAATGTGCGAAACGTTGCAGTTCGACAAGTTGTGTTGCGAAGACACATACTGGCACAAGGAAAAAGCGTCTTCGTCCAAAACTGAAGCTAAACGCTCAGTACACGTTCTGGAAGGACACAATTCTTATTTGATGTAGAGTTTCATTTGGTATCTCTTATGTTACCGTAAAGGGATTGATCCCGATTTTCGTCACTTTGCCTATGTTCAGCCTTCATACTTCGCACTTCGTACAGTTAACAATTTCACTTTTTAAGAAAAAAAAAAAAATGAAATCCTGAAGTGTAAAACGATGAAATTAAATACTTCAAACTTCTTAATCGATGGTCACATATTTAAAGGATTCGGTAATTGCAATGTAATTGCAAAATCTAGTTTATTTCAGTAGCGCTATTTCTGTGTGAAACAATTGTAAAATAAGTACAACTAAATATGTACAATATGATTTCTGGTACGCAGGGTGTGAAAAATGTGTAACTGTTTCGAATATCAATATATGATTTCAGCAAGTCATTCGGAATGAATTTACCGCCATACTTGTTTTCCCGTAAATATTGTATAATAAAGGGTATCACAGCATTCTCACAAAACCAAGGAAAGATCTGAAAGACCATTGTAATCATTGTAAGCATATAAACAACTTGCGTTGAAATATAAAAGTAGATACCTTATTCATATATTTAAACATAAATTGAAGATAAAAAGATGGTGTCTTTTAAAATCCCATTCCGTTTTCAAATTGATTTTTACTACGCGGTCACAATCGTTACATCGTTCTATAGATGAAATATTTTATTAACAACATTTCAACTTTTGTTCAAGACACTTATTAATCGCTTATATTTTTAAAAGAAGTAAGTACTTAACATCAAACTATTATAATACAGTATTTAGTGTAAAAGAAATCAAGGAAATATTTCGCTACTTTCTTTATCAAGCCGAAACAAGAGGGTCATGATGACCCTGAATCGCTCACCTGAGTAATATGAGCCGCATGTTTCAAATGAAAAACTGATGCTAAAATATTTAAAAGTAGGTCAGTAGGTCACATTCATGGTCACTGACAGACAGTTATAAGATTGGTGTGCAAAACTGTACATGTCATCCAAATTTCAAGGCTGTATCTTAAAAAAACAACAAGAAAGTATGTCAGTAGGTCAAGGTCACAGTCAAGTGATCCCTAATCGCTTGGGTCATCAGGTAAATATAATTAAACAGTCTAGGAAATATGACCTGATAATTTTTAAGTATTTTTTCTTATGAAACTCATAATTATAACAAGTGAACCCCGGGGCGGGGCCTCTTTTCACCCAAGGGGCATAATTTGAAAAAAAAACTTGTTAGAGATCCACCAGGCAATGTTACACACCAAATATCAAATGCCTAGGCCTTGAACTTTCAGACAAGAAGATCTTTAATTTTTTTCCTATATAAGTCTATGTTAAACTTGGTACACCCAGGACGGGGCCTCTTTTCACTATGGGGACATAATTTAAACAATTTTAGTAGAGAAACACTAGGAAAGGCAACATACTTAATATCAAAAGCCTAGGCCTCACAGTTTCAGGCAAGAAGATTTTTGAAGTTTTTTTTCCTATATAAGTCTATGTAAAACATGAGACCCCCGGGGCAAGGCCTCTTTTCACCCCAGGGGCAAAATTTGAACAATTTTGGTAGAGGACCACAAGGCAATGCTACATACAAAATATTAAAGGCCTAGATCATGTGTTTTTAGACAAGATTTTTAAATTTTTTACTATACAAGTCTATGTAAAATTTGTGACCACCGGGACAGGACCTTTTTTATCCCAGGGGCATAATTTGAATAATTTTGGCAGCGGACCACAAGGCAATGCTACATACAAAATATCAAAGGCCTAGGTAATGTGGTATTAGACAAGAAGATTTTTAAAGTTTTTTACTATATAAATCTATGTAAAACTTGTGACCCCCATGGCGGGGCCTCTTTTCATCCCAGGGGTATAATTTGAATAATCTTGGTAGAGGACTATAAGATGATGTCACATGCTAAACATCAAGGCTCTGCGCCTTGCGGTTTTGGACAAGAAGATTTTAAAAGTTTTTCCTTTCGGTTGCCATGGAATTTAATTCTTTGAACAATTTTGAAAGGAGACCACCCAAGGATCATCCCTGTGAAGTTTGTGTAATTCTGCTCAGTGGTTTTCAAGAAAAAGACTTTTTTAGAAAATGTTGACGAACGCACGACTGACGACGGACGACACACGACGGACATTGAGCGGTCACAAAAGCTCACCATGAGTCTTTGGCTCAGGTGAGCTAAAAAATAAGTGTAGCCTGAAGTGTGAACTATACATTGTTAATTGTTGAAGTGTGAAAGTTGAAGTTGAAACGTAAACTATGACGTATGAACTGTACAATAACCACCAGATATTCGCCATTATTTGTACATTTACATCACTTTTTACTTGCCCTCCACTGTATTGATTTGTCAATATCGTATCTGTAACAATGGGTAAACTTGTCATTTCTTTACTTTCATTTGACTGAAGTAATAAACGATAAGTGGTCTAGCTCTATTTGCAATGCAATAATCTCGATTTTTCGAATCGCGTAAAGAGACAATAAACATCCTAGGGGACAAAAATAGGAGTATATTTTGGCTGTAGACAAAGAACCAATTCCATTTCTATATATAAATAAATCCAGTGAAGAATGACCGTCTCGTCTAACACTAAGTAATATATGTCTGACATGGTAAGCCGGCGTCTTAAAAACACATAAAACTTCAAGTCAACGTTTTAATCTGATAATATGCTTAACCAAATAGCTGCTATTGGTACTTGGTTGCATCTAAAGCTTTCGAAGAATCTGCTTAAGACATTAAACTGTCAAAGAACCGGACTTTTGCTCTTTTTAAAAAACGGTTCAATATTTGAAAAACGTCCCAGTATTATTCCACTTGAATTCCAAAAATTTCAGCATAATCTTGCCAGCAGAGGGGGACAGCTTATACGATTTGGGAGGTAGGTAACAAGCTCGTTTCCATCGTTTTGACTGAGCTTTCGTTTCAGATTCAGCATAATGAACTCGTATGTTATCCCAAGTGACAATACAGTTCAGAAGTACTCGTACTTTATCACGGTTAAAACGCCCTAAATATTCTTTTGATGATGCCTTTTGATCATTTGCCAGCTGTTTCTGCATCCACATAACACTTACCTTGCTTATACCCAATTTTACCTGTAAAATATATTGTGCAGATGTTTTTCCGATCCTAAACTGATTAGATACCTCCTGCAATGTCACTATTTGATCTTTGTTGCAAAACCCTGAACATTCGCCAATATTGTAGGGGTCACTGCCTCAGTGGGCTTCCCTGTCCTAGGCTTGTCCCTCGCGCCTTTCCTGCCATCCCTAAATTGTGTAACCCAGATATAAAAGGTTGAACGGGATATAAAGGCTTTAGAATAACTTTTCTGCAACCTTTGAAATATGTGGCAAGGTTTTTAACCCTATATAAGCAGGAATTTTATTACAGATCTCTTTTCCTCCAGCTTAGAGGTCATGGTAGCCCTAATACCTACCTTGTTTTAATGCTCAAAACTGCGTGTAAATAAACCGACCGATTTATAGGTGTAGTTTCGGCTCCTGTAAGTGTATAGTTATCTAAATGTGGAAAGACAGGAGCATGAAAAGTCCGGATATTTTCCGAGTCCCTCGTACTTAAGGTAGTTCTGCACATTTGATAAACCGGAAGTGATGGCGTAACGTCATTTATCCGGATAAGTAGAATAAAGCCTGGATTCGGCGTACGGAAATGAAAATCATTTTACGAATCAATGGCAACCCATGAGTAAACTTATTACTATGGCAACATAACTATCATTCTAAACTTAAAATATATGATATTAAAACATCTGATACGTTAAATAATTCAAAATAATAGCTTAAAACCAGTCCGAAATGTGCGGATATGTTTCATGGCAGATATCTCAAAAGCAAGCAAATAGACCCATACATTTTATTTCACCATATTATAGGCCATATGTTTATTTACGACTCTGAGAAGTTTCATTAAAATCTACATTGTAGAAAAAAATCTATTCGCGAAAATGTTACGAAAATAGTGATTTTCCCATAGACTCCCATTATGAAAACTTGCGTGATGTCCCAATTTTTCAAATAAGTCTAGCAGAAAAAAACAAGCACACGACCCTATCCTTTTTATTTGCCGAATTTTAATAAGTATATTCTGAAATTTTGAAAAATCAGAGTTTAATCAAATTCTACATTTCAGAAAAAAAATTGATCCAAACGTGCAAGAAAGAAAATACGAAACTGTAATTAAATTGTCACAAATCCAAATTCAGGATTAATGGTTGTTACAGTAATAATTGTACTTCATTCTTATCGGCATATCATTTCACTCTCTGGGGCTTATACATAATAATATGAAAAGATGCAAAGCTATTTGACTAGATGTGAACAGGTTTCATTGTCATATTGTCATTATTAAGATAAAATCAGTGCTAAATTGATGCTTTTTAACAGTCTCATTATTTAAATATTCACAGGGATCATAAATGCATCTAGGCAAAATTTTAGATAATTTAGTTTGAATTGGTTTAAATTGTCTTCTGGTACTTATAATATGTAAATGTTGAGTTCTGCTCCACCCGGGATTAGAGGGCGTTGGTGGTAGCTTGCATTTCCACTACCGTCCATTAACAGGCTCAATCAAACAAGCCTGCAACATTTCCTTGCAGTCGTATTGGACGACCTGTGGTTTTCCACTTTTTAGCACCTGAAAAAGTGCTCAAGGTGAGGTATTGTGATCACATTGTGTCCGTCGTCCGTCCGTGCGTCCGTCCGTGCGTGAAGTCGTCCGTCATCATCAATTATGTTTAAACGACATTTCCTCCAAAACCACTGTATGGATTTTGATGAAACTTGGCCTGGGTATTGCTTGTATAGTCCACTACCAAAGGTGTTCAAACTGTTCTGCTTGGATTCTTATAGGGGCTGCCAGAGCTAAAAATAGAAAAATCTTCAAACGACATCTCCTCCTAAACCATTGGTCCTTGTGTTATGTTATGTGTTTAAAAATCTTGTATGGAACTGCTAGTCCGATTTTAAAATAATTTTGCATAAATGGTTTTTGTGTGATCTTCTACAAATAGTATTCAAATTGTTCTTATTCATCAAAAAAAAAAAAAACATGGCCGCCAGAGGGCGGGGTCACTTTTCATCAACAATTTTTAAACAGTATCTCCTCCAAAATCACTGAATGGATTTTAATGAAACTTTACTCAAATGATCTCTGGATAGCCCTCTTTCAAAAATTTTCAAATGGTTCCGGTTCATTGAACATAAGGGTCTTTTTGATTAAAAATAGTTTTTTAGCTTTCAGACTTTAAACATCTTTCTCTAGAGCTTTGATATTTGGCATGTGATATAAGGACTTGACTCTCTACCATACTTGTCCGAATTATTACCCTAAGGTTAAAAAAAATGGCCGTGCCCCTGTAATTGACATTGTACTTACTATAGGCTTTTATATAACAAACATTGGAAATTTTCTTCTCTGAATCAACAATAGCTAGAGCCTTGATATTTTGCGTGTGACATCAGATTTGTAATTTCTGTCGTTATTATTCAAATTATTGCCCTAGGTTCAAAAATTTGTGTGACAAGTATATAATATAGGCTAACACAGAAGAAACCTAACTCTGTACTTTAACAGACACACTTGAAGCCTTGTGCACAGGTGAGCGCATTAGGATCAATGACCCTCTTGTTTTATTTTATTATCACAGCAGCGTTGTTTGTGCTGTGCGGCGGTCGTAATAAGTCTCCCAGTACCTTCTGTCAGAGCTGTTATAATTCGATCTCTTCAGATCGTTCAGCACGACATTTATGTTGTGTTAGTGTACTGTGTTAGTGTACTGTATAATTTTTGAACATGAACGTTTCGGCTTAGGCCCTTCCAATACTCCCACGTAAACAGCTTAGAGTATTGTTTAATCATCACTTAGGTATAGTGCCTGCTTTTTAAATTTGTCGTTTGGCAGTTTACGTGATATGCAAGCTCCATAGCTTCCGATCCCCTCTCCATTTTCTTTTTGTTCTGCTAACTGTTTTCTCGTTTAAGGAAAAGACATCATTTTAACTGGGGACCATACGCCTTTTTTCATGGAATTGCATCCTGTGAATAATTAAATGCAACTGTGGATGTCTCTATATTATATTCTAGTACTTATAACATGTGTAAATATTGAGTTATGTTCAACCCAGGGCTAGAGGGCGCGGACGGTAGCTTGCATTTCCAATACCGTCCATGAACAGGCTCAGTCAAACCGAGCCTGTCGTGTTGGGCAACCTTTTTTTATTTGATTAAGCCTGCAAATTAGTGGTTATAAATGTGCCAAAAACAACCCCACTCCTGATTACACCGAGTAATGGCGTAATTCACGCTAAGAGCAAACGTTTTGATTAATGTATTGGACCCCTAATAGTAATGTTTAAAACAAAATGGCATTTGCTTGGTATATTCTTAAAGTTGACCGTGTTTGACACTTTGTTGCAATTTTTAAACAACTTTTACCGCACTTTTTCCTAAATTTTGTATAATTTATGGTATTTGTTGCGAATATCGCAAAGACTTTAATATTACTATGTGTTTGATTATCTGAATAATATTTGCATATTGTTATTCTGTAACTAAATTTAGATTTCGGAGCATTCTGCTCCTCCTTTGTTGTATATGTATATGTATATATGTTAATTCAATAAACTATGAATGAAAACTCCTCTCATTGTATAAGGCTCCAATCTTTGTACTATTTAAACTTTGTATAGAGGAGCCTGCTCCTTCCATTGTGTGTATTGTTTGCCTTTGTTAAAGCCAGAATATAAAAGCAGTTATTTGTCATTTAGAAAAAGATATATAAGTAAGAAATAGAAAAGTGGTAACATCTACACGAGACTGGATTAAAACATGTTTGATATAGTTGGAAAATATCTAAGTGGAATAAATATAAAATTGTGTTTTGGAGTAATAAAATGAATATAAATTATGATGGTGTTTTTGTATTAAATTAATGTGTATAAAAAGTGTCAAATAAATGTCGATGTGTGTTTGAAGGAAAAATTAAATAAAATAGATATGCCTTCACCACAGTATTTCCTCAAGCTCAAGTAGAGACAAATTTCAAAGTGCTGGCCACTATACAAAACGTTTGCGGAGAATTCATTATACCATTAATTTTAATAAGAGAAAAATCAAACTATTGGTAAACAATTATAAAACACAAAATAAAAGTGTCAATATCACTTTCTCTAGGGTGCCTCAAGTAAACGGATTTAATGAGACAGAATTCTAACTCCAAAATTGAAAAATTAAGGTCGAATCCTGCGGGTCTGTTTTGAATTTTGCTCACTTCATTCAAAAATAACCTAGGGGCAGAAGTAAAACCTGCCTTTCTTCCACAGTATGTAATCTAAAGGGTGAAGGCAAAATAGAGAACTTTTACCGCATGTCACTCAGTATTTTTAAAGATATCTAACTCTACCCCTTCTGTTTCAGAGGTAAATTCACTTTGAACAGCAAGCAATCGCATATCAAATGAAATCTTTCCACTTTTGCACAATAAATCAATAATAAGTCTTGAAAGAAGTAAAAACTGACTAGAAAAAAAAGGAAAATAAGGGGAAAAAATTTGGTCCCAGTGGGGTTTGAACATACAGCCCCCCCCCCCCCCCCCCCCCGGCCCCTCCTCCCTGAAAATAGCAGTCAAAGTAGGTTTATAGTACCGGTAGGAATTGAATACTCTTCAAAAAAGAGGTACCATATTACGGGTCTAATACCTTAATTACATTTTACATTAAAGAAGTAGTATACCAAATATTTGAAGTTGCACACATGTATCTAAAAGGTCTAGATCATAAAAAAAGATTAATCTGTCCGTCATTTTTGTTTATTTCCAGAGAATAACGTAATAACCATTTAAAGTCCTTAATGTTCTTGTGCTTTAGTATTTGAACGCATAAACCTGGTCAGTACGTCAAAGGTCAAGTTTACAGGAATGTTAAATCTGTCCTCTAGATTTTGTGTCAAGAGCATAAGTAAATAATTATTCAAGGTTTTGACTTAAAACTTCGCATATAGGTAGGTGAAGTAGTGCACCATTCAATTTACAGCCCCACTAAAAAGCAATTTTGTATTATTGTGCCCAGTTGGCATGCATTTGAGCGCACGAATCAGGTTAATACGTCAGAGGTCAAGGTTACAGCAAGGATTTAATATATCCGTCATATTTTAAGTCCAGAGAATAACTTAATAACCATTTAAGGTATTTACTTCAAACCTGAAATCTAGGTAAGTGGCGTCGACAAGATGTTGTTAAGTAGGTCAAGATTCAAGGTCTCAAACTGACTTCAAATGTCAAATCTGTCTTATGTATGTTGTGGAGTACAACTTCAAAACCATTAAAGGTACTGAATTTTAACTTCGAATATAGGTGGGTGGTGACAGCAGGATTTGAGGAGTACAACAATACATATTACACCCCCCCACCCCCTATCGCACACCATACACATACACAACAACATCCCGACACTTCAACAAAAAATAAATGACTATTTAATATTAAGTGTCCTTTGTCTTAGGGGCCGACCATTTTTACCTCACCTGAGCACGAAGTGCTCAAGGTGAAGTATTGTGACCAGTCCTTGTCCGGTGTCCTTCGGCGTGCGTCGTCCGTCGTGCGTCGTCCGTCAACGTTTGCCTTGTGAACACTCTAGAGACAACAGTTGTGACCCAGTCTTTATGAAACTTGATCAGAATGTTTGTCTTGATGATCTCTAGGTCAAGTTCGAAACTGGGTCATGTGGGATCAAAAACTAGGTCGGTCGGCCAGATCAAAGGGAAAGCTTGTGAACACTCTAGAGGCCACAGTTGTGAGTCGAAAGATAATTTCTTTTTTCTCTCAAAATATTTTTGTTAGACTTATGTTATTCAAAACTAACAATCGCGATAAAAACAAATTCTGTACTTTATAATATGCATAAGTACACATGAAATAGCTTAGTGCAAGACTAATTAAATTTTTAAAAAAGAGGCAATGTGACCCAGATTACAGTTCCTTATTTTGAGCACAGTAATATACTGGATGTTGATCCGAATAAATTAGGGGGTATAGGGGGCATGCTCCATTGTAAAAAAATGAATTGCAGAACAGCTCTGTTGCATTTCAATGTATATTTGGAGTTATACTTTCCCCACGTTTGGACTTGTTTTGATAAAGTAATTATACGTGTGAACATCATTAGCATGCCCTGACCTCTGGACGTGTGGGTGTGTAAATGCAAGCAAAAATGTTTGATAAAGTTTACCCATATATTTGAATGATTATTCCTTAAACAAAGGTGATAACTGTCTAAACCAAAGTACAAAAAACAAGGTACAAAAATACGATGGATAGAGAAAAAAGGGATACAAAAGCAAAATATCTTGTATACCTGGAAGACAGTGGGTCTCTTTACTGCTTTCTAGAAATTTCTTTTAAATTGCTCCGAGATCTAAATTCTAGGTTTTTAATAATGTATGCTTTGAGTATTTTAGGAACAGTGGTGTCTTGGGTGCACTGCACCCCTCACTCAGATAGTGTATACACAGTAGTATATAGGTGTGTATGTATACCAGGGTGTAGGATGGTGGTGGAAACTATTCGAGGGGGAACCCCATCCTGCAAAATTTTGTTATTTTAAACATTAAATCCTGCATTCTGTTGTGTTTTCAGATTTTCAGTCCCCCCCCCCGACCAATTTCACTTAATGTTAAAATCATTTTAAAATCCTGAATTCTAAGGGGTTTCAACACCGAAAATTATGGTTGTCGATTACTTTAGGTTAAAAATATACAATGTCAGTATGCCTTGGAAAAAAAGTATTTTGATTAGAAAACTTTATTAAGGTGCAACATCCTTGTATGAAGTGGTTATGTTTCTTGCCCTTAACATTAGAGCATTGACACTTATGCTAGGTTTTCGTTTTTTGTTAATAAAACCTAGTATATGATCACTATGAACATTACGAATGTTTGCTGATTAACTGGTTTGTGCCAAGGGGTATGACCTGTGCCTAATATTTCTGTTCTTGAACGATGTTCATTTCATATGTATATCATGATTTTTCCCATACTTATTGAGGTTGTTATAACTAAACAGGAGACAAAGAACTGCTGACAGAAGGCTAACATATACCGGTGCACCAGTTGCCAGTGTCACTGTTAATCAAGATTTTACCAAATGAATTTTCTTCATTTAATCTTTTTTCAAGTATAATATATGCTCTCTTCAATTTATATAAACGTAGCAAACAATATATCTAAAATAGCATATGAAAGCTATGCAGCTGTCAAACATAATTTATTGTTCACATAAACACCAACAAACTTATGCTGAAAATCCTCTTGTAATCGATTTGCTTGATCCTTTATTACATTTTATTACATGTTTTTCGGTGGATTATCGAAATATTAGAGCGAAATATATTTGCTTTTATCACAGGCAATAATATCAAATATATATATTACTGCTAAGAAACCACAAAATGGGTAAGTTTAGTTAAAACATGAAATAAATTATTAGTTAAAACATGAAATAAGAAGAAGTAAAATCAAAATATCTTTCACTCATGAACGCCATATCTTACATTTTCATTGATTGCTATTCCACTCGTGACAATATTGCATCTGGTTTTTACTAGTGGAATGTATTTCAATCTTACACTAAAACAAACAAATATCCTCTATATCATAATTGGCCCAAGGGTCGTTTTTGTTTGTTTGTTTTGGGTGTAACGCCTTTTATTAACAATATTTCAGTTATGTAACGGTGGGCAGATAACATTACCAGTGTTCCTGGATTCTGTACCACTACACACCTGTTCTCCGCAAGTACCTGCTTACTTCCCCACATATATCAGAGGAGGACGAATGATTTCAGACAAAATGTCATTTATCAAATCGTCAAAGAGAACATAAGGCCCACCCGGGGATCGAACTTGCGATCCCGCGATCTGTAGATCTGCGCTCTTCCTATTGTGCTAAGCGGGTGGGTAAGCCCAAGGGTCTGTATCAATAATAACCCTGACTTTAATGCGGTAAATTTAATATCTACGTTAACAAAAATCACTTTATGAAGTATCATAAAGTAAATAAAACCACATAAATCAGGTCACTATTTGGTAGATGTCTCCAAGGATGTACATGCAAACTATTGATATCTTGTTAAAAAAAAATTAAATAGTCTTTAAACTATTCACTTCTTGCCAGGTTCAATATCCGCATTTACCGGTTTTTAATAAAGAGCAAAGCTGGTCTCATTTGTGTGCATAAATTGTCAAGCATATGTGATTCTAATTTACTTATAAGAATAACCAGTATATTTTTGAAGAATTCATAATCAATTTCTTTCTACATCATTCTTTGTGAGCTTGAAGAACATTAGTTTCTAGGACAAATAAAAGCAGAAGAGGCACAGGTCATCGCACTCGTTGGGTGTACTATACAAAACATTATAATATCCCATATCGTGTTACAGAGATTTCAGGTCGTACAGGTTACTTAGAATACATGGTAATATCAGTATTATATAAGTATAAATATCACTAATAAATCTCTTTCATTTTCACATGTTGTCATAATAACCCCACCATTTTTTTTCCATTTGAAAAACGTATTTAGATCTACAAAATGTTTGTTGTTAAGACTGAAAACATATTTGCTGTTTTTGACACACTAATATGCTTTAAAATGGAAAGAAAAAAGTTGTTGTCATCGTGCATCTAAGAGACATATTTAGAAAAGAACTTCACAAATTGGCGAATTTTGTTTTAAACTATACTTTCTGAATAATATAAAGTGCTATGTTAAAAACTTTTATTCAAGTTGTAGCTAATCATTATAAATATCAGTCAGAAAAATATCAGAACCAAACCTGACCGTTGCCACTACCCCATTGAGCATCTTACAGAGGCAGGCCAATAAAAATAAGTGTAATTAATTTGTTTTCGCATCAAGTAAAATATGTTCAGTTAAATAGTACATTGATGATTAAGCGTTCATTTTAGGCATAAATTTTGTTAGACATATTCAAAGAAACATTTTTATCAAAATGACGGATGTACTTTAAAAACGCTTGCACATTCTTTCTGCAGGCGGTTTGTTACATATTTTGTTATCCAACAGTATTCTGTATAATATTGCGTGTTATTGAGTCGTAGTTATACAATGCTTTCTATTGAAATGAATCTTATATTATACTATTAGAATATATTGTATTCATACAAATATAATTCCAAATGCAAGTCACTGATGCAAATTGAAATATATATGTAGAATATAATACAACATATCAGTGTCAGTTGTACTTTTCAAATGACCTATTTTCAAATAATTATATTCAGACGAAAAGTTAAAAAGCTAAAGGCGGAGACTGAAGATTCGCTGCTGATGGGGAATCTTGGTAGCTCAGGTTCAGACTTTAACTAGTTCTACATGTTTGAAAATTTGAAAGTCATTGAGTACTGTCACTTTTATGAGCGATTTTTAAAAAAAAAAACAAAAAAAAACCATTTATAGTCCGAAAGTAAAGGTCAAGTTCATTTCTTTTTTATACATTACTACATAGACCCCATAGATAAGGTGACAATGACCAAAAATTGACCACTCAAAAAATGTGCTTTTGCATTACCTCCCTCAATTGTTTCAAACATATGTCTGGCATACATGATTGCATTTTCATATCATCGTTTATTATTTTCAAGTAAGGAGGATGTGTTTTTAAATCTTCCGTAATAACCCATAAAAAATCTTCCTGTGCTACGTTACATGCTCTCAGTCGAACTTGGAACGTCCTTAATATCCCCACGGCAATAACAATCAAGAACTAAAAATAATTGTAAAATGTCAAACGTTAAGTGCTGTATGGTATTATTGCGTGTTTTACTGTTTGGTCATTAATAATTGATGTATTTCTAATATAAATTTGAACAAACCTTTTAAACTAACACTGAACTGCTCTATGCTATATAACGGTTACTTTCAAATTGACTCGGGTAATAAAGATAAAAACTAATGGATTTACCAGAAAAAAAATGCTAATACAGTCACTTCTAATGTAAGAGAACGTTTGTAAAGGTTTAATTAACCTACAAAGTTAACGTCTTTGATGATACAGAAAATAATACTCGAGATGGAAGTGTTCAGACAAACAAAACTGCGTTTAATTTTGTTTCTCAACATCAGACTGTCATAAGGTATGAACAAATCTGAATGCTACAGATAACATAGAGACCGAGAGAGAGCTGTCCTTTGCTATTTCTATTTGACATGGTATTTTGCCCTACGTTCCCGATTATAACATTGTATCCCTGAACTAATATACAAGGGGTGATCTTGAGGCGTATTCAGATACTCAGAGGTTCTGCGGCTATGTAGTTCATCACTGAGATTCATGGTGAGGCCATATTCACTTTTGGAATGAAGCCACTTCTTCAAAACAAACATTACATGGAGCAAAATTGGGAATGAAGCCATTTGTATTTTAGATTGGAAGGACAGTATTGTTTACGTTCTATGCAAGATAACCAGTGCCTTTAGGTGTAACAGACAATCGATACAAGTTTTCTGAAGCGCTATATTCCTGTTAACATCTGTAAATATGATTTCCCTTGTATAAATGAGCTGTTCAATATAGTTCGGATTAGCGATTACGGTCTGCGGTCCTTTTGATTTGTACTACGTTTATTTGTATCTGCGTCATAAGAAGGTTTTTCATTTTCCATTCCTTCTTTAATAATATGTAAGGACACTGAAATATTAAATATTTCGTATCGTATGTTTATATATAATATTTTACAGGTAGTTACACAGGCAGACATAATTATTTCATTTAATAATACATCATCTGTATCATATATCTAAATTGTAAAAGGTTATATAGCAGTGAGTTTTAATTACAGTTTATATTTGAATTTTTTGAAGACAGTTGAAATGACTGTCAGTTATTACATGACTTTGGTTCATTAATATCAGATCTAAAATAGGACAACGAAAGTTATGTTATGTTAACAAATGTAACATATACGCTTAATTTCATGCTATTAAATGCTTTGAGAAGTTCAGTATAAATCAGCGCTAATTATTTGTCTAAGTGTTGTTGATAGATGATAATCAGGGTTGTACTAGCATGACGACAGCAAAACAAAAATGCTAAACAAGAGAATTTAAACAAAATGAATATGAGCATCAAGTGCTCGAGTCGGTGTATTTTGATTGGTACCTAAGCTCACTAGTGTAAAGGAGAGGGGATGTAAAAGGGGAGGAGATGGGTAGAGGAATAAGGAAAGTAACACCACTAAAATTCATAAACAATTCATATACATAAAATAAAATACGAAATGGACACCGACTCGGAACGGTCGGTAACCTTTTTAAAGGAATGGGTTTCAGCCATATCTACCTCGCACTTATCCTATTTGCTACAAGTTAATATAAAATAACTCTCCGCTAATAAACTGCTATAACACCAGATTGTACAAAATAAAACATATAGGGTCAATCGGAGGTAAAAGAACATCATAAACTCATGTAATGAGTCCATAATCAGACAGATCGAAAAAAAAACAACACTTTTATGTAAGGACATTAAGTTTAACTAACTTTAAGAATGTTGCAGTCAGTATATTAATGTACAGATAGTATAACAAGACCCACTTAAACCTATGCTACATGGCGCGTGGAGCCTTGCATCTTTCAATTCAAATACTGGCAACAATTGATTCAATAACATTTAATCTGCGATTATTTGATTAGATGCATTTCATGTCTCCAAAAGGACCACCTTAAATATTTTATTAATGTTTTTATTAATTATTGCAAACCAGTCACCATATGAAAGTTGTATTTTGAAGTTATCCAATGGCAATCCTTCACAAATATATTTACTATTATGGTATTTCCTTCAAATGTAGAAAATCATCAAATATATTTAACTTTACTAAAATATAAATTAAAAGTATGAGAAGATCTACTTTCATAATTAAATGTCATGCAGTAACAGTTGATTGTTTTGTAGTTGTACACATTTATACTGTGTTTATCTATACATGTATGCAGTGCATTACATATAATGCAGAGTACATTTAATACATATAAACTTGTTAATTTTATATTTACATGAACTATATGTAGTAAGTGTTCAAGTTTTCAGATACGAAATGTTAGTCTTATATACCATTAAGTGGAGGTTTTTGTTTGAATCATAAGCAGAATTGTATGTAATAAAACTTCATTACTGATTCGGGTGTGCAAATGTTCTATGTAGTTATTCATGCATTCATGCGAATGCCTCATTTTAGGATTTTATTTTCCCTAACGTATAGTGGCGTGACATTTACCAATAAAGGTTGTGCCGAATTCTCTTCCAGTATTATTAGATTCAACAATAATATCTTTCATTCTTGAAGACATATTATACCTTATTTGCATAAAAATATACACAAAATGTCTCTGAATAAAACATACCTATGTCATTTAGATACTTGTCGCAACAGAATAAATGTGCTGTTCAAAGTATCTTACTGTCGTTCATGGGTTGCATCACTCCATTGTTCAGCCTGTTGCATAATTTACCGCTCGCTTTGAATCTTTAACTGCAGTGATTTACATAAATTTGCTATAATGGGTAGAACAGAATAATGTAAATTAGTGTTTAGATCAAGAAAGATACTGAGTGAAAGCGAGTAATTAAGTATTGATTTAAAAAGGATGATCTACTTTTTAACTACACAATATTTAGCACAGCACTTTTAGCCAACAAGTAAACTGTACTAAAAGCATTTTAAATGTGTTTTAGAATAATCGCGTAAAAAGAAATGTAACTGCACCTGCGTGAATGCATAACGTCGTAACAGTGCGTAACTATATAGATGTGCACATACCAGGTATGTTCATAAGTAAGTAAAGAAAATTGGCAATCACACAAAAACAAACTCAAAATGTCCTGAAACGTTTTGTGGCAAAGAACAAAATAAAATAAAATAGAAAAAGGAAAAATAGTGAGGCAAACAATATAACTGCATGTTTGTAAAATAAAAGAGCTTTTGTTGATTCTGCTTTAATAATGAAAAGTGTTTGACACATTATAATGATCATATTGTTTAGCTCGTTCGTATTTCAACAGTTCTAACAAGAAATACTTCCATGGTTTCGTTGAGAACAAACCTGCAGAATCAGTGGAAATTTTAAAGTTTTTTCAAGTGTCATATTACAAAAACTTCACTTATTCTTGACAATTAGGTTTAGGATAAATATGGTTTTTGATCATTTTTAAGACAATTACCGGCCCCTTCCTGGCGAAGAGATAGAAAATGCCGGCTGTATCCCATGCAGAGGGGTACAACTCACCAGAAAATGCAGCCACCCGTTTGCCGTGGGTAGCGGCCGTTGGTCCTGGATGTTGAGGTGCCCTATAGCTAGCACCCCGGGGTGGTGATGCATGCTTGTTTACATGTGTGATCCTCTTTTCGGGGTGTGGGTGCTAATTCACATTTTTGGTCTCTAATTCCGTCTAGACGTTTTTAGCGGTCGTACTGGCTCGATACGATCAATCGGCTAGTCATACCAAGCCCTAGGAAATTTCATTTTAATTACGCTTACATCTTATTCTTCATATTAAATTGCAACTGTTTTCATTCATATTGCACAATTCCCTGTGTCTTTTTGCAAATTAACGTTACACAACATCAAATGTACTTTCCTTCTATTGTCATATTTTACTGCGTTCAGAAAACTTCATAGTAGTCACACAAAATTACTGAACATTTCATTGCAATATGTATTTCAATTTCTATTTCCTAGAAGGTGGTGGCTTAGGGTCAGTTGATTGAGTAAAGTAGCAATCCCTTGAATCCACTTATTGCATTTTGCAGTACAGCTGGTGATATAAATAAGATTGCAAAATACCTGGCCGACTATATCCCTAACATGTTTACATGTTCTCTTGTTGGACTTCGCGACGTTGGAGGGGATTGTTTTAAATTTGGACACAGCGAAAAGAACTGTGAACTGTGACTACATCTGCCCAAAGTGCGCCAAAATGGCTATTCTCATAAGCATGACACCTGCAGTCGTCTACTGCGTTGCGTGAACTGCAGCCAGCAACATTCAGCCGAATCTCGTGACTGCAAGACACGGAAGGTCGAAAAATGGTTTATCAATGTGCAATTCACATAGGGCATTGGATGTCTGGCAGATAGACAAATTTGCAATTAAATCTGTAAACAGATCCTTTGGAAGCAAAGAATGCAACCAAGAAGAATAATAGCAGACTCGGTTTGACTGAGTCTGTTCAGGAGAGGTAATGAAATGTGCAACACCTCTCACGCCCCCTAGCACCGACCTATTAAGCGGAACAGCTCTTTGTACTCATAATAACTATTTAATATCAGAGTCATCACATTCTTCCAATATGTCTGGTTCTGATAGGCAGTCTCTGGCTGTTTTTTCAGAAGGAATATTCTTGAAATACTGATGGAATTCTGAAGATATTGTAACAGTTCCATCAGAACAAAGCTAGAGAAGGTCCTTCCCTTTTTTTACAATGGGAAGTTTTGCATTGTAGAACGGCAGTAAATCATATTTTATTGAAGCTCCTTTTCTTGATGATTTGTGTTTTATACAGTGGAAATGTAAGTCATCGACATTTTATTAAACATATTCATTTCCAGGTTCATCTTCTTTAAATTTAAACCTTTTAGTTTTTCCCACAGGAACTTATCTGTCCCTTTATATCTTAGCATTTTTTGGGAATTCATACTTTGCAATGCTCTTTATAGCAAGAAAATCTCTCACTGGTAAATGTGCTACAATAGAAGGATTCTTTTGTTTCTGCCATTCTCATAAATTCTACCCGTCTGGCAGGGTATGAACAAAGTAACAGTTACTGAAGTTATTTTCTTTGTTCTTCTATCGCCTCGTTTATACTACCACTTCATTTACAATCATTATCCGTTTGCATAAGGTCGCTTACTTAATACTTGCTCAATGGTTTGTATGTTATTGTATTTTACTAATGCATGTCGAGTGTATATCAAAATCTCCCTGATCAAAATTCACTTCACTTAAAAAAGACAGGATGTTACAAAATCCCCTTCATACTTTTGAAGGTGGTATCATAATCCCCTCTTTGAAAATAGCAGGGGTATCATAATCCCCTTCATGTAAGTACAGGGCTATCAAAATCCCCTTGATTAAAATCCCCTCTACTGAAGAAAGTATCAACAAGGATAACTTTTAAGTTAAACATTTGAAGAATTGTATAGTTCCTATTTCCATAAAGTGATAATAATCAATGGACTAACTTTAAGTATTATATTAAAGATAAGCAGTATAATACAACTATTTTAGATCTAAAATATTCAACAAAATAGAATTTTGAGTTAAACAACTGATAAACTGAAACGGTGGAAGTGAAAAATAATATTAAACAAACTGAGTAATACATTTCTCTTATCTTTTCTTTTTTATTATCAGTGTTATTGCATAAACAACGGTATTAACTGACAAACAAGTACCAATTAAACACTACTATTACTAAATGGCAAATTGTGTAAAAATGATTATCAAAATATAAAACTGTTAATTTATTATATGTAGGTAAAACATTGATGTATTTAATCTCTACTGATAATTTATAGATGACATTAAATTGCAACTGAAGTATGTCAACCAATTAGCACCAATAAACACTAAACTGTTTGACTGAATAAAGAACCCCAAGTTAAATTTGAAAGAGGGGATTCTGATAGCCCTGTAATTTTCATGAAGGGGACTATTATAGTCCTAACATTTTCATGACGGGGATTATGACACCTCTGCTACTTTCACAGAGGGGATTTTGATACCCCCTTCAAAACTGTGAAGGGGATTTTGTAACACCCTGTCATTTTTCATTGGAGGGGATTTTGATTTTCCCCCGCTTTAATGTAACAGCAAAAAGTATCACCTTCACAACAATCACAATGAAAACACATATGCTTTACTGTCCTAGTAAATAATTTTATGTACATATATGTCATCTTCAAAATTCACAAGAGTTTCTTTATTCTTCAGATTTTTTACATGTTGAACTTGATTTTGACAAAGAAAAGAACAACACATTGTAGCAACTTAACTTTCTCTTAATAATAAACTTGGCTGACAATGGAACATGGAATCAGTAAAACTACTTATAGATGAAAGGTTTGACTGCGGATGGTCGGTCTTGTTTTGCGCTCAATTTGTTTTTTCTCTACTGCTGGTTTTCATTTTACTATGTTCCCAATAAAACAGTGTCGACTGTTTTGTCAACTGGTATGCTTCCTGCTTGTTCTCTGTACACAGCACAAGCTTGACAAAAAAAACAAAACAAACAAACTGATAGTAACATACCTTCTTTTATAATTCCCTCTCATAGTTTTAATACTTTTCTTTGCCAAAACTATTTAATATATATTACGAATATGGCAGAATACTGTTGAATCTGTAGAGTTTTCACGATTTTAGCAGGGAACAATATATGTGAATGTAACATAAACCTTGATAAAAATACTACTTTCCATTTATAATTACCAATTATATACCTTGTGGATACAAATTCTTAAAAGTCTTTTCTTTCCAAAAAAACAACAACAACAACAAAACATAGGTGTTAATTCCAGAATGTATTAAGTGGCCATATTTCATTTGCACCTTGAATTATCAACATAATGTTACTTCTAGAATGGTTTAAGTGCACTTGTATCGTTTTGGCACATTTTTACCCTGCATAATGTATCAAAATGTATACCGCCAGAAGGAACTAAGTGCACTTAAATCCTTCAGGTTTTCATGTTAATGCACTTTTACCGATCTGGCATACAACAATACTGATGCTAAGCACTTATTGCGATATGGTTCTCTTTGATATCTTAGGTTCCATACCTAATATGGTGCCAGAGAGAAGGGCAAAAGAAAGAGCTTTAAAAATGGTATTAAAAAGTTATTTTTAGTAAAACATGGACTTATACCGTTCTGGCTTGCTTTAATCCCTAGATATATTGAATGGACTCCATGATCCCAAAGGACCAGAAAATATAACAACACTGAATCCAAGTACAAGGAGACTTTTTACAGCCACCACACGGCACTTGAATATTGCTGTTGTGGTAGTTAATTAAATCTGTAAAAAGATCCTTTGGAAGCAAAGAATACAATCAAGAAGAATAATAGCAGACTCTACAATCAGTTAAAATTTTGAGAGCAAAAGTGCGCAGAACAATTAAACAAGCAAAGAGAAAGTCTTCCCAATCGTACGTTTCTAAATAAAATTCAAGATCATCAATTAAAAAAGTTTGGGATATGATTCTCAAAATTAGTGGTAAAAAACAAATAAGATAAGTCCTTTGTATTACAAAATAAGATATTGCAAACACACTTGGTGACACTTCTTCATCAAACAATTATGTTAAACGTTTTCAAAGTATTAAATCAACTAAAGAAATTAAGCTTTAAAATGTTTTTGCATTTCGCCTACAATCTTCTGTCAATGAATTAATAAAATCTGTAAAAAGATCCTTGGAAGCAAAGAATGCAACCAAGAAGAAGAATAGCAGACTTGGTTTGAGTAAGTCTGTTTATGAGAAAGAATAAAATGTACAACACCTCTCACGCCCCCAAGTCATGTTGGTATTAATGGAAACGAGGCTGACACTGCAGCAAAGAAATCTCTTCCATTATCACAACCTAAATTGAAATTACCATATACTAATTTTAAACCAAATGTAAATAAATACATTTTATCTAAATGGCAATGGGCACAGAACAATGCTTCGTTCTATAAACTTCCATGATTTAAAACCTGTTTTAGGTGAATGACACCAAGGAAACAGATCTATTTGCAGGAAGGAAATTGTTCTTTCGCGTTGTTTGTTTGTTTTGGGTTTAACGCCATTTTTTCAACAGTATTTCAGTAAAAAAAAAAACAAAGAAAAAGATCAAACAGGGAATGCCACGCACCAAAAACGTAGCCTCCTCAAAACGAAACCCCCAGCACGCGTCTGCGTGCACCACACACACATACACACACACGCACACACACACCCAAAGCCAACACATAAGGACAAAACGAACAACACACACGCACACAAAGCCAACACATCAGACGAAACGAACAAACAAAGGAACACAGTGGGGCACCGCCTTGGAACGGTCAGTGGCAAAAACACCACTGGGGAGCTTAAACCGGTTTATGGTGCACCTAACCTCACTCTTACCCCCACCATGTTCCAAAGACATGGGACAGTGTAAATAAAAGTAATCCCCTCCAGGTGAATCTCTTACACACGTAATGGAAACAAAAAGGCATGACATGTAAAACACAAAAATGCTCGTGTATAAATATATAAAAAACAAACCTTAAGAACCAAAAACGTATGTACTCAATGCCTTTTCAGAAGACAGAGCAACGAGAGAAACACCCTTAAGGGCCCGACGAAACAGGCCTGGTAGGATTTAAAAACTGCTTATCATAGAGTCCTCCCCCTCTTCCGTCAGACGCAATCAAAGAGGGAAGCGTAGTGTCCAACTGTAAACGGGTTGAACACTAAACATGCGGTATGTCTCAAAACAGTTGGGTCGTAACCTCTTTTAATAAAACGTTTGATAATCTTTCCAAATACATTTGGAAAATTACCGTGACCCAAGATCTTACGAAGTTTGTAAACCACATCCCCCAAAAAAACGGGTTTAGAAATACCTTCTCGCAGAAGTGTCTTTAAATTACTATTGAATTTTAAAACTAAATCAGAATTACGATAATAAAATTTAGCAAAATATTTACGCAATTTGTAATAACGGTAGCCTTGCTGAAGAAGTTTACCTGTAATATATTGATTACGTTCATTGAAATGCTTGACATGACTACACGCTCTGGCAAACCGAATTAATTGAGAAATATATACCCCATAAGATGTAGCCTGAAGTACATCCCCATCCAAATGGGGAAAATTTACAATACTAAAATTAAAATCATCCCTCTTGTCATAAATTTTGGTATGTATAAAATTGTCATAAATAGAGAGATGTAAATCTAAAAATGAAGCATCAGTATCCGATTTGTTAGTTTTAATTAACTTAAGCTCCCTAGGATAAATAGTACCCACCAATTGACCAAAAAACGGATTATCCATATTAAGAATATCATCTAGATAGCGTGATGTATTATTAAATGCCGTTATAATATCTGCCTGCGTATCTGGAGAGAGGCTCAACATAAAGTCTCTTTCATAACAATATAAAAACAAATCTGCGACAAGGGGTGCACAATTTGTTCCCATGGGAATACCAACAACTTGTCTAAAAACTGCATTCCCAAACCTGATGTAAATGTTGTTCAAAAAAAAGGAAAGGGCTTTACAAACTTCGTCACGGGCCCACATTGTAAAAACGTTTAATAATATTGTTGAAAAAAAAAGCTTTTTAAAAATTGCAAGCAATAAATTAGCATTCTCGGGAAAAATGTCTTTTGAATTAGGGCAGTTTTGTCATTTTTAAAGTTTGTGGAAAAAGTGGTATACAAAAGTAAAAAAATCGTTTGTATGACTGTAGATCTTAAAATTTTTTAATTTTAACTTACCCAGGTTTTACCAAAATTTTTAATCGCCCAAAATAAGTGTTACCGGGTTTTTTCGTTACTTTATCGGCCCCACAGTTTGTGGGTGCAGTCTGCAGTTGGTGGTAGGTTTCATTTGGGAGGCTGCGATTTTGGTACGTGGCTTCCCTGTTTGAATTTGTTTTGTTTTTTATGTCGTGTTACGGTACTGTTTAGTTTTCAGCATGAACTTTTTGGGCCCGGGGGTTCTAATACCCCCACTTTATAGTTTGGGTTTGTTTAATCACCCTTGGTATGGGCCTGCTTTTTTTTTGTCTTTTGGCGTTCTGTGTTTGCAGGCTCCAAACCTCAAAACCCCCCTTTCTAATTCATTTTGTTTAGTTTGTCATTGTTTTTCGTTTAGGGCAAACCCTTATTTTAGGGGGACCATCGCCGTTTTTCATGGATTTACAGCTAGTGAGGTTCCATGTGCACCGCCGTATGAACACATCTGGGGGAGCCTCTAAATTGTTTTTTTTTGACTTTTAGCATGTGTAAATGTGAGTTCTGCTAAAGGGCCGGGGCTAAGGGCGGGACGTAGCTGCATTTTAACTATCGCCCCTGAACGGCTGTAAAAACCGGCCTGAAAAATTTTTCGATTGTTGGGGAGGACCCTGTGGAGTTTCCCTGTTTCTATTTTGTTTATTCGAATTTTTTCCCTTTTCTTCACGACATTAATTTTTGTTTGGTTATTTCAAATTTTTTAAAGTTGATATCTCGGCTTGTGTGATTTAATAGCTTTTTTTAGTTTTTGGTTTTGTTTAATCGGGCCTTTGATTGGGGCCCTGTTTTAAAAACTTTGTCTTTTTGGCAATTTCGTGATACGCGGCCCATACCCAAACCAAATTTCGTTTGTTTAGTTCTGCCTTTTTTGTCTCGTTTAGGGCAAAACCTTTATCTTAATGGGGACCATACCCCGCTTTTCAAAATTTAAAAATTTGTACTCTGTGTATCATGAAAGTTTCTGTATTACGCGCCCCTGCCGGCGGGGGGATAGAAAAATGCCGGGTTCCCATGCAGAGTGGTACGACCCCCCCGAAAATGGACCCATGTTTCCCGTGGTGGGGGCCCCGTAACCCGGGGGAAAAGAGGGTCCGGGATGTTGGGGCCCCAGGGCATTGGGGAGATGATGGTACTTGTTTACAGGATACATTTTTTTCCGGGGTGGGATCCCCAATACACATCTTTGGCCTTTCTGATTGGGTGTGACTTTTTTGGCGGTCGTATTCCCCCGTTTCGATCATTCGGTAGTCTCCCAAGCCCTGGAAATCTCTTAATTACGTTTGCATTTTTTTGTTCTTCCTTTATATTACATCTTGTGTTTAATTTTAGTTTAAAATTTTTCTGAACTTTTGAAAAATTTATGTGATACAAAATTAATGTCTCCCTCTTTTGTCATTCTTCTGCGTCAGAAAATTTTAATGTCGTTCACCAGTTTTAGAACATCACTGTATATGTTTTCCATTTTTTCCCTGGGCGGTGGTTAGGGTAAATTTGGGTTTGGGGTGATTTGCAATCCTTCAATCCCCTTATTTTTTTTCTGCAATACAGCTGGTGATAAAAAAAGATTGAAAAATATCTGGCCGGTTTTTTCCTACAGTTCCCTAACATGTATACGTGGTATCCGCTTTTTTTCAGTTCCCTTGTTGGATCCGCGGCGGGTGGGGCTGCGAGGATGAATCTGAAAATTTAAGCGGAAATACAAAAAAAAAGAAAACGCCCGCTTCGGAAACAGCTTGACGACAAGGAAAGGTGAAAATTCTTTCACCGCCTTTTGGGCCCAAACACTTTTACCTGTTTCTTCTGATTCAGTCCCCCAAGAAAATTTAAAAATTGTAAAGTATTTTCCCCCATTTGTGATTGAGAAAAAAACCCGAGAGTGTCGCTGGTTTTCCAAAATCATTTAAGAAACTGGTACAGGGGACTGCTCGTGGGGGTTTGACAAGCGCGCATGACATAATTTACTTGGCATACGTCTTTTTAACCCCCCATGAAAGTGTTCCCACACCGTTCTCTAAATCCTAAGGGGGGGATCTTCGTTGCCCTGATCTTGCGGGGAGTATCGGAGCGGAAATTGTGCGAGAACTTGCTGGCAAAATGCACTGCGCTGACGCATCAAAATAAAGAAATAGGCAAGAATCCAAAAGAACACTATACCAAAAATTTTGGGCGCCCCATTTCTTCCTTCTTTTTCAAATTGGCTATCTTCGTACAAAGTTTCCCTTCCCATTCCAAATCCTTTCAATGTTATAATTGTTTCAAGTTGGCCAAATAAAAAAAAACTGTAAAGCTGATCACATTTGCCCAAAGTCTCCCAAGATGGCTATTCTCTGAACGACACCTGCAGATATCCGTTGCGTTGTGTGAATTGCGGGGGCCCCCATTCAGCAAGTCTCGAGCTGCAAGACAGGGAAAGATCGAAAAAAGGGTTTCCTGAAAAAAAATTTTCAAAAAGGACATTGGATTTCTGAAATAAAAAAATTGCCAATGAAAAATTTCGTATCTCATCACTGACAGCAACATTTCTTCCAAAAACAAAATCTAAAAAACAAATTACTAAAGTTTTGTTGGTCTACGAAAAAATTTTTTTCCCGGCCTATTCCAAATGTCAAACGAAAACCCAAAACTACCAGAAAAAACTGTTAGACCCAGTATTTCAAAATGCAGCTGAACCAAAGGCGCCACCAGCTGTACAAAATGCCCCCAACTACACAAATTCGAAGTGTAAAAGCAAAATTTAATCAACGGGGGGTGATCAAACACCCAAACAAAAAATTGATTGAAAATGGGGGTTTTGGGAAAAGGGTCAAACGCCCCCCATTAAAATCAAAACCCGGTTCCTCTTGTTAAACCCGGTTGACGGGGGAGGATGATGACGCCCGCCTTATCTGCTCCGTCCGTGAATTAGCACAAAAGGGGGGGAAGATCAAAAGGTTCCCCCCTGAATCAATGCAACACAAAATTCTTTAAAACTTTCCAGTCTTTTAATTTTTGTTTCCAGTGTAAATGGAAAGTAAAATTTCCCAGTGGAATTGCCGTGGACTTTAAAGCAAATTAAAATAAAAATTCCCTCTTTCAAAATTAAAATCTTTTATGTGCCTTAGTAAAACATTTTAAAGGAAAGGACAAAATAGCTTTAAAAAATTATTAGTGTAAAATTCATAAATATAACACGAATGAGTTTTGGGTGGTACATTATTTTTATTTAATGCATGTCCGCCAGACAAAGGGGAAAATACAAGTTCAATCAGTTGCAATAAACGAACTTACAGACCAATTACTATTGTTCGATTTACATACCCCCCAAATTTAAACTAAATTTGAAGATTTGATGTCTTATAAAACAATTCCACAACATTTTTGCTTAGGAGTTTTTAATGGCTTTCATAATTTTTGGGGGTGTTTGACGCAACACTGAGGTCAAATTATTGAAATTTTTTGAAAAAAATCCCCTCTGTTTTTTTAAAATTTTAACCCCAAATTCCTTTCACCTGAACAGGAAATTTTTTCCTGATTTGACAATTTGAACCGAACACTTTCTGGTTTTGAATGGAAGACTGGTGCTTGCATGGTAGTGACCTTTTCAATTTTTATTTCAAATACTTCTAATCTCCCATCGCCCCCCTTCTATTTAAATTTAAAAGTGACGGGGAAGCTTTTTAAAAACGCTATGTAAAAATGTTTTGGGACTTTGGAAAATTTTACTAATTTTTAGACCCTATGATCGGTTTTCGGTTTTCTGCCGAATTGTGAAAAGCCCTTTCCTAAAACTTCAAGAAATGGAAAACAAAAAAAAGCCTTGGTTTAATGATGATTGTAAGCCGCTGTTCGAAAAGTAGAGGGCCTTAAAAAATTAATATACGGCCGACAAAAGAAACCTACAATCATTTAAGTTTCTGAGAGCAAAAGCTCGCAGAATAAAACAAGCGAAAAAATCATGGCATTCATACGTTTAAAACTTAATTCTAGGTCAGGTTTAAAAAAATTGGGAAATGATTGCAAAATAAGTGGAAAGGAAAAAAAAAATTCAAAAGTTTCCCCTCTTACAAAATGACCCGTCTATTTATCTGAAAGGGGACAGCCAATCACTTGGGAAACTTTTTTAAAAAAATCTTCATCAAACATTTGATAAAGTTTTTAAAACTTAAATCGACTAAAGAAAGTAAAACCTTTTAAATTTTGATTCGTTTTAAAGTTGAAAATTTAATAAACCTTTTTTGCTACGAATTTTGACTCGACAAATGTCATGTTCTGCAGTGGCCCAGACCAAATCATTATCAACTTCTAAAACATTTACCCCAAAAAAAACATTAGACCTCCTACTTGAAATTTTTTTTAAAAATGGAAAAAATGGGATTTTTCCCGATTCCTGGGGGAAGTATAGTTATTCAATACCCAAAACCGGGAAAGATACACGAAAACCCCCCGTAAATTTAGCCCATTGCCCTTACTAGTTGTTTTTTTAAAAATCTGAACGTATGTTCAATTCTGCTGTTTGGGTTTTTGAAAACTCAAGGGGTAATTACAAATTTCAAAGCGGTTTTTTGCAAGCAGCGCAACAACTGTTTTTTGTTTGACTGGAAAATTTTTTCGTGATGCTTTTTTTTAAAAAAGAGCATCTGTGTCATCTTTTTCGATTTGGAAAAAGCTTATGACACTACCGGGGAATATGGTTTTTATGAAAAGATCTTAAGACTTAGGTTTAAAGGTCGTCTTCCAAAATTTATATCACAATTTTTATCTGATCGCAATTTTAAAGTACGTGTTGGTTAACCCCGTTTGACTCATTTGAGCAAGAAAAAGGGGTTCCCCGGGTTTATTTTATTTTTACACTTTTTGCTCAAAATTTAACAGTATAGGAATGTTTGTTACCCGGGACGATTGTTCATTTTTGTTGTGATTTTTTGTATGTTAAAAGTTCAAAAAATATGGTAGATTGAACGCCAATTCGCAGGTTTGAAAACTTCAAACTTGGGGGCCCTGGAAAATGGTTTTTTAAATTTTCAATCAAAAATCAGGGTGTCCATTTTGTCAATTACGGAAACGTCATTGTGCCCCGAGTTTTTCTAAATGGTACAAAAAAACCCGTTGTTGACGAAGCAAAAATTTTTTGGTGTCATTTTTGATAAAAAAATTTCTTTTAACCACACTAAAAAAACCTGAAAGCCAAAATTTTTGAAATCGTTGAAAATTTTTTTAAGGGAATTTTTAAAACTGATTGGGGGCAGATCGCAAAAATTTTGTTAAAAATTATAGAGCTTTGATTGATCCAGCTGGATTACGGTTGGGGTTTTTGGTTCTCCAGGAAATCGTATTTACAAATGTTGGATACTATCCAAAACAAGGTCTTTGTATTTTCTTGGCGCATTTAGAACATCGCCCGTTGAAAACTTGTATGTTGAAGCAAACGAACCTCCCCTTTTCACGAGACGTGAAAAACTATCATTCAATATGCTCGAGGGGGAGCTGCCAACAAAACCAATCCGCCATAAAATCAAAATTTAAAACCCCCGTCCGGATTGTTTGACGAAAACCAAAACAAAAAAACCTTTTGGGTTTTTGCATCGCAATTCTAGAAGGAAAACTGTTTTGAATTTGTGATATAAAAGAAAAATTATTCTGAATACACCCCCATGGGTTTTAGTTCTCCAACAGTTTTTTTTTTTTGAGAAACCCCTTGAAAAAAGTTGAAACAAACCCGAAAAATTTAAGTCAAAATAATGAAATCAAGTCGACTTCAAAATATTTTCCATTTTAACAGCGGTTTTTTAAAGATGTTCAAAGGTTTTGGGTGTGCCGCCCTTAGCCATCTGCATCAATCCCCCAAAATTCGTTTGCCAAAAAAAAAGCTCAATTTTTTCGCCGAGGGAAAAAAAGCTATGATTTTGGCCCCTTTAATTTTTTTTTAGAATATAAAGAAGAAAAGTTTATCTCTTTTCCGATATTTCTGTATTTCAATCAAACACAAAGGTCTACAGAAAATCTCTAAATTTAAAAAAATTTTTTGTCAAAGGGTTTATGAACTTCTTTTAGAATCCATCATTTCTGTTGGATTTCCCGTCATGTTGGTTTTTTGGAATGAGGATGTGATACCGCAGCAAAGAAATCCTTTCTTAAATCAAAACTAAATTGAAATTACCTATATGATTTTAGGTCAAAAATCAACAAAAAACATTTTAACTAATGGGGAGTCTTCTTTCTTCGTTCAATAAAATTCGGAAAATTAAACCTACTTTAGGGGAATGGACAGGGAATAGATCTGTTCGCAGGGGGGGAAATTTTTTCTTTTCGTTGTCGAATGGTCTACTCGGGTTAACTCTTCGATCTTTTGAACAATGAAGATCAAACCCCAGTGTGACCATTCAAAAACCGTTTTATTAAACATATTTTAAAACTGTGTTGATTCGTTTACAGCGCAATTTACTTTAAAGTAGAACGTTTAAAAAAAGTTGTTTGAACAAGTTCCTGCCGCAAAATTTTGCAATTTTGAAACAAAAAAGGCATATATCATAAAAACTGAACTTTATTTGATTTTTTTTACTGTTTACATTTTTTTTTTTTGCAATTGTCTTTTTACGTTATATGTATATACCTTTTTACTTTAATAGTTTTATAGATGCTTTTCAATTAACGTAATTCTTTTTAAATTTTTTTTCTCGGCGTATATGACCTTTTTTTGTCGATTGCCGTAAAACCCAACTCATTCATTTATTATTTTATTACGAGTATAAATATTTTTTGGGTTTTTCTAAATTATATTTTGGTACTTCTAAATATGCAAATGTTGTTTTTTCGCTAACGGAGTGATTTCGTGGACGGTAGCTTGCATTCCATACCGTCCATGAACAGACCAATCAAACGAGCCCGGAAATTTTTATTTTCGTTTTTTTAACCCGGAATCTTTCAATACCAGTATCTATGGTGATTTAGTTGGTAAAATATGGAAAAGAAAAAAAACATTTATTTCAACCCATCTTTGTAAAGCCGTTTGCCTGGGAATTATCAAAAATGTTTAGAGGGATATCATTTTTAATCTTACAAAAACCTATGCCCTTTTTTTTATTGGCTTCAGTTAGGCAATTCGTTCCTATTTATTTACATTTCTACTTTTCTTAACGGACGGAGGAAGTGGATGTTTTTCTTGCAACTTGCCTAACTTACTCTGCTGCTGATACGTTGGTGTACTGATGCCTTCGATGGGCCCCAAATTTTTGTTTTTATGACAAAATCAGTTAAAAAACAAAATATTGTAAGGTTAAAAAAAGCAGCCCAAATCGGGACACTTCAGTTTATGAAGCTATTTTTTTCTTAAAATGTAAGCAAAATGCGGATTTTGCATTTTTAATCCGACCCTTTTGCAGGAGGGGTTCCCCCTTGATAGTCTCCCCACCCTGGTCTCCAAACTTTTAAAAAACTTACCCCTGGTATACATTGTTTACATGCATTTATATGAAAGTGTTACCCATCGATTTGGGCCAGTGCATCAACCCAAAAAATAGAAGCATACATTTTGTTGCCCAGAATTCAGACCCCAGAGCATTTAAATCGCTACACCCGCAGACATGCAGACTTGTATCAGTAGTATCAGATTAAGTTTAAGTCCCGGGCAGACCAGACAACAGAGCCACTGTCTCTTATTTGTACTAGATATTTTTGTTTTCTCGATTTCCCCGCAATCCGACTACATTAGGTAAGATGTTTAACTGGTTGAAAATTTTTTAAAGCAATTTTTATTAAAAAAGTATAGGGAACTTTATCATCAATGTTTGCTTTAAATTTCATCACGCAGGCGTGTTTGGTGTTTTTGGCATACTTATTATCTAGGTCCGTCATGCACTGTTTTTACGTTATTTTATTATATTATTAATTCCAAATGGTGTGTGTTGTGTTTGTGTGGTGTGGGGGGGGGGGGGGGGGTATGTCTCAAAAATGTACATAAAAAAAGCTCCGTCTGTTTAAATTAAAATTTTCGGGGGGCTGCCCGGTCCCCCCAATTTGTCCCTAAAAACCTCCCTTTGGCCGGCTATGTCCCTTTCGGCTCTTTTATTTATTAAAAGGGAATTTAACCATAGTATCTATATAAAATTAAAACAAATTATTTTAAACTTAAGTGAGTTGTTTTTTTTTCCCGATTGTTTTGAATCTGCCCCATCAAACAAATGTAATAGAAATAAAATATCTTAATGGACTTGGAAAATTTCAACTTTTCTCATTTTTAAAAAAAGCTATAAAGTAAAACTTTGAAAGGACCTGTGAGTGTGAGCCTTAGCCCCCCGCGCATATCAGAAGGAGATTTTAATTGAAAAACCATAATTATGTTTAACGTGACAATTAAATATTTGGTCCCCTGGAGTACAATACAGAGCAAAAAAATCCCGCCAAAAAAAATTGTAAATGTAAGACTTTTTTTCAATCCTTAAAGTAGAATGATCTAGTTAAAAATTTTTTAAATGCGCTTAAGTGCCAGCCCCGACGCACTCGTGATGCTGATTTCCCATTTTTTCAAATAGTTTTTAAAAATTTTTAAATTTGGGTCAAGAAGGCTCAACTGATTAATAGTTTTAAAACCCGCACTTTAGATTGTAGATGTCCATGCAGGGGAGAAAGATTTTTGTGACTAACTGTTCTACTATTTATTTGAATGTATGCTAAGTTTTTCAATACAAATGATACGGAATGGGCGTTAAATTGGAAAATTGCATATTGATGCTTTTTGTGACAAGTAATTAAAATTTTTATACGTTTATAAAAAATTACAAATTGGGCATAGAACAATACTCTAAATAAGTTAATCTAAAATAACTTCGTTTGGACATCTTGTGAACCTTGATATTTGCTCGAATTCACTTTTACTGAATTATAACTGAATGAATTTGAAAACAAATCAATATAAAGCACATCACTACTGTGCTCGTCTGGACCATTCGACAACTAAGCTTCACTTCACACATACTGATTCTACAAATAGCATTCTCAACTTCCTTCCTGCAATATTCTCTGAAAGAGAAACAAAAATATGATTTATGTTTTGATCTGTGTGGGAGAAAAAGTATAAGCATTCTTTAATAATAATTGTCTGACCAAAAAGGGAACTTTGATGCAAATCAACATTTTTTACTTACAAAACCATATATCTTAAGACGGGCAATGAAATGTCTCAGACTTATTTCGAGGTTCAGGTGTTGATTAAAACACATGAACCTCGACATTTAATAAACTATGAAGCAAACCGAAATTAATTGAACGCCTCTAAAGACATGGCCTGTATAATCAAGAATGTTACGTTGCAATACATCTGTCTCATTTAGGTTTTCTGGATCATTTAAACGCCGAAGAATTTTCATTCGTTTAACAGGATACGTGGCAACATACACAAACTGACGAGAAGCATGTAGAAGTTACAATAACGTCATTCTAAAAGCAGCCTCTCTGGTACTCATTTGCCTACGTTTAAAGTACATAAAGTCCAACTTTCAGAAGTTTAACATTTTAGGCATATTACAATTGTTATTATATAATTAGAACAGCGTGTATCAAAGAACTAAGAGCATTCGTCTACTTGTCGGCAGACCTGGGTCCAATTACAATTATAATTTAATTAATTATAATAATTACAGTTTTTCAATTAATTGAAAATAATTAATAATTGAGACAAAAATCAATTATTTTAATTGTAATTAATTAATTAAAATCCAAACAAATGCAAAATAGCAAACTGTAACACACATATGGCAGTTAAATATTGGCAAAAAATACAGGTTATTGTGCAGCAGCTGTTAACACCTGGGTGTAAAAATTTCACACTTACTGGTCAGACTTCAGTTTCTGAATATTTGACTGGAAGTACATGTAGCAAGTACTCCTTGAATGATCCACGGCAGATTCAGATGAACGAAGCACTTACAGTGTTCATAGCAGGAGATTTAATATCACTTTCTGTGGTTGAAAGTCAGAATTTCAAAAAATTACTTGAAAACCTAAACCCCAAGTACCAGGTCCCAAAGCAGTAAAACATTAACAATTAAATTTATACATGAAAAATGTTCAGAAAGGAAAGGAGAAATGACATTAAATAACATCATGATTCTATTTGTGAATATATTGCCAAATAATTAAAAAAAATTAATTATTTTCCTTAAAATAATTGTAATTAGTTAATTACTTCTGTAAAAAGCAAGTAATTATAACTGTAATTTAAATGAAACATTTAATTTTATATTTTCTATTTTAATTGTAATTAATTAATTACTTTTGAAAATAACTGAACCCAGGTCTGCTTGTCGGGCTTAGATTTACATAGATATGAACAAACACCGTGCGTTATTCCTTCAGCATTTTGTTTAATTTGATTACATAATATGGTTGTTCAGTAAATACGTAGACGCTACAACTTTATCCTCTTAATTTTTGATACCGTTATATAACCAGTAACATATCCGCTTGCTGCGCCCTCGTGAAATTATTACGCCCGACGTATAACCACCCATCGTGCATAAATAGCACTCTTTTGCTATAAATTATTTCTTAAATCAATAATTCTTTGTTATAGATTTTGCATTGATTTTAATATACTGCTTTGGCCAATACACGGAAATAAAGCTCGCATATTACACCATAGAAAGAAACAAAAAAACATGTAGGCAGTTTTTTTTTTCATAAATAATGCTGTTTTATAGATTCATATAGAATTATCATTCTTGTAAAGATATAAAACATTTCTGTAAAAAAAGCATTATGTTAGCTTTTGATATTACGGAACTGATGTTGTCATGTAACTGAAAATGAAAACATTTAAATTTTTCTTTTTTTTTTCTTTGGACCGGAAAAAGACGGCTAAACATTGAAATCCGAGGATTATTTTATAAACGAACTTTCCCACAGTATCATAGTTTTCCTCGAGAAAAACGAGACTTGTGTGGTGTTACATATATTCCCATTTTGTTTGAATGTCATTGTCCATATAACAGTAATTTTGTTTAACTCTACATGTCTAAAGAGTTTGCTCTTTAAAACATGTCGATGGAATAAGCAATAAGGTATAAGAAACGAGGAATTTAACAAACTTAAAAAAAACGTATATGTTAGTAAAACAGGCAGGCACTTGTTTTATTAACTGGCCTTGATCCTTACTGTAAACTGCAATGTTTTCCATAGAAATCAAGGAAAGAAAGAATCTATTTAATTATGAATCAAGTTTCTCTTTTTTCTTATCAGCACTGGTGAATGTGCATCATTAACAATTAGTTCTTATTCATCCCTTCTACTTATTTATAGTGTCTAAGTTATTAATAAACTTTAATAATGCGGCAGTTGACCTCAATGCAATCGACACTGTTTATTTTCCAATACAGGTAACTACAGTTCGATTACTAGGTCATACATGTTTACACGTTTTCAAACCAAAATTTCTCTAATTATAGTGCATTTTATTTGACCTTTCGGGGCGTGGTTTCGCGACGGTCCACTACATTATTGTGCAGGGTATGTAGTATATTTAACCAATGTAGCGTTGAGTACCGAAGATTACGGAATGAAACAGTTATATTGAGATTACCATTATTTGCATAAGTCAGAGATTATTTTCCTAGGACGACAATCAAGCCTCTATATACCCAAATAAAACATCCGAATAATTATGAGCTTATATGAGTGATAGTCACGCTTTATTTAGCATAGTGAATTGTCCACCTTTATATCTATATCTATATATCTATATACATCATGCATATTTATAAAAAGAATACACTACGGATATCGTTTTGAATCAAATTTTCCAAATGCATAGATGGGACGTTTTTTCTTCCGAAACGAACAACATTCTGCACAGGATCATTGTTCATTGAACTGAAGAAAGATTTGTATAAAGCTCCTTCAAAAAGTTTTCCATCTAATTATATCTCTAATTCTGACCAATGCAAGTCAACAACAGAAAGACTTGAAAGAAGTGTAGGACCTCATCTATTATAAAAATCCGAATGCTGTCAATTTTTCACAGCTAATGAACAATACCGACAAAGTAGTATTAACCTTTAGCATTCTGGCGGCAAGTGATTCTGCCTTTAAGACCAAGATGAGCCTGCACGGTCTACACTCAGTAAATTGTCAGTGAACACCCCTTCAAATAGTAAATGATACTGCCCAAATTAAATGATAGACCAGTCCATTCTAGATATTTAGCTGGGTTAGGGTTAATAAAACTTGGGAGAAAAACATATTATCACAAGACTCCTTGGTGGTTTATAGTAACACAGTTGTGCTTAGTGAAAATATGTTTTTCTCCCAAGTACTGCTGACTTACAAACACTTTCCCCTCACCGATGGTGGTTCTATCCATATTTTTGACGTAGAAATATACGGAATTTTGGTTGTTCTACCTAGGTATCCGCCTGTGATAAAGAATGCCTGGAGGGGCATATGGGGTCTTCCTCTACCATTAAAAGCTATATGACAAGTCATTGTGAGGTTAACGTAAAAGAACACAAAATGTATCTTACATTTCTGCTCAAAACTACAATTATAACATAAAAACATTCGAATTGTTAATAATAGTACGTACAAAGACCGTGCAAATATTATTGTGTTCAATGCACATGTAAACAGAATTTGATTTTTTTCCGCAGACGGACTTCTCACGTGCAATGATCTGGAAGGCCTTTTTCCAGAGTTATGCCAAAAGGACTATGGCGCTTCACACATTCCGTTCTTCTGAGACTCTTTGGTAGCATAACTCGAGGAAAGAACGATGTGGGCGTATATCAAGTGAATCTTAGTAAAAAGCCCCAGGTTTGTTTTTAGTCTTGTGTTTAAAACGTTAAATATATATTTTATAGTAGCCTCTAGCGTTTTTTATGCCTCAAGAACGTTTTACAAATTGACGCGTAGTGGTCCAGAATGATTAAAGTCTAGTCCGAAGTAACGGATAGTACAATTTAATTGTGCATAGATCTACTTGTATTTTATGAAATTCGTAATTTCAGTGAATATCGCATTTCAGACGAAAACTATCAAAACTTGAGGAGTCTTTCACTACTAAAATTTTGCATATGTTATTTATTGCTATGAAGCAACTGTTTCCTAATGACAAATGTATGGGGTACGCAGAGAAAACTGGTTTTATATAAATTGGATGATCAGTAACATTACATCTTTATGGAAAGCACATCGCGTCAAAAAAGGGAAAAGGTAGTCTTGCGCAACCTTTTCAACTAAAATAATTTGGGAATACAAAATAGTATCATTAAGGTATAGGTCCATGTTTCGGAGAAAAAAGTTCGAACGTCATCAAATCATAGAAAGAAAGCATTGTTTTACATGAAAATTTAACTGCGTATAAAACATTTATATAATTCTACAAAACCATTGTCAATTTACTGATATATGTATTGAATTCCAGAAAGGGACTGCATGAAGGGCCACACTTCTGGACAGTTCAGCGCCTTTAAAAACTCACCATTTTTTAAAAGCTGTTACACGTCTTCGTTTTGACGCATTTGCAATATCGTGCGAGTGTTTAAACTTTACATAACTAGGTAAAAGATCGTTTTTGACAATTGTTTACATTTATTTCTTTACAAGTGGCATTCTTATTTAAAGGGGGACAACTTAGTAAGAACATTTTAAGTATCCAACTCTGTGGGACAGAACAGTAAAACATGTATTGGACAGATAAGTTGTGTGTCAAGATGCTGTTCATTCGTTAAAAAAATCTGTTGTTTTGTGATATACTGCTAAACCTTAAATGGCAAGTCATTTGTCATTTAAATCGTTTTGATCAAAATAAATTATCTTGGGTTTTGCTTGGGATATTCTATTAATTCCAAAGTGCACTTCATTTAATACAGACATAACTGCTGCAAAATAAAAATATCGGATGCAATTAGGAATAATAAATCGAGAAACTGTTGTTTTTTTTTGTAATTTTACGATTACGGTATTTACTATAATACAGGAAACATTTTTTTTTACTGTTGCACGTAATGACATAAAATGATACCAGAAGAAAACGTGTTCAGTTCGAAATGTTAGCGAGTCGCTCTAACTTTAAAAGTAAGTAAAGCGTTTGTTTACTATAGTGTCATCCCTACTGAAGGGGCCAGCCAAGTTGGCTTATGAGACACCTACATATATTGAACAGCATTACTTCCCGATTCCTATTTCTTAATGCAAGGCACCAGACAGGTAGACAATCGGTAACCATTATTTAACAAGCTGGCGGCTCACCAGCCGGTCTCTCTTCGGTAACAAGACCTGCCTCTGACAGGGCTCGAACCTTCGACCTCCCGATTGCGGGGCAGGTATCCATTACTATCATTATTTTGTAGGGTGTTCAGTCACATGACGTTAAGCGTGCGACATAAACACTGCGTATCGATTAAGAAATTATGACGCGTGTCGATCGTATTTTCTGGTGACACCCTTGCTATTTAGAGCGGTTTGCGCTGGAATTCCTTGATCTGTTGGATAAAAATGACCAATGAAATTAAAGATAAGACTTTGCTCTACATCTTGAAGATCGGCCGGGAATTCTACGTAAGACGGCGCCAGAGTTGTGAAAATGTAAACAATTCAGATCAAGATAGAAAACATGATAACAGAGATTTTATTTTTTTGGCCAGGTAGAGTTTGAAAGGTGAATGTTTCCTCTAAAAATGGTGACAGTAAAAAATGGCGGCCATCTTTTATCGATTACGCTTGTTCGTTTATTTTGTTACTAATAATAAATTCAGTACTTGACATGTTTTAATTCCTTTTATTTAGGTGAATTAACCGTGTAAATGATTTCCCCAAGTAACATGTACGCTTCGTTTGTTTTTCAAAAATAAACAGCCGAACTCGGACAAATTTCGGATAGTGAATTTTCGACCAGGATACTTTACCCGTGTTTATTGTTCATGCCAACCGTGGTATTTGTTCTGTGATGTTACAAATTTGTTTTGTCAATCATATTTCATGGTGACTCCAACACATTTGTGTCTTGCTGTGTCTAAAATGCGGCAAATCTTTGCGTAAAAGTGTAAAACCTGTCTTTGTCTTTGACTGAATTATGTGTTGTATGTTTCAATCAAACCGAGTCTGCTATTATTCTTATTGGTTGCATTCTTTGCTTCCAATGGATCTTTTTACAGATTTTATTAACTATCACAACAGCAATCTTTAAGTGCCGTGTGGCGGCTGTATAAGGTCTCCCCGTACTTGGAGTCAGTGTTGTTAAATTTTCTGGTCCTTTGGGATCATGGAATCCATTCAACATATGTGTAACTGAGTTCCGCTTAAGCCGGTGCTAGGGGACGTGAGAGGTGTTGCACATTTCATTACCTCTCATGAACAGGCTCAATCAAACCGAGTCTGCTATTATTCTTATTGGTTGCATTCTTTGCTTCCAAGGGATCTTTTTTACAGATTTTATTATACATCATGATAAAATGAAGCAAAAATTAAATGTCATTAGTTAGAACATTTGGAGTTCAATCTGATTTATTCGTAATGCATAAATTTCAAAAGAAAATGTATGTGATTGGCTATAAATGACTCATGTCGACATGTACGGCATGAGAATTTATGTTCAGCGCCGAGTTTGTTTCAATTTGAAGTTGTTTAAGAATCGGTTATTTTTCGAAATGTTTTGTTATCGAAGAAAAGTGAAATCAGACAGGTAAGCGTTTCTTGCTTTCCTAAACCAGGCAAAGAACTCAGTTGTGTATCAAGTACCTTATTATATTTTTTTAGTAAATGATAAATGTAAATTCATTAGGACCAACTCATTAAGCATAGATATTGTATTCAAATGTCTTTCATCATGAAAATTGATTTTACAAGTACTCCAAACACATTGTTTCTTTCCTGGTTTATATGTCGTGTTATAAACTTTTAAAGTTCATCATTTATTAATAGTAAGATTGGTGAGATGATTATTAATTTGATTTTAATTAGCTTTCATTTTCATATAAAGTAATTATTGATTTTTAATTATAAATAAATTATAATTCAGTTTCAATAAAATAATAACACTTAAACTATACGGGTTTGCTGATGTGCTGGTCATTTCGAACAACAAAAGTTTGCTACAGTGGAAATACCATGGTGGAGGAGCCGGTTATAGTGGTGGTTTGCTTTGTGGAACACTGTGTTTTATCCAGGTGTTTCCTTCGTAAACTGCCATTAAAAGCCGATAATGCTGCAACTGCCAATCAACTGCTGAGTATAATGAAATACCGATATTGTATTCAAATGTCTTTCATCATGAAAATTGATTTTACAAGTACTCCAAACACATTGTTTCTTTCCTGGTTTATATGTCGTGTTATAAACTTTTAAAGTTCATCATTTATTAATAGTAAGATTGGTGAGATGATTATTAATTTGATTTTAATTAGCTTTCATTTTCATATAAAGTAATTATTGATTTTTAATTATAAATAAATTATAATTCAGTTTCAATAAAATAATAACACTTAAACTATACGGGTTTGCTGATGTGCTGGTCATTTCGAACAACAAAAGTTTGCTACAGTGGAAATACCATGGTGGAGGAGCCGGTTATAGTGGTGGTTTGCTTTGTGGAACACTGTGTTTTATCCAGGTGTTTCCTTCGTAAACTGCCATTAAAAGCCGATAATGCTGCAACTGCCAATCAACTGCTGAGTATAATGAAATACCGATTTTTAAAACACCAATTATTATTAATTGATTTAGGGTTGAACGTTACGTAATATAACACATTTTGACTTTATTCTATGCCTGTTTTTTAATATGCTACACACTCTCCTTTTATTTTCAATATTCATCATGGCGACGTCTGACTCGTGTCTTCAGCCAGAGACGGCTCATTTTACAGTTCAAAAATTTAGAGAGCAATCAACCACTGTTGCGAAACTGTCTGAAAAATTAATAGAAGCTCAAACAAAACTGTCAAAACACAATACAAGAAATATAAATAAAACATTGAAGAGAAGGGATGAATCTACAGAGTCACTAAAAATTAAAATGAAAGAAATTGAAACTGAAAATAACCGACTTAAAGTTGAATTAACTGATCAAAATGAAGCCCTTCAGGTTGAAGCTGAATAGGTATCTTCCGTTAAATTACAAAACAGGCAACTGCAAAAGAATATATCAAGTCTGCGACTGCAAATTCAATCACTGAAACATAAGACATCAGAAATCAAATCAAATCATGATGAAAGAATTATGCAGTATGAATTTGATATTCAAAACAAACTAAAGAAATCAATCAGTTGAAAGTGTTGTTTAGGTGTTAGAGACATTTTGTGAGGAGAAATACACAAATGAGGTTCGGGAGTGTTGCAAGTCGTTACTTGCTAAGTGCAATGTACGTTTAAACAAGCTGCCAAATATTATTAAAACTTTATTGTTAGCTTTCACAGGTAAAGTTCCAGTAAAGCACTTCTGAGTTGGATGATAGCAGAGGCAAAGGTTGTGGCCTCACGACAAGTTGCTGAAGCAATGTTAGCAGACTTTGATCCGTTGTCGAAAATAGGCAATGTTTTGCACCAAGATGCAACCATCAAATTTCACTAGCACTTTGAAGGTGCGCAAGTAACTTAAAAAGTGGTAAGACAATGTCTATTGGTCTTAAAGAAGTTTCTGGAGGTGACGGTCAAACATATACTGACGCATTTCGAGATATGATTAATGATCTGGCACAGTCCCTTGGCAAAGGAAAGGAAGAAAATAAAGCAAAATTAATCTGTTCCATTAAAAGTTTCATGAGCGACCAATGTGCTACCAATAATGTATTTAATCAAAACATTGAAACAATTAGAAATACACGCATACCTGCATTCATTGAAAATGATGAAAGCATGTCCGATCAAAAGAAAAGCTCAATATCTGAAATGGGACATTTTTCATGCAGGCTGCATCTGTTAGCGAACTTTGGCACTGAGGCAAACAAGGCACTTGCTAGTTTTGAACAGATTGTTTGTGATGGCAAAAATCCCCCTTAATTTAATTCTACTCTACTGAAAGTGGTTCTATAAGACTTGCACGCACAGCAGCCAAAGCTTTCTCTCAAAGAGGTTCAGACAAAGCTGGGGTGCAAGGTTATTTCAATACATTTCTAAAAGGCAAAGAAGAAGAAAACAACCTTGTTACTTTTCATGGTCACCGAATAAATGTTGTATTACATGACTGTGCAGCTGTGTTTTATCACGCAATCACATCAAAACATTCATAGACGACTGGCCAGACCCGAATGGACTATTAAAGTCAGTTGCATTTGATGTTAATAGTAGGGTGACTTTCTGGCTTTAAAAAATATGAACCTGGACCCCCCTGTACAACAATATAAGTTATATACCAAAATGTTCGTAGAAGTCTGAAGTTTATGTAACTACCGGCATAAATCGGCATAAATGGTGGCGTTCTGAGAAATCCAAGATGGCGTCCAAGATGGCCGCCAAAAATAAAAAATATCATTTTTTTCAGCTTTGTGGACCCAAGTGTTGCACTTAATGATTTGAATTATGTTTTATGTCTTTATATGCACGGATACACATTGGAATTACATTATTTAGTTGTTTTTTATATATATTTCTGTAAATTTTGCAAAAAAGAAGAAAATTGTTCCCTCTGAATTGGTTAAATTTAGGGTATTGGGTGCTATTTTTAACAGCAGGTAAAAGGATATGACAAAATGTACATGTATTTATGCTCAGATATGAAATGTAACATTCAGATAATAAAAATATATACACAGAGTTAGAAAAAAAATAGATTTTTTTAATTCATAAGCTTTTATAAGTGGGTGGGGTAATTTGACATGAATTTTAGAAATAAATGTAAATGGTTAATATGACTAGAAACTGACATTTCCTATCAACTCCAAGCACTGCTTGTATATATAATGTTAAAACATGTTATATTTGAGCAAGAAGAATGTGTAAACTGATATGTAGAATCCAAGGTGGCTTTCAAAATGGCCACCTATTTCACTGAAAATAGCCAGACTTATTATGTATGATCTTTTCTGACTTAAGTCAACTTTTCTTAAACTACACATTTTTTTATTGTAATAAACACAGTCAGCGTTTAATTAGAGCTTACATCTGTTTTACTTCAAATATTTACCTACCAGTATTTATGGAACAAACTAGGCTGTGCCTTGTTTGATTAAGAGTAACTCATTTGGTTGTCGTCTATAAAATAACACGAAGAATAGCTGATCATTGGGAATGGAAGAAACTGGTATGTAAGATTGATCTTATATGTCCATATCTGTTTCATTTACTATCATTTTAACACTTATTTTGTTGCTGCAACAAATTTTGTTGGTTACCAATAGTATTTTGGGGTAGGACCAAATTGTTGAGGTACAAATAGCCATATCACTGGTTAATGTTTGGAAGCGGGAACATTCAAATGAATAAATATAAACAATGTAGAAATACATAAAATTACATACTAATAAAGTCTAAAAAGGGTAAATCTAGAAGAAAATATTTTATAATTATTGTTCCTGATAAATTTTATAATGATACACAATGTCAATGTAATAAAATATTGAAACCCAGAATGCAAATAGTGCATGACCATGTCAAATTTATAAATTTAATAAACAAGAATCAATTAAATCATGGGGTTAAAACGAGTCGAGTAGACAAGTCCAAAAAACTTCCATGAACTATTTGTACAACTGAATAATGTTCAGGACAATGATTTTGTTAATTCAAAGGCTGTCAGTATAAATGGAGAGGAAATGTATTTAAGACTGTTGGCCATCAGTGCCCCCAAGAAAGTACCACTTATACGAGTCCTTTCATTTGAAAATGCTCCTGTACCACTTAGTTTGTTTTCTGATGATGGAGACATGATGTCAACGAAGAAGTCTGATTTTGGTGAGAAGCTAGAGAAACTTGCTGGTTCTGATTTCATTATCTCAAGTGTTTCTGAGCCTGACTGTATTGTTTTTGATGCTATGGCTATTGTTCAAATGCTACAACCTTCTAAAGATCAAAAACAGACATACATTCAGATGGCCTCTGGGTTTTGGAGCTATATCTTTAAAAGCAGTTTGCATTGTAAACAGATGCATGTTGTCTTTGACCGATATTTGACAGATAGCTTGAAGTCCAAGACACGCAGGAAACGTGGTAACACTAGTACCACTGCGCCAGTTGCTATGTTGATGAATATGTTGATTTCTGACTGGAAGAAAGTCTTGACTAGGAGCAAAAGCAAGAATGAGTTAATAAAGCTGTATACAAGATATTTGACAGAAAATTGTCATAATCTGTTTGAGACAGATAAAGTTATTTTTGTTTCAGGTGGTATGGATAAAAAAATCCTACGAGTCTGTTTTAGTGCTGTTTCTTTTGTTTATCAAATGGAATCAAGTCAGGAAGAAGCTGATGGTAGGATGATATTACACTTGGCATATACATCCAGTCTTGGCACCAGGAAAGCCGTTGTTAAGAGGTGTTGCACATTTCATTATCTCTCATGAACAGTCTCAATTAAACCGAGTCTGCTATTATTATTCTTGGTTGCATTCTTTGCTTTCAAAGGATCTTTTTACAGATTTTATTAGTCCAGAAACAGACGTTTTGGTTCTGTTAACTCTTCACACCAGTAGTCTTGGTATTGACACAATCTTTCTCAAAACTGGTCGAAGATCTACACATACTGACCTTACCAGATATATACCAATCCATGTAGTGGTTGCGAAGTTGTCGCCAGCCCAACAGGATATCTTGTTACCTGTATACTGTGTTATAGGATGTGACACTTGTTCCTCAATGTATGGTGTGGGTAAAACGAAGGCATTCTAGGTTCTGCTAAAATATGCAGAACAACTTCTTTATCTCTCCAGTCTTGGTAGTGCACCATGTTTGTCTTTCAAGTCTAAGTCTGCTGCCACTGCTTTTGTGGGGTACCTTTATGGGTCTTCAAATTGTCTTTTTTTAATTCCTTGCGTTCAAGTATCGTTCTCGAAAAGAAGCGGGTAAAACCAAGAAAGCTACCACCAACTGACGACAGCTTTATGTTGCATTTACTCCGCTGTACGTATCAGATACTAATTTAGAGAAATGCAGCAAATAAAGATTTTAGTTTGCTAATCCAAGCCGATTTTGGTTTCATGGTTCATCCAGATACTGGTCTATAGAGTCCACACATCATGTCTCAGCCTGCAGCAGCACCCGAACTCCAAAGTGACCTAGTGTGTCTCTGTAAAGACTTTTGCTCTGGTAACTGCATTTGCACAAGAAATGAGCAGCCATGTACACATGCCTGTGAATGTAAAGGCTGCATTGACAACACAGATAAATGCCAAAACGTGTTTACAATATTAGCTTTTGATGCAACTAATGACTATTAGACTTATAAAATAAAACTGTCCCTTGCAGTCTTATCCTACTGTTTACAGTTAAAGCAAACTTTAAGTTTGCCATTTATCTAACTTTGTGTTATTCAGTTACACTACATTACATGTAGTCAGTAATACATTTCTACAGAACTGAAGTATATCCAAACTTCGATGAATTCATTTTGTTTTAAGCAAATATAGATTTGTCGCGATTGTTTTGGATTAAAGAAAGGTTACATAAATTTTATAACCTTAGAAATATCACAAGGGGCGTGTATCAATAAATCGATACACCAGTACGGTACTGTAAAGTTACAAGAGGGTCATGATGGCCCTATATCGTTCACCAGAGTTAATATGGCCTACTGACCTAGTTTTGAACCCAAAAGACCCAGTTTCGGACTTAATCTAAAGATCATCAAGACAAACATTCTGACTAAGTTTCATATAGATTGAGGCAAAACTGTTGCCTTTAGAGTGTTCACAAACTTTTCCTTTGATTTGACCATGTGACCTAGTTTTTGACCCCAAATGACCCAAATTAAAACTAGACCTAGAAATCATCAAGACAAACATTCTGACCAAGTTTCATAAAGATTGAGTTACAACTGTGGTCTATAGAGTGTTCACAAACTTTTCCTTTAATCTAGCCTACTGACCTAGTTTTTGACCCCACACAACCCAGAATCGAACTTGACCTAGAAATTGTTAAGAGAAACATTCTGATCAAGTTTCACAAGCTGGGTCTGACTCAATATGACCAAGATTTGAACGTGACCTAGAAATCATCAAGACCAAGTTTCATAAAGATTGGGTCACAACTTTGGCCTCTAGAGTGTTCTAGCTTTTCCTTTGATCTGGCCTAGTGACCTAGTTTTTAACCCCACATAACCCAGTTTCAAACTTGACCTAAAAATTATCAAGACAAACATTCTGACCAAGTTTCATAAAGATTGAATCAAAATTGTGGCCTCTAAAGTGTTCACAAGCTTTTCCTTTGATTTGACCAGGTGACCTAGTTTTGACCCCACATAATCCTGATTCGAATCTGACCGAGACAAACATTCTGACTAAGTTTCAAAAAGATTAAATCGCAACTTAGGCCTCCAGGGTGTTCCCAAGCTTTTCCTTTGATCTTGCCTACTGACCTAGTTTTTGACCCAACATGACCCAAATTCGAACTTGGCCTAGAAATTATCAAGACAAACATTCTGATCAAGTTTCATAAATATTGGGTCACAACTGTGGCCTCTAGTGTCCACAAGCTTTTCCTTTGATCTGGCCTACTGACCTAGTTTAGACCCCACATGACCCAGTTTCGAACTTGACTTAGAAATCATCAAGCCTACATTATATTCTGACCAAGTTTCATAAAGACTGGGTCACAAATGTGGCCTCTAGAGTGTTCACAAGGCAAACGTTGTCGGACGACGCAAGACGGACGCCGGACAATGACCGCTCACGATAGAGTACTTTGAGCACTTTGTGTTCTGGTGAGCTAAAAAACGCATGTCAGAGTACCCCATTCGTTTATAAAAGCTTTTAAAAGTATATTTAATATCTGTTTTCTATCCAAAATGAATAAATATGAATAAATTCTGTTTAATACAATATGTTTTGTTACTTTTATGTCATTTAGTCCAATTGCCACTCATATGAATGAAATTTAGCCTTATATTGGACCATTTTCAGTGTAAGTGGCAGCCATTTTGGAAGCCATCTTTGATTTTCGCTTTTAGATAGTACATTCTTTTAGCCTAAATATAGCATGATTGCAATATACTATGCACACAGAGCAATCAAAGCTAAAGGTAAAGTTTAATAAATAGTTAAAAAATATAAAATGTAACGATGTACGCATTTATATCTAAAACGCATGCAAAATTACCCCACCCACTTATGAAAGCTTATGGATTCAAGTATTTAACCTCTTTTCTTATGTCATGTAACTATTTTTATTACCTGAAGGTTACAGTTGATTTCCATGCACAAATCTATTCAAATTTCGTAAACAGACCTTTGTTCTGCTGTTAAAAACGCCACCCCATACCCTAAATTTAACCATTTTGTGGGAACATTTTGTCTATTTTTTGGCAATATTAATGGAAAATTCACGAAATTTACCAATAAATGGTCATATCAATGTGTATTCTTGTATATTTAAGACATAAAAATTAATTAAAATCATTATGTGCAATATAGGGGTCCACAAAATTGCAAAAAAAATATTTTGAATTTTTGGCGGCCATCTTGGACGCCATCTTGGATTTCTCAGAATGCCACCACTTATGCCAATTTATGCCGGTAGTTTCTGAAACTTCAGTCTATTACGAACATTTTGGTATATAACTTATCTTGTTGCACAGTGGGGTCCGGGTAACTTTAAAAATAGAGCCCTTTTGACTCGATTGTCACCCTACTATAAGGAACCAGATTTTCTTGCTGGCTGCCGCGCAATGGGAATACTTGTCAAACTGGTAACTGGGCCATGGTGGCGTATCTTAGAACAAGACGGCTCCATCTTGTCTTTGAATGGTGACTTAAACCAAATGAGAGTAACTCTTTCTAACTGGGCTCAGGATGGAAATTTGCCATTGTCTGGTAAAGTGATGTTCAACACAGCTCATGTTGATGTAAAAAAAGATAAACTGTATGACTGTTTGTTTGCTAGTGACAACCCAGGATTTGATGCTCTTACTGTTTTGGCTCTTGAACTATTGTCGGCACAGCTGCTCATTCTCTTGGAGCATCAAGCAGAAACACAGCTTCCGGAGGGCGAGTATTGGGATCCTAAACCAGATACTGAGAAATTTGCATCAAATTTGCAGATATGGCAGTACTAGATAACCTCCTAAGGGTAAAACCAGACTCTTCAGAACTGACATTGGAAGCAATTATTGTTTGCACCAAAAACAAGCCATTTTCCTGGTTAAGATCTCTAGATGAAATGCCAAGAAATAAAATATTAAATGAGGCACGGGAATTAGCCCGCAGTGTGAGAAAAACTTTTCAAGAAAGAAAACTAAAGCTTGAAGAAAATATGAAAAAGAAGCTGGCAGAAAAACGAAGTAATGTCCGACAGAAAAAGAAAAAGACCATAACATAAAGGTATCTCTTAGTAGGGACATTGCACAGTACGGCGGACCATGGGGTTTGAAAGAACTAAACAATGCTGAACAAAACACGCCAACGGATCAATTTAGAAAGGCTCTATTGACGCAAATTAAATTTCATAAACTTGTCTTACATTCCAAAGGCAGAAAAGAACTTTTTCAAGAGTCTGTTAAAAAATCTAAGTACCCAGAAAAACAACTGGCACAAAATCTGAAAGAAATAATTGAACTGAATGATAATGAAACGGAAGAAACAAACACAAGTCTACAGTATAAAGACATTGAACTATCGCGACAACAATTAAATGTAAAGAAAAAAGAACTAACTGAGCTTTTGTTTAAAGCCAGAGAAAAAAGAAGGATCGAACAACAGAAGAAGTGTCTGCCTGACTACTTACTGGATCCAGATAAATTAATTGGAAAAAATTAAACATAAATGTATTGAAATGGCGAGGAAAGTTGGTTTGATGCTGTTGTACGTGGAATAAAAGAAAAAAAAAAGAAAATTCACAAAAAACAATACAATGTCGTTTATGAAGAAGACCCTGATAATGTGTGGTATTTTCCACTTTTAACAGACTTGAAGAATGGTGACCTTATCATTATGTGACATGTCTGTATTTCAAACAGAAATGAAAGTGTTTTCATTCAGGTCTTCCCACAGCATGGCTTAAATTAAGGAGTTCATTTATTTTTACCCCCACTTGCGTTAAAGTTTGGCCTGAAAACCTAAACTTAGATATAAATATCAAAATATATATGCTCAAGTATAACTTGATTTATTGTATGACTTACTATATTCATGCACTGTGATTGGTCTACTGTTAGTCACATGACCCTGTATATCAAGGGATATTCACTTATCGCATGACTTAGGGTCTCGCGTTAGGTGAATATCTCGCAACGTTGCTTTTGATAGGACGTTGGCTTTGTGTGTTTATGATGACGTTAGACATACTTGCGTACTCGTCAACGCTATTTTTGCACTATTTTAACGTTTCATCCCTTATTGACGCATAAAACTGCATTGTAGCAATGTTCACTTTGGTCATACAATAAAACAAATACTGACTGATGATTTCAGTGAATATCCAAATCTATGGACCTGATGTATGTGATATTCACCTCGGCGTCGGTGAATATCACATACATCAGGTCCATAGATTTGGATATTCACCAAAATCATCAGTCAATATTTGCAAAGTATAATTCAACATAGAATATGATAAAGCATATTTGAGCCACGTCATGGGAAAACCAGCTTTATGGGAATTGTAACCAGAATGGACCCAGATCAGCCTGCACATTTGTGAAGTCTCATCATACTGTTCGCCATTCAGTCAGTATAGGTATCATGAAACGTTCAGCGAACAGTATGGATCCTGATCAGACTGCAGGGATGTGCAGGCTGATCTGGATCCATACTGGTCGCAATCGCAATAAGGCTGGTTTTCGCATGACGCGGCTCATTTCTGAAAATATTATTGTAAAAAAATTACTAATCTTGTCTGCAGTAAAAGCCCGATTATTTGGCAAAGCGTAACTTTGGCGGCCATCTTGGTGGCCATTTTGTTTTACAAGCAACATTTTTAAGGGAGTAGTCATAATTGTATGAGGAGCATTTTAACCTTTCATAAATTGTATAGGTTTATACTATTTTATTGCAAAAGAAATCGTCTGCAGTAAATGTCTATTTATTTGGGATAATTGTAATTTTGGCGGCCATCTTGGCGGCCATTTTGTTTTACAGAAATATTTTTATGAAATTTGTCATAATTGAATGGCAGACATTATAACCTGGCAGAAAATGCACAGGTTTATATACTATTTTATTGCAAAAAAAATATTTTGTCGGCAGTAAATGTCTTATTATCAGCATAGCGGTAATTTTGGCGGCCATCTTGGCGGCCATTCTGTTTTACAGCCAATAGTTTGTATAAAAATTTTCATAATTATATAGCAGACATTATTATCTTTAAGAAAATATATGGGTTTATACTATTTTATTACAAAAATATATGTTGTCAACAGTAAATGTCTAAGCATTTGGCATAGCAGTAGTTTTGGCGGCCGTCTTGGTGGCCGTTTTGTTTTACAGACAACATTTTTTAAGAAATTTGTCATAATTGTGTGGCGGATTTGATAACCTTTCAGAAAATGTATAGTTTTATACTATTTTAAATTAATTAATACACTAATAAATGTAAATATTGCAAGAAATAGTACTTTCCATGTCAAACGGTGCCATTTATTAGCCTATTAATTTTTTTTTTTATTTATTTAACGTCGCACCGACACATGATAGGTCGTATGGCGACTTTCCAGCTTTAATGGTGGAGGACGACCCCAGGTGCCCCTCCGTGCATTATTTCATCACGAGCGGGAACCTGGGTAGAACCACCGACCTTCCGTAAGCCAGCTAGATGGCTTCCTCACATGAAGAATTCAACTCCTCGAGTGAGGCTCGAACCCCTCACTCGAACCCACATCGATGAGGGGCAAGTGATTTGAAGACAGCGACTTTAACCACTCGGCCACGGAGGCCCCTATTAGCCTATTAAAGACTATAATTATAAATGTATAATATAAAATGTATCATATTTTGGTGCACGGTCATGAGCTTTGAAGTCCAGTATCTCAGTTTTTACTGGACAAATTCTGATGAAATAAAAAAAAAGTGTTCTTCTTGTTATTCCGTGTTCGTCATGTTTCTGCTATTTTTTAAGTGTTCCAAGCAAACCCCCTTACATGCCTGAACACCCGTCATTAGGCCACCGCAGCTCGATATATTTACTTTTTACATATCAAATTATTTTTGCGACGACAGTTTGTAGTTTAAATGATTCTTTATTATTAAATATGTTAGATATTCTCTCACATTTTAAATTATACTGCAGTAAATGTTTACATGATGCGCATGATATAAGGTACCGGGAAAGCAACATTAAAAAATCTCAGATCACAGTATTTCTTTAACGTTACAAATAACAAATTGAATGTTTGACCTTTAAAACGTATCTCAAAAGAATCTAAATTTAAAAAAAAAACAAATTCTAACACGACCCGATTTGTTTTCCTATTAAACAAAGAAGGCTACAAATTGTGTGTTATTATTCAACAATTCATTTTTCTGACGTCACAATTATTACGTGATAGCCTTAGACGGCAAAGCGACGCCCTGGAAAAGAATTCAACAGAAATAAGGCACTCATTTGATAGATATCGTCAAGGACGTACATAATAATCCTTGATAACGAGTTAGAATTGAAATAATATATCTCAAACGTACGGCAATGCATTAAAGCCGGACCGTGTCATATTACATGAGCGATAGTGAGCAACAAATAAAATAGCCAGCTTTAAAATACTTATAAAACAAAGCTTGATATATCGTTTCAGAAGAAAATGCGTTCTTTCAATGTAGCATAACATGCAATATTATTGTACAGTAGAAAAAAGACACAACTGACAAAAACTGAAATTACACGTTCTTCATCTTGCAAAATGTAAAAGCACAAAATCTATTTTAAGCTAAATGCTGCATTCAAATGTGATTCTTTTAAATAGTCATCCCATTTTTAAAAATCTATGCCCGTGTGTGTCGGTTTACAATTGTATCCCGGTCCACTACTGTTATATTTCCTGGTCCGTTGGTATATTTGTCGAGTCTATTGCCTTCATCTATATAAAAAAAAATCCCACTTAAGCTGGTAATAGAATCGTGATAGTATCGCACGTTCCATTACCTCAACTGGAAGTCAAACAGTAAGCTATCATAAAGAGCGCTATAAAAATCTGGTAAATAATAATAATAATAATAATAATAATAATAATCATACTGCTTTAATAAATTACTCCACATTTTGTGTTCAATAGTATCTTTCTGCATAAGGGCATATCTACCTAGTTCGTATCTAAACAGGTTCATTTGAGACCGTTGAATTAAGTTACACTTTGCATGTAATACTTACCGTTACTCCAAAGTTATTTTCATCAATAAATGTTCCAGTGTAACGACTACTGCAACAAATTTCTAAGCCAAAAAAAAATGTAATTCAAGCAGTAACTATTGGTCTTGAAAGCTTTTTCCCATTTAGATGTGGTGTTCAAAAGATAAATTCTTTGAAAAATGTGTCTGTAGCATGGATTTAGTTATTTGAACAGTTCAAGTACATATCGAGGGCTATAAAACTGCATACATGTCAGTACAGAACGCAACTAAGAAACATAATAGCAGACTCGAGTCCTATCATGAGCGGTAATGAGATATGGACCTGATTTAACCATATTTTATTGCTCATATATACATGCAAGTAGATACATAGAATTACAAAAATACAAAAGCAAATGGGTTGGGCAACAAGTTCTAACAACATTACATTAAACCCTTCCCAGATATGCACCTGCTTATAATAAGAGGAATTCTATAATAGGAAAATCAATGTATGAGCCAGAAAATTAAACAACACTTAGTCTAAGAGCGGGAAGGCTTTTTACAGTCGCAACATGGCACTCTAACACTGCTGTCAACAACGCATCCAAGCAACATAATAGCAGACTCGGCTTAATTGAGTGTGTTTATGGCAGGTAAGAAATGTGCAACACCCCTCATGCCCCCTTGCAACGGCTAAAAGGGATTCGTCTATAGTAAAATTTTACAGTCACCACACTTAGGGACTGCTGTTGTACTGAAGAATAGCGTCTCCGGTTAACACAGCTCGTCCGCTAAGCTCTATTGGGATAGCAAAAATCTGCGGATGATCGGGTCATGAGGTCGGCTTTTTGGCTAGCACTATGTTCTTCGCGACGATTTGAATAGGAGTTATTCCCCAACTCTGAATTGTATGGAAAAGTTGGCAGCTAATGAAATTCTTATGAAAAACGGCATTAAACCAAAAACAATCATACACATTTTAGCTTACACTTAATGGGGAACACAAAAGTTTATTATACACTATCAAACATTAAGAGCTAGTATTATTAATTGATTAATCACTTCAAATCGCTTGCCCCTCATCGATGTGGGTTCGCGCCTCACTCGGGGCGTTGAATTCTCGATGTGAGGAAGCCATCCAGCTGGCTTACGAAAGGTCGGCGGTTCTACCCAGGTGCCCGCTCGTGATGAAATAATGCACGGAGGGACACCTGGGGTCGTCCTCCACCATCAAAGCTAGAAAGTCGCCATATGACCTAAATTGTGTCGGTGCGACGTTAAACCCAACAACAACAACAAAAAAAAAACCAACAAAAAAACTGTCCGTTTGCTTAACCTTTTTTAGCAGTCTGATTGCTGTGAGGCGGCCTTAAATGTTCTGGTCCTTTGAGATCATGGAGTCCATTTTATATCTATTTAATATAATTCCACTTTAGGATGTTGCATTTTAATACTAGTACCTCTCATAAACAGATTCGGTCATTTGTTTTAGTATTTTGTAAATTATTGAATAATGTTAATTTTTGATAATGAATATTTACTTAGCTTTTGTTAATAATGTAAATTGTATAAGATATAATTGTCTTTTTTTCGGGAGTAATGTATATAAATCAGTAAGAATTGCGTCACCTTTATTGAAACACACTAACCATAAAAAAGTTATCCGTGAATGCTTATTCATTCAAATATCTCTAAATTAATTCAAACGTTTTGATTGGATTAATCGGGACGTTAATACATCTGGAGACCCCTTGTTTATCATTTTCAGCTAGTGCTTTAGCAACTGGTTATAGCTCTAAATCAACTACCAAGTTTCAACCTCGTGTGGGCAATTGAGGACTACCGTTTTAAACAACAAAAACAAGAGCAACGGATTTTAGAATAATTATGAACTTTATATTCACATTCGAAATATTCGGAATCACTCCGCTCTAGGGTTAGGGTTTGGGTTAGGTTTAAAATTGGCCCCACCTTGGGGCAAACTTAGTTTTACATAGAGTTGTATAGGGAAAAACTTTAAAGAATCTTCTTGTCTTGAACCACAATGCACAGAGCTTAGATATTTGGCATGTTGTCTGGTGGACCTCTACCAACATTGTTCAAATCATGACCGGTCTATGCACAATGAAATGTTGATTCGTCAGGTGTATCGGTTAAAATATCGCTCAATAAACACTGGCTGTCAGACCTTTCAGGACTTCGGTGCCGAAACCAATAGCAGTACTGATAAAAAAGGTGATAAGTTTTTTTTATTTCTGAACAAAACTTGAATATGTGTAAGCACTCATTTTATCGGATTATTTCTCGTCCCGTCATCATGCGTTCAATTCGTTTTCATAAAAAGTGGTTTTCGAAATTTTCGGGAATTGATGGCGAAACATGTTTACTTTGTATTATAGGATTTTTTTCTTGAGTTCATGCATGTGTTAATCCTACCTAGCACGTATACATTAGACATATAACCCCGGGGCTTTATTTAATGTGTCTGCTATTCGGGATATAATGAGAGAATGAAAAATTAATATGCAGATGATATTTGTTTGTTTCAGTATAACATCGAAATGTGTTTCACCAAGTGAATACCAGATGCAATGTTTGCACGAGAATTGCATGTTAAATACGGCGTTTAATTTTATTTACATGCAACAAATATATTGATTGTTTCGTTTTATTTGTTAAAGTTGTTTTTTCAATGGTTTCAACACATTATAACACAACAATGTCAGAACATCACAGTATTTATGAAAGTAAAATCATTTTATTTTATGCTTATTGGTGAAAAACTGGAAAATTGCAGTGAGATATAAATCGATATCACCCACAGTTGTTGTTGTTGCCGGACTACTTTTTCTGAAATGTAAACAAAACTGGATTACTTCCCTTGCCAATATGACGTTGTCAGTAACCTCCCTTGAATAGCATCTATAGTAACAGATAGTCAAGGATGGATTTCCTTAATAAAGATGGAAATTTGGATGAAGGGTTATTGGACTTACTATTTGATGAAAATATGGTGGAAAACTTAGATGATTTTCCTACTGTGGAGATAGATTTTAAAGTTTTAACTGAAGCTCCCTCTACAGCACCAAGCAACAAGTTTAAAGCTGTACCAGCTGAGGATGTAGAGAATTTCCTAGAAACAAACCAAAACAAAAACACAAAAAGGAAAACAACAGGTGACATAAACCTGTTTCAGTCATTTTTACAGTCAAAAGTGAGCATAGAAACCTGGAATTTATTCCACCAGATCTATTGAACCAATATCTAAGTGAATTTCTACTGTCCGTGACAAAGAAAGATGGCTCTGAATATGAGCCAACTACACTGAGGGGTCTAATGGGTTCAGTTGATAGGCATTTAAGGTCTAAAACTACCAGTATTCTGTTATGTCAAGTACTGAATTTGCCAGGTCCAGGCAAGTGTTAAAAACTAAACAAAAACACCTAAAAAGCCTAGGGAAAGGCAATAAGTCAAAAGCTGCCGATCCTTTAGATGAGGAACTGATAGAAAAATTCCACGAATGTGGTACACTAGGTGATACAAATCCAGAATCCCTCATTCATTCCATGTGGATGATTTGTACTCTGCATTTTGGCATGAGAACAGGGCAAGAGGCATATAATCTCAGATGGGGCGATATCCAATTGAAAGAGGATTCACTGGGGGGGGGGGGGGGGGGGGGTATCTTATTTACGACACAGAGCGGCAAACAAAGACGAGAACTGGAACCAATGTGCGTGATACGAGGTAATTAAAACACAGAAAAACTATCGTGAAAAAATTCACCTGTCTCCCTATTGATTTAATTCATAATTACACTAACAATGTATTTTAGTTTTTATTCTATGTTATGTTGACGTCACGTAAACGTGATATTTAGCGCCATGTACGCAACAACAAAAAGCGCTTTCGAATTTCATTAAATATTTTACTTAATAACATGTTTTAAACGAAATGTCACATTGCACAAATGATTTTATCAATTTATACACCTACTGAATTAGTTATTCGCTTTGCTGAATAATTCGCAATAATTTTTGCTTGAACTGAATTCTGTATTACCGTTTCCACTATATATTATTTCTTAATTAAATGGCATTTAATCAATCCTATGACCTCAAAATGTCAAATGTTATAGAATTAAAAAATAATACTGTAAAATCATTTAGTTTGGTAGGCATGAAATTTCGTGGTTAGGGTAAAAATGACAATTTCGTGGGGATCTGATATGATGATTTCAGCTTTTGATCGTAAATTGAATGGGAATTTTACTTGTTCATTGGGATTAAATTTCGTGTTTTGACTTGACCATGAATATAAATGACTGCACAGTATCATCAATTTTTTTTCTAAAAAAAATCAACAGACATGTAAATATGATATAATTAAAAAAGATTGTTAATATTTCTTTAAACATTGTTAAATATGCAAATTTTATCATAAGTTCCTTTAAAAATACTGCAGATTAAATAAACCCAGAGCATACGCTGTAGCAGATCCGCAGAAAGACCCAGTACATTTGTTTAAAACGTACTCAAGTAAGAGGCCTGATGAAATGAAAGATCCGGACAGTCCGTTTTTCCTTTCTGTGGCAAATAAGGCACCACAAAATATGCAAGCTTGGTACAAAAAAGAAGGCATGGGCATAAACAGGATCTACGGAATCATGAAGGAAATGAAAACTGCAGCCAATGTTGAGTTTGACAAAAGAATTACTCCTTACAGGTATTAAAAAATATTACGAAAGTAAAAAAATTTGGTTTTTCGTTTATAAATGTGTTTTTAATAATTAAATTGTTGCCATGGTTAATAGTGACGATACTCGATAAATCACCCAAACGAGACAAATATCCTCTGTTATTGCTCTAAAAATTTAAGTACTCGTTCATTGTGAATATCAGGCATGTCCTGACCAGGACTTGAACCTGGGACCTCCCTAAAATGCATGTTTACTCAATTTTAGGATGCTCTACCAACTGAGCTACCAGGAAACCTAATATTCACAACCATGGTCATTAATTTGTCTTGTCAAATATCATACTATGTCAAACACATATTCCTTTTTTTCAGTATAAACACTGTAGAGGATATTTGTCTGATCATTAAAGATGATCAGATCTGAACCAAACTTCACAACTCAGATTTTTACATTTGAGCCAATATTACAGTAACATCAATACCAAATAATAAAATATTAATTCTATGTACTTTCTCGCACAAATGTAGATCCATTGTATTTATACAAATAAAATTTAAAAAAGGCTGTTTCAAAATCTGCTGACATAAAAAAAATATATTTATTTATTTTTCAGTGTCCGAAAGCATCTTATTCAAAAACTCAACGACAAGGGGATTCCATCGCATCACATAATGCAAATTTCAGGTCATAAAAATGTGAATTCCTTGAATAATTATAGCAAACTAAACCCGGGTCAAAGTAAAGACATTTCAGATATTTTGGCAAACACAACTGGCATTCCTGATTCAAATGAGAGGCGTGTTGTACCACTTGGTCCATTAAACACAACAAATCAAGAAATGAACATACCTGCCAGTGCCAGTTCCAGTCTGCATCGAAGTGTCGGGTTTGAGCATCAACAACTGCCTATGCTGGCATACAGTACATTCAATGGTCCTGTAACCTTCAAGTTTGACAACACCTCTTCAAGAACAATGCATCAGACTGCAGTATCACACTCACAGTACCACGGAAATGCGGGAAATCACGAGCAAACTTCAATTAGCAATATGGCTTCTCCGGTTTCTTCGCCACAGCCAAGAAGGTGGAAACGCATTCGCTGTATATCATCTTCAAGCGACAGTGAATAATTCGTTCACAAAATTCAGACAATATCATGTTCCGTAAAACAGTGCCATACTCACAACGTGTTCGAAATTTTCTTTAAAAGTTTAGTCAAAATTTACCAGTGTTTACGTGACATTTTTCCGAGTTTTTATGTTCATTTTCTCTTGATCCATGACTCTTATTGTATCAGTATGATTATTTAAATTTGATAAACACTATATTATTAAATAAAGAATGTTTTAAATTTAAATAAATCCTTTTCCATCGATTTTTCGTTTTCTGACTGAAATATCGTGTGTCAATTATAAACAACATGGCGGACAAAAAGACTGAAAAGACCAGATAACATCTATACGCGCGGAGTAAAAAATAGCGCGTAAGAACTTCTGCATTATTTTTCACTTATATTCTTCTACAGACCAAAAGAGATTTTAAGGTAAATATATAAACCAGTGAGCATAAAATAAAAAGAAAGTGTTTTCGGTGTGATATCGATTTATATCTTCACTGGTAAGGGAGACAATCCTACATTTTCACTCGCGCTCCGCGCTCGTGAAAATATTGGATTGTCTCCCTTACCAGTGAAGATATAAATCGATATCACACCGAAAACAAACAAATATCCTCTATGTACTTAATTTCATTTACACTGGAATACGGTGGAGCATATCATTTTAGATTGGTGTAGTCATTACACCAGTATACATTCTGAATTGTATTTTGGATTCAGTCATTTATACTTCACATACTTTCGCATTCATATGTTGCCCGTACCAGTGAAAAATTTTTTCACTGCTGTTTTAAAACAATGAAACTTGCAATATATTCCACATAATATATATAATTGCCTGGGAGCGTGCAAGAATTGTTTTTGTATGTATTCAAAATGCAGTCCGCTACAAGTTATGTTGACAATGCAATGTTTGCTCAAATTTTGGAGCTGAAGTGTACTGAACGCAATAGTTTTACAAATACTATTTGTCCGAGCTGATTTTTCCTACTTCTAATGCTTCCACCTTAAAGAAATAATTAGTAAATGTATATAAACTTAATATGTTTGATAAGTATTAGTCAATAAATATAGATATAATCTGATAAAATAAGATTGTAATGCCTGACGGAATGTGTTGATTCAACAGACCATGTTTTAATGTATTTTCACATTAAAGCGAAAAACAAGCAATTTTAAAACAAAGTAAATGCTACTTTTCTAATTTGCTTGTTTCTCTACACATTATACTTGATCTAATCATGTACACGTCCGAATATTCATTGTTACGGGATTTCAACTGGGGGAGGTTGCGTTCATGTTGTCTTTCACTTTATCTTATTTGCCTGCTATATCTTTAGTTTGTATTAAAAGGGAGTCTTGTGTATCAAATTGCTCCTAATTCAATCAATTATCTTGTGAAAAGATGCTGTTAAGCCACCTTGTTTTTTAGTAATAAAACGAAGACAACAGGAATGCACTGAAACAGGATATGTAGCATACTTTCCTTTGACATATGCCTGCTTAAGAATCATTTATAGTAATATTTGTTTTGCAATAACGCTAAGTGTTTCTAGTTATTTCTAGTACATTTGTAACATAATTATTGTATTATCATATATAACAACAAGCCGATGTTTCTAACTTATATTGTCAAATGAAGATTGGGCACCAACTAATTGACATCAAACTGAGAATGAACACACTAAGACTTATTAACTCACTTTTGTAGGGTCTTTTGCTTCATTTCAGGATATAAATCTATACCACCATGAACGCACACTAATAAACAACTTTATGTATAATACTTTTCCTTTGAAATATTCTGTAAATATTGCATTGCAAATAATTGTTTGATAATACCATGAAATCTCATCGTTTTCAAACTTTAAATTATCACTTTTCCGAAGACGACTGTCTCCATGTCACGTCGCCTTGTAATAGATTAAGTCTTAGTGTGGTTAATGGTACTGCATATAACAAGAACAGACACGTTTTATTTATGCAGTACATAATCTAATATCTAAAAGGAATTATTAAGTCTTAAACCTAGAGAACATGATCTTTTTTTCTGAGGAAATAATGTATAATGTGATACTGTGTGATTGATATGAATAGTCAACATCTTGAATTTCTACGCTGTTTTATTGTTTGGCCCCCACTATAGGAAGTGTTTAATAAAGTGTAACACAGTCGCAATAGTTTGAAGAGAAAGCAATAAATTTTATGTCTGGGGAGGACACACACATATATGGATGAAGGGCAATGCATTCTATACTTTTAAGACATTATACTAATCACCAAATGTGTATAAAGACATTACATGTAACATGAATAATCTTAGAGGTAACCGTTGTATTCGTATATTTTATATGTAATTTTCAGTACACTAGGTTTGAAATATATTTCGATAGTTCGATTTAATTTACCAGAAATTGGCAATGAATAAACAACTAGTTATATACTTTTTATAAATTTCACCCGAAGGTTAAACATTGCAGCTGTTTATAGAAAATTCTAATTTGTATAAGACTAAAACTGACTGGGTATTATTCTTGATCTTTGCAAATTTCCAATAGCTTTTTTGTACTTTGTAAAATAAAGAGAGGCTTTTATCAATTAAATGATTTCATGATACGACCGTATAAGACGCACCGTTTATGTTGTATAAATCACTTTTACAACTGAATGATTAGTTTTTCCACTTCAATGTGCCTAAGAGTCTGTAATGCAACCGCAATGCATTGATATTCCTCTTTTTGTCTTTTTAGTTCGGCGCTTATGTTGTTTTGCTTGTTTCTCTGTCTTCTGCAAAACCATTGAGGACATTGTTTTATATGCAACAGGTAAAGCCACAGCCATATTCGACATAATCAGATGCTGCAACTATAAAACATGTGTTGTATGTTTAAACAGTGATATGTACTTGCAGAATGTATGTAAAAATCGTGAAGTAAAACAGTCGGTTAAGGTCAAATGAGATACGAGTTGCTTGCCTACCTAGCAGCGAAGGAAAAGGTTCTTCAAGTAGAATAAAGGTAAACTACACGTACACATACCGACGTTATAAGATGACGTCACATTATGACGTCTTAGTGACAGAATGGTTTCAAACTTACAGTGTCTTTTTCCAACCCACGGTACTGTGTGAATAAAAAAACTGGGTAGCACTCGGTTTTTTTCACCATCTGTCTTTCAAAGACAGTCAACTATTTTAAGATCCTTTTAATCTATCGCAAGTTTAAATCTGGGGAAGGTAAGAAACACGGTAATTGAAACTTCCTCTTATTATTAACAATATTTATACAACACAACACCGTCTCCGAGGAAGTAAAAATGAAAACGAAATTTTCATTGTCGTCCAGTGTATTTCATTTGCCGCCGAATGTATATATCAAGATTGTGTAATTGTATCCTCTTATGATTCGTTTTAAAAATATTACTATTACATTGTTTTGAAACATGTAAACTGGTATTGAAACGTTTCTGCTGATCTTAAATTTGTTTGATAAGATCATTAATATTACATCATTGTGTTGAAGAACACGGACTCATTCACGGTACGTAATAAAATTAGTGTTGATATAGGATAGAATTTTATACAAACTGATATAAATTTATAGCTAAGTGGTGATCATCACGTACAGTTACTACCAAACTACTTCTACAGTTACTACCAGACATCTATCATTGCTTTTAAAACTTACCATTTAATGCTAATTAAATTAAAAAAATATGTTGATAAATATAGCTTTTAAACTTAAAAAAAGATATCTTTTGTGTCAGATGATCAAGACGTCATTTCGAGCTGTTAATATCTGAACATAATAATGTCACGTCGTATACACAAAATAGATAATTTGCTTTATAAATCAGCTCTTAATTTGGACATTAAAGTCTTTCTCAAAAAGTATCTGTAAATATGTACTTGGAAGACTCAAATTTATTAAACTTTAAATTATATTTTTGAAAAACCTGGTTCTTGTGCATGACACTCCGTCTCATGGTGGCGAACATTTGTGCCAAGTTATATCACAGGAGTTGTCACAGAAGACAGCGCGCTCGACTATTTCGATGCTGGATAGTGAAACGGGGCACATCTGAGGAAGCTGGGGCTGTCACTGGAGTGTATAATGACTCCAGTGATGGATTTAGATATTGCACAATAGCTTGAGTCTGTGTCAAAAATATTAAGTTATAAGAGAGATAAAGATAAAGTGTATCAAAACACTAAATAAGTATAATTCTAAGCAAAAAGGGGCATAATTCATAAAATATTGGTGCAAGAGTTATGCACCTTGTGTCATATGATGTGGGTGATGATGTGGAACAAGTACTTCAAGTTTGAATCAAGTCCATTTAGTAATAACTAAGATATAGTGAAAATGCATCAAAATGAACTTTAAATTCTAAGTAAAAGGGGGCATAATTCATGAAAAATTGGTGCCAGAGTTATACACATTGTGTCATATGATGCGGGTGATAAGGTGGAACAACTATTTTAAGTTTGAATCAAATCCGTTTAGAAATAACTGAGATAGAGTGATAGTGCACCAAAACTTTAACCAGAAATTCTAAGTAAAAAGGGGAGATAATTCATGAAATACTGGTGCAAGAGTTATGACTCTTGTGTCATATGATGTGAGTGATGATGCTGAACAACTATAATATTTAGTTTGAATCAAATACATTTAGTAATAACTAAGATATAGTGAAAATGCATCAAAATTAACCTTAAATTCTAGGTAAAAGGGGGCATAATTCATGACAAATTAGTGCCAGAGTTATGCACCTTGTGTCATATGATGTGGGTGATAAGGTGGAACAACTATTTTAAGTTTGAATCAAATCCATTTAGTAATAAATAAGATAGAGTGAAAGTGCATCAAAACGTTAATCTGAAATTCTAAGTAAAAAGGGGGGATAAATCATGAAATATTGGTGTGAGAGTTATGCACCTTGTGCCATATGATGTGGATGATGATGAAGAATAAATATTTTAAGTTTGAAACAAATCCATCAAGTAATTACAGAGATAAGGAGAAAAAAAGAGAAAGTGTAAAAAAACCTTTAACCAAGGTGGGGACGCGGAAGGACGCCAACGCCGACGCCGAGTTGACTAGGATAGCTCTCCATATACTTCGTATAGTCGAGCTAAAAATCCCTCCATGCATAAAAAAGAAATGCTCCGGACAAATTTTCCATTGTATCCGCTGACCTCTAAGTGTGACCTTGACCTTAGACCTAGGGACCTGGTTCTTGCGCCTGACATTCCATCTCATGATAGTGAACAATGTGCCAAGTTACATCAAAATCCCTTCATGCATGAAGAAGATATGCTCCGGACAAAGTCATTCTTGAATTTGACCTTTGACCTCTAAGTGTGACCTTGACCTTAGACCCAGGGACCTGGTTCTTGCGCCTGACACTCCGACTCATGATGGTGAACAATTGTGCCAAGTTTCATCAAAATCCCTCTATACATGAAGAAGATATGCTCTGGACAAAGTCTGTGGACGACGCCCGCCCGGCCGCCCGCCAGGGGCGTTCCCCTAATACGTCCCGTTTTTCAAACGGGCGTATAAAAGCACACATGCATAAGTGTACATACACAATATATAACATGGTACACGGATACCACTCACTGGCTAAACATGAATACCACAGATGATGTGCAAATACAACATTTGGTTAAAAAAGACCATAGGAATACGGTGATAGTTAAAAAACGCATTCGCCTTTTCGGTGCAAGTATGAATGTAGGAGTGAGCGAGTATCACGAGGGAATGACAAGCTGTCGTATGAGTAGATGGATGAGTGAACGATTTCTTGTTGGATATTTATAAAGTAGTGTAACTGAATTAAGTATTATGGTTCTGCTTTAATGCTTACCTGACAAATGATTGAGAAACAATATTGTTCTTAATAAATAGGATGTATGAGTTATCTATCACATTTACTATCTATTCACATAGTAAGACTAAGGAGCAGTTGCCAATCACTCACAAAATTATATTAAAAGGATGCATTTAAAAACATAACAAAATGGAACACATAATATATAACTAATAAGAACGTCATTTATTTTATTTTGAAATTGGAAATCACTTGTCTGTAAAATTCTGCTTTAAATGAACTTATTAGCGACTACTCCTTAGAACAAAGTATGACAGAATATTAGCTAAAATGTATTACTGACCATTATTTACACTTACGCTTAAATATACTAAAATTCATGTTCTACAGTACTGCTTCTTTTTCCTTTCAAGTAAAATATGAAAACATGTTTTGGCAGGTATATATACAACGTTTTCGTCATTGCAAATTGTATTCATTTTCTCATCACTAGACATGCAATACAAAAGTAGTCTGTTTAGTTTCTTACAAACTATTAATTGCAGTGACTAAGTCTTTCTTTTTATCTTGCCTCCTACACGATCTATGCATTTCTATTTGTCAACAGAAGTCACGTGGAGACAGGATACATTCCATATCCTGCTAGTATATTTCAGATAAGAATTTTGATTAAAAACAAAATGGCTGCCGCATCACTAGCGTAATTGAATCAAGTCAGATTATAAGCTCCAGCTATAGATAAAAATTTAGTGTTTTTTCCGTTCCATTTTTTTTCCTATCTAAATTAGGTTCGTGAAGTGGCAATAGAAGAACAGTAACTCTGTACGGCCGCGATTGCCAGGTTGAAATGTTGTTTTAGTTAAATCATCGTAAAGCAAAGGAATTAACACATTTGTAAGACAGTAGTTTGCTGTAGGATCATTTAATCTACCTACAAGATAAAGGAATTAACAGGAAACGGACGAAAGCCGGAAGTGAACCCGTATCCTGTCACCAACAAGCAGTGTAACTAATAATATCATTATTTACTGGGCAATAAAAAGTACGCTTTTTCATCTTCTACAGTATCATGACAATTAAAACATGTTCTGTTTACAACATCAATATTTTATCTACCCGTTTCTAATCTTAGTGGTGCTTCACCACATCTGAATTGTGTGAAAGCCGATCTGTAATGAAACTGCGGTTTACACATTAGGTATTTCTCAGTACAAAACTGATACTTCAACTTCCTGTATGTTCTCAGTTTATTACGACAAGTCTCTTTTCAACAATCAAGTCCCCTTATTTATTTCAATATCCATCAATATAGATTCCAGCATTGAAACAGTAGGTTTTGTGTTTTTAATATTATCATCTAATAAATGTACATGATTGATATTTGATCAACGTTTCTTAATTCTAAAAGAATCCATTGTAATCGTGGTTTGTTTAGGACCACACAAATATAGATTTATTAATTCTATAGTCATCCATATTCATAACTCTTAAATACTGTTTAAATACTGACCACCTCATTTGTCTAACAATTGGTGGCTTCCACCCTATCCCTCCATTTACTGCCACATTTGGGGTATACTTTCCAACACCCAAATAATGACGCATGACTCTATGGCGCATTGCATGAATGCATGAATAAGATTTGTCACCCCAAATAGGAGCACTATAGTTAATAATGGGCCAAACCATAGAATCATACAGTTTAGTAAATGTAGGGTAATGAAAATCACGGAATGCTTTACTTATAAGAGATTAAAAGACCAACAACTCTTGATGGAGACATTGTTAAGGTCTTCGCAATTTCATTATAATGCATGAATTCATTTAGTACAACACCAAGATATTTATAACTTTGTACAATATCCGGTATGTCAGAGTTAAGTTTAAAAACATGGTCTGTTCTAGATATACTGCTGTTTCAAAAATGAACTACATTTAACTTGTTACAGTTTACAGTCATGTTATGCTAACAACACCAAAATGCATCTGACATGGACTGAAAATCTTGGGAATCTTCTGCTAACATAATATAAAATGCATAGTTTTATATCTCCAATACATATACCTTTGTCTTAACTATTCATGTAAGTGAAAATCATTACAGTAACTGTACATATTGAACAACATGGGAGATAAAGGAAGTCTTGTTTCAGGCCACACTTAACATCATTCTTTATCAAAACCATCTGTCTCCGATACATGTACCTTTGTCTAAACTATTCATGTAAGTACCTAAATCATTACTGTACATATTGAACAACATGGGAGATAAGGGAAGTCTTGTTTCAAGCCACACTTAACATCATTCTTTATCAAAACCATTCAGCCTTACACAACATTCATGACGTAATTTCTGCCACAGATAACTACGGTCTATGTGGTCGTATGCCTTCTTGAAGTCTATTAAAGTATAAATGTTAGTAGCTTTTTTAAGTCTACATGTTTGAAATTATTGTTGTAAGAGACTGTACTTGATCAATTGTGCTTTTTACCTCTTACAAAATCATTTTGCTCAAATGAATGTCCCTTAAAAGAAAAGCCTAGAGATAGCGTGATTTCTTTTAATCACACAATCAAATCATTAGAATAATTGGTATTTAAGATAAAAGCTGCCGCGTAAAGACATAACATTATGCCTGTAATTGTTGTTGCAAATTATTTGAAAGCCTTAGGCCAAATTTAAGAGAGTTTATCAATCAGCAATCTTTAGGACACACTGTAATTCCGAGTTAGTGTAGCAATTAAGTTGGTTATATTATAATAAGCGCGCCTAGACTGTTTTAAAACGTGCTTCAGTTTATATAGCAATTCAGAAAAAAGACACACACACACGACGGAGAGATTAAAGAGAATTCCGTTTTTTTCCTTTCATAGAATTTTTTTAAATTCACATATATTATAGGAAATTTTGTGCTGAAAACAATTTATGTTTAATGTTGAAGTTACAATGAAGTTTGAAATATTTCTTTCTGGAGCATGCATGGCATCAAATAGTATGTGGACGTGACAAAAATGTCATTAATATATATATATATATATATATATATATATATATAAACATGACTAACAGGTTACACGTCCCACGGGATAATGTTGGTGTAAGTAAACTTCTAATTAACTTTTCGTTCCTAATTGCACCACCCTTCTACTGTCAATAGATGATATAATTTGATGGCTCTCGATATAATGTTAAAATAATGTTAATATTGCCGTGTATAAGTAATAAAAAACATGAGTTTTCAGATTTGTAGTATGAATCTTTTATCACAGTAACATTGGCAAAATTTCTTTTTTTGAAAATATGAAAACATTTCTTAACAGTGTGTATGTAACATTAATTAAACATGCATACGTGCCATACAGTGTTAGGTCTGACGTAACACATCTTTACAGAATAACTGTGTAAGTAAGTAGAATATGAGTACGTAATACAACGAGGACTTGTTTTAACGACTGCTATTACTAGATACTATTTTCTATAACTGTAATTCCGCTCTAGATGCACAGTAATTTGATAATGTTTATTTATCTATTTGGGTTTTACGGCGCACCAACACAGTAGAGGTTATATGGCGCCAAACAGGACTACACATTTTGGTGCATTCGGTTATACATAATGGAATATGATTCATCCTAAATATCTTAAGACAAAATTTGTTAAGTACAGCTTCAATATTCGAGGTATTACAATATTTTTAGTGTTATTATTAGAGATGCTTTATTTCGTTAGCTTGATATATGTATGACTATAGTTCGCAAAAATCTCACAAACTCACTCACTTTCTTCATTACTATAAAAGAAGTCTGTTGAAACTAAGACGTTTTAAAGCCGTTATTTCTATCTGGACATAAGTAAACCTCACAGACTGTTTGAAACGATTGAATGTCTTCAAAACGGGATCATCCGTCAAGCTTAATACGATGTACTCGTATGATTTTGTGCAGAAACCGTTTAACCTATGACTTTATTAGATCTTACCTTCCAACAAGACTTTCTGTAAAACCTCTTCACACCAATAGCGTATTACTGAAAGGTTCCATGATTTTTTATATTAAAAGCATAGGCGTAGGAGCAGTGGGGGAGGGGCAAATTTTAAGAGAGAGGTGTTGGGAATAGCATATGCTAAGGCTCCTCTTCTTTTGACCTAAAAAAAAGACTATCTGTCTTAGAAATAACAGTAGATAAAGGTCCAAAGGCAAATTTTCGAGAGCATGTAGATGTTTTGATTAGGCTTTAATGCGATGTCTATCGTAAATAAGGGGAAGAACGTTATTTTGATTGTTTAAAATATGGGTAGGTTTATCTGCCCACCCACCTCTGTCGCTGTTTGCCCCTTCCACCAACGTCGAGATTGCTCCTACACCAATATTAATGTAAAAGTAAACTCGAAACCTGGCTAGTAATTGAAATTAGTTGAGTGGCGAGTTACCACTATTCTCCCTCCACAGGCACGTTGCTGAGTGTAACAAAACAATATGTTTTAATTCTTCAAAATCAGGAACTGTGACGCTGTGCTCATGCATCATGCAAAAGGAAATCCCCGTCAGCAAAACATACATAGAAATGTCTAAGACAATATTCATTTTACGTGCCAATACCAATGAAAAACATGGACCAGGAATCCATTAATTTAAAAACACATAAAAACCGTATTCACTTCATGACAAACAGCTACAACTGAAAATAATTGATATTTGATCTTGTGCGAAAAAGTCTCATTTCAATGTAGCAATCATGGAATATATTTATAACATACAAGTGAATGTCGATGAAACGTTAAAATAAAAGAAGCACAACATAGCATAAGCTGATAGATAATATAATGATACACATATATAAGCTCATACACTATATTAAGCTATTTAGAATATTTGAAGCAGCAATAAACATAAACCTGTACTGTATAAAACATGATGTTTAATTCTGAAATCACCCATGCGTTTAAACGGAGAAAATAATTTAGGGATCATATTACATGTAGGTCTGCGATAAGTTTATGTGATATGAAGCCAATAGCAAAACTGTTATGAAAATTCTTCTCTATTGAATACATTTTTCCGGTAGATATAGCACGGGCAATACTTACTTTTTTCATCTCGTGCACATAGGGGGTGCTTTTTGTCAGACAGAAATTTTGAAGTACCATCTTCTATAGGGTTAATTTGAACATACTTTTTTCTAAATTTTTAAAAAGAAATAGCATGCCAATTAAAGACCCACCACGACCTAGTGACCTACTTTAATCACTCACGAAAACTTCATGAAAATCATTCTTAAAATACAGGTAATATACAGCTATACTACAAGTTTTCAGGTGCACAATTTAGGCCTTTCCTGAATAAATGTGTTTTGACAACTTCATCTGCAAAGTTATTCAGTCAATCTGTTTTCAACATAGTTTCAAAAATATAGGTAAATAACCATAATACAATGTAAAAACAAAATGTGATTGAAATATAACTTAATACACTGATTTCTGTACATATTGCTACAGTTATTAAATAAAATGTCAAGACATTACACACATCATCTTGGCCTAGAATATGTCACTGTCAATTCTTAACTAGATACTTGTCATTTCTCATTTTCTTCATGCAAAGCATGTATAATTACCATCATGGAAACACAAAAGAATACAGTTATTTTGTGGTGCCTCTTTAAAGATTTTCGGTACAAGTATTCTGTATTATCAGACATAAATGCGAAAAACTATAACATACATAATAAATCTTAACCGGTTGAAGGCATCAAAAATCCGAATTATATATAGTGTGCGAGAAGGGTCTAAGCGCTTACGTGGAGCGCATCTGCACAGATAACGATACAGGTAACTTTACCAAAAGTCTGCAATATACAACAAAAGGAATAGCAGCAATATTATTTATTCAGAGGCGTATGCCTGACAAATGACATCGAGAAATCTGCCTGACCGTTCACAAAACTGCATTTTAAGTACCTGCCATTTTCCGCTTTGGTTAAATAAAGCAATTTTACAATAGATATTGACTGACTTCAGAAGTAATTATCACGGTAATAAAAAAAAATTAAATTCACTGTAATACTTAACAACACTTGTCCTAGCGGATGCTACTACAACCTACAACAATTCAATGTTTCAATTAAATATTACAAATAAACACTTTCGCTTTAATTTAAAGTGTAAAAGAAACTAGTAGTCTGATAAAACCCCAGTGTATTTGTTAACGATAATCTAAGTAAAAAAGTAACAATTCGCAACGTTTCCTCTCGTACCTTTTATTTAGTATGGGTGCTTTTGCACTGAGAATACATGCTATTCACATTTAATTCCAAAAGTACATATACACTACGTTTCATAAGGTTTTTATTTTTCATAAAAGCATTCAAATAATAAAACTGAAAGGTATAACGGTTAATTTCACTAGGACAATACACATTTTATTGATGTGGTAGAAAATGGGTAGAATTAAGTTAAAGTCATTGAAAAACAAAATTAGTTTCACATGTAAGATTAAATCACTAAACCCATAGAGAAGGAAGTTTACGTCGTCTTTATGTGATGAATATATTTTGACGTTAAACTGAAACAAACAAATTCCTATTATATACTCATTTAAATAAAAATAAACGGAAACTGTACCGGAAAAATGTTTATTGTTTTTATTTTGTTAGGTTTCAAGTCATAGAGATAAGTTTTTGTAGGTGAGGAAAGACCCCAGGCGCCCCCACCCCCACACACCTCCAGGCGTTGTTTTAGGCGTCGGCGAGCACTAGGTATAGGGGACCAATGTAATTGCACCTAACCTAATCAGATATTGCAACACCTGTTCATAAATGTGACATTTTGATTAAAAAAAAACTGTATTATCTTCAGTATGAAATAGTAAGTGATATTTAAGAAATAATTTAGATTCTAACACGATCCGATTCATTTTCCTATTAAACAAAGAAGGCAAAACAGTGAATTATTATACAACAAATCACTGTTCTGACGTCACAATTATTACGTCATTGCGTCAAACGGCATAGCGGCGCGCTGGAAAAGAAACCGATTGAAAACGGGCAAATATTTAATGCATGTCATCAAGGATGTACTTAAAAATCCTTTGTAACGTGTTAGAATTGAAATAATATGTCTCATTTAGTGATTTGCTCTTGAATAAATCATTGTTTGTTGTTCAGATGCGTATTATTATATCACTCGGGCTGCGCCCTCGTGATATAATTCTTTCGCATCTGAACTCCAAACAATGATTTATTCAACGACAAATCACTGGATGAGATAATATTATTTCTTAAACAAAACCGTGTTTTAACACTATTTATACACTTGGCTGTTATACGTCGGGCGTAATAATTTCACGAGGGCGCAGGACTTTATTTAATGTTTTTCTATCTTTAAAAAATTAGGTTCTATCTCTACTAGGTAGACCAACCAGCCTGCGGTAAGCCAACTGGATGTCTTCCTAGCATGAAAAAATTTTACACCTCAAGTGAGTCTTCGATCCCACGACTGTGACGGGCAAAGAATTCAAAGTCAGCGACCTTAACCACTCAGCCGTTAATGCACCTATAGACGCAAAGCTTTGCGAAATTCTCACGCTCATTTTAAAATCCAGTCCATCTCATGAAATGTTTGGAGATAAAGGTGAATGATCAAAGATCAAGCTAATCCGACAACTTAAAATAATGCCAACGTCGATGCATTATTACACTAGTGTAATGCTAGAATTATTTAATTGGCTTTTTTCATTCCCACGGCATCAGAGATGTATTAAACCTTTATTCACAGATTGATCTTGCAATAACTAAAACGTTCCTACGTTTCTAATGACATGTTACAATGCAACAATCGGCGAGTTGATTCATTAGTGTTGGCAAGTCAATTTTTCGTAACTAAAACACTAGCCATCGGGATGTAGCAGGGGGTTCCCTTTTCATATTAATTTAATGTTGTAGTCACAGATGGCATCAGAAATGAATATAGCCCATATATTTTACCGCTTTAATACTAATATAAAAATATTTTACGTGCTAATTTTAATTCTATCTTAGAACTGAGTCATGATATATACTTGTAAATATTACCGCGTTAATACTAATATAAAAATATTTTATGTGTGAAGTTTAATTCTATCTTAGAACTGAGTCATGATATATACTTGTAAGTATTGTGACATTTGTAAATATTGTGTAAAGAAACATTAAATCTTGGGTAACATTTAAAAATAATTTTATTTTAGTCTAAAGACATACCTGGTCAGAGTTCTTGGAAAATGCCTTGATGCAGAATATCTCATGCAAATAAGTGCATTAACGCAGTCTTTTGTCAAATCAAAACGAATGGACATAGCAAGGTAATAACATATGGTATTTAACCATTGCAAATACTATTATGTAACAAATGAAAATAAGCAGGCCGCTGAATATTTCTCTCAAAAAACAATTCAAAACCTGTATTACTTTAATAATTACGATAAATTAACTTCAGGAGTTTTCATAAAGAGTATTAATTCCTTTCATCATGTTCATATAACGCGTTCTCATTTATTAAAAAAGATAAATGAGAAAAGAATAAAGCTGTAGAAAATTCACCATGTTTGTGAATCAAAGAAAAGTATCACTTTGGTTTCTGAGAGAGAGAACAAACAGAGATGCATAATGGATAATGGGCTAAAATGTGCCTGTGGCATTTGTGATTACTTAAAAAATTACGCGTTTAGACAAAAGAAACGAAGAATGTACCAACATTAATTTCAAATGAACACTCCTCTTTAAGATCATAAAGCTTTCAATTTTCTCTTTCCACGGCTTCAGATGATGCCTTTGGCGTTCATATTACTTTTCATGATTTAAATGCATGGTTTGCCGATTTAGGACTTTTCGTTTTGTCGCGTTGGCGTGCGAACGGTATATGTCGCGTTGTTATTTCGTTTTTTTCACCTTGGTACGCGCGCATCAGACTACACAAAAAATTCAAAATTTCGTTATGGTGCGGTGGCGCGTGCGCCAGGACGAAACGAAAGGTGCTTAAAAAGCCATGCGTATGCTAACATGACAAAACAAAATGTTCGAAATTGGCCATCATATAAATGTTATTAAGAACAAAAATAAACTTATTTTCAGAAATCTTTATTTTTGTTTTCATTTGAAATGTTAGTAAAACAAAATCAATAGTCGGTGGATGTAGAAAGCTCTGTGATGAATTTGACACATGTTGACTATCAATTTTAAATCATAGAGATGGCAGCTTCGCCTATCTTGGTAAGTTTATAGGACAGGAAAAAAGACTGAGGATGATGAAAATGTTGGTGTGGAACTACTAAATTTATCAATCTGATTTAATGAGGCCAACCGAAATTGTATGGTAAAACATGGCAAATTGAAATGAGTGACAATGAGTGACAAAGACGGTTCTCTGAAGACTAATGAAAGCACCGAACAGAACCTAAGGAAAATGCTGGATAGTACTGTTTAGCAAGTTATATGTGAATATTTGATGCAAATTATCTCTCATCCAAATGATCTATATTGGGCACAGTAACTACAGGTGTAATCAACAACGTCTGGCATATATTCAATGACAACTGGAAATTGTTTGCAGCACAAACTGTGAGTGGTGCAGTGCTTCTTGTCTGCAATGAAAATGCGGACAGACATATTGCGTTACTATATGTATGTGAATGTGTCAGGCGAAAAAAAAAACACCTGAAGCCCAAAACTTGTGAATTCAAACACTGTTTAGCCGCATAACGGATGTGTTGTGTAGCAGGTGACAACATTTGAGCCGTGCCATGAGAAAATCAACATAGTGGCTTTGCGACCAGCATGGATCCAGACCAGCCTGCGCATCCGCGCAGTCTGGTCAGGATCCATGCTGTTCGCTTTTAAAGCCTATTGGAATTGGAGAAACTGTTAGCAAATAGCATGGATCCTGACCAGACTGCGCGGATGCGCAGGCTGGTCTGGATCCATGCTGGTCGCAAAGCCACTATGTTGGTTTTTCATGGCACGGCTCATTTTATGATTTTCGATACCGACATTATCATTATGATGGTAATTATCAGTGTTGGGATTTGTGGCTTTTTTGAAGCTTGGTAATAGAACTTGTATACATACTTCATGTGAGCACGAATGATTTCAGATACATATGTAACTAACTTCATCAAAGTGCATAACAAGATTAAACAGTTAAAGTTATCATTGTCTGAAATAGTAGTAGGTCATCAATGGAATATTGCTGTGTAGGTGGTTTAGAGGTTTTGTAAGATTTTCCAGATAGCCGGTTTGGGAAATCTGCTTCGCACTTGGCGGACATGTTTCATATCGAAACAGAATGATTTAAAGGAATTTTGTCTGACTCTTTCTGGTATTTTGGGCTCAAGGAGTCTATTCAATATTTCTGTATGATAAAGTTCCACCCACTGATTGCCTCTCAAATCGAGTCTGCTGCTATTTTTGCTGGGATGCGTTCTGTGATTCAAAAGAAAGATCTAGATATTACTCATGTGTTCAACCTCTAACTATGATTTGTTTCTTCAAAATAGAGATGTCAATTAAATAACCACATTTTTCTTAATATATTCTACAAGTAGAAGTGAGTACTTCTTTATCATGGTACATCAGTCAATCAACAATTCTCAAAACGGGTTGCCTTTATACAATGTCGTCATGCATTTGATATTATAAGAGTAAGCCGTTACAAAAATTTTCATTCAGCTATGTTATTTCATGTGTTTGTTGTTTCTTAGTTCTCTATGTATATTTCTGTGTATTTTCATGAATACAGTGTATAACTTAAAGCATTTTCGTGTAAAGAGACAGCGTTTTGTAAGAGTAGATAGTTCTTTTAAATTTGGCAAACCATATTAAATACTCTACCGTTAAATAGAACACAAAAAAACAAATATCCCCCCATCCTTGGATTTGACTATTTAAAACATTTTACCACTATCCGTTCCAATTCCGATAAAAGCAGACTTAAAGCTCATGTGTGTTTCTTGCAAAACATTTGTAGCAAAGACATTAGCTAAGATATGTTCTCCTCTTTCGCTGTCATTAATGGTCAGGACATGAATGTCTGTTTTTGAAAAAAGAAACCTGTACATTTTGTTAGTAAAGACGTGTACAAAATCGACTAGTTAAGTTATACAACGAGCTACGCATGTTGCAAACTGAAGTCCATGGTATTCAGGAGGGTTTCATATATTCGATAAACAGATTTTCTTAACCACTTTGAACTGACCTTAATTTTCTGTTAAAGAGTTTGTATGTTTAATGCGCCTTTTCAGAAATGACATCTCGGCAACCCGATCTCTTCTATTCAAGCATTTTTTTAGGCAATAAACTTGTACAATGAGAACTGAATTTCAATTAACGGGGCGATATTAAGTGCTGTGCGAGATAAGTGTTTGTTTTAACTTCTTTACATTCATTCATTAATATCATGCGAAATGAACGAACCTAAATTGCGACTCCGATATTTTTTGTGCTTTAAGAGTAATACAGTCCGTGTTAAATAGTTCATTTCACAGCAAGTCGAGATATTCATCGTTCCTTCATTTATATAAGTTTTACGTTTGACCGACATTCTGCATTTAGAAGCGTTTAAAAGATCAACTTGAGATGTAGGACACAATTAACTCTGGTAGTATTTTATTTAGTTATTTCTTCAGTGTCTGCACTGTCAATTGTGAGGATATCAACAAAGTGTCTTTAAACTGAATACGTAGAATGTTGTCTGTTTGCAATTAAAATGTGAATGTCTAGTGCTATATTCTATGCATGTACCTCTTATAAATATTTGATATGTATTTCAATTTGTACAAGTATGAGACACTGAGAAGAGTAATATATATTGTTCTCCTCCAATCAGCGATTTGCACCACGTTACGATCCATTATATTTTCGTATTTAAAATAAAAAAACTTTGATTCGAATCTCCGTGTTAACTAAGCGATATTTGCCGCGACTGTGACTGAATGAATCCGCATGAATATCAACAACGAGATCTGTATGTATACGTTTAAAATATTGTCTGACTGCTAGGAACAAATAGTTTAAAGTAAAACAATGATTTAAAATTTTCCCGTATAATTCAAGTTATATGTCACGTCTATCAGCTCGTCCAATATGTGCTCATCAATATATTTCGATAAAGTACAGCCCAGTATTTAATAATAATCTTATAATAATGTTACATGATCATCTACACGGGTAATCAATATAACAAAAGAACAAATCCAAAACTATGCGGGTGATATAAAAAGTTTAGCAACTGGTATCGCGCGACAGTATTGCACGTTTTGATAATATACAGCACGCATAACAAGAGGACCATGATGGACCTAAATCGCTTCCCTGAGTTACACTGCTTGCTTGAACCATTTTGGTAAATGGGGATGCAAGGAAAATGGGTGTGAAATTATTTTGAAATAGTACCAGACTGTGAGTGTTTTCCGATAAGAATATTTAAAATGTTTCTACTAAGTAAATGTGGGCAAAATCTGTGTATATATGTGACTGGCCAGGGGAAGTGGGGAAGGGGTAAGGATGTGATATTGTGATATTACAATATCAATGTTTCTACTATATACATACAGGGGAATGTGACCATAGCCCCTAGCGGTCATATGTATTGACGACAAAGGATAATTTGTACTATACGCTAAGGTCAACATTTGTGTAAAATAATTTTAAAATAGGGCCTGCTGTTTCTCACAAGAAGAGTTCTAAAATTTTCAATATAAACATATAGGAAAACCACCCATGCGTCCATGTTTTTTGATGAATCGGACACATGGACCATTTGTGTGATATTATTTAAAATCGGGCCAGCAGTTTCATACAAGAAAATATAGATATAGGGAAAGAGACTACACAATCTTACAATTGTTTTTGACAAATCGTAATAATTTGAACAGTCTTGGTCACACAATGACAACTTGTGTGAAATTTTAAATAAAGCTTTAAAATTGGACAAGTAGTTTGTTGCGAGAAGATTGTTACAGTTTCCAATATAATTATACATATTACGTAATAGAGGACAGATGACCAGATAAATTGTTATAATGTTTCAAGTTTTCTGTTATTAGTTCTGGCATTTTGGGATCAAAACTTTATTCAGTGTTCTGTAATTAAAGGTTCCTCTTGCCAATTCTAGGGAATAATGCATTACCTCTCACGCCACTTGAGGATCAATACTGATTTTTGTGACAGGAAAGGCCGTACCGGCGACAGTAACCATCAGAACAAATCAACACCCTTTACAATATTTACAAATTTATTTACATAAGATGATTATTAACAATGCATAGATGATATGAAAAAGAAAACTGATTATAAGAAAGAAAAAACAATCAAAGTTCAGTATCTCCGGATACAAAAGATCTTACAGTTCCATTCTAAAGTGACGTGTCACAGTTCTTAGCACAAACAATATCAAAACGTATCTTGAAATAAAGTCCCTTTAAACAAGTCAAGTCAAGTCAAAGTTTATTCGGCAAAAACATATACATGTTCATCGCCAGTTACAATGTGGCGGTACATACACATATTACAGAAAAGTATGAGTCATATATGGTATGAGTGGAATGTACAATCAATTATAAACATATTAAGCATTATGAATAAATATACAAACAAGCAAGAACATTTCATTCATTACAATACTATTAGCATAAAAGTAGCTACCCAACTGCTTCATTTCTTTTAAGCGTTGCGAAGTAAATGTATTTTCCTAAATTTAGAAGCTTACTTCTTTGAGTTAAGCTCATAATAGATTTGAATTTATGAACACTAGGCCATACACAGTAATATTTTGGCAAATACTGTTTCCTTAAATCATAATAAAAAGGACAAACCAATAAGAAATGATATTCATTTTCAATTTGTTGCATATTACATTTTGTACATAATCGCTGACTCCTCTCAATATTTCTGAATCTTCCTTCTTCAATTGCCAACTTATGCGCAGAGCATCTGAATCTAGATAAAGCTGTTCTATATTTTATGTTATCAATATATGATAAGTATTTTTCTTGACAAAAATCATTTTTAAAGACATTATAACTTTCTAATTTTGAAAATGTACTAAGTTCTGAATGCCACTGCTGTAAATAATGATCAAATATTCTTTGTATTACTGCATTTATTTGAACAATACTAATATTATTATGATTCCATAAGTAGGAAAATCCTAGATCAGACAGCAAACTTTTCACATTTTTTGACCAACTATTCACTAATATTCCATTAGCATTGGTTAAAAACATCAATTTATGTAATAAAGAGTTTGGAGATTTCGTAATCCTGTACCAATACTTAATAATTCTAACTTTACGCAGGACTGACAAAGGAAATCTGCCAAATTCACCAAAAACTGCTGAAGTCGTTGTCTGTTGTCGTACACCGAGAGTCTGTTTCAAAAATTTGAGATGAATTTTTTCTATATCAGGTGCTTTATGAAATCCCCAAATCTCTGATCCGTAAGACAGAATTGGTAAAATCATGCAATCAAAAAGTTTTACCTTTTCTTCAACATTCAAAGAAACTTTATCAAACAATGTATTCAAAGAATATAACGCCTTCAATGCTTGGTTAGACAATGATTTTTGAGCTTGAAAATAGTTTCCATTCGACGACAACGTAACACCTAAATATGTAAATACCTTAACAACTTTCAATTGTTCATTATTATAATACAATTCTACATTCTCTAATCTGTTACCAGACTTAAACACCATAACGACTGTTTTATCAACATTTACAGTTATGCCCCATTTGTTACAATAAGTATGCAGTTGGTTAAGTAACAATTGTAGGCCTTCCTTAGAATATGAAAATAAAGCAGTATCGTCTGCAAACAATAACAGGTATATTTGTAATTCATCCAAGGTGAAGGCCTCATTATTATCATTTTGCAAATTTTCATACATGTCATTTACGAAAAAAATAAACAAAAGAGGTGAGAGTGGTTCCCCTTGTTTTACGCCCATATAACTGTCAAAATAATCAGAAAGAGACCCATTTGCTTTCACACAAGATTTAACACAATTGTACATACTTCGCAACATAGATACCACTTTGGAAGACACGCCATCTTTTAGCAATTTAAACCAAATACCATTCTTGTATATCATATCAAAACATTTTTGGAAATCTATGAACGATGCATAAACCTTTTTCTTTTCATGTTTAATTATTTTATCAATAATAGAACAAAGAGCAAAAATACAGTCTACAGTACTTCTATCTTTTCTAAAGCCGTATTGAAATTCGTTCAGTAATTCATTGTCTTCAGCCCATTTGCGCAGTCGCATATCTAACATTATAGAAAAAATCTTAGAAAATATACTTGTTAGAGTAATGCCCCTATAATTATTTACATCGTTTAAATTGCCCTTTTTAGGTACTGGCACTACAATACCTTTACACCAAGATTCCGGATAGGTGCATGTATTAAATATATGATTAAACAACTTACACAAAACAGGCGCTATGACAGTTTTGTTTTCTATGAATATTTCAGGGATGAGCTTGTCAACACCAGCACTTTTCCCTCTCTTTAAGGAAGAAATGGCCTTTATAACATCATCAACACAAAAATCACAATCTAACTGTTCTACATTTATAACATTTATCTCATCACTACTCAAATTCTCTTCAACATTTATATTTGTGAATACATCATCTTTTGAATAAATATCTTTAAAATGATTATAAAATTGGTCTAGTGATAATTCGTTTTTAACATTTTGTTTTCTCAGTTTCTTAATTTCTTTCCAAAATTTCTGCGGATTTTCACTAGCTAACAAATGCATTTTCTTTTTCTGATTAATATGAAATTTGGTGCGAGCCCGTCTTTTAGCTATTCTGTAGAGACGCCTTTTGGTAACTAGTATTTCCCTATTTTGCTGTGAATTGCATTTAGAATATATTTTATTAGCATATTTTAAATCGCGCCTTGCATTTTCACACTCTTCATTAAACCATGTACTTTTAAACTTTCTGCTACAATAACCCTTAGAACTATTTATTACTTTAGTTTCCCCAAAAATATTAAACGTTTTACTATACAAAATGTCGGATATTTCTTGTATTCCAGAATCTAACTCTGTCTCAGCCTGAATTATGCTGTTAACTATGCTTTCAATGTTACAAATTTCACCTGACATAATTTCTTTGTATATGTTTACTTTATCATCATCCCATTTTAATACATCAACATGAATGCTTTCATCTTTACATGATACTGGCACACACTTCATATATAAATTTAACTCAATCGGCTTATGATGCGAAAAGGTATACAGATCATGTATAATGAAACTACGTACAAAGGGAAACAACTCATGTGATAATAGCACATAGTCGATCAGACTATTACCTGTATTTGATAAAAAGGTAAAATCACCAATACCGGCGTCATTTCCTAGCCGGCCATTTACGATTTTTAAATTAGTGCTGAGACATAAATCTATCAATCTGTTGCCCGAGGAATTAACAGTATTATCCATTGATTTTTGATCAGGCAAATCAACATGATCAATAACGGTTTCATCTTGCTCAATAGATGAAATGTACCGTTCAAAACACTCTGGTTTTTCTAAAATGTCACACTTCTTGCCGCATCTTGCATTAAGGTCGCCAAATATCGACACTTTACCATACTGCGAATAATCTCGCACACCTCTTTCTAATGTCTCAAAGAAACCTATTTCATTCATATTATAGTAAATTGAATTGCTCGGGGGTATATAAACAAAACAAGCAAAAATATCATGTTCATTTTGGAAATAATCTTTGCACAATTTAATCCAAATTAGACCGTTATTGTCTGTTTCAATGATCTTAATACCATGCTTTAAACCGTAAATACGTTGATTCCGTATTGGCTCCCTATGGTGGTAGGTGATTGCATCCCTGAGCTGACCTCAGAGGATAACAAAAATCAGCGTCTTTGCGGTTTACGGCACAACCATGGGACGAAAGCTCTGCGCTGGGAAAAATCACATCCAGGCGAGTGAAGACAAGTGAACCTCGGGCATTGTACTTCCGGGTAATGACATCACCAGGTAAAATCGTCTGGCGGAAGAAGCTAAAATATATAACATATGGTAAGCACCATAGCAAAACAAATAAGTCAGGGCATAAAACTGCTCCTTTGGGTACACCATACCTCCGTAGGCTCCCATAAACAATACGTGCTACTTATACAAAATATATGTGCTACTAAGTTCAGACGTCACGTGATTAAAATACGTCACTAATTACTTCCATTATTACAAAAAATACTTACTTAAAAGACTAAAGTTAAAGTATGAAAAAGATATGAAAAGTATATGATGAAACATTATAGATACGGACATGATAAACTGCAGCTATTATTTACAACTACAAATTAACAAAATTCAATGTAAATCAAACGTTATATGATAGTTGGCATCCATATAATATCTAATGCCATACACTAAAACGGACATTGTATGTATATGCAATAGACTGGCACACAATTTCATATTACAATAATATATTACATACATGGTACTAAACTTGCCATATAGATTTATACATAAAAATACAATGCAGTAATGGCATTCCATAACAACGAAATGTTTGACATAAGTTTTTGAAACAGTGCTTTACAATTATCACGATACAAATTTCAGTATAAATCTAACATCTTATATAAACGAAACTTTTTTAGACTCCTCTTTCTAAATAATTTACAAAAGTCTGAAAAATTTAAAAAATTTATCCTGACATACCGAAACTAGCCAAAATCAAGTGCCGAAAAGAAAAATTTTTACAGAATTCTGTTAAAATGCACAAAAATTTACCAAATAAAAATCGAAATTGCAAAAATCATACAAAAATCTAACAAATAAATTTCTTACCTCAAATCGAGCATAAATTTCTAGCAAGAAAATAATTCAGACATAGATTGTCTATAATGTTGGAAGGTGGGTGTGCGCAAGGCCCATATTTAGTCCAGTCTATTTAAAGGGTAATGTCCCCCCAAATACAAAATTTTCATGGGATTCACGGCCTATGCGTAAACTCTTGACTATTTGTATTTCCACGGGATTCACGATATACCCGGGGGAATCTAACTACTTTGGCGCGGATTTAAAAATTGACAATTTGAGGCCCATTATAAGGGGGTTTTTTGGATAAAAACACGAATTACTGAAAGTTTATAAAATATCACTTTCTTATTACTGAACCGAATTTAATGAAATTTACATGGATATTTAAGTTATGAAATACAGAAAAACCTTAGAAGTATTTTATGCGTGAAATCTGACATTTACCTCAATAACTCAAAAATTTACGAAAAGATAATGCAATACATGCATTTACACTACAGATAAAATAAGGCCCGTATGTCAATTTGTGACAATTTTAGAATAAGTCCGTTTTTCTCTGCTTGGGTGCATGCTATACTACCAAAATATGGTTTTATAGTTTTATAAAGGCAGTCTGTTCCAAACGTACAGACAACCAACTTGGTTGTTTAGACGAAACATTTTATAGCTGTTTGCAAATGCAAGCTTCGTCGCATTATAGAAATGGCCCATTGTTGTTTCATTATCATGCAAATTAGTTTTGCTTTAAGAAAGTAGACTCTATGTTATTTGGTAAATATTTTAGACAAACTATGTTTGAATTGTAGATAAAGTTTTACTTTTATTTCCTTCACATTATCATTTTATAATCTTTGTAACTTATTATTAGGAGTAATTAAAATTGTTCACAACAAAGCATAGCCTATTTAAATCTATTTTCTCTGTATTCTTAATTCAATGCAATTTTCTTGAACAATCTGAATGTTTTTTTTTGAGAATTCTTGTTTGAAACTAAATTAAATCTGTTTGCTAGAAGTAAGATCCAGTACCAAAAAATAATAATTGCACAAATACGTTTACGTATACATTTTGTATTTATAGAAATTTAAACAAACCTTATTATACATGTGCCCAAACCCACAAATAATAGCAGACAAGTTTTGAACTAGTCTTTTCATGAAATGTAATAACTTACGCAAGACCTCTTACGCCCACTAGCACCAACTTAAACGGAATCGATATCAATCACTGTGGATGAACTCTATGATTCTAAGGAAAAAGAACACTGAACCATTATAGTTCATTTCTTTTTCTTTTTTGCCTTTTTTTTGTAATCACCGCTTTTCTCGCACAAATGGTGTCGCTTTTAACGGTTGAAAATAGAATTGAATCATTTAAGCGAATAATAATGAGACGTAACGCTTCCTTTAAATGACACAAGCGCAACTGATTACTAATAAACAAAATAGCCACCTCAGTATGCCTTCTGCAAAGTATTAATTGACGCATGGGAAATATCTGTTACTTGCAGAATTACGGAAGTAGTGTCTCAGTTTTTGTAATGTTAATCTCAGCATCGTTTCATACATTTGTTTAGAGGGATATTAAACGCTGATGTATCTTTTCTATTTCTTTAAGATTTTTATTTTATCAAAACTATAGTTTTGATCGTGTTAAATAAACTTTATTCCATATTTTTTTCTTACGTGCATATTAAAATGGGCGTTTGATACTTCCTCATCACTCACAAACATAATTCATAAGTATAGATTGTATTACAGTTGGCAGGCCCGACCAGATAATTGTAAACCTTAATCTTCATTCATTAGAAAACGAGTTTCAATACATTTGTCTTTAAGTTGACGGTCACTCTATGTTCTAATAAGAGATGTATACACGCCATCGACAGATGTGGGCAGCGGACACGCGGCAAACTGGGAGAGTTTCATAACTTATTTCAAACAATTGAACTTTAAATTTGCATTTTTAGGGTTCCATAGTGATCATATCTTTATTTGTTTGTTTTTTTTGTTTGTTTTTTTCAGCTTACTTAAATATTTTTACCTACAGTGTCTGTCGTCGGCCGTCGTCAAAAATTAGATAGTTAATACACATTGTCAGAAAGTCAGCATCTTGACCTAATCTTTGTATCTGGTCAGAATTTCTGCCAAAAATGATCTTGGACGAGTTAGATACTGGGTCATTTTTAACTGATTCATTTACAAGGTCATTAGGGAACATTCATAGTTGTATTGTTTATGGTGCGACACGAACTGATATGTCTGTGATTAGTACTCTTCGCCCTTTACACGAGTTGTGAATTTGACACGGAGAACGTCCTTTCCGATCTACCATGTCTTGCAGTCAAGAACTTGGCTGAATATCTCTCGCCAGAATAAGCAAAACACAACGGAGGACCCCAGGTGTCCAGGTCATGAGAATTAGTTACAGTTCTTCTTGTTATGCCCGAATTTAAAACAATTGTTGGACTAAAATGACAACGACGGTTGAGGAATGATAATTATGCAAAGACATATGTTTTTGTGGGCAACCCTTTCAGATTCATCGAGATGATCACTTATTAGTTATTTTTTGATAGTTTCGGTATACTAGCTATATTCTCGAATGAATGGAGGGATACTTGGCATTTTCAGTCCTGTTCTGAGGGTCCTGTCCGTAGACTGAAATAAAAGAAATCTAGGAAATGTTGGATTTTAAGGATAAACACCTTCAATGCCGTCTGTTGTGGTATGTGGTCGTTTGTTTCAGTATCTCACACGTGAACATGGAAACAGAGTGGATATCCTGCTCTTATCCTGCTACAACAACTGTAGTGATACATTAGCACAAGTATTATATTATTTTTATATATCACCAGCTGTTTTGTATTGCATAAATGTTCAGTTTATTGCTTCTCTGCTCACCAAACTGGCACAAACCACCGGCTTCATATTTTATATATAATATATATATATATTTATATTATATATATATATATATTTTATATATATTATATATATATATATATATACTGAATTACATTTAACGATAAAGTTTAATATAAATTTAATTAAAAACGTAATGGGGAAAGCAATAAACAGGTAACAAATGGATTTTTGGTAATGAATTTGGCTTAACGTTTATGTATGTGCAACGTAAAAATGAAAAGACTTAGTAAAATATATAACAACTGAAAATATAAGCATAAACAGTAGATTTTAGGGCTTGATATGACTATCTGATTAATTGCACTGGTCTAATACGACCGCCAAAAGGTCTACGCCTCTAAGGTCAAAGATACTCTGAAAAGGGAACACACACATGAACACAAACATGCAAATATGGGAATATGTGACATCTCAAAATCTATGACCCACCTCTCTTGCTTGCAGCAAACGGGCGGCTCAAATTGTGGGGGAGTCGTAGCCCTCTGAATACACAAACCGTAATGTTCTATCCGCCACCGACAATGGGTGCATTCTCAGATGTGTTCATACATGTACGGCGATATACATGGAACCTACTTTCAATGCAACAGAGTGCAATTAGGTGAAAAGTAGCGTATGTTCACCAGTTTAAATAATGGGCTTGTTCTATATGAAAACAATAGGAAGGACTGAACAAAACTGGAATTTAGAAAAGGGTTATGAAGTTACGGAGCCTTTATATGACGGACCATATCCGAGGAATGATTACACTATACCCAAAATGCGGGAGTATTTTAATTACACAAGCCGAAATGTTCAATCTGAGGAACTAAACAGAACCACTAACACAACGTAAGTTTGGTGTTGAACGATCTAAAAAGATCGATTTATTACACATCTGATTGAATGTAACAACGCTGCCGTGATAGGTTTTAAAGTCAACAGGATAACGCTTTGGAAGCTTTAGACATAACAATTTAAATAAAAACTTGATTTGATTTGCTTTATTAATGCGAATATTATAAAATTGTAGGCGTTAAGAAAATTTAGCGATATAACATAATATGTTTTATGTACTTGTCGGTTGATCATACTGAGTGTCTATCTACTTCAGCACAGGACGATATTTTTATTTCTCAGTGCTATAGTCATGATATATATTATATCGTTATATATTAAAACGGTATCAATGATATTTCATTTTGTCGGCAAAACAGGAGTTCATGTCTAACAGTAATCATCTGAAATTAAGAAAGTTACGTGTCTGTTCGCGGGATACTTGCAGCGGTATAGTTATAGTCTTTGGTCAATTATGTAAAATGTGTATGTAAATGATAAGAGAAGTCTCCGAGTGAACGACACAAAGCATTGCTAGTTTGCAGACACGCTGACTGCACAAATGTTAAATTTATGAATTAATATCGTGTAGTTCATAGCAGCTTAAGGCGAATGCATTCCATCACGGAATTGGACAATATATCATCAGAAAAACATTTTTGTCATCAAAACAGATTTGTGATCGTGTACTATAAAATTAGAATTGTAGCTCACGCGTTTATATTGACGCCTTGTAAATGATGTGTCAAAATAGAGACTATAAGTAGTTTCCTTACTAGGTACTATAAGCAGTTTCCTCACTAGGGACTATAAGTAGTTTCATCATTAGGGACTATAAGTAGTTTCCTTACTAGGAACTATAACCATTTTTCTTACTAGGGACTATGAGTAGTTTCCTTAATAGGGACTATAAGTAGTTTACTCACTAGGGACTATAAGCAGTTTCCTTAATAGGGACTATTAGAAGTAACCTCACTAGGGACTATAAGTTGTTTCCTCACTAGGGACTATAAGTTGTTTCCTCACTAGGGACTATAAGTAGTAACCTCGCTAGTGACTATAAGTAGTTTCCTCGCTAGACTATAAGTAGTTTTCTCGCTAGGGACTAAAAGTCGTTTCCTCGCTAGTGACTATAAGTAGTTTCCTCCCTAGGCTATAAGTAGTTTCCTCGCTAGCGACTATAAGTAGTTTCCTCGCTAGGGACTATAAGTAGTAACCTCGCTAGTGACTATAAGTAGTAACCTCGCTAGTGACTATAAGTAGTTTCCTCGCTAGGCTATAAGTAGTTTCCTCGCTAGGGACTAAAAGCCGTTTCCTTGCTAGGGACTACAAGTAGTTTCCTCGCTAGGCTATGAGTAGTTTCCTTACTAGGGACAGTAAGTAGTTTCCTTACTAGGGACTGTAAGTAGTTTCCTTACCAGGGACTATAAGTAGTCCCTCGCTAGGGACTATAAGTAGTTTCGTTACTAGGGACTATAAGTAGTTTCCTTACTAGGGACTATAAGTAGTTTCCTTACTAGTGACTATAAGTAGTTTCCTTACCAGGGACTATAAGTAATAACCTCGCTAGTGACTAGAAGTAGTTTCCTCGCTAGACTATAAGTAGTTTCCATACTAGGGACAATAAGTAGTTTCCTTACCAGGGACTATAAGCAGTAACCTCGCTAGTGACAAGAAGTAGTTTCTTCGCTAGGCTATAAGTAGTTTCCTCGCTAGGGACTAAAAGTCGTTTCCTCGCTAGTGACAATAAGTAGATTCCTCGCTAGGCTATAAGTAGTTTCCTTGCTAGGGACTATAAGTAGTTTCCTTGCTAGGGACTATAAGTAGTTTCCTTGCTAGGGACTATAAGTAGTTTCCTCGCTAGTGACTATAAGTAGTAACCACGCTAGTGACTATAAATAGTTTCCTTGCTAGCGACTATAATTAGTTTCCTCGCCAGTGACTATAAGTACTAACCTCGCTAGTGACTATAAGTAGTAACCTTGCTAGGCTATAAGTACTTTCTTCGCAGGCGACTATAAGTAGTTTCCTCGCCAGTGACTATAAGTAGTAACCTCGCTAGTGACTATAAGTAGTAACATCGTTAGGCTATAAGTAGTAACCTCGCTAGTGACTATAAGTAGTAACTTCGCTAGGCCATAAGAAGTTTCCTCGCTAGGCTATAAGTAGTCCCTCGCTAGGCTATAAGTAGTAACCTCGCTAGTGACTATAAGTAGTTTCCTCGCTAGTGGTTATAAGTAGTAACTTCGATAGTGACTATAAGTAGTAACCTCGCTAGACCATAAGAAGTTTCCTCGCTAGACTATAAGTAGTTTCCTCGCTAAGCTATAAGTAGTAACCTCGCTAGTGACTATAAGTAGTTTCCTCGCTAGCGACTATAAGTAGTTTTCTCGCTAGTGACTATAAGTAGTAACTTCGATAGTGACTATAAGAAGTAACCTCGCTAGTGACTATAAGTAGTTTCCCCGCTATTGACTATAAGTAGTAACCTCGCTAGTGACTGTAAGTAGTAACCTCGCTGGTGACTATAAGTAGTAACCTCGCTAGTGACTATAAGTAGTAACCTCGCTAGGCTATAGGTAGTTTCCTCGGTAGGATATAAGTAGTTTCCTCGCTAGTGACTATAAGTCGAAACCTGGCTAGTGATTATAAGTAGTAACCTCGCTACCGACTATAAGTAGTAACCCCGCTAGGCTATTAGTAGTTTCCTCGCTAGGGACTATAAGAAGTAACCTCGCTAGTGACTATAAGTAGTAACCTTGCTAGTGACTATAAGAGGTAACATCGCTAGGGCTATAAGTAGTAATCTCCCTAGTGACTATAAATAGTTTTCTCGCTAGGCTATAAGTAGTTTCCTCGCTAGTGACTATAAGTAGTTTCCTCGCTAGGCTATAAGTAGTAACCTCGCTAGTGACTATAAGTAGTTTCCTCGCCAGTGACTATAAGTAATAACTTCGCTAGTGACTATAGGTAGTAACCCCGCTAGTGACTATAAGTAGAAACCTCGCTAGGCTATAAGTAGTAACCTCGCTAGTGACTATAAGTAGTAACTTTGCTAGGCCAGAAGTAGTTTCCTCGCTAGGCTATAAGTAGTTTCCTCGCTCGGCTGTAAGTAGTAACCTCATTAGCGACTATAAGTAGTTTTCCCGCTAGGGACTATAAGTAGTAACCTCGCTTTGGACTATAAGTAGTAACCTCGCTAGGGACTATAAGTAGTAACCTCGCTAGGGACTATAAGTAGTTTCCTCGCTAGCCTATAAGAAGTAACCACGCTAGTGACTATAAATAGTTTCCTCGCTAGGCTGTAATAAGTAACCATGCTAGTGACTATAAATAGTTTCCTCGCTAGGGACTATAAGTAGTAACCGCGCTAGTCACTATAAGTAGTTTCCTCGCTAGGGACTATAAGTAGTAACCTCGCTAGGGACTACAAGTAAAAACCTCGCTAGTCACTATAAGTAGTTTCCTCGCTAGGGACTATAAGTAGTAACCTCGCTATGGACTATAAGTAGTAACCTCGCTAGAGACTATAAGTAGTAACCTCGCTAGGGACTATAAGTAGTTTCCTCGCTAGCCTATAAGAAGTAACCACGCTAGTGACTATAAATAGTTTCATCGCTAGGCTATAATAAGTAACCACGCTAGTAACTATAAATAGTTTCCTCGCTAGGGACTATAAGTAGTAACCGCGCTAGTCACTATAAGTAGTTTCCTCGCTAGTGACTATAAGTAATAACCTCGCTAGTGACTATAAGTAGTAACCTCGCTAGTGACTATAAGAAGTAACCTCGCTAGTGAATATAAGTAGTTTCCTCGCTAGTGACTATAAGCAGTAACCTCGCTAGTGACTATAAGTAGTAACCTTGCTAGTGACTATAAGAAGTAACGCCGCTAGTGACTATAAGTAGTAACATCGTTAGTGACTATAAGTAGTAACCTGGCTAGGCTATAAGTAGTTTCCTCGCTAGCGACTATAAGTAGTAACCTCGCTAGGATTTAAGTAGATTCCTCGCTAGGGACTATAAGTAGTTTCCTTGCTAGTGACTATAAGTAGTTTCCTCGCTAGTGACTATAAGTAGTAACCTCGCTAGTGACTATAAATAGTAACCTCGCTAGTGACTATAAGAAGTAACCTCGCTAGTGACTATAAGTAGTTTCCTCGCTAGTGACTATAAGTAGTAACCTCGCTAGTGACTATAAGTAGTAACCTCGCTAGTGACTATAAGAAGTAACGTCGCTAGTGACTATAAGTAGTAAGCTCGCTAGTGACTATATGTAGTAACCTGGCTAGGCTATAAGTAGTTTCCTCGCTAGCGACTATAAGTAGTAACCTCGCTAGGCTTTAAGTAGTTTCCTCGCTAGGGACTATAAGTAGTTTCCTCGCTAGGGACTATAAGTAGTTTTCTCGCTAGGGACTATAAGTAGTTTCCTCGCTAGAGACTATAAGTAGTTTCCTTGCTAGAGACTATAAGTAGTTTCCTCGCAAGGGAGTATAAGTAGTTTTCTCGCTAGGGACTATAAGTAGTTTCCTCGCTAGAGACTATAAGTAGTTTCCTCGCTAGTGACTATAAGTAGTTTCCTCGCTAGGGACTATAAGTAGTTTCCTCGATACTGACTATAAGTATTAACCTCGCTAGTGACTATTAGTAGTTTTCTCGCTAGGCTATGAGTAGTTTCCTCGCTAGTGACTATAAGTAGTTTCCTCGCTAGCGACTATAAGTAGTAACCTCGCTAGCGACTATAAGTCGTTTCCTCGCTAGGGACTACAAGTAGTTTCCTTACTATGGACTATAAATAGTTTCCTCGCAAGGGACTATAAGTAGTTTCGTAACTGGAACGTGTTACACGCATCGATCTGAAAAGGCCAAGTACTGTTTATACACAATGTCTACAATTAGCACAATTGTCTCTACATTTGCTTCCGCATGCCTTTGTTGGGAATACAACCACCTGTACCTTGCCTTGTAAAGCTTAAGACTGCCATTTCATAACACTGTTAATAACAAATTGCAATTCATTTTGACTGACCAACTCAAAGCATACTTATTAATCCAAAGAACATGCAAAATAGAATGCCAGGTCTATGAAATTATAGACCATAGGGAATGAAAATTAGAATAATCAGCATGCTACTGTTATCTACGTCACGCTTGAAGCTTTTCTATATACTTCTGCTGTACTCAGATTGATGTGTTCTGATAAAAAATATCTCTTATTTATCATATAAAAATGAGTTGAAATCATTAAAAAAAAAACTACAGCTGTCAAGTAATTTAAGAAAATTGCTATCCAAATGGACGACATTTTAAAAGAAATCATAGAAGCACACCACAAGGCTTTTAGAAAACAAGGATACAATTACTTGTACATTAACTTTTAGTTTGACATTATTCGTGTTTTGTTTAGAGCTATATTGATACATATAGGAAATTCGGAGTCTTCCAGCTTTAATGGTTGAGGAAGAATTGCACCTATGGTCCTAAGTTTACTAGAAATAAGGCAATATAGATAAAATGAAAGAAAGTCTATTAATTTTGATTACAGATGGTGTATTTATAATTTGATTATCTAAATACCAGGCGAGACATGTATTAATATTCAAACATTAAGTACTGTTTGGGTCTGTTTTGATTTCACGTATCGCGTGCAAAAAAAAAAACCCAATGACGTGAGAAGGATTTTAATAAGGAAAAATGTCAATGTTTGTCTATGTAGTATTGCAATGTAGGAGTATAAGCCTCAATATTATACTGAGCGTTAAAACATACATCTTTACTTTTAGAAATAAACCGAAAAATAATACTAATACATATAAGTCATGAAGTCCATGCAATTACCCATTTTATAATATACAACCGTCTACGCTCTTTAGCCTCGTGTTGGGCAGAATTCAACATTGCACATGTAACAAGGACCCAAACAAACATCTAGAGATATTTGTAGATCTGTTTCAAACTGTGGTGTACATGGAACCTTCAATGATAAGAGTACAATTCCGTGCAGAGCGGCGTATTGTAACCAATTTGATAATGGGCTTGCCTTAAGAAATATACAACGGGCAGTACTAAACAAACTGGAACTTAGAGAGGGGATCTGAATTGGAGTTTATGATACTTGTATATCACAGAGACTGCGAAAAGACACAATATCTAAGAGACTTCTGCAGATTTTTTCATAGGCTGTTTCAATGGAACCTACCTTGCTACAGTCTATAGTCTGTCCCACCTAATTTTGGACCTCAACTTTGGGCTGATATGAAGAAATGAAACGGGATCAAAGAACATAAAACATGTTTTTGTGAATAAAAAAAAGTCACCCTCGAGAACTTCAAGGATTTTTGAAACAATGGTCTGGTTTTCCCATGCGACTAAATTTCAGTTTCCCTATGGGAGTTCGCTGTTGTTTATTCCTGGTCGCCATTGCCAAATATTCTCTATTTTGGAGATTTTCGGGGAAATTTCACGTGTTATTCCGTGGGGACGTTTTACACTTATTTTTTACACTTTGCCATTTTTCCTCCTGTAAGAAACACAATGGGTTTGAAATAGAATTTACAATTTAGTATAGATCTCTACAAACGAAATTTTGAAAAATGTAAAAATGAAAAATAGAAAAAGAACTTTAAGTAATGTATTCAGTTATAAATCCTTTAATCATTATTCCATTTATCCTGTCAGTGTACCCGGTTTCGCACACCCAGCGAACTCATGTACTTTGTGAGAATAAAGCAGAAAATCTAACAATTTTTTGTCATTATTTCACGAAACTGAGTTATTCCCTACATAATATGACACAAGTGGTCGTTCCCCACTGGAGTCTCGTTCTGGTAAGTGCAGACGAAAACACTAACGATACTAACGGAGGCCAGTATGTCAGCTGAAAAATACTAAATTTCATGAAAAAAATGACTATGCAAACAACAACATTGTGCAAAATAAATTGAAAAAATCACTATTCCATCATACATAGAAGTATTTACCTATTACTTTACCCAAATAAAAGTATTTCAACAGTTATAGAAGTTCTCCCTACCTGCAAAATGACTTCAATTTTATTGTTTCTTTTAAGTTTTTATCAAAACAGAGAACTTATTCCCATGGGAACAAATTGTGCACCCCTTGTCGCAGATTTGTTTTTATATTGTTATGAAAGAGACTTTATGTTGAGCCTCTCTCCAGATACGCAGGCAGATATTATAACGGCATTTAATAATACATCACGCTATCTAGATGATATTCTTAATGTGGATAATCCGTTTTTTGGTCAATTGGTGGGTACTATTTATCCTAGGGAGCTTCAGTTAATTAAAACTAACAATTCGGATACTGATGCTTCATTTTTAGATTTACATCTCTCTATTTATGACAATTTTATACATACCAAAATTTATGACAAGAGGGATGATTTTAATTTTAGTATTGTAAATTTTCCCCATTTGGATGGGGATGTACCTCAGGCTACATCTTATGGGGTATATATTTCTCAATTAATTCGGTTTGCCAGAGCGTGTAGTCATGTCAAGCATTTCAATGAACGTAATCAATATATTACAGGTAAACTTCTTCAGCAAGGCTACCGTTATTACAAATTGCGTAAATATTTTGCTAAATTTTATTATCGTAATTCTGATTTAGTTTTAAAATTCAATAGTAATTTAAAGACACTTCTGCGAGAAGGTATTTCTAAACCCGTTTTTTATGGGGATGTGGTTTACAAACTTCGTAAGATCTTGGGTCACGGTAATTTTCCAAATGTATTTGGAAAGATTATCAAACGTTTTATTAAAAGAGGTTACGACCCAACTGTTTTGAGACATACCGCATGTTTAGTGTTCAACCCGTTTACAGTTGGACACTACGCTTCCCTCTTTGATTGCGTCTGACGGAAGAGGGGGAGGACTCTATGATAAGCAGTTTTTAATATTAGTTTTGATATTTGTCTTCTGGCCTGTTTCGTCGGGCCCTTAAGGGTGTTTCTCTTGTTGCTCTGTCTTCTGAAAAGGCATTGAGTTATACGTTTTTGGTTCTTAAGGTTTGTTTTTTTATATATTTATACACGAGCATTTTTGTGTTTTACATGCCATGCCTTTTTGTTTCCATTACGTGTGTAAGAGATTCACCTGGAGGCGATTACTTTTATTTACACTGTCCCATGTCTTTGGAACATGGTGGGGGTAAGAGTGAGGTTAGGTGCACCATAAACCGGTTTAAGCTCCCCAGTGGTGTTTTTGCCACTGACCGTTCCAAGGCGGTGCCCCACTGTGTTCCTTTGTTTGTTCGTTTCGTCTTATGTGTTGGCTTTGTGTGCGTGTGTGTTGTTCGTTTTGTCCTTATGTGTTGGCTTTGGGTGTGTGTGTGTGTGTGTGTGTGTGTGTGCGTGTGTGTGTGTGGGTTGGTGTGTGTGTGTGTGGTGCACGCGTCTGCGTGCTGGGGGTTTCGTTTTGGGGAGGCTACGTTTTTGGTGCGTGGCATTCCCTGTTTGATATTTTTCTTTGTTTTTTTAATTGAATAATCAGACTTGTAGGGGTCACTGGTGATTCAACAGCTTCTATGGTTTTATTTTTGTTTCAGGCGTTCAGTTGCTTTAACCTTTTCTGCTTTTAGAAGTAAAACAGGGTTTTGGTACCTGGCTTTCACTTTCATAACTGCTTTTATATTTTGCTTTCAGATGTTTTATTGGAAAATACATGATTAAATTGAATTGAATAAATGGTTAAAAAGTTAATCAACATTTTTCTGTTGGGTAACTGCATTATTGTCATTGAATTCTATAAATATCAGGGTGTGCGAAACCGGGTACACTTCAATGCAACAACCTGTCAAATTATGTTATCTGAATCAAGTAGCCCAAGAGATATGACGTCATTGCAGTGGGCAGTGAAAGTAGCGTGTTTTAAAACAAAATATGGTATTTTATCAAAACATGTAGAGGTAAATTCATATTTTATCATTTTTAACTAAATAGGAAGGTATTCTTAGGAAATGTGTGCGAAACCGGGTACACCGATTCTAAATCCTTCCAAACGAAGTCCAGTTCAATGCACAATTTTCAAAGTCTGAAGTTTTACACTGAAAATCCATCATCCGAAAATTGGTCCAGTCAATCTACGACAGTCTTTTGAAGAATTTCAGGCAAATAACTGAAATATGCACTTGAAACAATATCTTTAATCACAGTATTTTCCAAATGCATAATCCAGGAAGAACCTGTACGATACAAAGACGTCAACTGCTTCAGCCTCCTTAGAATATAGCCTTCTACACATTTAAGAAGCTCGCCATGACACAATAACTTTTCAATTATGTCATACAATATATGACGTCATATATCATACAATATATGACGTCACTAAATATCTCGCGCGATCAAGTGCATAGGCGGCACATGTCGGCTTCCTTACGCATAGCTACCCCAACAATAATAAATTAAGTAAATATTGAAGCTAACTGAGTCCCGAATTTAAAGAGGATAAAGCAAATTAGCTGTCGACTGTGCCAGTCTGACTACGTGAATAAAATGTAAATCAAAGGCGGGAATGATTCAGTTTGCTTTGAGCCCAGACCTTAATCTTAGAAAAATAGTTAACATGTTTCCTTTATAACATATCGATAGAGCTACTTTAAAAGAAAACGTGTAAAAAGGGATTTTTCTATCACCGACAAAAACAAACAACCCCCTCCAGTTGGCTGAGAATTGACCAGAGGCCACTATTTCATACCTGTATTTCAAGAGAGGAATAAGGAGAAATCCCTCCATTATTAGATCTATATTAGACCAAAAACTGCACAGGAAGCAACCATTTTATGCCTGTATTTCAAAGATTTCCAGGGGAGAGCCCCCTGACCCCACTAAAATGAGGGGAGTACATCCACTAATAAATGCACCAGAGGACACCATTCATAGCCCCCACACCCCTAACAAGGGCATCCCCTCTAATACCTCGCTATGCACCTTGGCGGTGACATCTTCGTTCTAGACTGGTGCCCCCCACCCCCGTCAAAAGTTTCTTTATCTGGGCCTGTACCGTATGATAGGCCTACAATGAAAGTTCATTTGGCATGTGACTATATCACGGCTTATGTACATGACCGCAGTGATATTCTGTGTAGACTGTATCCTTTCGGCTACCAATGCGTACCATAAAAACCGGGGTCGCTATTACCGCTATCATACACCGACTGACTACCGCAGACGCCTAAAACGTACCATAAAAACGAGGGTCCACATTACCGACATCGTACAGCGTAGGACTACCGGGAATTTTTAGTTTTTCTTTGTATCTGGGAGGAATTTGAATGCTTTTCATTTATTGCAGAATTTCATCGCGAGTGTAAACTTTCATTTATGTTATTAACAAAACGGTATGAAATCAGTTAATCTAATAAGTTAAGTCACTCATGTGACATATTAAATAATATTACGCAACAAATTACAGGTGTCCACTAAATTTAAAAACAAAATCAAACGTCTCGTGCGCAATAATGTTCTAAAAGCATTGTTATCGGAATCTGTTGATAAAAAAATCCTTTTCAGGCTTAAGGGATCATTACTCTCCAAAAATACCAATTAGTTTTGAAGGTTGCTCGTCGCGGTAATTACCAAACTCAGTTTTTAAAACTTAATTAATTACTCATTTCTACGCTACGGTATTTAAAGCTATTTTACTATGTCTGCATTATGCGGCTTCGGCATTCTAGTGGTCTGAAAACCACAGATCTGCCACTGATGCGTTTTGTAGACTTTTCACCAATTACCTTCACTGTGGCGCTACGGTAATTCTGAACTTTTTCCAGTGAAATACAAAATTCCACTGTGGTAATCAGAAATAGTATACATTTTTATTTTATGCTAACTAATGAAATACTGTATTATATCAGTTAAATATTTTCATATCTCATCACTCACACTGTGAAAATATGAAATCTATATTTTCACACTGTGAGAGATATAGCTCCGCCTCCTCATTACATTGGGTATGAATTTTAAATTATTTGCTTAAAACTGGATGAAAACTGTAGTCGCACTTTGTTCTTTATAGTATATTTCTCGATTCAAATTTTTTTATTTAAAGAGAATTTCATAACGTTATGCAGCAAAAAATAAAACAAAATGGAACTTTATGTTGCATGCGTCTTTATAACGTCACAGCACGTCTGACGTCATGTCTGTTTACGCGCGTCTGTTTCCCGCGCTGAGATTAAAACAATTGCAAAATGCACATCTCAACGTAATTAAGCATAAAATAAAAAGAAAATTTGTTTGTTTTTCGTGAATATGGAATATATCTCACCTCGAAGTGAGAAATTTGTCACATTTTCACTCGCGCTACGCGCTCGTGAAAATATTTGAAATTTTCTCACTTCTCAGTGAGATATATTCCATATTCACTCAAAACAAACAAATATCCTCTATATACACTACGGCAGTAATATTTTAAATTGTTACTGCACATGGAACATACATATATACACTGTGGTAATTCTCTACAGAACGCTTCATCGTTTTTACGCCGCAACGGTAATATATATGCATACATCGCTTCTTCCAATTGCATACTAGACGTGTGTAAATTTATCCACTATGGAAGTATAGCACTTTCCAAATTTAAAACTCAAACTTTATGTAAGAATGCATTTAAATTATCCCAAAGTACACAATGGCAATTTTGACGTTGAGCTCCATGCATTATGCATTATAATGCATAGAGACTCTGGAATTCTTTTTAAATGGTACAGTATTCAGTACTTCACATGTGCCTTTGTATACTCATTGTATTCATTTATAGTCCGGGCCCATAGTGTAGGAGATACATTCGTGCACTTGTAATCTCTATAACCTTTACTGGCGGAGGGTCGCAGGTTCGAGCTCTGCTACCGACTAGAATTTTTTATGTGAGAAAGTAGGCAGTTGCTTACGGACTTTGGCGTCTAGTACTGGTCTTTCCCAGGAATGATTGTTAGATGAACTGGCTGCCTGATATAACTGGAATAATGTTTAAAGTGGCCGTAAATCCAAACAAAAACAATGTTTTTAATTATGTACTCGGACACTGTGGCAAATTGGCAATTGTCTTCAAGATGTAAAATCGTCATTGCGCAGTTTCAGCAATTCTACCCTATCGACACTATGTGTAGACGGAAATACTTTAAATATTAAAGTATAGTAATTATATACATTTGCAATATGGCCTGGAGACATGTGTGATTCCACTGGGGTCTAACACTCAATTTATTCATTTATTTATTTGAGTTTTTACGACGCACTAACACTCAATCTCCCATATATGAGTAAGAAGTTCTAACCAACGAGCTATGATCACGAGGTAGAATAAAACCTTTAACTCTAGAAGAGAGCCCGATTACCGGAAAGTCCCATAAATTATTCAATTAAAACCAAACAAAAGATAAAAATTTAAATTTATTTTACGTTTCTTTTGTCAAAAGTCAGTAATATCTCATATTGATTTCAATGAAGCCAGAGCATAATATAATCTGATGTTCTTTTTTAAGTCCTGTTCCGAAAAGAAACAATCGAATTTTCTAAAAGAAAAAGTTCACAATCATTTCAGACCTAGAATTGTTAAAATGAACTGTTTCCAAAACCGTACATGAATGTGTTTTCGGTGAAATGAGATCTTACAATTCTTTAATTGTGACTTTAAAGATTATCAACGGAATACAGCTCGCAACTGGGATACGCTCTAACTAAATACTATGTACAAATTAAAATGAACCTGGATAACATATAGTTGACGCGTTTACATGATAAACAGTCAAACTTATGGTCCGATCCGCTGACAAAACTGGTAGGGGACTAGGTAAAATGCAGCAAAAAACATTTTCTTTGTATTTACAAAAAAAAATACCTTATAAGAGAAAAGAATAAAGTTAACAACTGAATGAAAACACTACAGTACAGGCAATTCCTTATCAACGGGTATGAGTAAGGAAAATCATATATCAAATGCTACACAACCTTAACAACGTATTTTGGACTAAATTTCATGATTGACAGTCATACCTATAGTCCGATCCGGAGAATCCGGTAGGAGACTAAAAGTAAAACAAAAACTTATGACATAAAATAACAAAAATTACAATTAAACGAAAGCAAGTTGTAAAAGCTATAACACATGAGGATCATTCATTAATTACAGATCATCGCAAAAGGTAACATAGAGCATATGTAATGTTACACAATCAGTTCACTAAAAGTCATGAAATAATTCCTTTTTGTTTGTTTTTTGTTTTTTGTTGTTGTTGTTGTTTTTCTTTTTTGCTGAATTTGTACTGTCGTCAGCTTAAACTGAGTTAGAATGAAATAATTTTGTTAACAACTTACGACAATAACCGTCCATCTATATATACATGTATTTTCTGAATATAATCTTAAACAACATATTAGATATGAGCCGTCTAAAAGCAAGTAGTGTTTAGGGTAATTAGCATTGTCAATGATGAAAAGAAAGATAAAATGTCCACATTTAGTGATTTACAATGGTGATATGATTTATTATACTAAAATAATGGATTTTCTGGAGTTCCCAATTTCGCTCTTGTTGCCATAAGTTTTGCGGGCGTTTCCGGATTGGAAGTCTGTATGGATTCCTCAGCCATCACGCAACATGGTGATACGGAAGAAAGCATTCCCTGAAAGTATTATCTAAAAGATCATGGGGATTGACACTGAAAATAGATGACAATTTTTTTTTATGTAAGCAAGACATTTTGATTTTCAACTGCAATTATTGCACAACATATCTAGACCTGGCTTAGCAGTCGAATATATCATGCAATAACATACTTTTCCTCTTCTGACATGCTTAAATGTTTCGATAAAGTTGACCCAGAGGGATAATTTGAGTACATTTTTTTATTTGAGCGAATCGTTATGTTATCAGCACTTCATTTAACATAGCAATGACTCAATAACACCATAAAATCTTTAAAACTACTCATAAGATCAATATAACTTTCTAATAAGAAGAGTATTGTTATACCTGTGTAAACTGTCTTTACACTGCTTACAACCAAATGATGACGTTGATGTTCGGAGACCACCGGCGATTTTAAGCTTCTTCATACTGCAAAACCGACAAGCTCTTGTTTGCCCTGACATTGAGATAATTTAATGTGAGTCTGCAAACTCTCGGTCAATGGTGCCAACGACCTGCGTTTGTGTCCTAATTCTTGAACGGTAACATCCAATCAGCTGTTCCGCAACCTGATGTAAATTAATCAATTTTTGTTTAAAATTATGTAATAGCAATATGCATTTTCATAGATATTTCTTTCGTCTGATTTGAATATTACAATCTATTTTGTTTTTGTTTTAGGCTTTACCTTAGTTAGATGGATATTTTAAGAAATAAGATGAAAACATGAGACTTCTGAGAAAAAAAAAAAAAAAAAAAAAAAAAAAAAAAAAAAAAAAAAAAAAAAAACTTACCATCGTCTGGAATTTTAGTGCTTAACCCTTTGCCTAATGTTTTTGTACATGATGTAGCTGTTCATCAGGGCTACATCCACAACAATCCATAGGAAATAAAATAGGTCCACCACCTAACGCTTGGTCGTTGTACGTTGTAGCTACTTCGGAAGTTATCGTACCCATCCACGCCCCAGGTACTTGCTGAATTCAACAATAGCGAGTGGACAAGGGTATACCCTGTCTTTCCATTTTCCTTCAGGATTTACTTGTATCCTGGTCTTTAGGAACGGGATTGAAACATGTATTCAAGTTGTAGACATGCCTTGAATCCTTCCATACTATATCTATCATTTTTCCATCTTTGATTTGACGTGTCATATGCTGTCCTTTGTTCAATGGCCCAACCGAATCATCGTTCTGTCGGACTAATTTCTGTGGTGTCAATCATATGGCCAGAATTTCCGCCCTATATTTAAAGACCCACAAAGATGGGTTGAGCTGGCAAGGAACGCCTGTGCCAAAGGGATGTATCTAGAAACACTATACGGTTCACCCAGATGTTCAACAACCTTCCTCGTTAGTCCTAATTCTTTTTTCCCTCTAATATAAACTTGAAACTTCCAAAGATATGCAGAAACGGCATCTGCTGACACGAATATTTTAAAGCCTCTCTTTAATAATTATTAATATCAAAATGCTTACTCCGCAAATAAGTACCACAGTAGACGTTTGCAGGAAAAACGAATTTCAATGTAGTACCGCAGTGTAGATTTACTCGACCCGTTACTATAAACTATTATAGTAGACTTTTGCGAGAAACTTGAATTCGAAGGCAGTGCCACAGTGTAGTTATACATATTAAATGTAATAAGGTGCACTTCCACAGTGCTGAGAAAGTTACCCTGCGAAAAAATTATACTAGTAATCAAAACTTATCCTGTAGGCATTATTTATTCCACCGATTACCACAGTAGTTTAATGCAGGACATGCGAAACTCAAGACAGTGCCGCAGCGTATTAATACATATTCACACAAAATAGCTTGTACTGCCACAGTGATGCAGTGACCGTTTAAATATGTGACTTTTAATAAATAACATTAACTGAATGTTTTATCTGCATATAAATACCATAGTAGACTACTGCAGGAAACAAGAAATTATAAGTTGTGCCACTGTGTAGTTATACCAATAACCATACAATGGACATAAGTGCCATAGCGTAGCACCCGTTTTACATAAAAATTACCGCAGCGTAAAAATGTAGTATATTTTTGGTAACTCCTTCTATTTTCAATAGAGAAAAAATACGATTTTTACCCAAATACTGCATTATGCGCTATGGAAATGAGCACCCCCATTTTTCTGGTACGTATTAGTAGTCTCCGGTAGCCCGCCTGCAAAACAGTAGTGGTAATGGAGAACCCCAAAAATATAGTCTGCATTTAGCGGCTCAGGTAGTGCGTCGGTGTACGATAGCGGTAGTCGAAAGGATATGTTGCATTAGTTACAAGTTGTGGCAATTGATACCGTCATTTTTTGTAATGAACTTGATGGGTAGATGTATTTAATAAGCTAGTTATACACAGTACGGTAAAGTTTATGCAAGTTCGAATTTTTCGACTGAATATCTATATAAAGTTTGAATTGCTACAATCATTTTTTAAGGAATAGGTTAACTGTTTTTTTTTTTTGTGTTTTTTTTTTGTTCTTGTTGTTGTTGTTTTTGCGTTCAACGTGTTTTTGGTTGAATTTTCAGTATAGCTTTGTACTGCCCCGTTTGTAATAGAAGTATTAAAATGTTTCGTATACGTACTTCTTGGTGAAAAAACACACAAAAAACACGTGTTTTATATCATCGAAAATAAAAGTAACTGACGCGCTTGAACATGCTTCTTTTATCTAGCTGAAGAACAAAATACCCCTTCAAAAGGTCATATGAGCCACGCCATGAGAAAACCAACATGGGGCATTTACGACCAGCAGCCGCGCAATCTGGTCAGGATCCATGCTGTTCGCTAACGGTTTCTCTAATTGCAGTAGGTAGTTGACCATATTGCGCGGTTGCTGGTCGCAAATGCACTATGTTGGATTTCTCATGGCGCGGCTCATATTTCTATTTTGTCTATAGATCTACCATGCCTATCAATAGCACAAAAATGTTTTAACATGCCACTTTGGATTTCACTGAACGGCCGAGCATGAGAAATAAAGACGCGAGGATGGAATTGAAAGGCTGGTATTATGTTATTATAAAGAATAAAGGCAATTATTAATTTGTTTAACGTAGTCCATTATATAGGCGGTTGTCTCAAATTGAAATGTGTATAATTTAAATCATTAATTGCATTGAGGAATAATGTTTTACTTTGATCGAACGGTCACAAAAAATATTGATCACCAGTCAGTACACAAACATTTTTTCCCATGGTATTTAAAAACAACCTTTTTAACAGACGGTTATCATCCAAAACTTTGATACGATTTAAAACAACCAGTAACCAATAATGAAAATGAGTTAAATGTGTTGCGCGCATCTCCTCTGTCCCCACCTCTATTACGATATCTACGGCTGAAAACAATGATACGCACTTGACTTTAGACATGTATTTAATTTTCCCGTCAATGCTAACCGAGTAAGTACAAACACATTTTCAGAAAAAAACTAAAAACCCTGAAACGGAAATAACTTTAATTTGAAGTAAATATTAATTCAGGGTCTTCCGTACAAGAAAATACTACAAGTTTTGGACACAGTTTGGTTTAATTTTCCATGTCTGTTATTCAACAATAAATATATCTGACGTCGCTAACTGAGCAAACCCCTAAATGACGTTTGTATGGACGCCGCCATCTTGAAATGGACGTCGCGTCATTTTACAATGCAAGTCTTTGAGGAAAAACGTAAAATATTGATTTTTAACTTTCATTTTACACTTTTTCAAAAAATGAAAAAGGGTGCCTAGAGATATTAACCGTCTGGTATTAACCATGTCATTTTTTGACAATTTTATATACAGTATAAATAAATTATCGGAGGTCCAAAATTAGGTGCGACAGACTACAGTACATTTGAAGCTGCTTATGCTATCTAAAGTTAAAATAATGGATTTGACCTAAACGAGAAATAAACAAACTAGAATTTAGAGAGTGTCCCAAAGATTACATATTGATTGACATTTCTGTTAAAGGCTTTTTAGGTTAAAATGTGTTTTACGATTTTCAGTAATAGGTTACATCTCCGCACGAGCCACGTTAACAGACCATCCTTAATTTCCTGATCGCCATAAAATCAAGAAAAGAGAACTAAATTTAAACGAAACCTGTCGATATTAAGTGTTGTTTGATGTAGTATATAACGTGCGCATTAACGTTTTTTTCTTTCATTTATTATTAATTTTGTGTGAAGAGCTAATCTATTATACTGATCAGTGAAAAAAGTACAAAGTTAGGAAGGTAGTTATGTATTTAAAATATCTTCCATTCAATGTGAAACAGTATAAGTACCACGCATGTCTATCAAAACAGTATTTTAAATCGTGCATCTGTTCTATTAGCGCTAAAAGTATAAATAATGACCAGTTAGTTTGCCCATAATTTATTTTTTTAATGAAATATATCACACGCAGTTTTTGTCGCGTGTTTATCTAAAGGAAACCGGTAAGCGGACGTGAATCATAGTAATATATTAATGATACATCAAATTAAGATTAGACTTCATTATTTCAGATTGTTGTGATGGTCCATTTTCTATAAAAGACAAACATGAAAGAAGAAATTGTTATATGGAAATCAAAAGGCACAGTTTTGTATTTTATTATTAAAAGGGCGAAAAATAAACAGAGTGTAACAAAAAGTAATTAAACATATAGCAGCGGTAGTCTAGTGGTTAAGGTGTCGGCCGCCTAACCTGGGGGTCGTGGATTCGAGCCCAACTGGGATCATGATCACACCTTACCGTATGATACCAGTACTGGTTTTTCAAAGAAGCGGACTCGAGAGTGGTTCAAGTAAGTTTTAAGCTTTCATCACATTCGAGCTAAAACAAATTGATATAAAAAAATACTATATAATCTATCATAAAGATATCTCATATTATATCAGTTTCAATATTTAAAACAAATGCTGTTATTATAACAAACGGCAATGTTTATTTTTTCGAAATATTATAAGTAAAAACATGACAACACTGGCTTTATCGGTCCCATGTCATTTAACCCCCCCCCCCCCCCCCCCCCCCTTCCCCCCCCCCCCCCACAAAAAAAACCCATGATCCAAAACAAAAATGATAAAGATATCTATTTGGTACTAGCAGTAGTTACATCACCATACTAAGTACAAGACAATGAAACAGCTACTGAATATTATTGTAAAGTAAAGTACTAAATGAAATCTGTTTCATTTAGGGGACGGCAATATTGTGCAAATGTTAATTCTGTCTAATACGACTTCAAAGAATTTTCGAAATCGTCTAATAATTAGAACGTTATGTACATTTCAGTATTTGATCAAATTTTTATTCAGTTTGTTTCCATGGCAACAATCAACAAAATAGTGGATTTATTAAATTTCTTGATATTTATTTGAATTATGTTCCTGATATTTGAAGCAAATTTCTCTACTGTTTCGAAAATCATTACCATCCTCTACATCTTGAAAAAATAGAAACCAATCTATTGAAAACTTTTAAGGTTATGACGATAAAGTCTTTGGCTTAGAATATAAAACTCAACGATCAGGACATGAAGCACTTTAAAACGGATCTGAAGTGATGTATTTGTCTTGTATTTACTACACAGAAATATTACAAAATGAACTGAAACATACAAAAACTTACCAGTTATCACTACCAGATGAGAATAATATTGTAAAATGTCAAGTTTATCAATGTATAAATTTTAATGTCGCACTTGACGACAGTCAGATGAAGCTCCCTACTCTTTATTGGATCCCTAAACTTCATAAAACTCCATATAAAGCTCGAATCATTGCAAATTCAACCTTATGCACTACAAAAACACATTTCTCTACTTTTGACTTCTTGTCTTACTGCAATAAAAGATCACGTACAGAGGTATTGCTCCAACGTATATGAGAACTCGGGTATTAATCTGTTTTGGTCCATCAAGAACACTGGATATGTTATCAAAAAGTTAAAAAACAAACACTTCAAATGTTCGAGTATAAGTACTTATGACTTTTCTACTCTTTATACTAATTTACCACATAATCTTATTAAAGAATAACTGGTAGCTTTAATTGAGAAAACATTTGCACGAGAAAACGTTAATTATCTGGCTTGCAATGAAACTAAAGCATTCTTTTCTAACAGTACATTTAAGGAGATACAACATATGGAGTTGTGTTCCAGGTTGTAAAGCTCTAAGTTTCTACTAGATAACATTTTTTATCAATTTGTCAATAAAACTTACAGACAAGTAATTGGAAACCCGATGGGAACCAACTGCGCTCCACTCATTGCTGTTTATTTCTTTTACTGTTATGAACGGGAGTTCATGCTTAGGTTATCCACTGAGACACAATTTGAAATTATTGAAGCTTTTAATGGAACCTCAAGGTATCTTGATGAATATTTTAAAATTGGACAACCTATATTTTTCAGAAATGGTGAAAAAACATTTACCTAAGATTTTACAGCTTAACCAGGCTAATACTTCAGATTTAGAAGCGTCATTTTTGGATTTAATTTAACAATTGTTAATAATAATCTAAAAACGAAAATATAGAAAAAGGGACGATTTTAATTTTGAAATTGTCAACTTCCCTCACCTTGATGGAGATGTCCCTCCAGCAAAATCAAAAACGGTGTCTATATTCAAAAACTTATTCGTTTTGCAAGAGCTTGCCAAAGATAGAGGATTTTAATGATAAAATCTTCATATCCCCAAGAAATATTACAGCAGGGTTACCGTTATCATAAGCTACGGAAAGCTTTAAGCAATTTTTACTACAGATCGTCCGAACTGTTAGGAAAATACAATACTAACCTAAAAACACTTTTAAAACTTGGACTTACACACCCGGAATACTTTAGAGATGTAGTTTATAAAATTCGAAAAATTAGACATAGTCCTTATTTTAATAAGATATTTGTACGATGTGTTAAAAGGTTTATCAAAAGAGAATACGGTGCGAAAATTGTGAAGCACAGTGCAGGTTTAGTGATTGACCCCTCTACAGTTAATCACTACGCTTTCCTATTTGATGGTGCGATGACAAATAAAGTGTAAGACTCCGTGATGCTTTTCTCCTTAATCCTACATACAACGGACGGAGGGAGTTGAATTTTATCTTGCAGCTTTCTTAGTCGTGCCCTTACAAGTTAGGCTCTTGGTGCTCCGACTTCAGACAAGTTGTTCAGTACATTGATGTAATTATACCTTAGATTTACCTTAATTTTATGTTTTACTTAATTAATCTGGTATTCTTTCGCTAATGTTAGGGCCTTTCTCAGTGGGGAATTTCTTTACATTGTGTTGTCTAACTTGTTGAAAATAGGGTAAGAGCGAGGTTGGCATGCGTTAAACGCGTTTAAACCCCCCAGTTTCCTTTATATAGGTTACTGACCGCTCCAAGGCGGTGCCCTTATTTTCAACTGGTTTCTGTCTGTCTTCTGTATTTTCTGTTGCGTATTTTGTCTTGTTTGTTGTAAAGCGGTGCCCTACAGTGTTCTTGTATCTTACTTGTCTGTATTTCTATGTTAGTTGGGGCCTCCGTGGCCGAGTGGTTAGAGTCGTTGACTTCAAACCATTTGCCCCTCATCGATGTGGGTTCGAAACCTCATTTGGGGCGTAGAATCCTTCACGTGAGGAAGCCATCCAGCTGGCTTACGGAAGGTCGGTGGTTCTACCCAGGTGCCCGCTTGTGATGAAATTGTGCACGGAGGGGCAACTGGGGTCTTCCTCCACCATTAAAGCTGGAAAGTCGCCATATGACCTAAAATTGTGTCGGTGCGACAATAATCCCAACAAAATAAATAAATTTCTATGTTAGTTAGTTGGGTGTGGTTGTCTTTTTTTTTCTTTTGTACATGAATGTCTGCGCTATTGTGGTATACATTGTAGTGTAACTGTGATTAAGGAACGTAGCATTCCCTTTTTATATATTCATCCTTGTTCTACTTTCCCCTTCAACCTCCTCCCCAAGCCCCTTTTCTGCCCCTTACCACTTCCTCCCCCTCTATCTATATTTGGCATAAATTTCTATGTACTTGTTAGATTTTGAAGCAACCCTCTGTTAATATTTTTCCGTTACAGCTTCTTTTTTGTTGTGGGCCACTTTGCAAATGCGTGGCTCGAGCGTGTTTTTAGTTGTTCTGTGCTTCCGAGAATCTACCCTTAACCTATTATCTTTTGCAAGCTGTTGAACCTGCATTTTGCTTTGTAAACGTGATGGCTCTTTGTATTATTTTATAAATCTGTATATTTAAATGATGCTTTTTTACATTATTTATCAACATTTGCTGAAACATGACTTTCGCTACATAAGTGACTTTGTAATCCAATGGTCGTCATGCAGTTTTCCGGAAACATCGTCCATCTCAATCCTATGTTAATTGCAAACAAACCGGGATTAGTTCAATCACTTTAGTAAATTCTGTTACGATTTCCTGATCAGTTTTGTGGAAATGGCCTAGATAGTGTAATATATATAAATCAGAGAGGTTAAGGCAAAAAAAAAAAAAAAAAAAAATATAATTTCGAGGACTAAACTAATTTTTATTTTCTTTTGTGAAACACTTTTAAGATAGCAAAACGTTTAAGAGCGTAATGGAAAAAAATGTTGAATACAAAGTGTAAGAGATGCAGAAAAGATGCAAGTGAATGAAAAATTATTTCATTCATGTCTATGTACATTGCTGATGGTGTTCAATTGAGAGGAGAAAACGTATATTTCGTAAGTGGCGAAGCAAATGCTTCTGGAAGAAAAATAACAAAAACTTCTGTTTCCAAAAATGTTCAATATAATGCAAGGAATAGTGTTCTTTGAGAAGTTGAAAAATCTTTTTATTCCGTCTATTATTCATATTGTTTGACCCATACCTCAGATAATATAATTGATGCAGTAAGTTAAAAAGTGAACTCGTAAAGATTCTATTGAATATTTGATTGAACAGCAAATACCAATTCCTACAATTATTACGAGTTCCTGCTCTAAATAGCATCGGAACGAAGTAATTGAATAGAGATGGTAACTAAGGCTACGTATTCAACGACAACAACAACAATCAAGTGCAAAAACAAGTCATATCGCTTATCTCACACTAGCAATATTTTAACATAGCACCGTGAGGTAAATACGGGAACTTTTGACAGCGATATCGGCTTCTTTGTTTTGGTGGATTGGCTAAAGAAAGGTGATTGTCATTTCTTTTTAACTAACACCATTTTATTTTTACTAATGAACGTCTGCTTTATATTAACAGAAGTTTCTGTGACGGCAGATTCTGCAAGGTAAATGGGATTCTGCACGCCTAGGTCAATATGCAAATTAGGTACATTTGTAAACACAAGGTGCGTGTCATAAAAAGTGAAATAACTTCTTTCCGCACAGTTATTGGTATTGTTTTGGTGTGACCATCAGATAAAATATACATTTTTTATATCGCCCTTTTTAACTCGTACATTTTCAGGCCTTGATTATTCTTGGCAAACGAATTTTGTAAAATATTGAGGGATCCGATATCGTAAAATTCATGTAGTCTAATTATATTTTTTTTCTCACGAATAATGTTTTCTTTCCTATGATCATACCATACCTGTAAATTATCGGCAGTAATAAATAAAAAAATGTCTTTGAATTAGTTCGTTTGAAAATGAAAGATAATGCTAAACTTTTTTGTTTGAACGATTATTCATAGATCTTGAAGTAAACTATATTTTTGGGAACACATCCGAATCTATGCATACTTTGTTCACATAACTAAATAGTCATAGAAGAGTTATCTGTCACTGGCTTCACTTTTCCAAGTAGGACCAACTTTTTCGGATTAAATATTGCCTTTCAGCATGAAAAATGAAGTATAAAGTTAAACCATTAATTAATTGAGGTAATCCCGCATTAAGTTTTCAACAGAAAGTAATATCAGATGCAATTTGAATTTTTAGGTACAATCTCTAAATTGAACCAACTTCGAAATTATAATGAATGTATATTTCTTCGTAAATTGAGCTCGAAAACCCTGAATATTATTTATTATTTAATAATAACAAGCATGTTTTCGGGAACAAAACCATAATATGACCTTCTCCTTTTAAACAAAATAAAGATGTGTAGAATCCAGTGTTACCTTTTCAAACCAACTGCTGCTCTAGATCTGTCTAATTCAGAGTCCAGACCTCCAAGGAAAAATAGGGAAAAAAACAACATTAAACTAGAGCTGCTTTTGAGAAAAGCGCATGTCTCCCACAACTGCCTAATCATTTAGTGATTCAAAGTGGTGTGGGTGGTTTGGATGAATGGTTCTGATCAGTAATGTATTGGAGGTCTGGATGGTTTGGATGTGTGGTTCCTATCATTAATGTCTAGTTTGTCTGGATGGTTCAGACGAGTGGTTCCTATCATTAATGTCTAGTTTGTATGGATGGTTCAGACGAGTGGTTCCCATCAGTAATTCAAGGGCCATAATTCAAACGTGCCTGGGCGGATTTGGCAAGTTATCGAACTTGGCCGGGGTCTTATGGTCAAACACATTGTGTTCAAGTTTGGTGAAGATCGGATGAGAAATGTTCGACTGTGTGGTGGGAGACATAATAACTTTTTTAACTTGGTGAGAGGAAAGTTCAAAAGGTTAGATCCTCCTCAGGGTGAGACTGGAGCCCATTTTGGCCACTAAAACCATTTGCAGTTATGGTGACTTGAAGTCTAGTTTTACAAATGTTTTTGTTTGCTGCTATGGGAAGATGCATGGGTATAGCATTTAATCCAATGAAAATACATTTTTTTCCAAAGGTACTGCAAAGGTTCTGCAGATTTCCGACATAAATGTTTCTTCTTTCTTTTTCTTCTTTTTTTATTGTTTCGTTTATTATTATAATAAGCTAAAAGCCTACCATATTGTAACGATTGCTTTAAAGTATGGCATTACATTTATAGTTTGCATTTCGCTACATACAGCTGATTCAATACTTGATACTGGGCAATTAAATATATCTTAACGTGATGGTTGGTTCGCAGAAAGACGTTACTCTGCGTATCTGCTGTATTAAAAGACAAAGACTAGGGCTTCTGCAAGGATTAATATAGCAGACATTTTCATGAACCGGAATGAATGCTAGTTGAAGGGCGATAACGTTAGTTGGTAATCCTAACACAAAACTTTGGTCAGTATATTATACACTAAACGCCTGCGGATTATGCAAAAAATGCGTATTTTTGCCGTGCGCTCTGACTGATAACCACTTCCGAACATGCGCAGAAGACTGCTCTAGGTCTGTAGTGAGCAACATCAATAATATTATTTGGTTTCGCTTAGCGCTGACGTTATTGTGTCGCTGTCAACTGTGCAATGACATCCACTCCCCTAAGAAATATTGCGCACATGACGTTTGCCGGAGTAACAAGTTTGATGAAACCGTTCTTTGAGGAGCCCTTTTAGTAACGGGCGAGCGGCTTCACAATCATTTAAGCACTAGACGCTGTCACCGCAAGGCCGCGTTCAAATGCCTGTAAATCTTTATCATCGCCTTTCTGCAGTTGTCACCGGCTCTTTATACACGACATGTTCTTATTTGTGATACAAAGGGGCATAACATGACACTGAGAAGTCGTATTAAACATTTTGAAACTGTAGATAGTTGTAACATACTCATTAAAATTTTAGACATAAGGTATTAGACCCATAATAGAGTAACTCCTTTTGAAGAGTATTCAATTCCTACCATAAACTAAACCTACTTTGACTGAAATTTTTCAGGAGGCTTAAGTTCAAGCCCCAAATTTTTTCCGCTTATTTTTCCTTTTTTTCTAGTAAGGTTTTACTTTTTTCAAGACTTTTAAGTTTTTTATTGTACAAAGGGATTGTTTTTTATTTGCTTAGCGAAATTCTTGCGTTCAAAGTGAATTTACCTAAAACAGAAGGGCAAGTTAACATCTTTAAAAATACTGAGTTTACGTGCGGTAAAAGTTCTCTGTTTTTGCCTTTAAACTTAGATTACATATTGTGGAAGAAATGCAGGTAGGTTTTAACTTTTTGCCCATTTTTTTCTAATCAAGTGAACAAAATTTAAAACATCCCCACAGACTCGACCTTTGGTTTTCAATGTTGGAGTTAAGAATTTTGGCTCAAAATCCGTTTACTTTTCGGTACCTTTCAATTTATTTTGTGTTTAAAATTAAATTTTTTAATAATATGATTTTTTCTTTTACAAAATTAATGTTAAAAAGAACTCTGCAAACTTTTGGACAGTTGCAATCACTTTGAAATTTGTCTCTACTACTTGAGCTTGAGGAAATACCATAAAAGAAACAAAATTTATTAAAAAACGGCACGGTAAAAGTTATTTAAAAATTGCAACACAGTGCAAAACACAGTTAACTTTAAATATATACCAAGCAAATGCCATTTTTTAAACATTACTATTCAATACCTTAAAATTATTAATCCTTACAAATACACTTTTTGAATTTTGTTGTCAATGTCATTCGCTATATTTACATTTTATATGCATTTCCGTAACATTTTATTTCATTTCACAGAAAAATAATTTTAACTTGGTGAGAGGAAAGTTCAAACGATAAGCAAACTTTTTCAACAGTATTTGACACAAAGAGATTTATCAAACTTTGTAGTTCTATGTGTTATTTACCGACTTTGATATAGAAATATAAGTGGTCATTTTCGTTTAGCTTTATATTTTTACAATTAAGGGTTTCATATTGGTTGTGTAGATAAGGTTTTAATAATTCATTAAAACATATATTTAAGTTATACGGTTTACAGTCTCATTGAATCTTTAAAGGTAATTTCAAATACTGATTGGGGAGCCGATCGCACGGTTTTATTAAGACTAAAAGGGCTTTAATTAGATCTAAGCTAGATTACGGTTGTAATTTTTTATGGTTCAGCAAGAAAATCTTATTTACAAATGTTAGATACCATCCATAATCAAGGTCTTCGTATTGCTCTTGGTGCATTCCGAACATTGCCAGTTGAAAGTTTATATGCTGAAGCAAACGAACCCTCTCTTTACACACGCCGAGAAAAAACTTTCATTGCAATATGCTTTAAGAGTGGCTGCCAACAAATCCAATCCTGTTCAGAAATTATTTTTAAACCAAAGTACTCCGATTCATATGAGGAAAAACCAAAACAAATCAAACCGTTGGATTCGCATAAAACTTCTATGAATGAAAATGACTTTGAATTCGATGGCATTAAAGACAATTCAATTCCAGATACACCACCATGGACCCTTCCATACCCCTACAGTTTCTTTCCGATTTGAAAACTGCCTTAGAAAATCTGAAACAAACCCTGAAATATTCGATCAAAATATCATGAAATCAAATCAACTTAAAAAGGACTATTTTACAATTTACACAGACGTTCAAAACTGGATCAAAGGTTGGGCTGTCCCCTGTCAGCCTCCTTCATCAATCAAAATTACTTTGCCAAATAATGCCAACAATATTTTCAGCCGAGGCCCCAAAACTATTGATTTAGCTTTAAAAATTTTTTATAAAAAAAAATAGTGAAAAAAATTATTATCTTTTCCGACTCGCTTTCTGTTTTACGTCAATTCATAACCGAAATATGGAAAATCCATTCATTCAAAATATTCTTCTTGGTTTCACAACTATCTTTAAAAAAGTCTATCATATTTTTGTTGGATTATTCCCAGTCATGTTGATATTCGTGGAAACGAAGATGCTGATATTGAAGCAAAGAAATCCCTTTCATTATCACAATCTAATTTGAAATTACCACATACCGATTTTAGGCCCGATATAAACAAATGCATTTTATCTAAATGACAATCGTCATGGAACAATGCTTCATAAAAATTCATGATATCAAACCTACTCTAGTGGAATTGCACCAAGGGGGCAGATCTGTTCTCAGGGGGAAGTTGTTAATTCTCGCGTCGAAAGGTCATACCCGTTTGAAATCATTCTTATCTTTTGAATAAAGAAGATCAACCCGAATGTGTATCAAGCAAACACCGCTAACTTTAAACAAATTTTAATCGACTGTGTGGACTTTGCTACACACCGCAGTACATATTATGACGTTTTAATCTTTGAAAGAGTTATTTGAAAAAAGTTTCAGTCGGAAATATTTTATCGTTTTTAAAGCGATAGGAATATAATAAAAAAAAATCTAACATTTCATATTTTTATTTACATCTTGCAATATTATTTTGTTTGAAGCTGATATTTTAAAAACATACGTATATACATTTTACAATGGATGACTTTAGAATGCTTTAAAAATTTTTTTACATGGATGTTTTTAAAATAGTTTTACATATTCATAGTGTCTTTACAATTACATGGATGTTTTTAGGTAAGCTTTACATTTTAAAATAATGTTTATTCTTTACAGTTCGTTTGCAATATGACTTCTTCTTGGCGATAATGGCCCCTTTTGTAACGATTCGCAGTAAAACTCAACTCACTCACTCACTCACTTTGATTGCATAATTATGTCTCCCGCCACACAGTGGTGTGGGAGACATATTGATTTACTCCTGTGTGTTTGTGTGTGTCTGTGTCTGTCTGTCTGTCACAAATCTTGTCCGCACTCTAAGTCGAACATTTCTGATCCGATCTTCGCCAAACTTAAACAAAATGTGTTTTACTATAAGTCCTCGGTCAAGTGTATTAACTAGCCAAATCGTTTGATTGAGTCTGTTCATGAGTGACATTGTAAAATTGAATGATATCGAAGATTCAAAGGACCAGAAACTATAACAACATTTCGTCCGAATATGAGGAAACGTTATACTGCCGTTACTTGGCACTTGAAGACAGCCGAAGTCTCGCAAATGATACAATGTTCTTTGAAATCTCTTCATTTACTAAATGTCTTTCACACAAAACGTAAAACGCAAATCAATCGTCAAAAAGTAATATTCGATATTGTTGACTAGCTTAATTATCTTTATGCACTGCCCGCGTTAATGATACAACTAAAACAGAACTCTCTGAATCCAGTGTCCCCTCGAAGATACGATAGAGTTTTATTTTCAGTCAGCAAGACATTGACAATACAGCATAAGCCCTGAATGATCTTTTAAACCACCTGCAAGTATTGCTACTACATACCCGAATGGTCGATAAACCGTGGTACAGTTCAGGTATTTGTACAACCTCGTGTCAATTTTAGCAGAACATTTGCATTACATTATTGTACACCTTTAAGCATGAATATATAAATGATCAAGCCCTTCCCGAATTTGTCAATTTGTTTAGACGTATCAGATGTATAATTTCATCATCACATTCTCTATTGAACGAACTTGAATATCATATTCATGGTTCACCATTTCTATCGTTATTTAATGTTATTAAAATATCTTTTGTAAACCAGCTCCCGAATATGTTTCTTACACTGTGATAGGATTGTCGCAGCTCATCATGCTAGAACTTGGAAGATCCCAACTGCCGGTGTGGCAACGGAATATGATATGCAAATAAAGCAACATTTTCAGATATGGAAGACACTTGCTATTTCGTAGCACTCGCACGTTCATCCACTCAGTTCTGCAGAACTTTTTCTTGGTTCAGAAACTTAAATGATATAGATAATCAAATGATATCAAATGTCGTATAGACATATAAACACGTCGGTTCCAACAAACCGAATTCTTACTTATTTGTTTCTTAGGCTACCTGATAAATTTCTTTTACGTAACAGATAGGAAGTAGAGGACAATTTGTTGAAGTCAGTCGATCTATTGACGCAGTAGGGAAGACTTTTTATAATGTTAGCATACTGTAAAAGCACGCATCCCGTCTTCGTCATTTCCATCAATATCCACCAAGAAGCCATGAATATGTTTGATGAATGATTTAATCACACTGGATTCTTTTTTTAATTTTACCAGAGGATTGACATGTCGAGGGTGAAGAAGCACAAATGAAAAATATGAGACAGTTTTAATACAAAATTATTGTTTGAGGAGTGACGCTGAATAAGTATGAACAGTACAGATATTAGATAACAAAAATGAAATTCTGGACTAAAGGTTAACATGAAAAGTAAAATTAATTAACGCAGTCACTTATGCAGCACTCAACATGGAAAAGGGGTACGATGTCGCGTAAATGTTCAACGCTCAATCCCACTGAACACATTTATACACAGACATAAACGAATGCAATAAAATACACGATATGAGCAAACTTAGAGAACACTCGTTTTGAAATGCATGCGACACGAACCTCAATGCCCTTTTTATGCATATTTTTGACTTAGTCAAGGGCAACAACTCAGGCTGCGTAAAATCCTACCTTTTACATCAGATGCACAACTGCACATGCTAAATGACAATCCTGTGACGTTTGATGACACTGGATCAGGTAATATTTCAGATATGCACGAAACTCGGACGGACTAACGAACAAGAGCAACTTAATTCCCGCCGCCCCACCCCTCTTCACACTAAATAAATGGTCGGCACAAAAACATGTTGATGTAAAGATATATAAATAAACCCACATGGCACTGTTAATGGTTCTTTATTGACAAATAACTTGACAGAAGCTATAGCACTAAGAGAAACGCCTCTAATGACAAGACGAAGCAGGACATTAGACAATTACCAAACCAGACCAGTATTGTTCTTATATTTGGAAAGGATACTAATGAAACGACTTTATAAAAAGACACAAGAAAACCCCGATTATTAAATAGACAGAAGCACAGTCTACCATTTGAGCATACAGTTAAGCTAATACGTTTTGACCCAAGGGTAGTTAAAGTTTAAATTCAATGAGAGTATTGTGCAGTCGTATCACAAGCTCAATATATAAGGCTTTTAATTTTGTGTTAAAACAGTTAAAGCTGCTAACCAAATAGATGTTCGGCATAATTATATTGAATTAAAATTAAAATTACTACTTTCAATATTACACATGAATTTAAAAGTATAATGTCATAGAAGGAGGTAATCATAAGCAATGGGTTCAATTATTTTCTACTGTATTAATCAATATTCAGTTTTGGCAAATTTGTGAGAAAACAATTATTCAAAATAGGATATCACAACAGACAGGCATATTTTGTGTCCATAACAAAACATGTGGCAGCGGTATAGTACACAATGGCATTATGAGCGTTTAATTTGACTGTTATTTACATTGTAACTTCATTTTGTGAACGATCTCGTCCCGGTATATTAATTGCTAAAAGTATCAATGAATCAGCATCAGGTGGATCAATGCTATATGTTGTAACCTTTAAAAAAGAATTTAATATGTCGAAAATAAACACAAACTAAACACTAAATCGATTAATTTTAAGTCAATATTTTGCTGTGAACTTTATAAATAGTACTAACGATAACACAACAAAATAATACAAGAAAATCTGCAAAAATATGATGATTAAATTTATATTATCACAAAAAAATACAATACAGAAAATAAGTCAGTTACACACAGGAAAAACTTGTATTAAGTAATATTATATTTTGTTATAAGGTGAATTGTATAGCAATAATTGCTCCCGGACATGGCACGAATGATCGTAAGGTCGGTCTTGCAGTCAGAATTGAAGAAGAACTTGAACATGTTAACTAGTATGTCAGTAATATTAATAATGTGTGTTCTGAAAAAAGTACGTTAATTATATGCGTAGATTATAAACATGTATAAAAATTGGTATAAAATGTCAAATCGCCAAATAATGTGTTTATTCTTTTTTAACGTAAATGTTTCATCTCATTAGCATGTTAATGATTTTATTAATTTCGAACGCATCATGTAATGGCAGGGGATCGCAACAATAAGTTACCACGAGCAGTACAGAATTTTATGATGTTTAATATCACATTTGGTCACTTCACAAATCCGTCAAACTGAAAATACATGTACAAAAACATGTACAAAAACAGTTAAGTCTCTGTATTAAACCACATCGCTACAGTATATTCATCAATTTCAGATTCAATTACAACGATACACAATATACAATATCAGCATCCGAAAATTAGTATATCCGAAACCCATTTTCAATGACAATAAAAATGCAGGAAATATTCGTGTTAAACGTTAGAAAGATTCTGGACACATGTTCCAAATGTGATAGAGATCGTTAGGGGCCTACTACAATAAATCTATGTTACCTCTTTGGGTTCGCAAGACGCAAAGTTTCTAATTTTAATAAACTAACGTTTAAATAACGTTTCTCATGCCGCAAAAAGAACCGGACTAAAACAATTTCATTTACGAATAAATCGTCGCAGATGACGTTATCGTCACAGCAGTTACATGGCTCCCCCAAATTGGCATTTGATGCAAATTTGAATACAAAAGAGAAACAATATGCATATTTGTTTTGTAACTTCAGTTTGACATAGAATACAATATGGAATAAATGTATGTCTGCGGCTCCCCCAAATTGGCATTTGATGCAAATTTGAATACAAAAGAGAAACAATATGCATATTTGTTTTGTAACTTCAGTTTGACATAGAATACAATATGGAATAAATGTATGTCTGCGTACATGGTTGTCTATATCGCTACAATCAGACATTACCAATTACAGGTAAAAAAAACAAAGACAAATATCAAACAGGGAATGCCACGTACCAAAATCGCAGCCTTCCCAAAACGAAACCTACAGCACGCAGACGTGCACACTATAAACACACACACATACACGCGCACACACACAAAGCCAACACACGAGGACAAAACGAACAAAAAAAAGAAACACACACACATACACGCGCACACACAAATAGCCTACACAAGAGGACAAAACGAACAAACAAAGGAACACAGTGGGGCACCGCCTTGGAACGGTCAGTGGCGAAAACACCACTGGGGAGCTTAAACCGGTTTATGGTGCGCACCCAACCTCATTCTTACCCCCACCATGTTCAAAAGACACAGGACAGTGTAAATAAAAGTAATCCCCTCCAGGTGAATCTCTAACACACGTAATGGAAACAAAAAGGCATGGCATGTAAAACACAAAAATGCTCGTGTATAAATATATAAAAAAACCACATCCCCATAAAAAACGGGTTTAGAAATACCTTCTCGCAGAAGTGTCTTTAACACTTAATTACATAAGAATACACTACAAGGGTACCTTGACAATTACAAGTGAAGTCAATTACTGAGTACACAAAAATTATAAAAAAATACAAAAATACAAAATTGCACCAAGAACAGCATTTAAATCTGAACATGCAAAAATAGTTAACAGACAATTAATCATTATAATGTACTGAAAAACAAAATGAAATCATGTTTTAATACTTTATTGAATATTGTATAGAGTCTATATGCATTTATCAAAATTAGTCTACAGTGCTTAAATATACTTCTACAATGACATAGACATATATTATTATAAATCCAGCTGGAAAATAACAGAAGCTGCATTTCTTTAGTGAATAAAGCAACAACATTAAAATTTGTCTGACATTTTAACATTATTAAAGATCTTCTTATTCTTAGTATCCTGAATAAATACATGGACTGCGTGCTCATAGATGGAAAGGCAGACTGTTACATACATATACACTACCTGTTAACAAGGCTCCTCGACGGAGATCTCATCGGTTTCCTTCAACAACACTAACTTATGGATTGGTCTTTCCATATACGCAATAGGAGTATTGCGCTTACGAGTATTGTCCAAACACGCCGTACCCAAAGCAAGTTCCTTTGTTTGTTCGTTTCGTCTTATGTGTTGGCTTTGTGTGCGTGTGTGTTGTTCGTTTTGTCCTTACGTGTTGGCTTTGGGAGTGTGTGTGTGTGTATGTGTGTGTGATGCACGCGTCTGCGTGCTGGGGGTTTCGTTTTGAGGAGGCTACGTTTTTGGTGCGTGGCATTCCCTGTTTGATAATTTTCTTTGTTTTTTACCTTATGTACAAGCCCATCCGAGTCTTTGAACACCTCCTGTACTCGCCCTATTTTCCAATTATTTCTTGCTAGATTATCATCACGTACTAGAACAATATCACCGTTTGACAGGTTTCTTTTTGCAGATGTCCATTTCTTACGTACCTGCAAGTTTTGTAAATATTCGTTCCTCCATCTGGTCCAGAACTGATTCAGTAAAAACTGAACTCTACGCCATCGACCATTGCAATATATATAATTTGTCTGAAAGTTACCTGGTGGAGGAAGAATAATACTAGTTTTCATAGTGAGCAAATGATTGGGCGTTAATGGCGTGACAGATAATGGGCCATTTACATTTGCGACAGTGAGCGGACGACTATTGACTATCGATGCAGCCTCGTACAAAAATGTTCTTAAGCTATCACCATCTAACGAATTGTCATGTGTATGTAACAACGTGGCTAGGACACTTCTTACAGAACGAATCTGACGCTCCCACACGCCTCCCATGTGGCTAGCAGCAGGGACATTCATTTTCCATTCGAACCAATCACAACCTTCCCTTAACAAGAACTGTTTTATTTGGTCGTTGTCTACTGGTAATTCTGCAAGTGAGCTTTTTAATTCGTTGTCAGCACCAGTAAAGTTAGTGCCTCTGTCAGAACGAAGCTGACGAATCGGACCCCTGATTGCAATGAACCGTCTTAAACAGTTGATGAATGAATCAGTTTCTAAGGACGTAACCGTTTCAACGTGAACTGCCCTGCAAGTTAGACAAGTGAACAGAACCTCATAGCGCTTCATTTCTTTTCGCCCTTCCTTAACATAAAATGGACCAAAATAGTCTACTGCGCAATACATGAATGGAGGAGATGGTTCTAGACGGTCAGAAGGCAAGTCGGCCATTTTTTGACCTTCAAAGGAACACCGTAGCCTACGACAAACAACACATTTCAAAATCACATGAGAAACTGCCGAACTACAACCAATAATCCAGAGTCCATTATTCCGAATAACATTTGTGGTCATTCCGCGACCCTAATGTTCAACCTTGTCATGATAATGCCGTATAACAAGCTCTGTTATATGACCCTATCTATGAAGTACAACTGGAAACTTCACCAGATCTGACATTTCGGCATGTTGAACACGACCACCTACACGAGTTAAGCCATTTTTGTCAAGAAACGGACCTAAGGAACACAGGTTTGATCTTCCCTTTAGGGACTTGGTTCTTAATGACTGTTCTGCCCTGTCATTAGAAACGCTAACTATATTATGAGTCTTAAGTGTATCAATCTCACCCTTGAAATCATACAACTTGACACCCTTAAAGATTTCAGTCTCGGCCTTCAGTAGTTCATTTACTGTAACGGAACTGTAATGTAATGAACGTTTCTCCACACCAGCAGTTTGCAACTTCCCTGATTTTTGCAACAATTTTCCCTTATACCTAAGCACCAATGCTACCTCTCGTTTACACCTGTGCCAATCAGAGAAGTACTAAAAAAACAAAACAAAGAAAAATATCAAACAGGGAATGCCACGCACCAAAAACGTAGCCTCCTCAAAACGAAACCCCGTTCCAACAATGAACTGAAGCAGGGTGGTTTTGCATTTGACAAAAATGCCTGAACATGTTTTAACTCTGGGTCATCAGGACATACTGAAAACTGTGCACCGATATTTGCTGAAATTGCACCCTGCTTCCAGAGAAATTCGGGACCATTGAGCCACATAGGGGTCTTAGCTGGCTCTGCTACAGATGCACCTCGAGAAGCCAAATCCGCAGGATTTTCACCAGAGGCAACATAATTCCATTGGTTAGGGTTTGTACGCTCTTCGATTTGCTGAACTCTGTTAGCGACGAATATATGAAATCTCCTTGCTTCGTTGCAAATATATCCCAGTACAACCTTACTATCGGTCCAGAAAAAGTGTTTAAGGTTTGGGTACTCAAGTTCTTGATCCAAAAGCGAGGAAATTTTAACTGACAACACAGCTGCTGTCAATTCGAGACGTGGTATTGTGATGGGTCTTAAAGGTACAACACGAGATTTGCCCATTAACAACGCACAATGCACCTGCCCAACGTCATTCACCAAACGAATATAGGAGCACTGCCCATACCCATAGCTACTTGCATCGGAAAAATGATGCATCTCAGTAATTCTAATTTTGCCAAAACCTTCAGGCTTAACACATCTTGGAAACTTCAAAAGAGGAAGATTCTTCAGGCCAGCGCACCACTTCACCCACTTGCCATTTAGACTTTCTGGTAAGGGGTCATCCCAACCCACCACCTGGTCTGCACACATCTGCTGCAGAATTTGCTTTCCGGATAAAGCCACTGGAGATATAAAACCAAGAGGATCGTATATCGAACTGACTGTAGATACGATACCCCTTCTTGTGAGGGGGCGATTGTTTGAGACCATCTCATACTGAAATGTATCAGAGTCTAAGCACCAAAGGACTCCCAAGGTTCTCTGAACAAGTAAGTTATCACCAATCAAGTCAACATTTTTAAGATCTTTAGCTCGAAATTCAGAAGGAAGTGACTGTATCACAACCTTAGAATTAGAGACAAATTGTGGAGCCTAAGACAAGCCTTACTGCATAACTCAGTACTCTTCTTAACCAAATTGACAGCTTCAGGAACAGAAGATACAGACCTCAACCCATCATCAACATAAAAATCATGCCTTATGAAGTCAGCTATGTCAGACCCAAACTGTTCTTCATTGTCGGAAGCCATCTTCTTCATTCCAAAGTTAGCACAACCTGGGGAGGAAAAAACAAAGACAAATATCAAACAGGGAATGCCACGTACCAAAATCGCAGCCTCCCCAGAACGAAGCCTACAGCACGCAGACATGCACATCACAAACACACACACACATGCACAAACACAAAGCCAACATACGAGGACAAAACGAACAAACAAAGGAACACACACACATACACAAAGCCTACACAAGAGGACAAAACGAACAAACGGAACACACACAAATACACAAAGCCTACACAAGAGGACAAAACGAAAAACAAAGGAACACAGTGGGGCACCGCCTTGGAACGGTCAGTGGCAAAAACACCACTGGGAAGCTTAAACCGGTTTGTGGTGCGCACCCAACCTCACTCTTACCCCCACCATGTTCCAAAGATAAAAATATAAAAAGCAAACCTTTAGAACCAAAAACGTATGTACACCCTTAAGGGCCCGACGAAACAGGCCATAAGACAGATATCAAAACAGTTCAGTCCTGGTATGATTTAAAAACTGCTTATCATACAGTTCTCCCCCTCTTCCGTCAGACACAATCAAAGAGGGAAGCGTAGTGTCCAATTGTAAACGGGTTGAACACTAAACATGCGGTATGTCTCAAAACAGTTGGGTCGTAACCTCTTTTATAACGTTTTATAATTTTACCAAATACATTTGGAAAATTACCATGACCCAAGATCTTACGAAGTTTGTAAACTACATCCCCATAAAAAACGGGTTTAGAAATACCTTCTCGCAGAAGTGTCTTTAAATTACTATTGAATTTTAAAACTAAATCAGAATTACGATAGTAAAAGTTAGCAAGTATTTACGCAATTTGTACTAACGGTAGCCTTGCTGAAGAAGTTTACTTGTAATATATAGATTACGTTCACTGAAATGCTTGACATGACTACACGCTCTGGCAAACCGAATTCATTGAGAAATATTGCTCCAAATAAATGAACAGTCATTCTAAATTCTGTAGGGGACCTTTCAAAGTCGTCATCCTCCCACCAAAGAAACCTAAGATAATCTCTATGGGCCTTACAAACCTTGAATTGGTGAAACATTTTTTCAACGTCACACATCAAAGCCACCGGCTCCTTTCTGAACCTGCAAAGGACTCCCACAAGTTTATTGGTCAAGTCAGGGCCTTGGAGTAGATGTGCATTCAAGCTTTCACTTTCAAACGTTGCGCTACAATCAAAAACCACCCGAATTTTATCACGTTTCTGAGGGTGATACACTCCATGATGTGGAATAAAGCAAGAGGTCTTATTCGAATTAAGATCTGACTCGGGGACCATTTCGGCATGGCCATTACTAATCAGCTCCTTCATAAATTGGGAGTAGTGTTGACAGAATGTTGAGTCTCTTTTCAGTCTTTGTCGCAGAGATTTCACCCTTTTCAAAGCCACAGACTTGTTATTCGGAAGAACTGGATCAGTTTCCTTAAAGGGAAGTGGCATAACATAATGGCCATCCTGAAAACAGATACCTTTGGACAGCTTCGACACAAAGAGCTGATCTTCCTGAGACAGTTTGTTGCACATTTCCCCAGAATCGCAAAACTCACGGTCAAGTATGCGCAAAATGTCATTGGACACAACCTCCTTGACCTTAGTACGCTGTGAGAACAGGACAATTTCTTTCTGACTATCACTTACTCCTTACTGATAGAGCCGAAGGAACTTCGCAACAGAGAACACGGTGACTCAAGCCGATTGAGTCATCTTCAACGCAGTTTAAATCAATTGTTCCAACTATTGTCCATCCCAAATCTGTCTTTTGAGCGAAAGGACCATTACCAACAGGAGTAATAACTTCCCGAGGGACTAGAGCTTGTGGGCAGTTATATCCAATCAACAAACCTATCTCTGCCTCTTGCAGATGTGGTAAGCAGTCAGAAATGCATTTTAAGTGCGGCCAGAACTTAGCATGCTCGGGTGTTGGAACGTGTGCACGATTGGCTGGCATTATCTCCCTTGTATAGGTATCAGGTAAGGTTATACGGGTAAGATCATAGAAACCTCTAACTTGTAGACCCCTCAACTTTTGACTGTTCACTATTTTGTTCTCGGCATGCAGAGTTGATAGTGACAATTTAACGTCAACCCCAGAAAGACCCAATGCACTGCGTGTATCACCTAACAAAAAGGTGATATCTGATTGAGTGCCCAATAAAGCATATACAAGAACCTCCCTATCAGGATTGTCGCGATGCGATACATACACAGGTAGAATCATTGAACACTTACTGATCTGGCCTATGTTGCTTAAGAACGCAGCACCTGAGTGTCCAGCCTGTACAGGTGTACCTGTAACTGCGGTCTCCTTGTTGACATCACCATTACTATTTTCGCTGCCAGTCTTCCTGGAATCACTCTGTGTAAGTTTGTCACCATGTAGAGAGCTAGGGTGATTCTTAGAACAAACATTACATTTTAACCGTTGTCTGCAACTTTTAGATACATGGCCTTTCTGTAAGCAACCAAAACACAGTTTCTTTTCCAATGCGAAGGCCTTTCGATCAACTACCGACTTTTTCAGAAAGGAAAAACAAACATCAAGACAATGGTGCTTTTGACATAAAGGACAAACATTCTGAGACTGACGTGAACCTTGATATGTAGTCGGCTGTGTATTCGAAAGATAGGAACGACAACCAGGACTGGCAGAAGCCTTAGCCTGTCTAGGTGTGTATTTTCCAGCCTTGTCACTAGCAGAACTGAGATTACCCTTGACGTAAAAGACAGAAGTAACTGGGTCCGAAGCAATCTTTGCTTCCTTCGAAACAAAGTCAACAAACTGCTTAAAGGAGGGGAACACATTGAGTTCTTCCTTCGATGTGGCTGCAATTCTGTTCCACCTTATAACTAGCCATTCAGGCAACTTGGACAACATTTTTTGATTTTCTCGGCTATCATTCAAAACACTTAAGCTTGGAACACTACTCATTGCTGTAAGACACTGCTTCAAAAAGTCAGAGAATTTAAGCAACCCAGAAGCATCTTTTGGTACAATCTTTGGCCAGGATTCAAGTTTATCCCGAAAAGCTGATGCTATCACAAATGGGTTACCATACCTTTCGTCCAATAGTCGTTTCGCATCTTCGTAGGCATAGTCTGTTGACAACAGAAAATAATTTTCTACCACCTGTCTCACTGGGCCACCTAAATACTTTTTAAATAATGAATCTTTTCCCCATCTGGAAGATTTCTTTGCTCTATCAATGTTTTGAACGCTGCCTTCCATGCAGGAAATTGGATGGGGTCACCATAAAAAATATTTGGTTCGGGTGGTGGGAGTCTATTCAAACTGACCTGAGTAGCAAGAGATTTTGTTAGTTCTACAAGATTTTAACTAAGTGACTGAGTAGAGTTACCATGAGGAATGTATTCATGTGTTTGGGTTACGCCTGCACTGTGACTTGAAGTGTTAGCTACAAAGTCTTGTGCTGATGGATTTAATCTAGAACCATTCGAGTCAATGTGAGTTTGAGATGTTGTTTTTAGAGACTTCTGAGAGTCGACAGTCATTTTTACCTCATTGGCAGCATTATTCACTATTTGTTCTTGTTTAATGATAAGACTGTTAACATCTGATTGAGAGTCCTGTGACATATTCTGAGATTTGACATAGTCATAAACATAATCCTTTGACACATCCTTTGGCAGACTCTCAACATCTACTTTAGTAATATCCGGGGAGAAAGGGTCAACAGAATTAAGAACCTCTAGCTTGGCATTAGCCATCTCTAACTGTTTCATTGTTTCAATTGTCTCCAGCTCCGCTCTGGTTTTTGCCTCAACGTCGATAAACTTTAACTTAGTTTTCAGACTAGCAGCCTCAGCTTGAACGGACACCCTTGTAAGAATTGAAGAATGTTGAGAGGAATGTCGAGAGGAACGACGAGATGATTGGGACTTACCAGAAACAGCTGAAGACCTTTCTGCCTTGATTGTTCTAATGGCATCGGTTATACCAAGCATTAAACTTTGATGTTCACTTTCAATGCATTCATATTTTTTTACTTCTGGGGAACTATTATCCAACTGATAGATGGAGTGAAATACATTTTGAACATCTGAAAAGAGTACATCCAGCACAGAACGCTCATTCCTAATAAATTCGTGATTGTCACAATCTGACAAACAGTAGTCTGCGACATTCTGAAGAAATGCTTATTAAGGAACAGAGTACAATATTTTCTCAAGCACACATGTATATAATGTAATAAACCTAAACCCTTAAAATGAAACCTAAATGCTCGAATGTAAGTTATCCAAAAATGCTTGCAATCCAATAAAATTCAAGTTCTTAAATTTTAAGCAGTCCTAGAACAATGAAAGAAAGGAAAGACAAAAAAAATATATATATGAAAGGTAAAGTACAGTGAGTGGTTGCTATTTATGACTGTTCGGTACAAACCAGAAATTTCTATAATGCAACATGACAAAATATGATCACAACAGACGCAACTGTAACCAGTGAGTTCACAATACGTGGCTGGGCAATCCCTGCCTACGCAATAAAGTTCAGTTAAATGTGTGGCTGGGCAGTCCCGGCCTACAAAATAAAGTTCAGTTAAATGTGTGGCAGGGCAATCCCGACCTACAAAATAAAGGTCAGTTAAATTGCACCCGATTACTTGCTCTACCCCGGTTGCATACCACCATGAATGATGATGCTAAACACAGTCCTTGAACATTTTTCGCTTCAGTGACGTCAGCCATGCTCTAGAAATAGTTTCGTCTGGATGAGTACCATCTGAGAGTAAGTTGAAATTTATGGAGTAGCGTCCCCGCGATGACTTTGCCTTCCGAGATCTCATCAAATTTTGGTTAAATTTCAACGTGTATTTACCAATCTGACTGTTTAATTCATCAATGAAATTGTTTGCAGAGTCAATAAGTTCGGTTAATTTTTTGTCACCGGATTTGAAGGTATCTGGAGATTCGTGACCCTTCCGGCTGTTCCATAGCTGAATTGAATAGTATGGTATTTGCAAGAAAGTTACTTTAGAACAGTTACTGTGGTCTGCGCAGCATTGCTTGATTTTTCCAAGATTTTCCTGAAGATTTTTTAAGCATGTGTCCGAATTTTTGGGTAAATTTATGAAACGGTGACCCTTTTCTGTGAAATCACACGTACCAACCAAAATATACACACTCACAGGTCCAATTTTATTGTCAATATTGTTCGACAGCCACCTCAATGCAGCCGCAGACGTCAAGCCACCGTTACAAACCCAATTAATTTTTCTGTCAAAGTTTGAACTCGTGTTAACTGCTCGTATGTACTTTCCCTTGCTGTCACTGACAAATAAAGGTGTCAATATAGGGTTAGTAGGTTCTTCCACAACTCGACCAGGTTGTTTTAATAATATCCGGTTACTCATCTGATGTCATCAACACACTGATTCCGCAGAGTTTGACTGTAATTGCAGGGGATCGCAACAATAAGTTACCAAGAGCAGTACAGAATTTTATGATGTTTAATATCACATTTGGTCACTTCACAAATCCGTCAAACTGAAAATACATGTACAAAAACATAGTTAAGTCTCTGTATTAAACCACATCGCTACAGTATATTCATCAATTTCTGATTCAGTTACAACGATACACAATATACAATATCAGCATCCGAAAATTAGTATATCCGAAACCTATTTTCAATGACAATAAAAATGCAGGAAATATTCGTGTTAAACGTTAGAAAGATTCTGGACACATGTTCCAAATGTAATAGAGATCGTTAGGGGCCTACTACAATAAATCTATGTTACCTCTTTGGGTTCGCAAGACGCAAAGTTTCTAATTTTAATAAACTAACGTTTAAATAACGTTTCCCATGCCGCAAAAAGAACCGGACTAAAACAATAACATTTACGAATAAATCGTCGCAGATGACGTTATCGTCACAGCAGTTGCACATCAACATGACGATTCGCGATATTTCATGTCTTATTACCATACTACTTTATGTTAAACTGAAGCGTAGAGCTACATGCAGATGTTTGATTGTCCTATAGGAAATCAATTTCAAAAAAATATAAATACGCAAAGAAAGGCAAGTTTTGAAAAATATTCATTTCACTTAGGATTTCATTATAAAAACCACTATGTTTTTTAACAGGCGTTACTTAGTTTTATATCTAGTTTTAAGTAAATTCTAATCTAGTCCATTTTGAATAATTTTTTTCAACATTTTAGTCACACAGTCGGAAACTATTTCAAAATTATTTCAAAATCATTCTTAACTGATCTACAAAAATAAAAAATACCAGGTAATTATATAAAACGTCCATCCAGGTATGGAAATATAGCCTCAATGTTTCGTGAGATCTTTTCGCGGCACTCGATATGATCTGTTAATGGTTTATTACAGACTAAGAGAATAAAACATCACTATAGGGTTACATGTTAATTTCGACTCGTGATTCTGTCAAGTAATTACTCAAAGTGACTTAGCGAAATTCCGTTAATTTTAAAGTAATAAATCCGCAATAGTTTAGTCAGAATTATGCAGTACTCAACAGGAATTCCCCGCTATGCAATATTCAGTTGTTTTTTTTTCTTCAAGGAAAAGACGGAAAGTAGGTTTTCGCGTGAGCAAACGTAAAGTTTACTACTTTATCCGTCCGTAATGTAGGAACAAAGAATTTTTTGTCAGCGGATTCTTTTCTTTCTGTTCTTTTTGTATTTAGTAGTGTATTTTTAACATTATTTCATTTATGAACGGTTGACAGTTTATCTTACCGGTGTTCCTGTATTCTATACCAGTACTACCTGTTCTCCGCATGTAACTGCCGACAATCAGTGGTGGAGGACGAATCAATTCAGACTCAATGCAATTTTCAATCGTCGCGGAGAACATATGTCTAACCTGGGGATCGAGCTCAGTACCCCGCAATCTGCAGATCTGCGCTCTCCCTGTAAAGCTAAGCTAAATAATACAAATGTTAAACAGAAAATCAGCATGTACACCTGGTAAAGAACAACCCCATTATAAAATAGAAAAAGTGGAAACTCCACAGGTCGTTCAACACGACGAAAACGAAAATGTTGCAGACTCGGTTTGATTGAGCCTATTCATGTACGGTAGTGGAAATGCATGCTACCGTCCACGCCCTCTAGCCCCGGGATAAGCAGAACTCAACATTTACATATGCTACAAGTACAAAAAGCAAATTAGAGACATCCGCAGATGCATTCATACGGCGGTGCACATAGAACCTTCAATGATACACGTGTTGTGGCGTGTAATTCTATGAAAAGCGGCGTATGGTCCCCAGATAAAATAATGGGTTTGCCCTCGATAATGGGTTTGCCCTCGACGAGAAAACAATAGGCAGAACTAAACAAACTGGAATTTAGAAGGGGGATCTGAGGTTATGGAGACTGCATATCACAGGAACTGTCAAAAGACAAAATTATAAATCAGGCACCATATCCAAGGGGTGATTATACAATACCCAAGGCTATGTAAGCGGGAGTATTGTAACCACCCAGGCTGAAACGGCCATGCTGAGAAACTAAACAGTACCAGTAACATGACATAAAGGTCGTGCTGAACGATCTGAGAAGACCGAAATATAACAGCCCTGAATGTACAGACAGATTAAAGCGTTTGACTTTAATTAATGCCTATATATTGAAGTTGCATTATTTCCAAACTTAAATCTATAAATCACTTGCTATCATCATTCATTTACGTTTACCAAACCAAGGCACTCATTCTCAATCTTTTCAGCGTGTGGACTAACCATTTAATGCTGAGCAACATGTCGTGTTCCTATATATAACTCGATAATTGAATACGTATAGCGCGCGTGTGGGTTTCGATAATCCTATCTCTAACAAGAAATAATCACCATATGCGTCTAGATTAGGATCTACAATACCTGAGATAAAGCACACAAACTGAGAATGTCTGTGGTATTATCAGAAAGTATGCAGTGCCTGGAAGAGAATCTATTTAAAGAATACATTCCGCATGTGTTTTACTGCATTAGTACATCTGATATTACTAAAACTCAAAGCATACATAATGTATGGTATATCATAGAAGCAAATATTGCATTTTCAATGGTAACATATTCATACAACTCTTGTCAACATAAGAATAGAATCGAGTATTTCGCAATGCTCGGAGAACATCTTGCGCTGTATGCCGTCCTAGACAATAATTTCTAAATAACAGAAAAATACAATTTTCGTACCCCAAATCTCCAAAACTGCTTCATTTAATCCGAGATCTGGCGTTACTGATCCGGTTTTTCAAAGTAACGATTGGACGCGGTGTAAATTGTTTGGTACTTATAACGTGTAACTGCTTGAGTTCTACTCAACCCGGGGCTAGAGGGAGGGCATGGACGGTATTCCCATTTCCACCACCGTCCATGAACAGGCTCAATCAAACCGAGACCGCAACATTTTCATTTTTGTCATGTTGAGGGACCTGTTGATTTTCCACTATCTATTTTAAAATTTGCACCATATCAGTTGATTCTTTATTTCATATACTATTCACTGAATTGATAATATAATATATCTACTATAAAAAAAGAGAAGTAAACGTTACCTTTCACGTAAAAACAGTTACTCTTCATTAACTTTATTTCTTGTGTAAATATTTGTTTCAGCAAAAGCGTTTGAGTAATACATAATTTCATGGCTGTGTGCGAGAGTATGTGAGATATGAAGCAATACCAACAGTACGTTTATCTCAATTTCATAAAATGAGTACAAGTATTGTGTTACTAGTAATTATTTTGCAGTGTTTATAAATGGAATAGTCTCTGAAATGCATGTGTTGTCTTTTGTTCTAATACTGAGAAATCAATGTAATTTCTTTGCGGGTGTTGGTGTGATCAAATGTTTGGAGAAATGGTAATATACACTGCATTTTCTAAATAAAGGAAACTTTACTGGTTCCACAAAGTATCAGTACGTTCAGTACTTAGATTCATAATCCTACATGTTCTCTATGTTGCCTGACCAAAATACAAATTATTAAAAGTAAATGTCCTGCAAGCTGGCTGCAAGTTTCCATTTCATTTAATCTCCGGCTCAGGTAAACGTATTTGGGGACATGTTTATTTTCGTTTCGTCTCCAATTTCTTACGAAATCACTCTCTGTCTCTTTGGTCTCTCGAGATGATGGACGGTGGTATCTCTTTGTTCCCAAAATTATAAAAAAAGAAACGTTTGCATTTTAACTGAAATTTTAATTTTAAAGAGTTAAGATATTCACATTCTTTTTGGAAAATGTGTTTGAGAGTTGTTCTCAATAAAATGGTTATCTTATTTTGAGAAAGTGTTGTAATATTTCTGTATGAGGGGGTATGGCATACCTCCCCCATAAATGTTCGCAATTCTAAGGGGATTTCAAGACTGAAATGAGTATTTCAAAAGCCAAATCCTGTCTTCTAGTGAGTGAGTGAGTTGGGTTTTACGGCGAATCGACACAAAATGGTCATATATCGTCGAGGAGAAGTCATATTGCAAACACCAACTGTAAAGCATAAACATTGATGTAAAATTGTAAAGCATACGTAAAAACATCCATGTAAAAATGTAAAGAACACTATGAATAATGTAAACGTATCTAAAAACAGTAATGTAAAAATGTAAAGCATATCTAAAAACAGTAATGTAAAAATGTATGTACGTGAGCTTTTAGGATAAAATTATCAGTATGGCCTTATAAGGAAGGATATTATAATTATCAGCATGGTCTTAAAAAGAAGGATATACTCAAAAGATGGTGCCCCCACACCCATCCCTGCTCTTACGCATATGTATACAATATAGATAACTGTTCATATACTGAGATTATCAGTTAGTCTAGTCCGATTTTGCAGATATATGCTTATTTAAGAAGTTACGAGCATTTTGTTAGTATTTGGTCCATCATACTTTTTTAACATATTTTGGGTATGCTGAATCCAAAAATATATGTTGGCCATCTGGCAAATGCCTCTGAAAGGGTTAAAAATAAGGGCAAAAATGACCACTGTTTTTTACAGTTTTTATTTCCATTGTTATTATTTCATGATACAAATGTTTATCTTTAGATATATTTGAAAATATTGTTTCATATTTTAGTATAATTGAGTTAATATTTATCAGTAAACTATTTTACAAGTTAAAAATTTGTACTTGAGGGGCTCAAAAAGGGGAATTTGAAGACATTTTATTTTTTTTAGAAATATTCAACGTCATTCATAGAATAGAAAAAAAATGAGAATAAGTATAAGATTAAAATATTAAAAGCTTCTGCTGGAATTTTGTCAAAAAAAAAAAATACTTTTGATGAAATGCATTTTTTAGAAAAATCATTTAAGACAAAAATAATGGAGAAATTAAAACTTAATTAACATAACATTGTCTTTAATAGAGAAAAGAATAAAATGTATAACATTATGTAATCTTTGTAAGATTTTATTGAGCAATAAACCTTTTAATACCTAAGCATCATAATAATTGGTGAAAATTAAGTGTGACAGGGATTAAGATTATGGCTAATGTGAACTTAATTAATGTAAACAATCCAGGTCTCTGTTACAATAATAATCTGAGTCTGATCATGTTATTGTAAAGTCCTTATCTAAACACTCTGGAATGCTTTACCTGTTAATTAATATACATTAATTCTGACAAGGACACACTCTTTTGTGGTCATTACGGTTTTAGAGGTGTCAAGAATACTTCATGGAATCACTGCTTTTTGCAGGATATTTTGCAGGTAGGAAAAATTTATACGTATTTTTTTTCTATAAATTTTTGGAAATGCTTTGTTTTATATACATCGTTAAATTTTGATATTTGGTGAAATTGCATTTATTTTAACTTTTAATATTTGTGATACGTTTAGTAAAAAGTATCTGTTAAAGCTAGCTTTATATATTATTATTGATTTTGAATGATAAGTAATACAATATTATTTTGTTTTTCATTGGTGTTAAAATATTCCACAGTAAGAATGGACAAGACTGTGCATTTAAAGAGACCATTTCAAGATAGCACAGAAATATGCATCATTTGTCAGGAGACAAAATCTGACAAACTTGAAACTAAACAGCCTCAAGGCATAACATCTCTAAAACAGTGTGCTGAATCAAGAAAAAAATTCAGAGATTATTCTAACTATGAAGCCATTAGTAGAATTGAAAAAATAAATGAAAATGACAAAATATTTTGCCATAGAAAGTGTCATTCTAATTTTGTTCACAAAAAACAAATACAAACTCTTCAGTCAAAGCTAAGTGTTAATATAAAATCAGCCTCCAGACAAACATCAGATAAAGCTGGATCCTCATCAAACTTATTATATACTCCTACAAGGAGATCGGTTAGACCAGTAAACTGGGAGATGTGTATGTTCTGCCAAGACAAAAAACATGAAAAACTCTTTAACATAACTACCTTCGAAGTCAGTGATAGTATTTTAAAGGAAGCTAAACTTGACAACACAATGCGACTGCGTCTCTCTGATGTCAACGACCTCATAGCTGCAGAGGGCAAATATCATAACAAATGTTTAAATTCTTTTAGATACGGAGTTCGCAAAACCAAGTCGGACAGCACAAATACAGATCTTGCCATGATCTTTCTTATGCATGAACTTGAGTATGCTGCAACGAAATCGCAAATACTGCAATTTCAGACATTTGGAACAGATACTGCACACTTATTGAAGAGACTTCTTCAACAATTCCTTTGTCATTTAATTCTAGAAGATCATCATTTAAAGAAGCCCTACAACGTAAATTGAGAAACCAGTTTCAGTTTGTAACTCCACTTCATAGATCTGACACAAGAATCATTCTTCATGCTGTTCACTGCAGTAAACGATCAAGTTGCAACACTGTTGTTGTTTCTGCCAGAGACACTGATGTGTTTTTGCTCTTACTGTGCCATCTGCAGGAAATAAATGCAACAGTATGGATGATGGCTGGAACAGCAAAAAAACGAAAATACATTCAAGTCAACACAGTGTTAGATAAATTATCAATAACTGAAGAGCTGCGTAGAAATTTACTTGCCTTCCATGCACTCACTGGCTGTGACACAACATCGTTTTTCTGTGGAATATCTAAAAGATCTGCATTTAAGGAGGTAGGTTACCTTGTTACAAGGGTAAATTCAAATTAGTTGAACCGCAGTATCTTTTTGTATTTCGTGTAATATGAAGTTTTAACTGCTAAAATCTCAGTTTCGTTTGTCTCTGTCCCTTCAAGTTCAATTTTTATCCAGGTTTGAAGAACATGACCCTCCAAAGGTATTTTATATTGAAAGAAGAAGGAAAATACGGATATTTAACACTTTTCAGTGTATTTTAGTTTCATTGATATCCGTAGAAGTCAGCATAATCTATAATTTTACTAGTATGCACGTTAGCTTTCTAATATAAGCTTAAAATGTATATGTCGAGGGGCTCGTGTTTCCATGGTAACGCATTTTCTCTCATTTTTAAACAACTATGTATAAAAATAGGGGTTTTTGACGGCTTCAGTGCCATTCTGTTAATGACCAACATGGAATATTTGGGTAATATTATTAGCAAAATACCAAGCACTATACATGGTACCCTATTTTTCTTAAAGTTTAAAGTAACCATGGCAACAGAGATGTTTAAAATGGCTTATATCTTGCTTTTTGTCGTAATTTCTTATAAAATAATATTGAGTAACATTATCTTTCTAGTTGATGTAGCTTTAAAACATATTATTTCTAACGTAAGTTATATTTTCGTGTTATCTGCATTTATTCAAACTTTCTAAGCTTAGAATACTTACAGCAGTACCCCTCGTCTGGCATTTTTCATGGAAAAATCGTTCAGCATGCTACTATTATTCTCGTGGATATTGTTGAAATGAAAATAAAAAGCCGAAGCTGTGTTACTTAAATAGACTAGTGTCAACGCTTTTGAATTTTACATTTAGATACATAGGTCACGGGCTTCGTTTCCATGGTAACATCAATTCAATTCAAGAAATCACAATTTTCTACTGAAATTTGAACAATTCTAGATCTTAGTTTTAGTATATAAGTAACAAATTATCAACGGAACCTGAAAAATAGGTATTACAAATCAAACTGCTAGGTTTTTTATTTGAAAATGGCCGTAACAAGTAACCTCTCACCCAACTATATTCCAAATAACATTGGTTACCATCATCCATTTTCTTACATTCCGCATAACATTTCAATATAACTACATAAAAGAAGCAAAATATTGATTATTATTTAGAGCAAAAGACTCGTAAAAAATATTTCAGCAAATAATGGTTATTTGAGAATAGTTTGAATAAAGAAAATGCACAGAATTACGTACTTTCAAGATAAAAGCTATTAATTTTGCGCGGTAACTGACACGTAACGTCATGACGTCAGTGACGTCATTTTAAGGCAACATTGTTTTGAATCGTTTCTGCGGCAATTTATTCATTATTTCTGCATTATTAAACCATAAAGTGTCAGATCGAAGACAGGTCTACGATTTGTTTTCAGAAGAATGAATATGTAAACACATTTAGTTTGTCGTAAACGTCGTCGTAAATCGTCACGTTAGCTTCCGGTTGGACATGCGCACATACAAATATAAAGGTAACCTACCTCCTTAAGGTCTTCATAGGCAATGCAAAACTGATAGAAGGTCTCGGATATGGACAACTGTCAGATGAAGTAATGAAAAACTGTGAATACTTTATTTGCAAGATGTATGGCCAAGATACTGTTAGTACTGACAGTGCTCGAAATGTTATGTTTGGCAGGTCTACAAGTCCTGAACACATGCCCCCAACCAGTGATGCTTGCTCATTTCACATTAAAAGAGCTCATTATCAAGCTCTGGTATGGAACCAAGCAACTGTTCCTAATCCAGATCTGCCTGCACCTACTGACAAGGGATGGAAGGTGGCAGATGACACACTTAAGCCAGTTCTTCTTACCCGTGATCCGATTCCTCAAGCTTGTATGGAGTTCATTGCTTGCAAGTGTACATCTGGATGTAGGACTCTCAGATGTAGATGTAAAAAGACAGGGCTTTTATGCACAGATATATGTCAATGCGATAAAAGCATTACCAGCTGTATGAACTCGAGGCAGTAAACTAACATATGAAATGGGACTGTGAACGCATACCTTAAGGTTCAAATATTTCAATCATTATGATTTTGAAATAATTATATGATAAACAGTTAAACTGTAAACTGATTCAAAACATTAAAAAATTAGTGTACTGTATCAAAAATAGCTTTGCAAATATAACCAATTTGAGTTGAATAATATAAAAATAATCAAGTTAAAGTTTTTTTAAGCTTTTTTTTTCTCTGAACAGAGCACACATTTGGATTAAAAAGTATTTATTTTTGAACAAAAGTGTTGTTTCTTTCATTTGTTACTATGTTACACATCACTTTGATAAAGAAACCCACATATTTCTGAATAATTGTAATAATATTACCCATTTCTATTAGAAATATCATAATTTGGCGGCCATTTTGTTTTCCGCCATTTTGACCTATAAAAATCATTTGTCAGATGGCCAACATATATTTTTGAATTTAGCATACCCAAATTATACTAAAAAAGTATATTGGGTCAAATACTAACAAAGAAACCCACATATTTCTGGATAATTGTAATAATATTACCCATTTATTAGAAATATCATAATTTGGCGGCCATTTTGTTTTCCGCCATTTTGACCTATAAAAAATCATTTGTCAGATGGCCAACATATATTTTTGAATTCAGCATACCCAAATTATACTAAAAAAGTATATGGGACCAAATACTAACAAAATGCCTGTACCTCTCACATTTATTGAAATTTGGACTAGACTAGTATAATATATTGCAGTCAAAATATCGTGAAGATCACGACCATTATTGGAATTTATATATTGAATGACTAATTACTATTATACTCTAAGTAAGAGTTACTCCAGATTATGTGTACCATGTATGATTCTAAGGACTTGCTCCACATATATTGTGTATCATGTTTAATTCATTTGCATTTCTCCGGACTTATGTAATGATAGATTCCCGCCAAAATATTCTTTGTTCTTTAAATATTGAATACTCCTGATCATGTGCATTTCATGAATATAAATAAATTATATAACATTTGATTCTTTATGTTTGCTCCATACATTATGTAAACTCTCCTATGTTATACTTAGGGTATATAAACTGTTTAATCATAATTGAAAAGGGGTACTTTTTAGATAAGCTTAAGATACACTAGAGACTTTTTAGATAATTGAAGATATTTTGTGATACATTTAAATACTTTGGAATTTGGATTATATGATACTTCGAATGAAATATATTAAAAGGTGGAAACTGCAGGATTTAGTTCTCTCTGTTTATAAATTAACAAGAAATTTCCAATGTGGGAAAAAATCCTCCACACAAAATTACAACACACAGCTTTTAAATTAATTAATACTTTCAAATCTATCTCACTCTTGTCCTGCAATGTTCAATATTTAAAAGTTGTTGGAAATGCTGCTGAAGAAAAAGTGCCATGCACATATACACTTACCTAATTATAGAATTATCAAATATTAAATCTAAAAGCAAGTTCAAAGCAAAGAATATATATGGCTTTCAGATTTTTTAAAATAAACAAGAGCTGTCACTAATGGTGACAAATGCCCCCGCAGCGCCTTGACCTTTGCTCTGGTGACCTTGACCTTTGAACTGGTGACCCAAAAGTCAGTAGGGGTCGTGTACTCAATAAGTACTATCAGCATGTGAAGTTTGAAGGTCCGGAGTGCAGGGGTTCGCGAGAAAAGTACCTTCGTGCAAAAAGTTAACGGCCGAACGAACTAACGAACGGAGGACAGTTGAAAACTAATCTGCCTCCCTTCGGGGACGTAAAAATTGGATTTGGAGCCAAATTTTATTGTCAGTGATTTGGGAGTTGGAAACTTTTGTTTCAATATGTTGAAGCCAGAATATTTTCCAAGCAAAATCGTACGCCAGGATTCCCCCTTTCCCTCCTCAGAATATCAAAACGTCGGCCCCTTATGAACAAGATAAATAGTAGGGCGAGTGCATTTCCCCTACATGAACTTAACACGTTTACCGTTTTACTAGAGATTTTAGACAATTTGCTCCACAACGTAATTAACAAAACTATTAAGTCATCTCGTAGTTGATAAAAGCCCTATAAAAGAGATTTATTCTCGGACAAAACCTAAGCGAAATAAACAATCTACTGTACTTCCTTGTATGCACTAGGAAATCCAAATTCCATATCACGCTGGTTATCGAGTCATTTATTTCAAATTATAAGGTCTGAATTTACAGGATAAGCTCGAACAAAGCTCATTAATGATACCATAACAAGTTGTTCACGATTGTTTCTGTGGTGTTCAAAGTGAACATTTCCTCTAATGACGGAAACCTTCCACAGAGAATAAGGATTCACGTAGTGAGGAACAGTTAGAATGTGATCATTTTTTATTTCATTATCATTTTAGACAGAAACCCGATGTTCATCTCTAGCTTTAAAACGTATTATGTGATGCCTTAAACGGAAAAGAAAATGTTGAATCGGAAGTAATTTAATTAGGGTCAGTTAAATGGACGAGAACTCGTTACCCGCTGGAAGCGTAACTTTTAAAATACTCTGCTTACTGCGCAGTAATGAAATGTGCAACACCTCTCACGCCCCCTAGCACCGGCTGAGCGGAACTCTATTACACATATGACTCCATGATCCCAAAGGAACAAAAAATATAACAACACTGAATCCAAGCCTCTCTTAGAAAGCTGCTGCAAACATGCTAATATGAGAAACAAAGCACACTTGGAGGAAAACAAGAAAGACAGGGAGAAAAAAGAAACAGCTAGATAGTTGGGGGAAGCAAAGAAGAAAGGCAGACAGCCTCAGAATGACTGTAAACTTTAAGCTAGTATCAGAAGCAGATGATCTAGCAAAGGAAGCCGAGAAGAAAAAAAACTAATCATTCCTTGTAAAGTCAAATTGTCACATGGGAAAAGAAAGATGGAAGATGAGATGAAAACTGTGGAGAGCTTGCAGAAGAACTTACAGGTGTAAAACCTAAAATGTTTCTGTTCTTGTAATTTGTTCACCAAAGGAGATTGGCTAGTTCAGAATTATGATTAGAGTAGATCTAACAGTTCTGTAAACTTCTCTTGCAGATATACTAAATGTTTTATAACTCACTTTTATAATGTGCATATTATTATATTTCATGTAATTCTGATATATTCCACATTTATTCAGTTATAAGCATGTTTGTATGATTAGGAATATACTTATATGGGTAGAATCATAAATATAGTATAGTGAAGGGTGTGTTTATAGCCAAGCCAAGTCAATAATTGTCCCTTACTTACATTGTCAATGATCTTAGTACGAAACGATGATACTTTTACACAACGGTATGTAATTAAGATAGTTTTATCACTATCATGTGGGGAAGTTGTCAGTTACTTGCGGAGAACAGGTTTGTACTGGTACAGAATCCAGGAACACTGGTTAGGTTGACTGTCCGCCGTTATATGACTGAAATACTGTTCAAAAACGGCGTTAAACCCAAATCAAACAAACAAACAAACACTATCATGAAACCCGTTTATTTACACCCTATATCTTCATGTTAATGGCAAAAATATTCGTTATATATCACCGATTCTTCATCCTTTCTATATTTAAGAGTTAGGTCCATGTTTCGGAGAAAAAAGTTCGAACATCACCAACTCATAGAAAGAAAGCATTGTTTTACATGAAAATTAAACAGCATATAAAGCATGTATATTATATTATTCTACAAAACCATTGTCATTTTACTCATATATTTATTGAATTCCGGAAAGGGACTGCATGAAGGGGCCACACTTCTGGACAGTTCAGCGCCTTTAAATACTCTCCATTTTTAAAAAGCTGTTACATTTCTTCGTTTTGATGCATTTGCAACAATGTACCAGTGTTTAAACATAACATAACTATGTAAAACATCATTTTTGACAATTGTTTACATTTATTTCTTTACAAATGGCGTTCTTATTTAAAGGGGGACAACTCCTTTAGAATATTTTAAGTATCCAATTCTATGGGACAGAACAGTAAAACATGTATTGGACAGATAAATTGTTTGTCAAGATGTTGTTCGTTTACTAAAAAAACTCTGCTGTTTTGTGATATACTGCTAAACCTTAAGAAATTAACGCATACCTTATAAAACATTATAACCAATTTACCAGCCGATAATACAAATGTTCTTGTTTTTACTACTTTAAATCAGTCTATAAATATATTAAAAAAACAAGGACAAAAGTCCAACAGGAACAGCCACATTCAAAGAACGTAGCTGCCTATACAACCCTCCACATATGTGTATGTGCAATTGTTTACACACACACACTAACTGAGCTTATGTATACAGCAACACAAACGAACGCATTAATAACAATTAATAACAAGTGACAAAAATACACAAACTAGAGTGGATATGGTGTCTGCTTTTTAATTTTGTCTTTTGACAGTTCCTGTGATACGCAGGCTCCATAACCTCAGATCCCCTTCCTAAATTCCAGTTTGTTTAGTTCTGCCAATTGTTTTCTCGTTTGGGGCAAACCCTTCACTTTATCTGGGGACCAAACGCCGCTCTTCATGGAATTACACGCCTTAACACGTGTATCATTGAAGATTCCGTGTTCATCGCCGTTTGAATACGGTGGTTCTACCCAGGTCCCCGCTCGTGATGAAATAATGCACGGAGGGGCACCTGTGGTCTACCTCCACCATTAAAGCTGGAAAGTCGCCATATGACCAATCATGTGTCGGTGCGACGTTAAATCCAAAAAAAAAAAAAAAAAAAAAAAAAAAAAAAAAACATCTGCGGATGTCTCTGAATTGCTTTTTGTACTTTTAGCATGTGTAAATGTTGAGTTCTGCTCAACCCGGGGCTAGAGGGCGTTGACGGTAGCATGCATTTCCACTACCGTCCATGAACAGGCTCAATCAAACCGAGCCTGCAACATTTTCGTTTGTGTCGTGTTGAGCGACCTGTGAAGTTTCCACTTTTCTCTATTTTATCACTAAAGGTGAGATAGTACATTGAAATTTTGACGCACACAAGACTGCATAGTTATATGGACTGTATGTATATAGACTGATATAGTATAGTAACAAAGTCCCATAGCTCTACAGACGTAAAATGCACCATGGACAATTAGGGTTACTACTGATCACTGTGTAGTTAAATTGTGTGTATGGGTTAGATTAGGCGCGCACATGATTGCATATGCAGACTCTATGTATATAGTATAGTAACAAAAATCAAAGTCCCCTAACTGCATTTTCTTTTCTGAAAGACCTAATTTGCACCATGCGCAACTACAGTTGTTACTGATCACTTGTGTGAAGTTTTATAAAACTGTCAAGGGGATGAGGAGAGTTGGTGCGCACAAGATTGTGTCTATATATATCATATAGTAACAAAAAACAAAGTCCCGTAACTGCATTTTTTCTGAAAGAACCTAACATGCACCATGCGCAACTACTGTTGTTACTGATCACTTGTGTGAAGTGTTATAAATCTGTCAAGAGGATGAGGAGAGTTGGAGCGCACAAAATTGTCTATGTATATCGTATAGTAACAAAAAACAAAGTCCCGTAACTGTTTTAAAGAACCTAACATGCACCATGTACAATAGACTAGCTCCTAGACTATGATATATCTTTTTTGTCACTTGTGTGAAGTTTCATTTGTGTATACCGTCTGACGGACAGATAAAAAACCTGAAACTAGTAACCCCCTCCACTCCCCCCCCCCCCCCCCCCCCCCAACACACACACACACCTTACAACTTCGTTGTTCGGGGGTACAAAAACATACATGAAGAAGAAACACAGTAGGGCACCGCCTTGGAACGGTCAACTGTGGAGTTTAAACTAACTAGTTTACTGGTGCCAAAACCTCACTCTTCATTGAAGTCCTACCAACAATGTAGATAAAAATTGCTCCCCGCCAGGTAAATCCCTAACACTTGGTACAGTAACCACAGGAACAAATTGTAAACCACAAAATATACTCATGTAAAGATATATAAATCAAAACCCATGGAACCATAAACATATACAGGTCAGTTCTTTCTATTTTATTTAAAGGTCGTGTTGTACATTCATTGGCCAATTTGTTTCACACAAGCAGGCATACGCGTACGCCGGCAAGCGAGCTGCATTGAGTAATTTTTAAAAGATGTCTTGGCACTTCCTTTTTAAAAGGTTTCAGTAAGAGATCAAAGAATTTCATTAAAATTAGCCTTAGTTCTCGACAGTTCCACTGGAATATCTTACTCGACATAAGCAGTTAACATGCGGAAAGTATGCCATTGTTGTTTTTATTTATGCTACCCTTGAAAAATGCTTTCTTAAATGCCGAAAGCGGCTTTATAATAAAACTTTTGACATTTTAAACTTAATTTCTGTTAATGCAGAAATGCCTATTATAGATATTTCAATTTGCGTTACTTCTGTAACTTCTCGACGGTGTGTACCGTTTTGTGTTTATTCGCCGTAAAATCCAACTCACTCGCTCAGTTATTATTGATAACGCATGTGCTGACTGGCAAACCGTCTTAGATAGTAATACCTAATAGTTAACCTTAAGGACCAGAACATGTAACAACATTGAGTCCAACTTCTTGGATATGCGATATATCTAATCAACAAAGCGTGCGTATATAAACACGTTGAGAGCGTGTGCGCTAAAGTATGAATATCAAACGAATTTAAGCTCTAGCTGAATATAGTTATAAGAAACCGAGCATTAATGTAATGGCGTCAGAAATGATTTATGTGTATCGTTATTAAAAACCTATGTTCTCGTGATCGTCATTGACCTGCTTAAGTTGTTTTATATCTGGTTTATGGTGGTAAAACCAGTTATATTATGAACGAGTTGCCAGATACGAGCACAGAACCCTGTTACGATAATTGATAATTTACCTTACTGAATATGTCATTGGGCGGATCAATAGTGCATTGAAGGACTGTCTTTTGCAAAATTCTTGTTTGTTCCTCTTGAACAACATCATCAGTAAATGTTTGCACCTTCTTGTAGATACATCAAACCAAGTGCTTCTCTCACCCAGTTGCTGTAAAGTAGTCATATAGCTTACTTCAAGACTGCAATGTGTAAGATTTCCCCGCGAGGAATTTCGTTTCTGATGAGAAATGAGGATTCTGATGCATTTCTACCTCCCTGTTTCTGAAAAGCATCATAGACTATTCAGGTTCGTGAGCAATATAACAGTAGGGGCCATAAATTTTCAAAGTTATCTTTGATTACGTAATACGTGTCATACTTTTTTTACTGTAATGTTCTGTTAAGTAATCACGAATCCATCATAAAATTTATGCTAAAGATAGTTAAAAGAAATATATAACCATGGAAGTTAAATTAATTGAAGGTTATACTTCTCAGTCTATTTCTCTATTTCAGTGGAATTCTTATTTTAGTTCATTGTTGTGAACAAGCAGGTCCTGATCAAGAAATATTTGATGCGGGGGTGGGCACCAGTTTTAGAACGAGATTCGTACGTGAGGGGCCTTCCGCTCGTGTTAGGGGGGTCAGGGGTGTCCCCCTGGAAATGTTTGAAATATAGGTATAAAATGATGGACCCTGGTACATTATTTTGGGGGGGGGGGGGGTGAGGAAAGCTGGAAAAATTTGAAATATAGGTATGAAATGCTGGCCTTATGGTGCATCTTTTGTGTGTACATTTTGAGGTACGTGAGTACTCCCGTCATTGTAAGGAAGACAGGGGGTCCCCACCCCCCGAAATTTTTTTGAAATATAGTTATGAAGTGGTGGCCTCAGGTGCATTATTGTTCAAAATTTAGTGGGTACTCCCATCATTTTAGAGGTTCGGGGGTCTCCACCTGGGAAATTTTGATATATAGATATGAAATGGTGGTCTCCGGTGCAATCTTTGGTCACAATTTTGAACATCCAAATGCATAAGACGTAATTGAATATAGGTATCAGTATCAGCGGCTTATGTGTTAAGATTTAATAATAATAGTCCCATGTGGTTCTGGGATGATCTATGTATGAAAAGAATTGGAACCACTGCCTTACCCTTGCATGATCGTAAGAGGCGACTAATAGGGTATTAACACTTGGTTTTGCAGTAACTCTGTGATTCCAGCAGGTATGCAAATTTTGATTCCATACCTCATGTTTTTATTTCAATGTAAATGAGATGTGGAACCAAAATTTGTAGTCCTGTTTGGCGCCATATAACCTATACTGTGTTGGTGCGCCGTAAAACCCAAATAAATAAATTAATAATAATATTAAATGGCAATGTGAATGCACAGCTTTCTAATCTGTCAACACTTTAAAGGATAAAAACCTTTCTATATATGAATAATTTTGTAATTTCATAAGGTTTGAAATAACACAGAAGGTCATACCAAGACCTTCCTGAAAGGTTTTAACAGATTTTTTTTCTGTAAATAAATCATTCCTATAAATGCAAATAATACCCTTATAAATCTAGAAGAAGATCCTTTGAAAACGTAGAAACCAGGCAAAATGATAGCAAACGCGGTTTGATTCACGGAAGATATTGGAAAGCATCATACCTTTTACGCCCCTTTTGGTTTAGGTTTAACGCCGTTTTTCAAAAGTATTTCAGTTATGTAACGGCGGGCAGTTAACCTAACCAGTGTTCCTGGATTCTGTACCAGTACAAACCTGTTCACCGCAAGTAACAGCCAACTACCCCACATGAACAGAGGTGGAGGACGAATGATTTCAGACACAATGTATTTTATCAAATCGTCACGGAGAACATACGGCTCGCCCAGGGCTCGAACTCGCGACCCCCCCCCCCCCCCCTCTCCACGATCCGTAGATCTGCGCTCTCCCTATTGAGCTAAGCGGGAGACCCCCCACCCCCCGCCCCAGCACCGGTTTATTAGATATTGTTAGATATTGAATGAACCCCATGATCCCAAATGATCAGAAAATAAAACAACACTGATCCAAGTAGTACTGCTTCTTAATAAGTATATGTTATTAAAACGTACACCTGCTTGCATTCTTCATTAGCTCACCTGTCACATAGTGACAATGTGAGCTTTTGTGATCACCCTTCGTCCGTCGTCCGTCGTCAGTCCGTCCGTGCGTGCGTCAACAATTTCTTGTCTGCACGATAGTGGTTTCATAAAGATTTTATTTAACCAAACTTGCACACAACTTGTATCACTATAAGATCTTGGTTCGTTTCTTGAACTGGCGAAATTCCATTATGGGTTCCAGAGTTATGGCCCCTGAAAGGGCCAGAATTATCTATTTTAACATTGTCTGCACAATAGTAGCTTCATTTATGATTTTATTTTAACCAAACTTGCACACAACTTGTATCACTATAAGGTCTTGGTTCCTTTCTTGAACTGGCGAAATTCCATTATGGGTTCCAGAGTTATGGCCCCTGAAAGGGCCAGAATTAGCTATTTTGACCTTGTCTGCACAATTGCAGCTTAATTTATGATTTGAATTTAATCAAACTTGCACACAACTTGTGTCACCATAAGATCTCGGTTCCTTTTTCAAACCGGCCAGATCCCTTAATGGGTTCCAGAGTTATGGCCCCTGAAAGGGCCAAAATTAGCTATTTTGACCTTGTCTGCACAATAACAGCTTCATTTATGATTTGATTTTCACCAAACTTGCACACAACTTGTATTACAACAAGATCTTGGTTCCTTTCTTGAACTGGCCAGATTCCGTCATGGGTTCCAGAGTTATGGCCCATTAAAGGTCCAAAATTGGCTATTTTGGCTTTTTGCAGCCATATAGATACTTCATTTATTGTTTTATTTGATACAAACTTCCAAAATATCTTCAACAACAATAAATCTTGGATTCCATGACAAATCAGATCCAATCGTAGGTTCCAGAGTTATTTTATATCTGATTACCTCCCCTGATTGTAATCAAAATGGATTTATATCAGTAAATACTTATAGGACTTATTTGAAATTTCATTATTGTCATTAGTTGGACTGAGCCAATCAGGGTAGATAACTATGGACCTCCTTTTTTTTCAAATTAAAATGGGTATATCTCCGTAACTAATGAAGATACTGGTCTGAAATTTCATTTATGTCAACAGATTTATTTGGCAGATCCTTCTTTTGTTCACTTACAATATTTTTTTTAATTACTTCCCTTTTACTTTACTATAAATAGCTTATTTTTAGTAACTTTTTTATTATTGGCCGTAGGGAAAAACCGAGACCACTTTTCTGTGGTACAACATGGATGGTACCTCCAATTTTTAGGTGTATTTTGACATATCTGTACCTTGTAAGAATTTTTTTTCTTTTTGGTTAAATTTCTTCTCTTTGTTGTTCCTGTCCTTTGTGGACTTAGATATGTTTTCTGAGGACCTTCTTGTCCTCAAGTGCAATGATAACAGGTGAGCGATATAGGGCCATCATGGCCCTCTTGTTAAATAAATGTGTAGAAGAATTTTTTTTGTCAAAGTTAAAAAATATTTCACTGAAATTTGCCGACTTTTACTTCTGTTTCACTGGTGTAGTCACTGAAGTATTGTCTGCTTGGAGGCATTTCATTTCAAACAATGATTTTGTAATTTTACACTTAAGTCATTGTTTGACAACAATGGTTTACCCATGATCATATTATTTACAGCAATTTAACAAAGGTTACGGCACGGACCATAATAGCGTAATTGTGGTAGTATGTGAAAATGCAGAGGAAAACAAATATCCCGATAGTATGCACACGGATAAGACTTTAGTTTAATCAGTACCTTTGGTTTTTAAATATTCATTCTAAAATATTTGTGAACAATACAATAATAAAACATAGAAATATACAAAAAGTACATGTGTTCTAATATTTTAAATGATAAACAATTCTTCTATACGAATTTATATCAATTCATCTCCCAAACGAGTTATTTTCTGCACTATTCCGTCCTTTTAAGACCTTTTTTCGTGATATATTTTGTCAAGTACGTACAAAAAGCAACAGCAAAAATATGTAGATATGCAACTGTAAAATATTTTTTCCATCTTGAAGCTGCTGTAGCTAATAGTATTTCTCCTTAGCACTGTACAGGTCGGAATGCTACATGGAATATCAATACATATGTGATACTCATCACTGTATGCACATATATCACAGCACCACTTGTTGGCAGGTCGGCAACTCTGATCCGCTTGCACGTATCATTTGAGAAAAGATGGCTCATGTCTGAATCTGCATCGGACCTTTTACGTCGCCTACTCATCTTGTCGTCACAGTGTGATCCGACGGGTATACCGTAGTAAATTATGTGATAATCAATTGACGATATTGATGGCGATACGCTGTTTTTACATTCTGGATCTTCATACTTAAAACATTCAATGTAATCACTGATCACCGACATGTCCTTTCCATAGAATATCTCTCGTTGATGATGATAAGGACTGAAAGATGAAAGGGTCATCGGAGGTAGCTGCGCCACAATATCTCTAAAATGCACGATCCGCCAGCTTTTTGGGACAAGTCTATCATGATTTTTGGCGTAGGAACGATCTCCAGTTCTCGGCATTCCAAACGTATAAAGTGTTGTTTTGTCCTTGTCAATTACGTTGTCAAATGACAGGTGAGCTGACGCTATAGACGCAATAGCTCCACCCAAAGAATGCCCAGTTACAACTACTCGGTAATTTGGGTACTTATTAACTAAGTCTTTTATACTTGACTTAGCGCATGGATAAATTTGATCGTTTGCGTTACTGAAGTACTCTTGAACATTACCACCACCTTTAGCAGGTACTTTCAATTTAACAATTGTAACGATTTGTTCAATAAGTTGTAGCGGACTTGCTGTTCCTCGGTATGCCAGAATGATCTTTTTCAATGGATGTGATACTGCTGTAAATGCAAAGCACTCCTCATATTTAATGAGATAATTACACCTCCGCCCTATCACCTCGACAACTTCAGGTAAACCTGGAAGAATCTTATCTGCACAGTCCGTAGGATGATCTGTATAAGCCACTGCAGAATAACGTGCGGCATTGAATGCATCATATGGTTCAAATTCTCCACTCTTTCCATTATTTAGGTTATCTCTGTTACATTTTTCAGCTTCTTTGACGCTACACAGTTTGGAAATGTCACTGTTGGTGCATTTCATACACGAGTTATGTCCTGATCCCGGTGCATGGCAGGTTTTAGACATTTCACACCATCGACAGTTTACAAAAAACAAACTTGAACTTGCACAAGAAGAACAATCTTTGTGGTCGCTACATCCACTTTGCACGACAGGAAGAAAAACAAGGGAGACCAAAATAACACATAGCATTTTATATTGCTGAAAAAAAAATGTACACACAAACTATGAAAATATCGTCTGTATTTTACACGATTTAAAATATCCGAAAGCTGTAATATTATATTTAGAACATTTTGGTTTGAATACAGTTGTACCCGACTGTTTAAATGCAATGTAGTTGGCGCAAGTCTATCTAAAATATCTGTACCTTGTAAAAGTATATATTTGGTCAGATTGACATATATATGGTAGATTTCGTTGTGGCCTTAAATGACCTGAAATATTATATATGAAACATAATATTTTTTTCCAATCACTACCCCTATATTTCGCTGCAATAAGCTTATCGTATAAACCCGAGCTTTACGCGTCACCCTGCTTTCACAGGGCAAGTGCTGACCGATTACATTCAGTCCACTTTTAAACGAAAAACTTTGGGATATCATATAATAACTCTTACGACTGTATGAAATATGATTTAAAATAAAATTTTATACGGGAAATTAAAATAGTAACGCATGGATTTGTTTACTTTCTTCTGTTTACGTTGGAAACTTCAGATTTCCTAGGCTATACGAGCTTGGAATAGAGAAGCCAAATGCCCCTGCCGGACAGCTAACAGAAGTTGACTTAAAGTGAAAAAGAATCATATGATTAGCAAATATTGTCTTGCTCACGCTCCCTTCTAACTGCCAGGATTTTAAGTATAGCTCTGCATGTACCTTCAACGACGTCTCAAACAAAATCTGATATACACAGACATTTGAAGTTTGTACATGTCGGTATAATGTACCGTGGAATGTGGAAACACTAACAAAAGTAGCATAAAAAATGGTGCATTTACATTTTGATGTTATTAAAATGCCCCGTGGATTTTAAGTAAGGATAGATATTAGCAGGAAGTAATACCCAAAGTAGCATTTAAAGCGACTAACCCACACATCGTGATTTGTAATGTTTAAAATAATCACCGAAAGACAAAATACCACCACTGTTTCATATATTTACATGACACTTAATGGTTGATTAGTTTCTAGTTTCCAGAAGAGCGGGAACATTCGAGCTTCGCAGTTTTTCACATGCACTTCTATAAACCGTTGCAACGCTTTATTCTGCAAACATTGATATAAATATAGAACGAGACGCGACAGTACTTTAAGACACTTTCATCACGTGGGCAGCAAACCAAAACTGCGCATGCGTATATTTTGCTTCCGTCGGTAATAATAGAGCGCACACATATCTATAGGTATCTCTCAGTATTATGTCGTTTTTAATTTTAGAAATATATAAATAAACAATCAGTAACACTCTCGTTTAAAGGGCGGAGTGTATTTAAACCTACGTGTCGAAAGTGACATATTTAAGTTAGTGAACAAGTTAGAACTAAATTAACTAAACTCGTTTTGTTTTCGTTGATTCGTATTGAAGAAAAAGAAATTAAATACAGTTTTAAAAACATTTGTTTACGGGTCTGGGAATAGGGCGAATGTAAATAGTTAATATTTACATTCGCCCTATTCTTTTCCATTGAAACTTTTGACGTTCATTTCGTATGAACAGCAAAAGGAAAGGCGCGAAAGTTACGTCACCGCTGTTTAGTGATAACCGACCGCTGTTTTGACGACGTTTGCGTATAGTCAGGGAGAACGTTCCTTAGTTGACGTCGCAGTTGTTCCGTCTGGTGAACAGAATGGCCGGGAAGCTGACTTAAATGTTAAATGCTACAAATTATATGCAATTCATAATATTATACAGTTTACAAATGGAATTGAAATATAATGTAAATATAAGAAATGAAACTATTTTTTTCGGTGTTCATGCAAAATGAACGACAGAATAGGATCGGCAAATTAAACATGAATCGCTAGCGCGATTCATGAATTTGCCAATCCTATTCTGTCGTTCATTTCGCATGAACACCGAAATTAATCATTTCATTTCTTAACTGTCCACAGTTTTGTCGTTTGCTTTTCTTGGTCTTATGCTGTACATCTAGCAATCTTTCATTTATGTATATAATATGCTAGTATTAACTTGATCGCGACAAGTAACTGACAACTTCTCCACGTGAATTAGAGGTACATGACGGCCCATTTTAGGTATAAATATGAACAGAACAGAACATGTACAGTAAACTTCCCCTATTACGAAATTAGAGGTTACTAGGAACATTTTAAAATTTATATCCTTCTCTTTTGTATGTACAATACAATGGCTATAGCGAACAAAGGAAGAATCAGTGGCACAATGATTCGCTGGCTGACTACAACGCCACCGATCCGGGTTCGATTTTTGGTTGCCGCTGATATCCCGACTAGTGTTCAATGCTGTGAGATTGTCTTAAATTAGCATTGTTTCTAGAAGTATCGGTCTAGACTGGATGCTGGGGAGGTAAATACGACACCTGCCATGGGCTCGGCTTGAAATAAGTTGATCCACCCTTTACAAATCAGAACTTTCGTCGGCTACCCAAGCTAAACAAGAAAATCTATATTTACATGTATAGCGAATAATCGGGTATAAGGAACACATTTCCGTGTCCCAATGTTAAAAATTATTTTGTAAAAACATACGCTATAGCGAAGCCCAAAAATTATTTTCAGAAATTATATACAAGGCTTTTACATAAGCATTGGGTAGACATTGTACCAACAAATTTGAATTATAAAACAAATTTTAAAAACAGCGTGATTGTTGACATATATCTCAACGACATTTAAAACCAAGTATAACACTGAAATCTTGATTTGGTAATCTTTAAGAATGTTGTTTAAAGTCTTCTGAAATATAATACATGTAATTTAGTTACCTACTATGTCACTGAAAAATACTTAATCGCCAATTATAAAGAAAGAACATAATTATCTCACTGTAAATTGGTTTTCAAATACTCGTTTATCGTAAGACTTTGTGTCATACCTGGGCATTACTCTCAAGATTTAATTTGGTGTTATTATTTGATTTCTTTTGAATTTTATTTTAAGAACAATTACGTGATATCGGCAAAATGTCCTATTCAAAAGCTTTTAGGCTAAAAAATGCAATTTTGCTGAATTCCTCAACCAGCATTTTATCAATTTTTGACATTGTATTATTATTGTGTTGTAGAACTTTGCCTTTTTTAAACCAACAGAATAGACGGCGTATGATTTCAATGTTCACATGTTCAGGATTATTACAAAATAAGCAATTTACTGGTAGGATAATGAAATAAGTTATAAATCAGTGTGCTGTATGAACAAAGAACATTCTAGCATAAAACTGCTGTTATTGTCACTTTTTTTTGGGTGGGTAGGGGGTGGGGGGGAGGGTAACAGGAGAGAAAACGTGTGTTAACAGAGATTCTCGCGCTCGCGTGCTGTTATAACACCTTTTTATATACGTGCGTCCCGTGGCAAAGCATAAATGTATAACGGCCCCAGAACGGATAATTCAAAAGGAAACGACGTCAACGTGAAAAAACAAGGTAGACTTTACCGCGCATTTCATGGAAATTTAATGACGTTGAGGGACAATATATTCATTTACTTGGTATTTACGCGTTTTATGCTAGAATAGCGTTAGTGCATATTCTTTTCGTGTTATAACATCTTCAGAATCCCTCGGGAATCGTTGGTACCCTCGCCCTAACGGCATTCTGCAGATGTTATAACACGAAATAACATGCGTTATACCTACATAAAAATATCAAAAAAGCTGTTGTATAACGCCATCCGAATCAAATCCTGAACAATTGATACTATAAAATGATTTGTTTTAAAAATTGAAAAGACACAAATTGCTGATTTCAGAAAACTCAATGTTTACCAGATGTGCACGGGTTTTTCATGCAGTATAAATGCTATGTCCTCATTGCTAGCAAACATATTTACAGGTGCGTAACAAGTTGGGCATTTTTTAATATTACATATTACCCGACAACGTTTAGCATGTGATGGCGTCCCTTCTTTTATTTATTTGTTTTCAATCATGCATATAATACAAACCCGAAACCAATCTGGACTATTTAAAACAAAGGAGCTTGTCAGTTAGCATTCTCGGAATAGGTATTATGCGCATCTTACTGCACATAGTGTTTTTGATGAATGTTGTATCAATAGAGAATATTAGGTTACTGTCTTATAAATCTAAATTTATATATAAGTGAGTCGAAGAAAATATAAAAGTCGAGGCTCTAGCCGAGACCTTTTTTTCTTCGTAGACGAAATTAATAAATTTGAATTAATAAGACAGTAAGCTAATGTTCTATTTATCCTACCTTCTGATCTAAAATCATTTTTTAAATTTAATTAAAATTCAAAAATTACCACCAACTAGATTGGGTAGACCTTAGTTCTGGCTAACATAACTTAACTTACGCTGTTTTTTTTTCTGATGGCCGCGTCCATTAAGTTATAGCTAAACCCCATTTGGTTAACTAACCAGTGTCAAACCGCAACATTTCGCACAGTCCCTCGTGAGAAACTGATGACGTCATGCAAAAGTTCAGAGCACGTGGTTATTAGCTCACCTGAGCACGAAGTGCCCTAGCAGAGCTTTTGTTATCGCCCTGTATACGTCGTCCGTCGTCACTCCGTCGTCCGTCCGTCGTCAACAATTTGACTGTTAACACTCTAGAGGTCACAATTTTGGCCCAATCTTAATGAAACTTAGTCAGAATGTGACCCTCAATAAAATCTTGGACGAGTTTGATATTGGGTAATCTCGGGTCAAAAACTAGGTCACAAGGTCAAATCAAAGGAAAAGCTTTTTAACACTCTAGAGGTCAAAATTTTGGCCCAATCTTAATGAAACTTGGTCAGAATGTTACCCTCAATAAAATCTTGGACGAGTTTGATATTGGGTCATCTGGGATCTCAAAAACTAGGTCACCAGGTCAAATCAAAGGAAAATATTTTTAACATACTAGAGGTCACAATTTTGGCCCATTCTTAATGAAATTTGGTCAGAATGTTACTCTTAATAAAATCTTGGACGAGTTTGATACTGGGTCATCTGGGGTCAAAAACTAGGTCACAAGGTCAAATCAAAGGAAAAGCTTGTTAACACTGTAGAGGCCACATTTTTGACTATATTTTCATGAAACTTAGTAAGAATGTTAATCGTGATGATCTTGAGTCCAGTTTAAATCTGGATTATGTAGGGTCAAAAACTAGGTCACCAGGTCAAATCAAAGGAAAAGCTAGTTAACACTCTAGAGCTCACATTTATGACCATATTTTAATGAAACTTTTCTTCAGAATGTTAATCTTGATGATCTTTAGGTCGAGTTATAATTTGGGTCAGGTGGGGTCAAAAACTAATCATCGGGTCAAATCAAAGGAAAAGCTAGTTGGGGTCAAAAACTAGGTCACCAGATCAAATCAAAGGAAAAGCTAGTTAACACTATAGAGCCCATATTTATGACCATATTTTATTGAAACTTTTTCAGAATGTTAATCTTGGTGATCTTTAGGTCAAGTTCAAATCTGGGTCAGGTGGGGTCAAAAACTAGGTCACCAGGTCAAATCAAAGGAAAAGCTTGTTAACACTCTAGAGGCCACATTTACGGCAATATCTCTATGGGGTTAAATACTAGGTCATCAGGTCAAAAAATCAAAGGAAATACATGTTAGCACTCTAGAGATTATATTTATGACTATATCTTCATGAATCTTCGTCAGAAAGTTAGCCTTGATGATCTTTAGGTCAAGATAGAATCTGAGTCATGTTGGGTCAAAAACTAGGTCAACAGTTCTATTCGAAGGAATAGAAGTTAACACCCTACAGGCCACATTTATAACCATATCTTAATGAAACTTGTTCCGAATGGTAATCTTTAGGTCAAGTATCAATCTGGGTCATGCAGGGTCAAAAACTAGGTCACCAGGTCAAATCAAAGGAAAAGCTTGTTAACACTAGAGGTCACAATTTTGGCCCAGTCTTAAGGAATCTTGGTCAGAATGTTACCTGCCATAAAATCTTGGACGAGTTTGATATTGGGTCATCTGAGGAAAAAAAAACTAGGCCACCAGGTCAAATCAAAAGAAAAGCTTGTTAACACTTTAGAGGCCACACTCATGGCAATATCTCTATGAAACTTAATCAGAATGTTTGTCTTGATGATCTGATCTTTAGGTTAATAGGTCGGGTGAGCGATACAGGGCCTTCAATGTCCTCTTGTTTTTGAAAATCAAGATCAAAGTTTTGCATATTTATAAATTTGATTTAATCATAAACCTAACCATTTTCGATAAAATTCATTACAAACATACCTTAGAGGGTTTAAGTTCTCAGAAAAGGTCAATAAATAACGATTCTATACCGCCTATTGGTTTTCAAAATGAAGAGTACCGTGATCAGGTGACAACTGCAATGGCGGACAAAATATTACAGACAGGGTACCCATTAGAAACTTGTGTGTATAACTTGTGTTCAAATTATGTTGCATGGATTATTTTATGTCAGATCAAAGGAACCGATGTGATTTCTGGAGTGTTCAAAACACAACAATTTACGTTGGTTGGCGACGGCGAACAATGGACACAGTGCGATCACACAAGCTCACTTCGACTATGTTTAGCTTTGTTTTACATGCAAAGCTTCTAATGTTATTTCTGTAAAGTATAATGCCGGTAGGCCAAATACTTTTGGCGACATGCGTAAAACATATTTTCTCTAAATGGAAAACAGACCGACGGACAGACAAAGCCAAATCTATATCCCACCACAGTAAAATGGTGGCATAATAAGTCAAACATTATCACCATTATGGATATGTTTTTCTACCGCACATATTATTATTATTATTGTTATACCAGATTTATATAGCGCCCTTTTCATGATCAATTTCACGTTCAAAGGCGCTTTACATAGTTCAAATGCAGCCACACAGGGCGCATAATTCATCCTCTACTAGTACAGACACAGAACGATCTGACCAGAGGGACAGAGTGAGACAAAACCCCCATGACAGAGAGATCAGAAATCAGATAAGGCTTGTCCGGCTAACTTAGCCTAGCTCGTTGCGAATAGACAGCCTGGTTCTTTAACGTGCCCAGTGTATATCACTGATACACGCAAGGATTGCCTGGGTTCCTGACCAGTACACCTCTAGCTGGGTGGGAAACACTGAAAAGCGTTTCTGAAAATTCCCGAGTAGCTGCCGGGGATCGAAACCCCGACCTCAGGATTGGAAGGCCAGTGTGCAAACCACTGAGCTACCCATCCACCTAAATCCTGTTGAGATGGTCCCCTTGAAAATATTGTTCGTCCTAGGTGTCCACAGCCCACTTCGTCTTAATTCGCAAATGTCTAATAGACGTATGCATTAAATGATATGGATGTTCATATTCTGAAGAAAGTGGTGTCCTGCTAGGTTTTTTGTGTTTACTCTTTATGGATGAATGCCAGCACTGAAACTTGACTATGAAAGTTAGGCGGAGTTAACTGCGATGTTTTTCATCACATAGAACTTTGAAGTTTAACATAAAGGTTTGGCTAGTCGATTATGGTATCTAATATAATTATATAATTTATTATAATTATATATAGAGTTATTCAAAGCTAACAACATATTTCTTGTAAATCTACATTAATAGTGGTATTATTCGTACGAAAATATTTGATAAGAAAGATTACTTTTATTTTTACGTTTTACGGTGTTTATATTACTCAGCTACATAAACTTATTTTTGTATATCTTTGGCTGAAATTTTCACCGTTATTCGGAATGAATTCAAAAGTAAACCACGAACTTGTCTACGACAAGGTATTTCACAACTTGAACAGACTCAATCAAACCGAGTCTGCTATTATTCTTCTTGGTTGCATTCTTTGCTTCTAAAGGATTTTTTTACAGATTTTATTGATCTCAATGGAGATTCGATTTGCAATCTACATAAATGTCTCCGGCGTAGAAATTTCCTTTATTTATCAAACGTTTTGAAAAAAGGCTATGACATCACAGTTCAATAATGGGAGTGTTTTTCAATAAAAAACACAACGTTAATTGATAAAATATCATTTAAGTGATTTCATATTCAGTTAATATTCAGTTAATTAGGACTTCATTAGGCCTCGAACGTTCGTATCACCCTCGTCCAAAATACAAAGCTAGTATATCACCGAATTAATTGCGTACTACATAATATGTACTGATGCTAAACACCTGGAGTGAGTGAGTTGGGTATTACGGCGAATCGACACAGAAAGGTCCTATATCGCCGACCTAAACACCTGGAAGTTGCGAGTTGTTTCAGCAATCGACAATTACTGCATGACTTTTATGATTTATATATCTAGTGAAGTTAAATACATGTACAGTCAATGAGGATTTTCTATATTTTCAAGTATACTTCATTGAAAAATAAATTATTGGATATATTTTTTGTTGTAGTTTTGCTGAACTTTTCATCCACAGTGTAGTTGTGCTGAAGTCTTCATCCACAGTGTAGTTGTGCTGAAGTCTTCATCCATAGTGCAGTTGTGCTGCACTCTTCATCCACAGTGCAGTTGTGCTGAACTCTTCATCAACAGTGTAGTTGTGCTGAACTCTTATCCACAGTGCAGTTGTGCTGAACTCTTAATCTTCATCCACAGTGCAGTTGTGCTGAACTCTTCATCCACAGTGCAGTTGTGCTGAACTCTTCATCCACAGTGCAGTTGTGCTGAACTCTTCATCCACAGTGTAGTTGTATTGAACTCTTCATCCACAGTGTAGTTGTGCTGAACTCTTCATCCACAGTGTAGTTGTGTCGAACTCTTCATATACAGTGTAGTCGTGTTGAACTCTTCATCCACAGTGTAGTTGTATTGAACTCTTCATCCACAGTGTAGTTGTGTTGAACTCTTCATCCACAGTGTAGTTGTCTTGAACTTTTCATCCACAGTGTAGTTGTGCTGAACTCTTCATCCACAGTGTAGTTGTGCTGAACTCTTCATCCACAGTGTAGTTGTGCTGAACGCTTCATCCACAGTGTAGTTGTATTGAACTTTTCATCCACAGTGTAGTTGTGCTGAACTATTCATCCGCAGTGTAGTTGTGCTGAACTCTTCATCCACAGTGTAGTTGTATTGAACTCTTCATCCGCAGTGTAGTTGTATTGAACTCTTCATCCACAGTGTAGTTGTATTGAACTCTTCATCAACTCTTCATCCACAGTGTAGTTGTGCTGAACTCTTCATCCTCAGTGTAGTTGTATTGAACTCTTCATCAACAGTGTAGTTGTATTGAACTCTTCATAGTGTAATTGTATTGAACTCCTCATCTACAGTGTAGTTGTATTGAACTCTTCATCAACTCTTCATCCACAGTGTAGTTGTGCTGAACTCTTCATCCACAGTGTAGTTGTATTGAACTCTTCATCCACAGTGTAGTTGTGTTGAACTCTTCATCCACAGTGTAGTTGTCTTGAACTTTTCATCCACAGTGTAGTTGTGCTGAACTCTTCATCCACAGTGTAGTTGTGCTGAACTCCTCATCTACAGTGTAGTTGTGCTGAACGCTTCATCCACAGTGTAGTTGTATTGAACTTTTCATCCACAGTGTAGTTGTGCTGAACTATTCATCCGCAGTGTAGTTGTGCTGAACTCTTCATCCACAGTGTAGTTGTATTGAACTCTTCATCCGCAGTGTAGTTGTATTGAACTCTTCATCCACAGTGTAGTTGTATTGAACTCTTCATCAACTCTTCATCCACAGTGTAGTTGTGCTGAACTCTTCATCCTCAGTGTAGTTGTATTGAACTCTTCATCAACAGTGTAGTTGTATTGAACTCTTCATAGTGTAATTGTATTGAACTCCTCATCTACAGTGTAGTTGTATTAAACTCTTCATTCACATCATCCACAGTGTAGTTGTATTTAACTCTTCATCCACAGTGTAGTTGTACTGAACTCTTCATCCACAGTGTAGTTATGCTGAACTCTTCATCCACAGTGTAGTTGTGTTGAACTCTTCATCCACAGTGTAGTTGTTTTGAACTCTTCATCCACAGTGTAGTTGTATTGAACTCTTCATCCACAGTTACAGTGATGTAAGCAAATCAATTTACATGTTTGGGTTGACTGTTATATGAAATGGAAGCTTTGCAAAAAGATGTTCGATTTATGCAAAAAATATTCTAATGAATGTTTGCATTTTTTATATCTTATTGAATTTAGACTCAGTATTGTTATATTTTCTTGTCCGTTTGGATCAGAGTACATTTATTTCATTTGTACTAAAAAAGACTTTCATTTATGCCGGTGCCTGTGGGCATAAATGGTGTTGCACATTACATTACGTCGCATGAACATACTCGATCTGTTACATGTTACTTGGGTGTGTGCATGTTTCCATAGTGAAGTAGATAAAGCCCAAACACGCTGTCAATTTCAAAATTTACTATAGTTCCATCGTTTCATCTACATGCCTTCTTCAGGGAATAATAATAATAATCAACAACGAAAATAACGTCATACATAGTACGTTACGTTACGCTAACATAGCGGGAAACAGACGAACAGACGCCAGTAAAAATGTGACGGACGTCACATGTATTACTTGACACAAGAATACATGTACATGTAAATAATTGATACCTATAATTAAGTGAATAATACGTATAGCAGCAATAATGCAGCGTACTATAAATTATCATCGGATCAAAAGATACACATGTTCCTATAAAGATATGGAAAAAAGGGAAGAATAGGAACAAACGATTCTAAACAATGAATGATAACATGTACATTATATTTACATTACTACATGTCATATAACAGTTTTGCATTGAGCCCTTTTGGATACATAGTTTGTAATTTGTGGATACAAAACGTTTCTTTACACAAACGACTAAACTCATTACCAACAATATCAAAAGGTATAAATGAAAAATCACAAACTGAATGTCCAGGCGAATTAAAGTGCGCCGCCACGCGAGAAGAGTAAGTCGGGTCTAAGAAGTTTCTTATATCAAAACGATGGCTATTCATACGTTTTGAAACATTTTGATTAGTCTGACCGACATACTGTTTCTGACATTTTTTTACATGTTATTAGATATATCACATTCTTTGAAATACAGTCAGTATTACAGCGTATATCAAATTTTTCACCGGTAACCAAACTGGAGATCAACGATTTTTCCACAATGCTACAACAATGAGAACATCTACGTCTATTACATTTAGAGGAATTGAAACTGTCAATGCTGTGTTCTGAAAATTTAGATTTAACTAACATGTCCTTTATGTTCAGTGGACGTTCGAACGCAACAATAGGTTTACAAGTCTGCATATGTTTGACACTTTTTATTGTTCGATAACCGTTACGGTAACAGATCCTAGTACTTATGCACAATACCGCCTATATTAGGCAATGATCGGTTGTAACTTACAGTAAACGGTACACAAACACTGTCACTGTTTTCACTCTGGATTAGCGCATCAGTCTGTGACATACTCAAAGCATTGTCAACAATAACAGCGGGATAGTTTCTGTCAAAATATTGCCGTAATTCAGGCAAACTATTTTCGAATTGTGTATCGTTAGAAATAATATATCTATATATTTTAGCCTGGCTAAATGGTATTCCACGCTTACATGAGTTAGGATGTGACGAAGAAAATTCTAAGTATTGATGAACATTCGTGTCCTTCACAAAAACGTCTGTGACAATATCTGATGAATTACCTTTTGAAACTTTTACATCCAGGAAGGGAACTGAAGTTTGCGATATGCTGTACGTAAACTTAATGGAAGGGTGGAAGCTGTTAATTTTATTAATAAAAATCTTTAAAATATTATCCAATGAGTCATTCCATACCATGAAAATATCATCAAGAAACCGTAACCGTACCTCTGGTTTTATTGGTACAGACTGCACAAAGTCCTCTTCAAGTTTTCCCATGAACAATGAGGCGTACGCCGGTGCCATGGAACTACCCATGGCCACGCCCAACTTCTGTAGGAAGTTTGTATTATTAAACTGAAAATGGTTGTTTTCCAGTACCAACTGGATCCAGTTTGGCGATGTCGTCAACAGATAAAGTATTATTATCACTATATTTCGACAAAAAATATTTACATGCATGAATACCATCGTCATGGGGTATATATGTATATAAAGACGAAACATCAAGACTAACTAGGCAAGAATTCGGCTGGAGACGTATATTCTTCAATTTGTTGATAAAGTTCGTAGTATCCTTTACGTATGACTGTAGCTTCTGCATTTTTGGTTTAGCAAAATGTCTACATATTTCGAAAAAAAAAAATTCATGTTTCCATAGGAAGTTTTCACAGATACGGGGCCAGACGTTTAATAGCTATTATGGGCGTAGCAGAGACCTGTGCAAACGTGTACGAAACTACTTAAATGCATCTGTGTAAACTAATCAATGATGCAGCTGCAGTCTGAGACTGCTTTTCCAAAGTCTGATTTATAACATTTGATTCGCCTAAAGCAGATTATCTTAGATCAGACAGTTTTTGTTAGATTCAATTGTGAATGCATATTTGCTTTCCCTTTGTTCTGTACTTCGACTTTCATATATTACATTCTTGACAAGCCGCATCTCTAGATGAACATTTTCAAGAATCATTTAAATGTTTAGATATTGTTCATGCTTTATACAATCATTGCATTAAACGTGTATTTATGTACAATGTACCTGCCACATTTTGAAAAAAAGACAAATATCGTATGTTTCAAATTGTATCACAATTGCGTGCAGTATTGGGATGATACGGTGACCAAAGTGGCAATAATAATGAACAGTTGTGTCTTACTTATGCCTTATTAATCGGAGGATACTAAACTTGAAAGACTTTTATTGAGTAATCTCCGTCATTTACCCCCTTCATTTTTTCCGGATATTGTCAGAAGACGTTAATAGATACTAATTACTTACTTTCGTGACTTCAATAAAGAACTATTTTGAAGTTTTACGTGTTTTTCTCTTTTTCCATTTCGTTTTCAGTAAGGTGATTAAACACTCTCTTGATTTATTGTTTCTTTGGATATTTTAAAATGTTCATTCAAGTCTTGTGAAAGCTATACTATTACCCGTGCCTTTTAATGCACCCTGCGTAATATTAGGTATTAACCCTTAGCCTGCTAAATTTTGTAATGAACTTGTCCGTCTTTTAAATTGGACAGTACCATTAATTGTTAAAAGTGGTGATTACCAAAATGATACTGACTGAATGGCGAACAGTGCAGATCTTGATCACACTGCACGGATGTGCAGGCTGATCATGATCAACACTGGTCGCAAAAGCAGAATCAATCGTGTCCAGCTTGGTAAAGGTTAAACAATCAAGTATCAAAATGCGTTTTAGCACCGTTACATTATAAGTTAAATGATAATGATTATAATTCAGATAACCTTGTCACGCTTGATTTAACATAGCCACTGCCACTGGTTATTAAGCGTGCTTTAGACAATAAAGACTAACGTTGTTACGTGATTATTTCACTGTCCTGTTTTATATATTAATACATTTTCGTTCTTGTCATGTTGAGCGACCTTTATATTGAGTATTTCATAAAATGATGTTACTTTCACTAAGGACGTTATTGACTTACTAAATTTTACTTTGGTATGGCATTATAGTTCCAGGTTAAATTATGCCAATTGGTAATCTAAATAGCCACATTGGTTTTTCCTTTCAAACTGAGTTTCACGCCTCTTTGTCCACCATGCATGAAACCCCATCGGACTGTCTGTTTGCCTAGGATCTACAACAAAGACACCAGCTTCGGTATAGCACCTCCTAATCTATCAGTACTACATAAAATGTTTTGTTTGGCATGAAGTTTCCTTTTGCTACATCTTGAAACAACTTTCGTACTTGTATCCCTTTAGATAGGCCTTATTTGAACATTATTGTGTAATTCACCACGCTCTTTTTTTGCTGGACTACGTTCTGTGCTAACGAGGGATCTTCTTGCAGATTTTATAGCAATATTAAAAGCCGTTTCGCAGATTCTAAATAGACTTGACGGTGTTCTATTTTCCGCTTCTTTGGGAGCGCGGAGATACATTTCATTTACTACAATAATGAAATTCCGCTATGTTATGTTCTATGCTTCTGGAGGATTATACAAATTTTATTTTGTATTTTTCAGTTTTTTGTAAACAGAAGACGTTCAAGATCGAGTGCTTACATATAAAAACATACTAGTGTGTGCATGGTGTTACAGAAAAACGAAATAGTGGAACCATGATTTAATAAATCGAAAATAAGCGGTTGTATGCTTGCGGAATGATCGAGTGGAGTGTAAAACTGGACGTATATATGCAATTTGTATTGTTTAGATATATATTTAACACGGTCTTGCAAAACTGTATTTCTGTTATGTACACAAATAGGTGGAATATGGAACCGTGTTTTAACAGTTTTAAGTACGGGAGGTAACACTTCAATCATTTTGATAACATAGCAAAATACAAAACGAATATTTATTGACATTAAATAAACATTAAAGGATTCCAGTTTAAGTTATATACATGTATAACGCTTATCTTATTTAAGTATTTTTAAAATTAGTAAGACGTACCTTGCGGTAGTGAAGAGTTCAGTTTCTAGATTGAAACTTCAGTAGTGCAAACAGTTATTACGATGCATGTTTTTTTACTATATCACAGTTCGCTGTTCTTTAGATCCAATCTTACTAAAGTTGTCGATCTTCCTAAAAGTTAGATCTGGATACAGCACATTCAAACTCATCTTTCTGTATAATTGGATTTCCAATATATTTTACTATTTTTATTTGAACCAATCGGACGACTCGTTTCAACAAGCGTTTGGCTCATCAGACTTAACTGAGAGTTTGGCTAAATTATTTTTCCTTAGAACATAAGTTTCGTCATAAGAACATGAGAGTTTGTTTCTTTCCTCAAATCTAATGCGTAGCATTAATGGATGACTTTAATCAGATTGTCTTTAGACCCAACAATTCATCGCTAGAAATACATTCAGCTTCGAAGTAACAACACACAAGTCGTGTTTAAATATCTGCGCAGTTGAATGTGATTTTAAACATGATTATTTATGAGGGATTTTGTTTCTTTAACCTGTATCTAGACAAAATTAATTATCGTTATTATATATTATTGTACAAAATGGTTCCGCGAAAGAACCCGAGTACATATTAATAACATACTAGAATTAAAAGTTGAAAATTTCTTATAAATAGAAACGTCTTTGCTAATTTCTGATTACATGCATGCAAAAACCGTCGCTTTTTAGTTGGAGATAGTAGCTATTTAAGTAGTTATTATTTTGGATAAATGTATTTCCTCTGGTTTGGAAAAAATGTTCAATTTTAAATTGTTAATACGACTATATCGGCATTTATTTTGGCATATTTTGAATAATTATCTATTTAAAAGTGTGCGTGTTAACAAGTCGCTGTAAAATCGTCTCTACTAAACTTGTACTTTTATTTCAGAGAAAATGCTCATATTTCACGCACTTATCTTCGTAGTCATCCTAAATCGCTCAAACAGAAAAAAGTCATTATTCGCATTTCACAGCAATATACTATGTATTTATTGAAATGCTCTTTGAATATGTACATATTTGGAGCATAATCTGAGGCTGTTTTGAAAGATAAGTGAGTGAGTGAGTTGGTTTTACGGCGAATCGACACAAAATGGTAAGATAATCATTCAAGTAGCTTAAGTGCAGACCGACCCAATAACAAAGACAAAAGTGCACAGACAACATAAACAAATGAGCGTATATTGTTACAACAGATTTATTTATTCATATTCTGTAGTTTTGATCTATAAAGAGCAAAGACTGTAACAGTGTTGAGAAGTGCTATTCATGTAGTTTTGATGAAACAGCATCATTCTGCTCTTTGCATTCAGCTACTTTAGGAATCGGTGCTTTTTTCATCACGTGATGTGGCTAATGTTGCCCTTGAATCTTTATTAAGAGTGTTGATGTTATAGTTTCAAGTGCAAACATATACAGTTAAAGTTAATTGCCTCAAAACAAACGAAAGAACGAATATTTGTAATTTGTAAGTTTGTCTCTTAACTTGATGTAAAAAAAATCCAAATGTTTCCATTTATTGTTAAATCTTCAATCCGAAAGCCTTTATGCATAACTATTTCGTTCTACAATTATTATTATAGCTGAATTTGCGATGTTATTTACAGATCAATATTATTTTGATATTTTTTTTTTGTGATCTCGTTAATTAGAATATTCCCAAGACGATAACGCAAAAGCAATTCTTAAGAAAACAGCTTTTATTAAAAGAAAGAGAATTCCGTTTAACCAGAAGGCGCAAGAGGTGTTGCATTGATTCCACTTTTTTATTTTTGAAACAAATATCTGATAAAAAATCAGGTTTTGGAATCTTTTTATGTACACGTTCTACATTCTTTGCTTTTACGAATCCCCAAACTTCACAGCTATAATTTAAGACCGACAAAACGTGCGTCAAATAAACTAAACGTAATATTTATCGCCAATATTAACGCGCCCCTTTTGGATGTACGCAAGTATTGAGAGTTCCATATACTGACCAAAGATTAGGGTTAGTTTTAACATAGGTTTAATAGTGTACATTCAATGCGTGCGTACACTCAATGCGGGAGATTCATTCCCCTTGTCACATTAAATAATGCATTTATTGCTTTAATACATTTTCCAGTTAATGTCTTAGTTGCATGGCTAAAAGAACATTCGCTTGAAAACACAACATCTAAATAATTAAATGTATTAACAATTTCTAATTCTTTTCCTTCAAATGTCCACTTATATATATTGTCTAATCTTCCCCCTTTCAATAAACAACAATATTTGTTTTCTCAACATTAACAGTAAGATTTCATTTCTTACAGTTTGACTCTTAATTATGCAATGAATCTTGTAAACCTTCTTTTGATTGATCAAACAATACAGCATCACCTGCAAACAATAACAAATATATTGATAACTGGTCAAGTGTAATACCAGCATTTATGTTCGGTTGCAGATGCATCTCAATATAATTCAAAAACAAGGAAAACAGTATCGGGGAGGTTATCTCCCCTTGCATCAATCCTAAAGTACAGTGGAAAAAGTCTGATAAAGTATTCATATGTCTCACTTTATACATAGACCGTAGAACAGCAAACAGCTTGCTGTCGATCCCTGATTTTATTATTTCATACCATAAACAGCTTCTGTCAATTAAATAATATGCCTTCTTGTAGTCTACAAAACAACACATTAATATTACTTGTTCTTCAGCTGTTTCTCAATCACCGCATTTAGAATAAATATAGCGTCTACTGTTCTAAAATTTGGTCTAAATCCAAATTTGGCATCGTTCATCATATGGTTTTGCTCGGCCAACTTTTTAAGCCTATTATTCAAAATAACAGCGAACAGTTTTGCAAAGCAATTTATGAGAGTTATTGGGTTTTATGTTGCCATTTGTGCATAATAAACCTGTTTATTTTTCATGGACCCCTGTTCCAGTAAGGAGGTCGCGACGAGAACAGTATTTTAGTATTCAGTGAGTGAGTGAGTTGGGTTTTACAGCGAATCGACACAAAATGGTCATATATCGCCGAAATCGTGCGCTAGTTGTTTCCCTTTGTATTTTAGACGCAATTTGTAATGAAAAAAGCGTGAATTTCGTTTTTGGATTTGCTACGTTTGCATGGCTATTTCAATCCACGTCAGTAATGGAAGAACATAGACTTTCACTAAATTTATCTTGCATATAAGCTATGATCGCGTGGTGTTCATTTAATGTAAGTAGAAGTTGTTTACTATAAGACTCAGAAAATGCAAGTTAATTTGTCGTGAGAAGTTATCCACAACCGGAAGGAATATGATCGGTAGGCGTATAAAGATCTTCAGGATAAGGGTGTGGACCAAGCAGCAATCGTGGCTTTTGGAATGGTTATGGTCAAAGTGCATCTTCATTGATGGCAGCTCTTAGACACAAATGAATGGTGAACCGGGAGAGTCGTATTCTTTAATTAAGTTCATTAAATTCTATTCAGTGATAGAAAGAATCTAACTTATATTTTAAGAATGATCGAAAGTGCGGTCATATTGTAGACAGTAGGTCAATGGCGTAGCTCAAAGAGGGAACTCTAAGCCAAGTGCTATTTACAATTGTCCAAATAGCGTCATATGTATATGGGCAGAGATATATTCCATGAGTACTATAGGCTTGAGCGTAACACATAATGTCTGGTCTGCCAGGGCTGTTGAAAATGCTGCTTGCATGTTTAATTTGAATCACAAGCAATATTGTTTATATTGTGAAAACAAGTGTAAACATTCAAATAGCTATTATTTTCCATTTTTAGCCCGTTTTATTTTATTTTTATTTTTACAAGTAGATCTACGAGCACCCGGCGAGCTCAGTTGATAGCTTATCAAACTGAAAAAAGTAATAATAATAAAAGAACTATCGAAGTGTGAGAGGGCACGGGTTCAAGGCCCACATTGAGCACTGATTATGGAAGATAAGTTTTTCAATTCTAATAGTTTTCTAATTATTAAGTTAATTTTATTTGTGCTCATTTTGAATCAATAAAAAAGTGAAAAAATATCAGCAAATTATTAATGGGGCACTGTGAGTTGTTTTTCGTTCTAAGACTTTATAAGTTTCACAGCCGCGCTGTGAGCTAAAGCATTGAGCTAATGTACCTTTCATTGTGCCTTTTGGTGTAATAATTGTCTAGGACGGATCGCCCCGATACATACATTTTATCTATTGAGCTGATTAAGGAAACATTATCATGACCATTTTTGGTTAGCCACATTAAAGGGACTTGCCTCCAAAATGCTTTGCAAAATTGGAAAGTATATTTATGAGAAACATAAATGTATGTTTAATATCTACTTTGAAAATTTTAAACATCAAATCATAGAAAGTAATGATTGTTTTACACCAAAATTAAATGTAGCATATAAAACAATTTTCATTCTACAAATCCATAGTCAGTTTACTCATATATATATGTGTTGGGTTTCGAAAGGGGCCTGCATGAAGGGGCCACACTTTGGTTAGTTCAGCGCCTTTAAAACCTCATCATTGTTTCTATAAAAATACTGTTACTTATCTTCCTTTGGTGCATTTGCAGCCATGTATGAGTGCTTCATATTTACATGACTAGGTTAAACAAACATCGATTTTGACTGTTGTTTAATTTTATTTATGTTCAAATGGCATTATGTTTTGTAGGGGGACAAATCTTTTAGAATATTTAAGTATACGATTCTACGGGACAGACCGGTAAAAATGTATTTGATAGATGGGTTGTTTATAGAGATGTTGTTCGTTCACCAAACATTTCTATGGTTTTCTGATATACTGCTAAACCTTAAGTAGATTTCTACTTTGATATGATAAAAGTAACGTTTGTATTAACCTTGGGGCAATTATTATTTTATTAAGCAGTTTAATTTATTCATAACGTATGTATACGTATATAAAATAATAATTTTAGTGGCCCTTCAATACACATAAGTGCATGTCAGGTATGGCACTAGGCAAGGTGATTCATAATGAAAGACGGAAAATAATGATTAAAATCGAATTGGTTCCTTGATAATGTTTATTACTAACAGTTTTCCCCCTTTTGCAGCCATTGCTGGGGATAATTGTTCTTTCGATTGATTCAAATTTTATTCTTATTTATTTAATGTATTTTGTTTGTACCTTTGCAGTGTCGCTGGGGCAAATGAAATTAGGTTATTTTCAATGTACATCTTTAGCTGTTTGTATAGTATGTGTATTTTAAACATTATCTCACCTTGCCAGTTGCCATGAGAAATCTTTAAATAAAGTCGCGGCCTTTTCCCACTAAACTGTAAACTGTGTTGTAGTTTTCATTTATACTGATAATTTAGTTGTAATGAGTATGACAGACGTATATGGTCGGACGCTAACTCATCTGTCAACGAAATAATATTAACATCAGTCATTAATAAATTTATTCTTGGTTTCTTTTAAAATGGCCGATGATTTTACTTATTCCCTGCTGTCATTCCCTGTTATATACGGTCCATTGATAAAATAAACCTCTGTTATTGTTTTGGGTCACTCGGTTCACCTTTCAATATAACGGAATAATTACACCAGGCGCTCTAATATATAAATGAATAATAGCTTAAAAGTTCGCACTGTTACATCAATACTAACTTTAAAATATTCATATAGAATATTGTCTGTTGAACATGCTTTATTCGAAGCCAGCGATTTTGTAGCAAAAAAAAAAAAAAAAAATCCGTTGTAGCTATTGTTGAATCAAGTTGCGAAAAAGTACTTTCGGTATCATTATCAGAAAAATCGATAAAAACTCCAAACAATCTTCGTTTTCATTTGATAAAGAAGTCTGTGCTAAGTTCTGAAAATGATATTAATGCCTTCTCCGAATGGATTACTATTTACCTTTTTAAACATTTTCCAAAATGTACGTGGACTACTCAGTTTTATGTCATTAATTTTCTTGCTCAAAATGTCTGTTATGTTCATTTTTACATTTTCTGGAAAAATATTTATATTCTCTTTTCTTGTTTAACAAGGTTGTTTCATATGTTTTATTGAGTCAGACATTGTAATCAAGGATTGCCTTTTTATATAATTTACATTTTTTTAATTCATCTGTCATAGGATGCGAAATTGTTACATTGTAGTTGAAGCTGTTGAATAAAATCATGGCGTCGAACGTGTTTGGGTACGTTGACATTTTAAGCGAGAGCAAAAGGTTAGTTGACACAAAATGGCCGATATAGGCGAAAGTGAAAATAGGAAAGTACACATTTTACCTATTTTATGTCAAGTCTGCTAATTTAAAAAATAAGTCGTCCGTACATCGTGTGACGACTACATTGAAGAGTATGATACAAGTTATAACAACGCGCGATGAAGCGTGATAAAAATGTTATTGAATGCATACGTTGTTGTGTTTGCAAACAACACGTGGACACGTCATCTAAAATCATGAAATATTACCGTTAAATGACGCATAGAGATTATAATTTAGTAAAGAAATGTTGCAAACAAGATACATGGCAAAATGAATTACAAAAATGTGACACTTACTTGTGGATTATATCAAGAAAACGCATTCACAAAGTGTAAGTACGTTTTTTGGTTGCATGGCATAACTGTACGCATAAAATATGTTTTTATGCAGATAAATTGTGAATAAGCTGTAAGAATAACTAGAAATAATTTCCATTTCAACACATTTCTGGTAATATAGATTACGTTTTAAATACTGATAAATAAAAAAAAATTATATCTAGCTCCCGTACTTCTCAAGAAAAAGCTTTATTTAATATACATATATATGATAAAAAGACATGGTGTCTGAACTTATTCGTCCTCCACCTCTATTCCATGCTGAGATGTTAACAGTTACGTGCAGAGAAACGGAATTACAGAAAGCAGGAACACTGTTATGGTTATCAGCCCGCCAAACTGTTGCATATATTTAATATATAATTATATACTAATCGGACTGCAATCATATCTATATTTCATATTTTTATGTCCACACACTCGGTGGGCTTTTCAAACTAAAATTGTATTTTTTGGTTGTGTTCATTTTGGAATTTTAATTTATATGATTACTCGCTTACCTTAAAATTGATAATGCAAATGGTCAAAATTATTGGTTAATTTAATGTACTTAATTCGTATGTAATTTTAAGGCCTTAATCGTTTTGTCATTTGTATTTGGGTTCAAATTTTTCCTTACAGGACAGTTGATTTGGAAATATTATTATCTGCTTTTAAAGGTATACTAGACTCAAATTACTTATCTGAAAATATGAAAAATCACTACATAATGTTTATGTAGTTTATATGTATTAACGGTGTTATGAAATAGGTTTGAAATAGCAGTTTCTCTAAAATCTATATAGCAACACAAAGGATAAGTGTGCACTCACACTAAAAACTGACATTTTTTAACAAATACCATTTCTGCATTACATTTTGTTATATAGAGTGTCTTTTCATATTGATTTTTTTAATCGAGTTGAATAAAATGCGAGACACTGTCGAGCATTTTATCAGTTTTATTCAACAAGTTTTAAAAATTCAATGCAGAAAATTACAAATGTGATATTCTTTTTATCACATGTCAGTTTTTCCTTCCAAAAAAGTTCTTTCTTTTGCTATTTAAAACAAGTTAATTTGACCAACGTTTCATATACTTTAAACGACGTCGACGTGAAAAGTTTATTACATAAGTGTATAATCAATTTTTATGCCCCCACCCTCGAAGAAGGAGGTGTATATTGTTTTGCAGATGTCTGCCGGCCGGTCGGTATGTCGGACCATATGTCCACAAATCGGTTTCTGGATGATTCCTTAAGAACGCTTAAGCGTAGGATCATGAAAGTTTATTGGAAGATTGGTCATGACCAGCAGATGATTCTTACTGATTTTGAGATTAGTAGGTCAAAGATCAAGGTCACAGTGGCCCGGAACAGTTAAACGGTTTCTGCATGATAACTTTAGAACGCTTTGGCATAGATCGTGAAAGTTGATAGATAGGTTGGTCATGACCAGCAAATGACCCCTATTTATTTTGAGGTTAGTAGGTCAAAGGTCAAGGTAACAGTGACCTAGAACAGTTAAACGGTTTCCCGATAATAACGCAAGAACGCTTGGGCCTACGATCATGAAAGTTGATAGGTAGGTTGTACATGACCAGCAGATGATCCGTATTGATTTTGAGGACAAAGGTCAAGGTCACAGTAGCCCGGAACAGTGAAACAGTTTCCAGATGATAGCTTTAAACGCTTGGGTCTAGGATCAGGACATTTAATACGGAGGTTGAACACGACCAGAAAATGACCCCTATTGATTTTTAGGTCAGTAGGTCAAAGTCAAGGTCATAGTAATCCGGAACAGTTAAACCGTTTCCGGAGGATAACTTGAGAACGCTTAGGCTTAGGATGACGAAATTTAATAGAGAGGTTGAATTTTACCGGCAGATGACACCTGTTGATTTTTAGGTCAGTAGGTCACATGTCGAAGTAACATTGACGCCTATTAGTATTTTTCTGCAAATCAACTAGAGAATGCTTTGGTTTAAGATAAAATTTGATATGGAGGTCACTTATGACTGGTAAATGAGCCACAGCTATTGATTTTAGGTCAGTTCGTCAAAAACCTGTATTCTCATTACGAAAAATAACCCCGGTAGTGTCAAATATATGTACACAATTAATCTAAAACTAACCATTTTGAGCGTACATCATTTAGTTTAACCAACTTTTTTTTGCATTCGTACACCTCAATTTTTTTGGTGATGCGGCTGTTTAATGCATCTATGACTAATTAAAAAAGGTCACACGCTTCCAGTTAAGTATTACATGATGTAAAATATAAAAAGCAAAGATTACCTGACCAGAATAGATAAAACAAAAATTGATGTTTTTTTATAAACATTTCGTTGGCGAGAAAGCGAACTTTGTAAGTTTACATTCAATAACTTTTTATATACGACATAGTTCTTCCTTGTATAAACCGCATTACACAGCTGAAACATTTTCCACTCGATGCACAGTTTAAATAACCTCAATAATGTTGAAATGATACAATTTAAAAAAAAAATTATTGACCTTGTATCTTGTTTACGTGCTTATATCCGCCATTTTGTGTCAACTAATCTTTTGATCTCGCTCAAAACGGCAACGTACCAAAACACGTTCGAACCCCTGAAAATATGAAATCTAGATATCAGATGTACTACCTGTTATTCATTCTTGATCTTGACCAAATGTCTCGTTATTGCCCTATTCACTTATTTCTACTTCTACATGTACCTGTACTAACAGTTACTAACCTCTCACCCGTAACTTAATCTCCGATGTTATGTTATATCAATATATGATAATAAATTCCTAGGATATATATAAATATTTTGCATGTTATACTTTTGTTACATTTTGTTATCATTTCAAGGTTTAAGTTAGTAATATGGCTCAACCATAAGCTAGTTTTCATATACTTACCTGCTTACCTGGAATCTGTACATAAAGCCTTAATTTGTTCCGTAATTACCATACGTACATGTATTTTAACCATATGTTTAATGTTTTGTGTAGTCTTAAATTGCACTTGATATCTTGACATTGATGTATTTAGTTACATAAATATCTAGTATATTTATAAATATGTTGCAGATACGGCCAGACATGGACAACCATGAACCAAACAAATAATTGCCGATTAGGCTACGTCGACAATGGCACCCAACAAGGGACCGTGACGGCATTACACTGGTTAGTCTCCCACGCCTGTAATTGCTTATATATAAAGTACCCGCTGAAATTTGAGGACGATTTTCAAGATGGTAAGGAAATATGTCACGGTATAGGACTTGAATATTAGAACGGGGAGAAAGTGTGTAGGCGTCGGTAGAGGATCGGAACGGTATTCCGAGGCCCCGGGTTCGAGTCCCGGTCTGGCTGCTCATTTTTCTCACCATGTGACACATCAGTATACCATTTCTTCTTATTTTTATCTACGTTGTGTAAAGTATACATTTTTAACAGAAACATTTTTCTCAAAATATTTACTACCTTTGCTGTTCAAAACGTTTGTAAACAAAGCTACTAAATCGTCTATATCACGGTTATTATCTATTCCTTCGTTCAAAGACTGTTGCAATTATTCAACATCACTTTTAACTTCATTTAAAAAGGATTCCTTGTATTCTGAGTTCCATTTATAAAATGTTTTCTTTTGATTTTGATTTTTTTTGTGATCTAGATTTAAACCGAAACGATATTGGTGCGTGATTCGAGAATTCAGTAAAATCGTCAACTGAAAAATGTGCAAGTTTGTCCAAATGTTGCCGCTTAGTTTGTCATTATACTGTCTACCATTGACAACTCGAATATTTGTTGCTTTACATAAGTCTAATAGAATAATCTCCAAAAGGAGTTGTTTTAAAATCCCGTGTTGATCGAGGTAACGGTAAATCGATCTCTTTGTTTACATCACCTTGAAGGTTATAGTCATGATCTATGTAATCTCTTTTACGGCCTAGTCTGGCGTTAATTCTCCTGCAACTGCAACGAAGACGTTTCCCCTCTCTTAAAACGTATTTATATCGGTTTCTAATATTTGGAACAGATCCATATCGTAAACATTGTGAAATGGTGAGTTTTCTGGCGGGATGTAAGTCAGGGCTAGATATATATCTTTTTCCTTACAAAACAAATTCTTTACAAGTTTCAGCCAAACAATGCAGTCTATATTATTTTGTATTAGTTTAACACCATTTCTCACATATTCTTCGATGTAAATAATTAAACCCCCGCTATTACGTTTTGCTCGTCTATGATAAAATTGTCTATATGAGTGAATAGTATAACTAAATCCCTTAAGTTCAATGTCCGATTGTTTGCTTGTCCAAGATTCGGTGATCTAAATTAAGTCATCTTCACTTATGAGATCAAATCATCGCATGGTCGTTTTGCTAATGATAAACCTTCAATTTTCCGTGAACAACATTTCATACACTCGGGGTTATCCTACGCACTTTCTTTAGACAATAGCTTATTGTTCCTTCTCTTGAGAAGGAACACTATGATTCGGTAAGTCACACTTGACTGAGCTACTGATATCGAAAGCTGTTGTCCTTACAAGCTGGCCAATCAAACTCCGTGACCTTAGAAATAACCTCTGACGTTAAAACTATTCTTTCTTAATTGAGGCGACTCTCTGACTGAACGCGTTCCGTGGATTACATATTACTAAACCCGAGGATAGTTGATTGATTCTTTTATTTCCTCCATTCTTGAAGAACATAACATATGTACAAACAGATAGACATACATCAGCAAATTTACATGTAAACAACTAAATATCATCGTTATCTTCAAATGCATGGTTAATATATGAAAACAAACCCCATTGCGACCCTCTAATTATGCGCAACAAATTCACTGGATTGACCGGGTCAATTTCTTATTGCCGTATTTACTCAACTGAAAGTGGTAACAGATTTAGTTTGTTGTTGGATTTAACAATTTATGTTAAATAACTAGCGTAAATACTTACTTGACATTTTTTGGCAGTATAAAACAGACATTGCAACCAAAATTTTACAAGATGATCATTATATATTTATATAGATGTGCCCTAGAAGGAACTTTTGCTATGCTTTAACTTGTTTATGTATAATTTGTCAACACTAAGATACGCTTCTTTACCCTCTGACCATGTTTTCTCCGTTACTGAAATCAGTTTTTCTCCACTTTTCAACGACTTCGCAGATGTGCGCACTTTCTCGCGGTCTGGAAAATTGCTGAACATAGCGACGATGGGTCGAATCTTTGAATCCTTAAATACGCCAACCCTGTGCGTTGTTTGTAGATTAATGTTAGTTTTGGCATCATCATTCTGCAGTTCTGATTCTATCAGATTTAGCATCTGTCTCTCGCAGTTTTCATCATGTAGAAACAACAATAAATTGTCCCTCATACTTTAGGTCGGTAATTTCACGTTGGAGTTCTTCTCGCGATCGCTTTTCCGACTCAATATTGCGTAATTTGGTAAGCTAGGAATTTCATTCTGTTTAATTGCTCCAGTGTATCGCTTTCATATTAATGGCTTTTCTTAATGTTCTTGATTTTGGCCTCTAAATATGTGACTTTTTGATTAAATAGTGTCCATGCGGACATAATTTATTTTCCGTTTAAACTGCACTGATAAACATTCATAAAGGATTGCTAAAACTACCTTAAAATTTTCTGTTGAACTGTAATTAAACTTCACATATAAAGTGCACTAATTTATTGGGAAACAATGACCCAATTTAGAAAATATATCCGACATTTGAAGTCATGAGTTTTAACGGATAGACAGTAGTAAAGCATAGGACAAAAACAATCGTGTGACCTCTCATTTTCTTGGTTATAGCATATTTTATACTGAACAGAAATTCAGAGAGAAAGTTGCTTTAGAAATATTTAGAACCAGAGAAAATACTATACTTTAATTTCTGGTAAAATCAAGAAAGTTTGGAATGCCTTGTATAACTATACTTATATTAAATGTAATTCACAGCTGGTAAAATTAACAAAAATTATTATACATACATTAAATGTAATTTATGGCTGGTAAAATCAACTAACATGTATTCAAGAATAATGTGCGTAACTTATCCATTTTACACTTAAACAAATAATATGATTAACTCGCAGGAAACAAAGAAGAAGTAATACTTGCTCGAGCTCAAGTACTTCACGGAACTTAATGTATACATATATTTTGTATTAGGTTGAATTGATTTTGATTTCTGTTTCAGAAACTGTTCTCGTTATCAATGGCGATACGAAAACCTAGTTGATTTTATTATTTTATATTTTATTGGCAACCGACGAAATGTTGAAAATGTGCATAATAAACTTAGCTGTTTTTTATGAGAGTATTGGCAAAAAATAAACTTACATCTGGACTTAATATCTATTTCATATTATATACCGTCTATACCAATGACGGGTGTAACCACAGAAAGTGTTGGGAATCACTTCGTAAAGGTTTTTTAGATCCTTACAAAATTCAACATTAGTTAATAGACAGTTGAAAAGTGTACATCACTTTTTTTTTTAATTCAAATTAGTTCACAAAACAGGTAATACGTATTTGTTTTAATGACTTTCAGTTTGAACGACTTTTCCTGTTGTATTTTTATCCTTGCTTTTTAATGCCCTATTAGTAATAATCATATTCACGAGCAATGATTGTGTAATTTAGGGAAAAATGGTTGCGACATGCATTGTTTACTGTTATGACTTATATCCGTCAGGGAAAACGTAAAGAGGATGTTTGTTTGTTTCACTTTAAGTCCAATGTTCATGAATGATGAATTTTCAGCTGTTTTCAGTCAATTGTTTTTGTAGGAAACTCTTAATTTCATAGAAGTAAATTGTCAACATGTAGCTTAGCTTTCTTTGCTTATTTATTGCTTGACTTTGCTTTTATTTGGTTTAATGTTGCTATAATTTATGCTTGTCTATGTTTGCTTTCAGTACATAATGCATTCCTACACTGATGAAATTACCTATATAAGGAATACCAAGAACACAACCTATTTGTTTCTCATTTTGTGACACGTATCCTCAGAATCTACAAGGGGTCTCTGTCACTATTGTAAGATTGAAATATCTTTCACGAGTGAACATCTGATGCCATATTTTCACGAGTGGCATAGCCTCGAGTGAAAATGTAAGCTATGGTGTTCATAAATGAAAGATAATTTGGGCTAAAAACAACAAATGTTCTTTTTATTTCAAGTTTAAATTGACTTAATTTGCTCATTTTAAAGTATCTTACGAGTGAAAAATATATTTGATATTTTTCACTGTGAAAGTATCAGATATTTTTACTCTAATATTTCGATAATCCACCGATGAATATGTTATAAAGTAAATTATTCAGACTGTTTAACTGGCTAAAGTGATTATGTTTTTTCAAAATAAGTCTGAACAAAGTTTTTTATTTAAACGTGTTTACCTGCCATAATAACATTGTCATTAATCAAGTTATTTCATATTGGCCTAGATATTTGTCCTCGGGCAGTCGTACTTGCACTGGCCATTCAGCCTTATGCCAATACGACAACCCTTGGACAAATAACAAAGCCAATATGATATCGCTTGATTAATAACATTATATTATTAGTAAGTGTGTGGTTATTGGCATGGAAACGAAACATTCACTTGTACTAGAGACAGTACCTAAACTATGAGAAACAATTAAAAAACTAACGTTAATTGCTTATATGCAGCATATAAGTAACAAGTAACTATAATACTAAAGTCATAACTTGATCATTTCTTAGCATGGCGTTAAAGATTTTCTAACACTTTTCATTTAATTTACATTTAGCTCATCATACAGATAGTCTTACCTTTCAAGTCGTCGATAAATAATTTATCCACTAATTGGATTAGTGCGTGAGGAACTTATCGGAATGAGAAAATTGTAGAAATGTTATTTTTCACTCTTCGATACAGTTATAAACACAATTTGTAAAGTTCCTATTAAAACAATTCAATATGATAATTATGTTATATCTGACTTTTGTGTATTAAGATGTTTTCATGATTGTGTTGTTTTATTTCACATTCTAACACGACCAGCGAATAACCTACATACATGTAGAGCAAAATCTATCTCTGGTTATTCTGCAATAAACCACCCGCGTGCAATGATGTCATCCGATCCTGGTGCGTAGCACGGTCGTAAAAAATAGTTACCATATTTTCTAACACTGTTGATACTAGTATGTCGTGTTAGAATCGAAATAACAAGTTCCCAAGTGTGATTTTTCGTAGAATAACCCTAGTTTTTCGTTCTTATTCGAAAAAATATATCACTCAGGCCTACGGCCTTCGTGATATATTCTTACGCATAAGAACTCAAAACACGGGTTATTCTACGATAAACCACGTTTGGGAACTTATTATTTCTTAATTAAATGTGACATGCGCTAAAAAACTGCCTTAGATTAAGAAGTATTTTCATTCCAGTACGATAGGGGATCCTTCCGGCTCGAGTATGACATATTCGTGATAAGATTGGCAGTCCTGATCACCGCAATTGACACTATTTGTATCCGATGTGCTATCTTCATAGGTATGATGGTTATCTATTTTTTTGAAATACGTTTGTTGGAGATTGCTCATTTGAATAGCATGCAGATGTGAATATTCATCAGTGTCAGTAGTCTGCTTTTTATGGTTTCCAACTATCACGTGATCATACACAGATGATTGAAAACAATCAGACGTTTTGATAGTGTTTGGTTTTGAACTAATTTGTAGAGTGTCATATGTGCCACTAGATTCGGTTATGTCTGTTGTGTATCGCCCCTGAAGTAGACCAATGGAGACAGTGCTATACCCATTCTCAGATGTTTCTAACGACTCTGTACTACCAAACGCTATTTCAGCATATAAATTGGCACTCGAGTTCTTCACGGTCTCAGAAGAATGGCGGGAACAATTACTCTCGTCGTTGGAAGTGTCCACATTGTACGTTTTATTTGCTGCTGTATTAAACAGATGTGTGTTGTTTGTAACCTTCTTTCGCCGGAAACATACGTATTGGTCATCAATATGTCGACCTTTTCTGAAAAGCAACATCCGGCAAGTTCAGACACTTATATATATATATATATATATATATATATATATATATATATATATAGCAATATTGCGCTTACTAATGCTGTCATTATGATAGAACGAATTATAACACTCAAAGTAGCAATATTGACCCTTAAGAAACACATGCACATGAGTGTGCCCTAGCCATTCTCATTGTGTCATTGAGTCAATTGACATTTATGTCTGACTAAGTTTGAGTAACTTTATTATATAGCTAGATATATATTTGTTGGTTTCATTTGCCTAGGTAAGTTATCATACAGTTAGTAATACAGATGATGCATATTTTTTTGAAATGCCTTACCGCCAGAAGATGATGACTATAGTAAATGCAACCGCAATAATTGTAATCAAAGCTGGAACTGTGATGTAAACGGAAACGAGGCCATCTGTTCTACTACCTAAAATGTAGTATGGTAACAATCTCAGAAAGACACTAGCAATACAGTATGCATTATAAACATCATCTTATTTATGTAATTATATAATATTATATGAAATGAACGGTTAATGGATACTGACTGGTCCTCTTGCCATGGCGTGTTTTGTTACGAGTGTATATATTGGACTAATGCATCAACTACATTTCCTTTTCAATTGTCGATATATTACAAACTTAGTCATGGCAAATTAATTATTTTGTATGAATAGATAAATTATATTGGTTGTAGTCACTAACGAAAATGCGTTACCGTTATCCCACTTGAGCCGAACCCTTGTTTGAAGTATAGGTCGTCTATGATGGGTAAACAAAATTGCGTTATATGTGTACTACGATATGCAAAACTAAATATTAATGTCTACCTGTATCTTGATCGTACTGTCTTGTATCAACACTGTTCTTTTCAATTGTTGACACAGTATTAGTAGCTTCTATTTCAGGCATAACTGTAACCAATACAAAAGATACGCGTTATTGCTACAAGCGAATCAAATATTTTTTAAAAAAAAAGACGAAATCTTATTTATACCCTAGCACATAAAGGGATGCACAGGCAGGAATAATGAACGAAAAACTAAAGTTTTCCACTGTATTTTTTGTATTATAGAAATGATATTTATCTCATTTACGTACATATCTAATTAACAAAACTAGACTTGGTAAATATTCCATCAAATGGAAACATAAGGTACAATGGCTGATTTTTGTTTCGTAATATATATTTATCCTTGTTTTCTACCTGTATCAGTTTGTGCAGTAGTGGTATTTTCAGATGTTTCTTTCGTAGTACTGTTTGGTGTCGTTAGCCGAATTGTTGTCTGTTTAGTAGCTGTAAATATGTATTACAACGATGACATTAATTGTACTAACTATTGCTATTCAAGGCAATTTTCGATTACGAACAGAGTTTACAGGGTGCAAAAGGCTTTTGGTAGTGCTGATACAAACACTCTGTTACTGGTATTTTCCCAAATAAGTTATTGCTATAACATCGGACACAATGTCGCATATAATGACATAACTGTGCATTATTGACAACTGATTAGGCGTACATATGATACGAAACAATGTTAATAGTCATAGTCTGTGTAACGTCTTTTTTTAGTTTTTTTTAGTTTACTATAGATTGGTATTGAGTCACAGAAGCAACAAAATATTATGTCAAATGTCAATTCGGGAAGGTGATCATACATGTCCCTTAGGCCAATGTTTAAGGTACGGGTAGAATGCAAGATAAATCCAACAATCTCTCATATACTTCGTCAAATGAAAGAAATCTACATACCTAATGGGATTTTGTATAAGCAATTCCTTTTGTAGCATGTATATTATTACAAGTTTGAATCATTCATTTTATTATTTGAGCCGCGCCGTGAGAAAACCAACATAGTGGCTTTGCGACCAGCATGGATCCAGACCAGCCTGCGCATCCGCGTAGTTTGGTCAGGATCCATGCTGTTCGCTAACAGTTTCTCTAATTGCAATAGGCTTTGAAAGCTAACAGCATGGATCCTGACCAGACTGCGCGGATGCGCAGGCTGGTCTGGATCAATGCTGGTCGCAAAGCCACTATGTTGGTTTTCTAATGGCGCGGCTCATTTGTGGATCTAAAGCATTCTTTATGGAAGGACTTTGACATGATCACATTGTCATGGCGGAGGGAGGAGGTATTTGTTTACTGAATCAAGCCTCACTTTTGCCGAACAATAGCAAGTGAATTTATTTACGATTTAAAACAATGACAAGTGTCTTTAGTTTTAAAAAAACAGTCAACTATAGTGCAAATGTCAATATATTTAACTGTGAAACCAAACATTCATCAGTTTATAGATCAACCTAACTTGTGGATGAAGTTATTTATGTAAAGATATAATTCTATACTTACCCCATGTATCGTAAATTGAGAGCGTGTTGTATCCTCCACATATTTCTGTCTTTTTACCTGGACATTTATAGTTGCATGTGGATGATCCAGTGTAGAAGGAGAAGGAGGAAAGCAAACATTGTCAACTGTTATAATATTATGATACATAAAAACAATCTATACAATTCTATTAACTTAGAAGAAGTTGTTACTGCTAGTTAAAATTGCAGTCATTCAACATAATCAACAAACTGCATGATGCAGTAAGAAGTATAATGTATTTACATCCAGAACCATATAAAAAGTAAGAATAACAAACGTTTGTTATATAAGGGTGTGTTTTGGCTGTAAAATTAGGTGTATACAAAAACGACAGTCAGTAAAGCTAATTATATTTATTAAATAAACATTATTTTACCTTTGTCGCTGCATATCTCAAGCTTACATACTGACATGTTTCCATACACGCAGAACCAGTCATTGAGATTGTAAATTCCTTGAAATCTATTTGATGAAATGATCTCTGGTTGAAACAACCAATGTGACCAAGCGGCTGGGAGGCTGTAGAAAGAAATAAAATTCATGCTATCATACCAGGTATTAGAACATGGACTTTTCAATTAATTTATATAACATTTAATGATGTTAGATATGATTAACTATGTGAAACTTTATTCGCTAAATTTCTCAGAGAAACGTGTCTTTTTAATGCATTTAGAAAGTAAATAAACAAATTAAAAAATGTTTTAAACGTCAAAACATATACATGTAACACAAAACTATTTTCCTGATCAAATAGCTTGATTACAAAAAGATATTTGTCACTAAATGGAATAAGATGTTTTACCCATTATTATTTTATTTACAAGGCGTACAGCGATACTGCATTTAATACACTCATCACTGTTTGAAGGAACATACTTTCTTTTAATTTCATGACTTTGTGACGGAAAAGTGGCATAACCTACTTCATTGTACATATAAGGGCACATGATGAATTGAACGACAGATATTGAAATGATATGACACGATTCACTCAAGCTAGGAGTACTGTATAAAGCTTTGTTAAAAAATCTGATGATAAGTTATTTAGTGATTTTTAGACGTCATCAGGACTATGATTTGTTTTGTGTTTACCTATTTATTCAGTGATTTAAAAAAAAAAACAACAGAAACGTAGAAACGTATAGGTTTATATAATTTTTAGATATGATAGAAGATATTTTTTTCATGACGTTAGCGAAAAAAGTCCATATTCTCAAATAGCCCGCAGAAAAAAAAAGCACTTACAATTATGTTAGATTTGTTTCTTTTTGTACAGAATCACACGAAAGGATATAAAAAAACTTTCAGTTGTTGTAGGTGTTGATGGGAGGCTCTGTCGAGTTACAGTAGAAACAGTTTCTCGAGAGTTGAAAATTTCCATCTAAGCCTGCTTCCAATGGAAGTTTCTTTTTACCTGTTTATGCATATCGTAGAATTGGATAAAACGAATGAATTTCTTTACATCACGTTTTTCTCATAGGCGCCTATGTAAGGTAGCGCGGTAATTGTAGCTCAGTAAATTAAAAGTCGTCATGACGTTTCAAACGTGAACAGCATTAAGAATTACGGTTAATGTTTACTACTGTTGTGTATTTCTCGTCTAATAACTTTTTTTTTTAATTTGGAACTTCGCTATTAGGTTCAAGCGCATCTATCAAGCTTTTTAGTTGTTTTGACCATGTTTTACATGAGATTAAAGTTGATTGCTGCATGGCTAAAGCTAAAGTATGGAATTCTATCTTACAGTAATCTTATGTTCATTTTACATATATTTACTTATCTCATTTACCGAATTAAATTGCACATGAGTCTTCATCGCTCTGATATCGCAGTAGTTGACTGTAACAAATTAAAGCACTGAATGCTTTTCAGATAACACGTCAACACAATCATACACACATCATTTCAACAAACATTTTTATTGCAATTTTGTCTGAAACGGAAGAGCGTCTTGGAAGGAAACATTTCCTAATATGTAAAAAAAATATCCTCGTTTGTCTTGTCTTCACTTAGTAGTTTAAAGATTTGACGCATTTGTATGTATTATTTGTTTACGTAGAAAGACATAACTGAAAGTTGCTTAAGAAATCTTTAATAAATAGTTGATGGTTAAATATTCTAATACAACTAATAAGTAAACATAGATTTAATTTAAGTATACCTGATTATAATGACTGCCGTAACAACACAAATAAATACGCTTTTCTACAGTACATACATTTTAATGAAAGAAAAATATCAAACATTAACAAGAACACAGCTTTTGCGAAACGAAAAACTAAGAGCAGTGTGTTATATATTTCTGCAGATAATTGAATTCTACAAAAAACATAGACAGAATAACAATAACAGAAAACAAGACAAAACAAGTATATCATAGAACACGAAAGAAAAGAAATAATTTAAAAAAAATATTTAATTACGTAAGAATTTATTATACTTACATGGTGTGCCATAAAAAGGAAGCAATAGATACAGGAATAACTTTAAACATTTCCTTGTTTTCATCTTGTAACAGTTATTAACATGGTAAAATAAGGAAGTTAAATATCAACAGATGTATGAATACCAGTTAGTAATAAAAATATGTTGCTTGAAACTATATTGTTTTAAATGAGTAACTCCGTAACACATTTGTTTTTATGACCGTCATGTGTCATGTATTCGTCATGTACTCATTCATGTTGGAAAGCTGTGTAATTGTTATTCTATTCTGAAACCTTCTAGATTTCACACTCATGACCGGATGAAAAGCAAATCGTCATGACATAATTACTTGTCTTACAATGTCGATGAATTTCCCGTCAAATTCAATCATTTAATTGCAGAATAAGGAGAAACGCCTTTAAGCATTCCATTTTATCACCTTAGCGCCCCATCTTTATTCAAATGCAGTTAATTCTCTTTTCCGCTGACACAATTACACCCAGAAGAAGCAATTCTTGCGATTTCGAACCCGGATGCATTCTCGGTAAGACCTTGAAAGTTTTGTTGTTATATAACCGTGCATGTAGGTATGTCGATACGGGATTAGGGCAAAAGTGATTTGTGTGTATATCGATAAGGAAAACCTTAGAACCGCTTCGCCCGCACCTCAACAATTTAACATTTTCTTGCATTATTTATATGATATGTCATTATAAAGGGAATATAATATGATAACGTTAAAGCATATCGCTTTACTCAATTCATTACATTCCTAAGAATTTACACCGCACATGGTTAAATTGCTAGCAAAGTAGTATGACAGAATAACTGTCTATTCAAATGTTCAGAAATCAAATTCTTATATGTCTAGGCGATGCTTAAATCATCACAACGGTATAATGTTGCTGTCACGTCGACGTGGTATTTAGCGCCATGTACAAGAAATAGCGCGTTCAAATTTGATCAAATATTTTACTTAAAACATGTTTAAAACGAAATGTTACATAGCATAACTGTCTTAATTAATTCATACAGTCACGGAGTTGGTTATTAGTTGTACCGAATAATTCGCCAGCATTTGCGCCCTAATGGAACTGTTCCACAAGACGTATAACCACTTTCAGTCCTGGCGTGTATAAACAAAGGGGCGTAACAAATTACCTTTTGGCGCCATACATGCATCAATAAACAGTTCCGTCATATTTTATCTAAAGTGTACAGTAAAAGATATATTAGAATCGAAATAACTCATATGAACACTATTTATACACTCGGGCGGTTATACGTCGTACGAAATAATTTCACTAAAGCTAAGCCCTCGTGGAATTATTAAGCCCGACGTATTACCATCCATCGTGTATAAAAAATGTTAAAACACGGTTTTGCTATAAATTATTTCTTAAATAAAGTGAAGGCTGGCTTTTACACATCGTTGGCAAATACATGTATTCAATTAAGTCATTAATGATGTAGTTGACTAACCGATATTTAATTCCTTATACGTTACACTTCTTTATTCACATAATAGAAAAAAAACACTTATTCAATTTGTCGTTAAACGTTTTAAACCTTAAACCCTAGCCAATATTTCCTTTGCATAAATGAGTGTCTTTCCGTATTGATACAATGCACATGTATATTCGCAGCATTATTATTAACAGGTGGAAAACAGGAAGATTTTTTTTCTAAGCATACTCTGCATTCATTTAATTTCTTCGGCATTGAAACTCTTGGTTTTGGTCAAAACAGCTTTCATACAGATATGAATACGTTCTTCAACATTTAAAGATAATATAAATGTGAATTTTATTTGTTGGGTAGGAGGTCGTTCATGTCATGGCTTCTTCAATTAGTCCACCACTAATGATTTCACAGTAAGTGGGAATACAGCAGATATATGAACTTTTAATAGACCTGAATAGAAATAAAACGTACATTGTTTTAATCCTTATCATTCAGAAGTCAAAATTATTCCATTTAATGGAACTGATTTAATACATAAACAGTTTCATGAACTCTTTCCGATCTTGAGTTTATCCAACGCGTCTCTAAAAACAAACAAAAACATGTTATTCTGCTACTCTCGTTCAGCCCATATTTAACATAATACTCTCTACATATCTATGAATAAGTAGCTCCTTCACATCCTTCACATTATCTGGCTTTTATATTCCATTTGAGTGTTCAGTGTTTACAGCGTTTAACTGAGAAATATTTTCTCCATGTCATTTTTCGTAAGATACTGTACTTCGGCGGCTGCATGACTGTAAAGCAAGTAGTCAGATTTGTAAAGAAAAAAAGGATATCTATCCACCATTTAAGAGATGCATGTTCTGTAATCTTATACAAGTGTCGTCCCTGTTAGTAGGACGGGAAATAAGGTATCTCCTTTAAAGACGAATTCTTCTCCAGACCATGGAAGCTTTAAAAGTGAAGTGGGCTAAAATATATCTTTTTTATTCGAGATGGTCACTTTTTTGAACTGTTCATCTGAAATAATTCTAAAAATGTTTATATACAGATGGAATAAAGTTATTTAAATGTAATTGAAAATATCTGATAATGAATTAGATGCATAATATTGTCAATAGAAAAAAAGATAGTGTTTAATAAATAAATAGAATAGAATAGAATATAGTTTATTAAAGTGACATTGTGTTTTGCATAATCAAAGTACATTAATATCATAAATACATATTCTAACACGTGGCCACCCGGCCCAATGGGCCTATAACTCACCTATTGTGAGCAATTGTTATCATCACGTAATTTAATGTGCTGGTGATATCCGATGCGGTTGATTGATTCGCATGGCCTAGGTACAGATCAAAACATGAATGGAGGAGCTGCAATTGTGTGTGCTTACTGAAGAGTGTCCACAGAGAACCCTAAAATGACAGAGACCAAAGAACACAGCCTGGGCGTCATTCTTTTGGTACACAACAATGTCATACATGTATATTACAATTATAGTGGTGTTGTTTCAAGTTCAAGTATGGGCACACTTAACGGGAAAATGCGTTCATAAATATATACTGTCATGTAGTAGTTAGCATTAAAGGATGCGTAAATACCGACTAAATGGATGAAACGAGTTCGAGTTATCGGATATCTAACTAACACACATAGATACAAATAAAATAAAATGAATGGCGTTAGCATGAAAATTATAGAATTATAGTCCATGCATACATAGCGTTCTTTCTTACTGTCCAAGCTTTTACAAGGAGTTTTGCACACTTACGAGGATATAAGGTTAACAGATGTTTAAATTTGATATTGTCACTCATTGAAATGTATTCTTGGTTTCTTAGTATCGCGTTAAAGCTTTCTAATCGCACATTATTTGAAATTACTCGAAATAAAAATAAACACACATTGCCTCCTCTATATGTTTAATAATTACCTTGCAAACAATTTTATCATAACAACAAATGTAACAAAATAAAGTGATCATAAGTTAAATAATTAATAACTTTTTATGTCAAAAATAAGTAACCTCCTCAACGGGACCGGGTACGCCTGAGGCTCCTGCCCAGCTGATGAAGGTTAATGAACTTAACTGCCTTGCCAACAATTCTGAACATACTCAACAACAAAAACTAAATATGACAAAAATAAAGTTATCCGTTAAGTAATTAAAACCTAATTCAATCTTAAATACGCAGTAACACTTTCAACGAGACAGGGTAGGCACAGAAGCTCCTGTCAAGTTGGTTTGAAGGTTCAATTCCATTTACATAATATTATAACAAGATGGGATAATATTATAATAAGATGGGTTGTAACGGCCGCTCTAATTAAACTTGATAGGGTAAGCGCGAGGGCTCCGACCAAGTTGATGAAAAATTCACTCGACGGGAAGGAGACCAAGCGTGACATGCCAGTCAGTCCGAATAATCAAAAATCATACCTTAACGGAAAATATGTAACTGCAACGCAATGCAACAACTTAAACAAACTAAGGTTAAATACCGATTGCGGTTCACGTCTGCGTCTATTATGACAACGCGCGAGCTAGATCAATCGGGCTTACAATAATGTTAAGTCAAAAAACGTTTAAACTGATACCGATTAACGAATCTAACGCCCGGTCACCTTCCAGTCGATAGAATTTTCCCGCCACAATAAATTTTCAGAAATTTATCCCCCAAAATTCTTATCGATTGGAAGCCATGTTCTTAGAAATATAATCTTTTAAACACAGCTGCCAAATGCGATAGCCCAGCCCTGCAGCAAAGATTGTATTTACCTTATGATGTCTTTTAGCACACAGAATCTTTCTTTCTTTAATTTATTTTTATTCATTTATTTACTTATTAATTCATTTATTAATATATTTATTTTAATTATTTTTGTTTTGTTTTCTAATAATATAAGATGTTATTTTCTGTTCAAATGCTGTCTTCTAATGTTGTAGTTGTTTATTAGCAAAATTATCCACAAAGACCCGCGGTTCTCTTCATGACTTACAAAACATCTAAGTGGCAACTGTTGTGGCAATGAACTGTCAATACGCTACTTTTAGGATGATAACAGTAAATCTAATGTTTATTTTAAAACGACATATTTATTCTGTACGTACACGGCCGATATATAGGTCACGCACACACCTGTTTAATATAAACTACACGCCTCGTTGAATATGCCATGTCGATAAAGTAGAATGCTTGACATGTAACCGTTTACTCTATGTTTTTAAATTGCTGCCACTTATTCATCATTAAATATTTTTCTATACTGTTTTTTGTGTTTTCCGGCCAGAAGTTTGAATTATGTGCATAAAGTGTTTTACATGTATTTACTATAAAAACTAAGTAGTTATTTATGATCGCACCATATCAAATTTCACATGTAATCCTGTATAAAATCAGCTGTTTTTATGTAATTTTGTTGAACTTTCTGTCAATAATTTATCAGAAATGCTGTAGAATTCCAGCTATATTTATTCTCTAGCGGTGCTGTAAGTTTGAGGCCATAATATTAAATAATGAACTTTACACGCATGTTTTTTTATGTACGTGACGCCCAAATTTCGCGTGAGCCGTTTAAATAACTAATTACTAGTTTCTTTATTGTTTATTTACTTATACATCTTCACTACTACATTTTTCTAATATTCACTGCTAAATTTTCCTAGTATGACTACCTCTTTCATACCCAGTTGTCCCGGACCGTGCACCAACCAGTATGTACTTTTGCCGTCCGACAGTAAACCCGTTCATCCTAGATTTTGAACTAACCTTACCATAAAACTAGGTCAATGTAATGATTCAGTTTCTACGGGACGATACTAATAGGCGATACAAATGGGCCCGCAACCCTTCCTGCTTCATCTTCCTTATTTCTTTCTGTATTATACAAGAATTCAGTGCAACCGAGCAAAGATTTTTTGAATTCGAAGCAATCGAGAATAGGAAACTCTTGGTTAAAACCACCCATCTACTTTACCGTTATCACGTGCATATCGTTTCAAAGCGTTTATATTAGCTGGTGATTTGGCTGAGTTAATTATCCGAACTGAAAAACTCATCTTTTTGACCGCGATGTTTGAAGGAATTTACTTGCAAAAAGAGGACTTTTATACCATTATGCCGCCACACCCACTTTGAGAATTATTATTAGCACATGGAATATTGCTACTTATACAGTTATTAGAAAGAACTACATCAGAATTTGAAATAATTTGTTCAAAGTCAATAACAATTGACCCACCAGAATAATCCTGTAGTAGTCTGTTTCCTCTATCGTCAATGTCACCAGTGTTGACTGTTCGACCTTCATGTGCCACAATTTCGCCAGCAGGCCTGCTTTCAAGGTTACACTCGTCGGCTTTTCATTTACGACGGACCTCTCGTATTACGCTTGTTCTCTTCATTGTCGGTTGTTGTCAGACCAGCCCGCTTCTCTTATTACAACCTCTCGGCAAGCGTAGAGAATTAAATTCTTTATAAAATTGTCAACTCAAAATTGTCAACTTTACATGTACTCGCTCAGCCAACGTACAAAAACAGACAGAGAGCTGCACGAGAATTCTCAGCTTTTTATGCAAGTTTGACAGACTGTTTACCGATATCAAATTTAACTAGCTACAGGCTTGTATAAACTCGGGTACCAATTTATAACGATAAGAGCGAGGGCGTATCGGTTCCATAGCAACAGACTTGACATTTGATTTCTCTAAAAATAAATCAAATTATTTTAAAAGAAAAATAATTTTTATTATTATACAAGGAACAATTTAAAACCATATGTCTGTCGTCTTCTATATGTTGAGAATTACAAAATTTACAAAGTCTTTGTTCGGGTGTTTCACCAACATAGCGTCCAGTCTCGATGCGAAGAGGCAATATACCGCACCTAAGTTACGCTATTAGGGATCGTTCATTTCTGTTAAGATTCAATTTTACATATTGCTCTGTACTGAATGAGTCTTTCACTGTTATATATGTTCTTAATTTTGAAGTAGTGCTTATTCTCTGAGACCATAACAGGGAAAAGTAATCTGTTACCAACGATTTTGCCATGTTAATGTCGACAATTTCTTTATGGAAAGCCACTTGTCTTTGAACAGTCTCCACGAAGGACACCAGTCTGCATACAGAACATTTCACTCCACTGAGACTGCATTACTGAAAGTTCAAAATGACATTCTCAACTCCCTTGACCAAAATGATGTAACAATGTTAGTGATGCTTCACCTTTCGGCTGCTTTCGATACCATCGACCACAAGACACTATTGCACCGCCTCCACGACCACTTTCGTATCGCAGGGAAACCACTTGAATGGATAACTTCATATCTGAGCGACCGCTACCAAACAGTGACCAAAGATAGTGAAATGTCAAAACCAGTGCAAATGACATACAGTGTCCCACAGGGGTCCGTTCTCGGACCAAAATATTTCACAATGTACACTAAACCAGTTGGTAAAATATGCAAGAAACATGGACTAAATCACCATTTTTACGCCGACGGTGGGCAGCTTTATTTATCTTTCAAACCAACAAATCCGGTCTCTCAGAAGGATGCTTTACGCTGTGTTGAAAACTGTCTCGTAGAAATCGTATCTTGGATGAACAGCAACATGTTGAAAATCAATGCCGATAAAACTGAAGTCATTGTATTTACCTCCCAAAGAAACGAAAAACATATTGAATCGGTTACTGTGAAAATTGGAGAAGAGAACATTTAACCATCTAAATGTGTAAGGAATCTTGGTGTTTTTCTAGACTCCAAAATGAGCATGGAAAAGCATATTAACTCAGTTTGTAGATCAGGGTACGGACAGTTACGTCAAATAGGCCACATCGGGAAATATCTAAATACAGATGCTACAAAATCTCTAGTAAATTCACTCGTCACTTCACGCCTTGATTATTGCAATGCGCTTTTGTATGGTGTTCCGAAGGTCTTGCTGTATAGACTTCAAAGTCTTCAGAACACTGCAGCTCGAATTATAACGAGAATATCGCGTTATGATCACATTACGCCGGTATTAAAAGAACTGCATTGTATACCAGTTAATCACAGAGTGGACTTTAAGATTCTAGTTCACACATACAAAGCATTGCGTGATCAATCACCGATCTATGTTAAAGACTTGCTGGAACTCTATCAGCCAGCAAGAAATTTGAGATCCAAGAACAACTCAAAACAACTAGTTGTTCCAAAAAGCAAACCTATGAGGTACGGTGATCGTAGTTTTTCATCAGCTGCACCGAAGTTATGGGATGTTCTTCCGGCTACCATTAGAGGCGCTAAAAGCTTTGATGCTTTCAAACGATCATTGAAAACACACTTGTTCTTCAAGGTCTATTGAAACTCACTTTGGACTGAAAAACAAGCTGTGTCAAGACTTTGCAATGGAAATTATTTACTGTTGTTTGTTGTTCTTTAAAATATCTAGTACAATTAAAATGTAGAGTAAAACCTGATTCAGGCTAAATACCTTTTATTGTTGATATATTTTTTTGTGTTGTATTGTGTGTCCATATCATTCTGTGATATGTAGTTTGTACAGCGCTTTTGAACGTTTATTTTATAGATGAAAAGAGCGCTATAAAACTCTGGAAATAATAATAATGATAATAATAATTATTACAATAATCAGTTAATTGTAGTTTGGTCATAATATCTCTCACTTCACTCGACCAGTTATTTAGACACTGATTGTAGTCCCTTTCAAATACTGTGCGCGTTAATCTATTCGCATCCAACTGCAAAAGTCTGTTCCAATGGCATAACACACATATCCGCCGTCTGTAGACGCTTGGTATCCATCCGATATCGCCCGTAATAGCTAACTCTGGAGCAAATCTATGGACGCATAACGTATAGCTCGGTGCTGAACATTGTCAATACTGTTATACTGCTTGTAACCCCATATGCCCGCTCCATAATCCATTACCGGGAGAACGCAAGTTTGGAACAACTTCTCATAAGTTTTAAAACCAAATTCTTTCGAACCATGTAACTTTGAAATAATTTGTCCTTAAGCTCGACCGCCTGATTTAGCAAGAATTTCACAGTTTACAGTAAAATCCCCTTTACAGTGAAATGTGACACCTAGATATTTCTAACACTCCACAGTTTCAAGAGAATTATTTCCAATTTTGAAGACATGTTGACTTTGGGGTATTCTATGCTTTCTAAAATGAATACATTTGGATTTATTGGTGTTAATCAAAACTCGCCATTTCTTGCACCACTCATTTTGTCAAGCATGCGCTGAAGGTTTTCTTCATTTTTTGCTACCAGTACGATGTCGTCCGCGTATAGAAGGAGAGACAACTTCAACGTGCCTACTTCAATCCCACAGTCAAGGGAGTTAACTTCATCAACCAAGTCGTTAACGAAGACGGAGAAAATTGCCGGCGACAAGTTTTCTCCCTGCTTTACGCCGCTGCGGCAATTGAACCACTCTGTATATCTGTTATCTAAGTGTACGCATGAGACTGTACTACTGTAAATGCTCTTTACCGAATTATAAAACTTGCCATCAAATTTATTCAGCAGCAATTTGTAAAGCATTATATCCCTGTCAATAAAATCAAAGCATTTACGAAGATCTATAAATGCTGCAAAAACATTCTGATTATTCTGATAATACTATTGAGTGAGAATATAAGGTCTAAATCCATTCTGTTCATCTGCTAAGATATTGTTTTGCTCCAAGTATTTGGTCAATCGCTTATTCAATAGTGAACTATATACTTCACTAATGCAGGATAAATAGGCTGACACCTCTGTAATTCATCGGTATTCGGGAATCAGTATTATTCAAAATAGGACAAATAACGGCTTCTCTCCATGGTGTAAGAATGATACTTGTATCAAATATGAGCTGAAATAAATTTTGCAGCACTGTCAAAATTTTATTTTAACACAGCGTACGGAATTTCGTCAATACCAGTCGATGACCTAGATTTCGCGTGCATCACGACCTGCTTTATTTCTTCAATGGTTATATTACGCATTGTAGAAATTATAAATTTCCATTGCCGTAGGACTTCATCCTCATTATAAATACTGTTTCCGTTTGTGTCTATGACTTCCACCGGGATAGTTTTACTACTGCGCGGACCAAGCTTACTAGACTTCTCTCAGAAATCCTTTGGATTTTTACTAGAAAATTCCTCGATTTCAACTGCTACTGTTCGTTTACATACGCGTTCTGTTCATCCGTTTTGTCAAAAATGTTACGAGAGTTTATGCCATCGCTTCCTAATGCTGCTTTAATGCTTCGTGGGTTTGTGCATTTTAAAAACAGTTTTTCTTTGCTATGCATATCTTGCCATAATCCATTTAGCAAATCATTCCAGTAAGGTTTTCTCGGTTTCAGGTGTTTCCGCGTACGAGTTGTGGTGCTGTATTTTGGGATTTTTTCGTTTATTTTGCCTTCGTATGATTTATCTATCACGGAAACCTCGAATATATCAAAAATCCAGTTCTTCACAAGCACACCAACTCGACGGTTTCGGTACAGTTACATTTATTTTAGATCTGTTAAACCCAGAGCCCGCCCACTTAGCTCAGTAGGGAGGGCGTTGGTCTACGGACCGCGGGGTCGCGAGTTCGATTCCCGGGCTGAGGGTATATTCTCTGTGACGATTTGATAAAAGACATTGTGTCTGAAATCATTCGTCCTCCACCTCTGATAATTCATGTGGAGAAGTTGGCAGTTACTTGCGGAGAACAGGTTTGTACTGGTACAGAATCCAGGAACACTGGTTAGGTTAACTGCCCGCCATTACATGTCTAAGCACCAAAACCTTCTCTTCTACATTTTGGATGCCCCTTGCCGGCGGGGGTGTAGAAAATGCCGGCTGTATCTCCATGCAGAGGGGTATGACTCCCCCGAAAATGGAGCCGCCCGTTTGCCGTGGGTGGCGGCCCGTAAGCCGAAGAGGAGGGTCCTGGATGTTGAGGTGCCCCATAGCATCCCGGGGAGGTGATGCATGCTTGTTTACATGTGTGCATCCCTTTTTCGGGGTGTGGGCTAACACACATTTTTGACCTCTAATTCGGTCTAGACGTTTTTGGCGGTCGTATTGGCCCGATACGATCAATCGGCTGGTCATGCCAAGCCCTAGGAAATTGCACTTTAATTACTCTTACATCTTCTAATTCGTCATATCAAATTGCATCTGTTTTTTTTCCTTTTGACAATGCACAATTATCTTCTTTTGGCAAATTAACGTCACACAAAATCAAATGTACTTTCCTTCTCTTGTCACATTTTACTGCTTTCAGCAACTTTCATAGTACGTTCACACAAAAGTATTGAACACGTCATGGCAATATGTATTACAATTTCTATTTCCTAGAAGGCGGTGGCTTAGGGTCAATTGGTTGGGTAAAGTAGCAATCCCTTGAATCCCCTTATTGCATTTTTGCAATACAGCTGGTGATATAAACAAGATTGCAAAATACCTGGCCGAGTATATCACTACAGTATCCCTAACATGTTTGAGCTGGATATCCGCTCTGCTTATATGTTCCCTTGTTGGACTCCGCGGCGGGTGGGGGCTGCGAGTGACGAATGTTAACAAATTCATCATGGAAAATCAAAATAAAATCAAACGACCGCATACCGAAACAGACTCAGATGGCACGGAAGGTGAGAATCCCTCTCACCGACCATACATATCCAACACGGCATTTCCAAGATTTCTGTTAATTCAGTCAACTGATGAAACTTTTAAAATGACAAGTCTTTCTCCATTCGTAATTGAAAAAACACTTCAAAGTGTAGCTGGTGTTCCAAGTCCGTTAAAAAGTTACGCACAGGGATCTGCTCGTTGAAGTAGAAAAGCAGCACATGCTCAAAATTTACTTAAACTAACATCCTTCTTCAACCGGCCATGTAAGTGCATTACACACCGCACTCTGAATTCCTCAAGGGGGGTCATCCGCTGTCCTGATCTTGCTGGCGTTTCGGAGTCGGAAATTGTGCACGGCCTTGCTGATCAACATGTCACGGCAGCTAGACGAATCAAAATTAAACGATTAGGAAAAGAAATAAACACAAACACTATTATTCTTACTTTCGGCATACCTTTCCTTCCTTCAGTCATAAAAGTTGGATACCTCATGACAAAAGTTACAACATATATCCCTAATCCACTTCAATGCTACTGCTGCTTTAAGTTCGGACACAACGAGAGAAACTGCAAAAGTGATCACATTTGCCCAAAGTGCTGTCGAGATGGCCATTCCCATGACGAGGACAAGTGCAATTATACAGTGCGTTGTGTGAATTGCGGCGAGCCACATTCAGCCAGGTCTCGCGACTGCAAGACGTGGAAACTCGAGAAGGAAGTTCTTCATGTCAAGTTCACACAAGGCATTGGATTTCCAGAAGCCAGGCAAATTGCAAATGCTAGATTTACATCTCCATCACTCGCACAAACTTATTCATCAATCACTAAATCTGTCGCTAACAAAACAACACAGTGTATTGATGCTTTTACTCAAACAGATTCAGTGACCGTTTCTCAAAATCCAGCCCCAACTTCGGAACCTAGCAAAGAACAATCAAATGTACAGAAAAATCCTCAAGGTAAAGCTCCAGCTGCAATACAAAACATCCCTAATTACAAGCCACAACAACAACGAACAAGCAATGTATCTAACAATTCAACAAGTACTTCATCATCGGTAGACAAAAAATTGAACTAAATACCGGTGGAGTGGGGAAGGGATCTAATGATCCCATTAACCACTACAACCGGTTTGAACATCTAGCAGTAGATGTAGATATGGAGGACGAGGAGGATGGACGTTCGTCTAAGCCTCCTGCCATACCTCCTAAACCTTTAACGGAGAAAAAGATTACTAGGATGTCTTCTCCTGAGAAGACTGAATAGTGTGAATACCATGTTTCCAGATAGAACATATTTATGTCGAATAAAATAATCCAGTGGAACTGCCGTGGACTTAAAGCTAATTATAATGAAATTCTCCTTCTTCTATCAAAATATAATCCCTCTTTGATGTGTTTAAGTGAAACCTTTTTGAAAGAAAGTGACAATATATCCTTTAAAAATTATTCAACGTATAACTTTATCAATAAAAGTTCAGAAAAGGCTTCTGGTGGCGCATCAATTTTAATAAATAATGCACATCCGCATAGAGAAATTGTTTTGAATACTACCATTCAGTCAGTTGCATTGCATGTAACTATGGATCGACCTATAACATTTTGTTCAATATATATACCTCCTAAATTTAAACTTTATCTTGAAGATCTTGACAACCTGATCAATCAACTACCGCAACCGTTTATTCTGATGGGAGATTTCAATGGTCACCACGAGTTTTGGGGTTGTTCTGATAGCAATGCTAGAGGTCAAATTATTGAAACCTTTATTGAAAGAAATTCTCTCTGCTTACTGAATGATAAATCCAAAACATACCTACATCCTGCTACAGGACACTACTCTTCTCTTGATTTGTCAATTTGTCAACCAAGCCTTTTTCTTGACTTCGAATGGAGGGTGCTAGATGACTTACATGGGAGTGATCATTTCCCGATTATATTATCAAGTATTGTTCAGCAAACATCAGCTGATTCCTCTTATTTTAAATTTAATAAAGCTGACTGGCAGCAATATCAGTATTTATGCAAAAATGATTTGTCTTTGGAGAATTTCGCCAATTTTTTTGATCCTATTGATCGGTTTTCTGTTATTTTATCAGATATTGCAGACAAGTCCATTCCAAAAACTTCAAGAAATGGTAAATCAAAAAATAAACCATGGTATAACGATGATTGTAAGCCATTCGAAAACGTAGAGCGGCCGTTAAAAAATTTAATATTCGACCGACAAAAGACAATCTTCAATCAGTTAAGATTCTCAGAGCAAAAGCTCAAAGAACTATAAAACAAGCAAAGAAAAACTCCTGGCATTCATACGTTTCTAAACTTAATTCTAGATCATCGGTTAAAAAAGTGTGGGAAATGATTCGTAAAATAAGTGGAAAAGGAAAAACTTCAAATGTTTCTCATCTTAAACAATCTGACCAGACTACTGCATCTACCAAAGAAGACATTGCTAATACTCTTGGTGAAGCTTTTTCAAAAAACTCTTCTTCACATAATTATGACCAAAGATTTCAAAACATTAAATTAACTAAAGAAAGCAAACCTCTGAATTTTGATTCAAATAATGAGGAAGATTATAATAAACCTTTTTCGATCACAGAATTAATTGACTCTTTAGACAAATGCCATGATACTGCAGCTGGTCCAGACCAAATACATTATCAACTTTTAAAACACTTACCACAAGAATCATTAGACCTTCTCCTTGAAATCTACAATATTACATGGAAAACTGGCATTTTTCCAGACTCCTGGAGAGAAGCTATTGTTATTCCCATACAAAAACCCGGAAAAGATAGCACGAACCCAAGTAATTATAGACCGATAGCTCTTACTAGTTGTTTATGTAAAATTCTGGAACATATGATTATTCTAGACTAGTTTGGTACCTCGAATCGCAAGGTTTAATTACAAACTTTCAAAGCGGCTTTCGCAAACAACGCAGCACAACCGATCATCTTGTTCGACTGGAAAATTTTATTCGTGATGCATTTATTAAAAAAGAGCATCTAGTGTCTGTCTTTTTCGATTTAGAAAAAGCTTATGACACTACATGGAAATATGGTATTATGAATGATCTTAACGACATAGGTTTAAAAGGTCGTCTGCCAACATTTATATCACAATTTTTATCTGATCGAAGTTTTAAAGTACGTGTTGGTGATACCCTTTCTGACTCTTTTGAGCAAGAACAGGGAGTTCCACAAGGTTCAATTTTATCTGTCACACTTTTTAGCATCAAAATTAATAATATTGTGAAATGTTTGTTACCAGAGACAGACTGTTCATTATATGTTGACGACTTTTTGATATGTTATCGTTCAAAAAATATGCGTACGATTGAACGCCAATAACAACAGTGTTTGAATAAAGTCCAAACTTGGGCCATGGAAAATGGGTTTAAATTTTCCCAATCGAAAACTCAATGTGTCCACTTTTGCCAATTACGGAAACATCATTGTGACCCTGAGCTTTTTCTAAATGGTACAAAAATACCCGTTGTTGATGAAGCAAAATTTCTTGGTGTTATCTTTGATAAAAAGCTTTCGTTTGTACCGCATATAAAATACTTGAAAGCCAAATGTCTGAAGTCATTAAATCTTTTAAAGGTAATTTCAAATACTGATTGGGGAGCCGATCGCACGGTTTTATTAAGACTTTATAGGGCTTTGATTAGATCTAAGCTAGATTACGGCTGTATTGTTTATGGTTCCGCAAGAAAATCTTATTTACAAATGTTAGATACCATACATAATCAAGGTCTTCGTATTGCTCTTGGTGCATTCCGAACATCGCCAGTTGAAAGTTTATATGCTGAAGCAAACGAACCATCTCTTTACACACGCCGAGAAAAACTTTCACTGCAATATGCTTTAAGAACGGCTGCCAACAAATCCAATCCTGCTCATGAAATTATTTTTGAACCAAAGTACTCCGATTCATATGAGGAAAAACCAAAACAAATCAAACCGTTTGAATTTCGCATACAATCTTCTATGAGTGAAACTGACTTCAAATTCGATGGTATTAAAGAAAATTTAATTCCAGATACACCACCATGGACCCTTCATACCCCTACAGTTCTTTTCGATTTGAACACTGCCTTTAGAAAGTCTGAAACAAACCCTGAAATATTCAAGTCCAAATATCATGAAATCAAATCAACTTACAATGACTATTTTGCAATTTACACAGACGGTTCAAAAGATGAATCAAAGGTTGGCTGTGCTGCTGTCAGCCTCCTTCATCAATCAAAATTACGTTTGCCAAATAATGCAACAATATTTTCAGCCGAGGCCAAAGCTATTGATTTAGCTCTAAATTTTATATCAAAAAATAGTGCAGAAAAATTTATTATCTTTTCCGACTCGCTTTCTGTTTTACAGTCAATTCATAACCGAAATATGGAAAATCCATTCATTCAAAATATTCTTCTCAGGCTTCATGAACTATCTTTAAAAAGTTTATCACATTTTGTTGGATTCCTAGTCATGTTGGTATTCATGGAAACGAGGATGCTGATATTGCAGCAAAGAAATCCCTTTTATTATCACAATCTAATTTGAAATTACCACATACCGATTTTAGGCCCAATATAAACAAATACATTTTATCTAAATGGCAGTCGTCATGGAACCGTGCTTCATTCAATAAACTTCATGATATCAAACCTACTCTAGGGGAATGGCACCAAGGGCACAGATCTGTTCGCAGGTAGGAAGTTGTTCTTTCTCGCTGTCGAATAGGTCATACCCGTTTGACTCACTCTTACCTTTTGAATAAAGAAGATCAACCCGAATGTGTACCATGTCAAACACCGCTAACTATTAAACACATTTTAATCGACTGTGTGGACTTTGCTACACAACGCAGTACATATTATGACGTTCAATCTTTGAGAGAATTATTTGACAACGTTTCAGTCGGAAATATTTTATTGTTTTTAAAGCAGATAGGAATATATCAAAGATCTAACACTTCTTATTTTTATTTACATCTTGCAATATTATTATGTTTGCAGCTGATATTTTGATACATTTTGGAAACTGACCTTCATTAATGGAGGCCTGTCGCGAAATCTAGGCGGTAATCGTGTAGCACAAGTGATAAGCACATTTTGAGAGACCTCTCCGCCTAGCGCATCGATAACGCTCGTTGCTTTTTGTATTAAATTTTCACCTTCTGTGACCTGGATACCGCCAATAGTTATCGTTATGTCTGGGTCACTTAACGGATTACCATGACGAAAGCTGTTATTCATTGGTCGGTTACCGTTGCTTATAAAATTAACACGAGAATTTTTGCATCGTTAACAGATTAAATAATCCGGTTCCACAAATGTTTATTAGCAAAATGAACCTTTCTTACCGAAACAAAATTCCAGTTGACTGTATGAAACTTACAATGCCTACAATATTGTATGAATTACAATGAAAACTGTTCGTAGTGAAATTCAGTTGCTGACATACATAGAAATAAGATATCTGCTTCATTAGTAATTGTCCTACATTTTACGAGATCTAATTGTCTATACTCATAATGAATTTGGAAGTTGTCTTATTTCTGGACAGCTTCAACCTACTGGAATTTTTTGTCGTACTCTTTCTGGTGGCCGAATTATTAAGGTTATTCTGCACGTTTGATCAAGCGGAAGTATTGGCGTAACGCCATTTATCTGGAGAACGTAGAATAAAACCTGGACTCGGCATACGGAAACGAAAATCATTTTGATATAAATTTTCATATTGATATCTTGTGGAAAATGGGTCTACGACGGAGTAGCTGAATTTTATATTAAAAAGAGAACAATTCCTTTTATTGGTATATAGCCTATAAGAGACAAATCATGTTATTTTCTGAAAGTGGCAGAAAGAGCGGAATTTCATAATTCTACTTTTAATCACGTTTAACGACATTTGGGCACAAAACAGACACAATGGTAGCTCGATCTGGAATGCTGTATTCGGCTCCAGTGGATTTTTCCATATCTGATCTCATTAGGCGCGCAAGCAAGTGTGACCCAACCTTGCAAAATCTACGAGAGCCGAATACAAAATCCCAGATCTAGGTACTGTTGTAATGACCCTTTTATTATACACCTTCGCCGTTTTATTTCTTGTTTTGTTATCGATCGAAAATCGATGTTTAAGCAGAAAATAGTGTAGTTTTTATGTGCGCTTTTTATATAACTGTGTGTCAGGTAATGTTTATTAAATGAAAATAGTCCGACAGCATTATAATACAAAAGGTACAATACGGACATATTTTCTTCCTGTTCATATTTGCTTGTAAAATACAAGCTTAATTTTGACAGAATTTATTTTGGTATATATTAATATTTTTTTCATGTATTGAGCAATTTTTACTTAAGACGAAACATTCTCTGAAAAAAAAACAAAAAAAAACATTTAAAACATTTAGAAAAAGATACTATACCGGGTATATTATATTATGTATCATGATTGAACGACATAATAGTAAACAGTGATGAGAAAAATAGACGCTTATAGATACATTTCAATATCATATATTTTGTTAAGTATCAAGTATGCGACAAAACAGAAAAACAACAGTAGAAAACAATAGTTATCACTATTGGTGACTAATGCCTCCGAAGCATGCCAAAGAACGCTACAGTTGTCTGCACAAAAACATAACACATCATTTCGTGACCTTGACCTTGACCCAAGAGACCCGGGTTATAAGCGTGACACATCTTCTCAATATGGTCAACATTTGTGTCAAATCACTTTCAAATCCCTTGATAAATTGCAGAGTTATTGACCAGACAAGAAACATCTTTACTTTTAAGTGTGACCTTGACCTTGGAACTAGGGGTCTGGGTCTTGCGCACGACATGTTATCTCAATATAGGGAAGATTTATGCCAAGTAATTTTAAAATCCCTTCATCAATGGCAGAGTTACTGACCGGACAAGAAACAGACCGTGTTAATCTTTAACCTCTATGTGTTCCCTTCACCTTAGAGCTAGGGATCTGGATCTTGCGCATGGCACGTCATCTCATTGTGGAAATCATTTATGCCAAGTAATTTCAAAATCCCTTCAACAATGGCAGAGATATGGAGCGGATAGGGGTCCGGGTCTTGCGCATGACACGTCGTCACATTATAGTAAATATTTATGCCAAGTTATTTCAAAATCCCTTCATGGATGGCGGAGGTATGGACCGGACACGAAACAGACACTGTTAACCTTTGACCTCTAAGTGTGACCTTGACCTTGGAGCTAGGGGTCTTGGTCTTGTGCAAGACACGTTATCTCATTATGGTTAACATTTATGCCAAGTTATTTCAAATTGCCTTTACGGGTGGCAGACGGACGCACGCACTCACGCACGCACAGACGGACGGACAGTGCGGTTTTAATATGCCCACCTTTTGGGGCTTAGAAATAGAAATTTATAAAATGTCTCATACCTTTTAACATAAAACAAGTATGTACTTCGAAATCACAAATGGTGATTAGAAACAAATATACAAATTAAAGCATTTAAAAACGATACCATAAATTTTAAGACATGTATTATATAGAAAGTAAAATGGACAAGTATTTATTTCATTTTACAATACGGACTTAGTTTCGAAATGTTGTTCATGGTAGATACATATTATTACTTTTTACATCAATACCGTTTACGGATAGATTTATCCCAGGTAGCATGGCCGTTTTAAAAATAGTTATGTACTGTATATAATGTAGAAACAATTAATATGAGAACTAGTATTCCATGAATGCTTTTGATACTAGTCAATCAAAATTTCATTATGCCGTAGAAGTCTCCAGCTTTTTATTAGGTTGACTTTAATAATAATTGTCTTCACGTTGGCAGGGTAATTCTTCGTAACTGTTGTCTACATACTCATTTTGTACTGTATCGGCAAGTGATATACTGCGTAACGAGTCGTTTACATCTTTGCTGTCAGCATTTACAACGCTAGGGTAGAAAAGGGTGTCTTGTATGGACGCGTATGAATAATTATCGACATGTATCACTGTTAAGTAATCATTAGAATTTGCCCCTGTAGTACTTGGACGGTCACTTTGTTCGTTTTGCTGTATTCGTCTCTTTCTGGAAAGTAATTGTACGTAATCATAAATATGTTCTTCCAAAAACCTGTATTTTAAAGTGAAACACTGTTCCAACACGAACATTACTAAAGGTAAAGAGATCGCAAATGTAATTAAGTAGTAAAGAAAACAAAACTAGAAAATGGGAGGAAATTGTAAAGGTATAATAGGAATATAAATGCCAACATCAAACACACAAGTAACTGAAACTATGAATTTAATATGGGTTGGTATGGGGCGGGGTAATGTTAACCCTTAACCTATGGGTAGATAAGTTATACTATGAAACACAAGGGAAACAAATGATTGGCCTGTTTAAAGACTGTTTAAGTACAAAATTATCAAGAAACATCACGGTTTATTAAACTTAGTCCATTCTATTTGAATATGATGGAAAAGATAATTGTAAAATCATGATGTTACAGAGAAGCTAATCGCAAACATAATTTTATTGAAAGAAAGTACAAAACGGGTAATAATTTCATCAAAATGATAGGAAGAGTAACGAACCTTTCTTCATTCATTTGGTGTTATTACGGGGACGGGATTGTAAAGGGTCATTCAGTTGTGATGTGTAGTTTATGACATACTAATTCGCTGTCAATTACAAACAGAATGTTGCAAACGGTGACTTAAGGATGTAGGATTCTTTTTTTTTCTACCGTTAAGATTTTTTTCATACTCTGTGAGCTTGAAGAACATACGTTTCTAAGACAAACAGAGAAGAAAAAGCACAGGTAACCGAACTCGTTTTAATTTTATAGGGCAAAATATCTTCTTCGTCAACTGTGTAAGCATTTCTGAGTTTTTTAATATAATATTCAACTTAATGTTATAGAAATTTCAGGTCTTACAGGTTACAATAAATACAAGGTGATATCAATTTTATATAAGCATAAATGTCAATATCAAATCTCTTTCATATTTACATGTTGACATAATTACCCCACCCACCTTGTTTTCAATGGGAAAAACATATTTAAAACAAAAAAAATCTGACCTTAAGATTTTAAAAATATTTTTCAGCTTTAATGACACAAAAAATGCTTCAATATAGAAAGAAAAAAATTGGGGTCACCGTGCATCTAAGAGATTTATTTAGAAAAAAAAAACGTTTAAAAAATAATGAGTTTTGATATTTTTAGTTCTTTTTGTTTTAATTTACATTATCTAGGTAATATAAAGTGTTTTGTTGAAAACTTTTTATTTCTATTGAAGCTTATTATTATGTATGTATCGGTCACCAAACCTGATCTACTTTTATTAATAGATATTTGAAATTACCGACCCCAACCCCATTGTACATCTTACATCAATTTTAGGCAAATGTCAGTAATAAATAAGGGTGAAACTTGTTTTTCGCAAAAAGTAGAATCTGTTTGGTTAAATGGTACATAATTAGCCGTATTTTAATTATTTAGCATTAAGTTTTGGTAAAAAAAATGTTTGAAAGAAATATTCAACGAAACATTTTTCAAAATGGCGGATAACCTGAAAAAACACTCCTACATCCTTAAGTAAAGAAATGGTTTTTCATTAACATGATATCAAGAGCTATTATACGAATACTAATACTACGTTTTCAACGACAGTTATCAAAAATCAAATGCAAAACTGAAGCGCATATCGCTTGTCGTACACTAGCTAAAGTTTAACATAGCATCATGCGATAAATACGGGAAATTTTGACAGCGACAACAGCTTATGTTTTAATGGATTTGCTAGAGAATGGTGATTGTCAATTCTCTCTTCTTTTTTTTTGTTACTTCTTACATTATGTAATGTTCTAGAGGTAAATGCGATAATCTCTGTTATCATGTCTCGCAAATCAGCAGTGACATTTAGTCTTTTTAACTGATTTTGACCAGAGAAGCTATATATTCTCTCTCTGAAAATTAACTAGATCACGAGAATAAAATTAATTCATAGAGATAGTGTGTAATTAGGGATATAATTAAATTCAGAACAGTTGACCTTCCCAAACTTATACACAATGTTCAAAAAGATCGGCAAAGCTATACACTCACAGTGTGACTGATTTTACATGTTAATCATATCTCAGTGATGTCACAGAAAAGTGCAAGATATGTTTGTTGGTTTCATTTGCCCAGATAAGTTACAATGCAGTTAGTAATACTGATGATGCCTTACCGCCAGAAGATGATGACTAAAGTAAATGCAACCGTAATCGTGATCAAAACTGGAACCGTGCTGTAAACGGAAACTAGGTCATCTGTTCTACTTCCTAAAATATAGTATGGTAACAATTGCAATAAAATATGCGTTATAAACATGATCTTATTTCTGTAATCATATATATGAAATGAACGGCTAATGGATACTGAATAGTCTTCTTGCCATGGCGTGTTTTGTTATAAGTGTATATATTGGACTGATTAATCAACTACATTCTCATTTGATTTGTCGATATATTTAAGAAATAATAAGTTCCGAAGCGTGGTTTATCGTAGAATAACCCGTGTTTTGAGTTCTTATGCATAAGAATATATCACGAAGGCCGTTGTTTCGCATAAGAACGAAAATCTCGGGTTATTCAACGATAAATCAGACTTGGGAACTTGTTATTTCGATTCTTAAACGACATACTAGTATCAACAGTGTTAGAAAAAATGGTAACTACTTTTGACATGAACTACATTTTGTGCTACGCACCTGGATCATTCTATACATAGAGGCTGCCGTCACTACTTTGCACGCGCATGGGTTATCGCAAAATAACCGTTGATTGATTTTCTCCTGTGTATATATAGGTTATTTGCTGGTCGTGTTAGAATACAAACTAAGTCATGGCAAATTAAATATTAACTAAATATTAATGTCTACCTGTATCTTTATCGTACTGTCTTGTATAAACACTGTTCTTTTCAATTGTTGACACAGTATTAGCAGCTTCTATTTCAGGCATAACTGTAACCAAGACAAAAGACACGCGTTATTGCTACAAACGAATCAAATATTTCTTTTAAAAAAAGACGAAATCTTATTTATACCCTAGCACATAAAGGGGTGCACAGGCAGGAATAATGAACGAAAAACTAAAGTTTTCCACTGTATTTTTTGTATTATAGAAACGATATTTTTCTCATTTACTTACATATCTAATTAACAAAACTAGTATTGGTAAATATACCATCAAATGGAAACATAAGGTACAATGGCTGATTTTTGTTTCGTACTATATATTTATCCTTGTTTTCTACCTGTATCTGATTCAGTTTGTTCAGTAGTGGTATTTTCACATGTTTCTTTCGTAGTACTGTTTGGTGTCGTTAGTCGAATTGTTGTCTGTTTAGTAGCTGTAAATACATAATTATATCAAATATGTATTACAACGATAACATTAATTGTACTAACTCTTTCTATTCAAGGCAATTTTCGATTACGAACAGAGTTTACAGGGTGCAAAAGGCTTTTAGTAGTGCTGATACAAACACTCTGTTACTGGTATTTTCCCAAATAATTTATTCCTGTACGCTGGAAACAATGTCGCATATAATGACATAACTGAGTGCGTTATTGACAATTAATTAGGCGTATATATGATACGAAACCTGTTAGTAGTCATAGACTGTGTTACGTCTTTTTTTATCTTTTTTTTTTTTTTAGTTTTAATTGGTATTGAGTCACAGAAGCAACAAAATATCAAAATGACAACTTTCACACTTTTAATTTGGGAAGGTGATTATACATGTCCCTTAGGCCAATGTTTAAGGTACGGGTAGAATGCAAGATAAATCCAACAATCTCTCATATACTTCGTCAAATGAAAGAAATCTACATACCTAATGGGGTTTTGTATAGGCAATTCCTTTTGTAGCATGTATATTATTACAAGTTTGAATCATTCATTTTATTATTTGTGGATCTAAAGCATTCTTTATGGAAGGACTTTCACAGGAACACATTGTCGTGGCAGAGGGAGGAGGTATTTGTTTACTGAATCAAGCCTCACTTTTGCCGAACAATAGCAAGTGAATTTGTTAAGGACTTTAAACAATGACAAGTGTCTTTAGTTTTAAAAAACAGTCATCTATAGTGCAAATGTCAATATATTTAAATGTGAAACTTAACATTCATCAGGTTATAGATCAATCTTACTTGTGGATGAAGTTATTTATATAAAGATATAATTTTATACTTACCCCATGTATCATAAATTGAGAGCGTGTTGTATCCTCCACATATTTCTGTCTTTTTACCTGGACATTTATAGTTGCATGTGGATGATCCAGTGTAGAAGGAGATACCCTTAATACAGAAACAGTAGTGTCCCTGAAGGCAGAAAGCAAACATTGTCAACTGTACTGTTATAATATTATGATACACAAAAACAATATATACAATTCTATTAACTTAGAAGAAGTTGTTACTGCTAGTTAAAATTGCAGTCATTCAACATAATCAACAAACTGCATGATGCAGTAAGAAGTATAATGTATTTACATCCAGAACCATATAAAAAGTAAGAATAACAAACGTTTGTTATATAAGGGTGTGTTTTGGCTGTAAAATTAGGTGTATACAAAAACGACAGTCAGTAAAGCTAATTATATTTATTAAATAAACATTATTTTACCTTTGTCGCTGCATATCTCAAGCTTACATACTGACATGATTCCATACACGCAGAACCAGTCATTGAGGTTGTAAAGTACTTGAAATCTATTTTAGGAAATGATCTTATGTTGAAACAACCAATGTGACCAAGCGGCTGGGAGGCTGTAGAAAGAAATAAAATTCATGCTATCGTTCTAGGCACTAGAACATGGACTTTTCAATTAATTTATATAACATTTAATGATGTTAGATATAATTAACTCTGTGAAACTTTATTCGCTAAATTTCTCAGAGAAACGTGTCTTTTTAATGCATTTAGAAAGTACATAAACAAATTTAAAAAATGTTTTTAAACGTCAAAACATGTACATGTAACACAAAACTATTTTCCTGATCAAATAGCTTGATTACAAAAAGATATTTGTCACTAAATGAAATAAGATGTTTTACCCATTATTATTTTATTTACAAGGCGTACAGCGATATTGTATTTAATACACTCATCCCTGTTTGAAGGAACATAATTTCTTTTAATTTCATGACTTTGTGACGGAAAAGTGGTATAACCTCCTTCGTTGTACATATAAGGGCACATGATGAATTGAACGACAGATATTGAAATGATATGACATGATTCACTCAAGCTAGGAGTACTGTATAAAGCTTTGTTAAAAACATCTGATGATAAGTTATTTAGTGATTTTTATACGTCATCAGGACTATGATTTTTTTTGTGCTTACTTGTTTATTCAGTGATTTAAAAAAAAGCAGAACGTAGAAACGTATAGGTTTATATAAATTTTAGATTGATAGAAGATAATTGTTTCATAACGTTAGCGAAAAAAGTTCATATTCTCAAATAGCTCGCAGAAAAAAAGCACTTACAATTATGTTAGATTTGTTTCTCATAGGCCCCTATGTAAGGAAGCGCGGTAATTGTAGCTCAGTAACCTAAAAGTCGTAAGGGCGTTTCAGACGTGAACAGCATTAAGAATTACGGTTTATGTTTACTACTATAGTGTAATTCTCGTCTAATAACTTTTTTTTTAATTTGGAACTTCGCTATTAGATTCAAGCGCATTTATCAAGCTTTTTAGTTGTTTTGACCATGTTTTACATGAGATTAAAGTAAAAACTTGTACACAAATCTATATCATAATGTGGTTCGTAATGATGCCATTTACAGCACACCCAGGTATAAGCCCTGGTGAAACCACCGGAAACGCCTTTCTGGTAGGGACGTTAACACTCTGCTTAATGTAACAACGCTCTTGATTGCTGCATGGCTAAAGCTAAAGTATGGAATTCTAATCTTACAGTAATCTTAAGTTCATTTTACATATATTTACTTATCTCATTTACGGAATTAAAATGCACATGAGCCTTCATCGCTCTGATATCGCAGTGATTGACTGTAACAAATTAAAGCACTGAATGCTTTTCAGATAACACGTCAACACAATCATACACACATCATTTCAACAAATATTTTTTATTGCAATTTTGTCTGAAACGGAAGAGCGTCTTGGAAGGAAGCATTTCCTAATATGTAAAAAAAATATCCTCGTTTGTCTTGTCTTCACTTAGTAGTTTAAAGATTTGACGCATTTGTATGTATTATTTGTTTACGTAGAAAGACATAACTGAAAGTTGCTTAAGAAATCTACAATAAATAGTTGATGGTTAAATATTCTAATACAACTAATAAGTAAACATAGATTTAATTTAAGTATATCTGATGATAATGACTGCCGTAACAACACAAATAAATACGCTTTTCTACAGTACATACATTTTAAAGAAAGAAAAATACCAAACATTAACAAGAACACAGCTTTTGCGAAACGAAAAACTAAGAGCAGTGTGTTATATATTTCTGCAGATAATTGAATTCTACAGATAATTGAATTCTACAAAAAGCATAGACAAAATAACAATAACAGAAAACAAGACAAAACAAGTATATCATAGAACACGAAAGAAAAGAAATAATTTAAGAAAAATATTTAATTACGTAAGAATTTATTATACTTACATGGTGTGCCATAAAAAGGAAGCAGTAGATACAGGAATGACTTTAAACATTTCCTTGTTTCCATCTTGTAACCTTTATTAACATGGTAAAATAAGGAAGTTAAATATCAACAGATGTATGAATACCAATTAATAATAAAAAATATGTTGCTTGAAACTATATTCATTGTTTTATATGAGTAACTCCGTAACACATTTGTTTTTATGACCGTGTACATTCAAGTGTCATGTATTCGTCATGTATTCATTCATGTTGAAAAGCTGTATAATTGTTATTCTATTTTGAAACCTTCTAGATTTCACACTCAAGACCGGATGAAAAGCAAATCGTCATGACATAATTACTTGTCTTACAATGTCGATGAATTTCCCGTCATATTCAATCATTTAATTGTAGAATAAGGAGAAACGCCTTTAAGCATTCCATTTTATCACCTTAGCGCCCTATCTTTATTCAAATGCAGTTAATTCTCTTTTCCGCTGACACAATTACACACAGAAGAAGCAATTCTCGCGATTTCGAACCCGGATGCATTCTCGGTAAGACCTTGAAAGTTTTGTTGTTATATAACCGTGCCTGTAGGTACGTCGATACGGCATTAGGGCAAAAGTGATCTCTGTGTATATATATAAAGGAAACCTTAGAACCGCTTCGCCCGCACCTCAACAATTTAACATTTTCTTGCATTATTTATATGATATGTCATTACAAAGGGAATATAATATGATAATGTTAAAGGATATCGCTTTACTCAATTCATTACACTCCTAAGAATTTACACCGCACACGGTTAAATTTCTAGCAAAGTAATATGACAGAATAACTGTCTATTCAAATGTTCAGAAATCAAATTTCTAATATGTCTACGCTTCTATCATCACAACGGTATAATGTTGCTGTCACGTCGACGTCGACGTGGTATTTAGCGCCATGTACAAGAAATAGCGCGTTCAAATTTGATCATTATATTTTACTTGTAACGAAATGTTACATAGCATTATGCATAACTGTCTTATTTAATTCATACAGTCACAGAGTTGGTTATTAGGTGTGCCCAATAATTCGCCAACATTTGCGCCCTAATGGAACTGTTCCACAAGACGTATAACCATTTTCAGTCCTGGCGTGTATAAACAAAGGGTCGTAACCATCTACCTTTTGGCGCCATACATGCACCAATAAACAGTTCCGTAACATTTTATCTAAAGTGTACAGTAAAAGATATATTAGAATCGAAATAACTCATATGAACACTATTTATACACTCGGGCGATTATACGTCGTTCGAAATAATTTCACTAAAGCTACGCTCTCGTGAAATTATTACGCCCGACGTATTACCACCAATCGTGTATAAAAAATGTTAAAACACGATTTTGCTATAAATTATTTCTTAAATAAAGTGAAGGCTGGCTATTACACATCGTTGGCAAATATTCAATTAAGTCATTATTGGTGTAGTTGACTAATCGATATTTAATTCCTTATACGTTACACTTCGTTATTCGCATAATAGACAAAAAAAAACACTTATTCATTTTGTCGGTAAACCTTTTAAACGTTAAACCCTGACCAATATTTCATTTGCATAAATGAGTATGTCTTTCCGTATTGATACAATGCACATGAATATTCGCAGTATTATTATTCAAAGGTGGAAAACAGGAAGATTTTTTTCTAAGCATACTCTGCATTCATTTAATTTCTTTGGCATTGAATCTCTTGGTTTTGGTCAAAACAGCTTTCATACAGATATTAATACCATTTAAAGATAATATAAATGTGAATTTTATTTGTTGGGTAGGATGTCGTTCATGTAGTGGCTTCTTCAATTAGTCCACCACTAATGATTTCACAGTAACTGGGAATACAGCAGATATATGAAGTTTGAATAGACCTGAATAGAAATCAAACGTATATATTCTTTTAAATCCTTATCATTCAGAAGTCAAAATTATTCCATTTAATGGAACTGATGTAATACATAAACAGTTTTATGAACTCTTTCCGATCTTGAGATTATCCAACGCGTCTCTAAAAACAAAAAAACAAAACCATGTTATTCTGCTACTTTCGTTCAGTCCATATTTAACATAGTACTCTCTATATATCCGAAAGTATCGTGGGAAACACAAATGTAGTCAACAACAGATTTTCCTTTACGGGCCACCAAAGTAAAATTATCGTAATTATCGTCAAATCTCCCATTCAAGACACAGCATTTAGAATCATTTAAAAATTCTATAAAATCATGACCATGTTGATTTATGGAACGGTCTAAAACTTTACGCGCTGGTAAGTTGTCTATTTCAGTTATTGTATCAGACAACGATCCTATTCGTGAGTTGAAATCTGCCGCAATTAAAATGCTATCACTTTCACTGTTAACTATAACTGGGATAATAAGTGCGTGAAAAAGCTGTGTGCGTCTCTGCCTCTTGTCGAGTTTTCGGGTGGCAGGTAGCAAGAATATATGATGAATTCATAATCTGTAAATTTATTGGAAAACATTAAACCCAAGATGCCCTCGTATGATTTATCTATCACGAAACCTCGAATATATAAAAAATCAAGTTCTTCACAAGCACACCAACTCTGCCCGATGGTTTCGGTACATTTACATTTATTTTAGATCTGTTAAACCTAGAGCCCGCCCGCTTAGCTCAGTAGGGAGAGCGTTGGTCTACGGATCGCGGGTTCGATTCCTGGTATGTTCTCCGTGACGATTTGATAAAAGACATCGTGTCTGAACTCATTCGTCCTCCACCTCTGATAATTCATGTGGAGAAGTTGGCAGTTACTTGCGGAAAACAGGTTTGTACTTGTACAGAATCCAGGAACACTGGTTAGGTTAACTGCCCGCCGTTACATGACTGAAATACTGTTGAAAAATTCCGTTTAACCAAAAACATAACAAAAATGTTAAACCTAAACCACTTATATCCAGAAACAGATACCGTATTTTGATCTGCTAGATGTGTCTCACAAATTGGAAATATATCTGCGTTGATGCTAAGAATAATACCTTCTCGTAGCCTCGAATTTTCTTTGGTCCATCCACAAACGTTAAGGTGTGCTAATATAAAATTGTCATTGGGACGGGTTGTTCCCTACTATTGTCTTTGGGAATCCTGTACTTGATGGGTTTTTGGTTTGATCCTGCCATTTGCATCAACACGCAGGGTTGACCTTGTGGTAAGTTTTTAATTACCGCCCTTGCATTGAGTTCGATTAACCTTTCAGCGTGTGATTTGCAACTTTTTTATGTAAACACGTTTGTAGTGAATGCACCAAAACCTTCTCTTCGACATTTTGGAAACTGACCTTCATTAATGGAGGTCTGTCGCGTAATCTAGGCGGTAATCGTGTAGCACCAGTGATAAGCACATTTTGAGAGACCTCTTCGCCTAGCGCATCGATAACGCTCGTTGATTTTTGTATTAACTCTTCACCTTCTGTGACCTGGATACCGCTAATAGTTATCGTTATAACTGGGTCACTTAACGGATTACCATGACGAAAGCTGTTATTCGTTGGTCGGTTACCGTTCGAAGTACATAAATAAATAACATCAAGACGGCCGCCATTGTCAAAATTGCCACAAACAATGAAAATATAATTATACTAAAGAATATGTCATATTTTCCCAAATGTGTTAATTGCTGCACGTATAATTCCTGCTCATATAATTAACACGAGAATTGTTGCATCGTTAACAGATTAAATAATCCGGTTCCACAAATGTTTATTAGCAAAATGAACCTTTCTTACCGGAACAAAATTCAAGTTGACCGTATGAAACTTACAATGCCTACAATATTGTATGAATTACAATGAAAACTATTCGTAGTGAAATTCAATTGCTGACATACATAGAAATAAGATATCTGCTTCATTAGTTAGTGTCCTACATTTTACGAGATCTAATTGTTTATACTATTATTATAATGAATTTGGAAGTTAGTCACCATCTTATAATCGTAAGTTGTCTTATTTCTGGACAGCTTCAACCTACTTGAATTTTATGTTGTACTCTTTCTGGCGGCCGAATTATAAAGGTTATTCTGCACGTTTGATCAAGCGGAAGTATTGGCGTAACGTCATTTATCTGGAAAACGTAGAATAAAACCTGGACTCGGCATACGGAAACGAAAATCATTTTGATATAAATTTTCATATTGATATCTTGTGGAAAATGGGTCTACGGCGGAGTAGCTGAATTTTATATGAAAAAGAGAACAATTTCTTTTATTGGTATATAGCCTATAAGAGATAAATCATGTAATTTTCTGAAAGTAGCAGACAGAGCGGAATTTCATAATTCTATTTTTAATCACGTTTAACGACATTTGGGCAGAAAACAGACACAATGGTAGCTCGATCTGGAATGCTGTATTCGGCTCCAGATGATTTTTCTATATCTGATCTCATTAGGCGTGCAAGCAAGTGTGACCCATCCTTGCAAAATCTACGACAGCCGAATACAAAATCCCAGATCTAGGTACTCTTGTAATGACCCTTTTATTATACACCTCCGCCGTTTTATTTCTTGTTTTGTTATCGATCGAAAATCGGTGTTTAGATAGAAAATAGTATAGTTTTTATGTGCGCTTTTTATATAACTGTGTCAGGTGATGTATATTAAATGAAAATTGTCCGACAGGTTTACAATGCAAAAGGTACAATACGGACTTTTTTTCTTCCTGTTCATATTTGCTTGTAAAATACAAAAAAAAAAATCTGGAAAGTAGATCCCTCGGAAGCACCGAGAACAAAGTAAACAGCGAAAATTGCAGACTCGGTTTTATTGAGTCTGTTCATGAGCAGTAATGGAATATGCAACACTGCTCACGCCCCCTAGCACCGGCTTAAGCAGTATTCAATCTTCAAATCTAAATGACCTGAAATCAATGATCCCGAAGGACCAGAAAATATAACAACACTGAGATGAAGTCGGGGCGACTTTTTACGGCCGCCACACAGCACTTAACACCCGCTGTTGTGAAGTAAATAAAATCTGGAAAGTAGATCCCTCGGAAGCACCGAGAACAAAGCAAACAAGCCTTATTTTTGACAAAATTTATTTTGGTATATTTTAATAATTTTTTCATGTATTGAGTAATATTTACTTAAGACAAAATATTATCTGAAAAAAACAACATTTTAAACATTTAGAAAAAGATACTATATGTTATATTATGTATCAAGATTGAACGACATAATAGTAAATAATGATAAGATAAATAGACACTTATAGAAACATTTCAATATCATATATTTTGTTAAGTATCAAGTATGCGACAAAACAGAAAAACAACAGTAGAAAACAATAGTTATCACTACTGGTGACAAATGCCCCCGAAGCATGCCCAAGAATGCTACAGTTGTCTGCACAAAAACATAACACATCATTTCGTGACATTGACCTTGACCCAAGAGACCCGGTTTATAAGCGTAACACACCTTCTCAATATGGTCAACATTTGTGTCAAATTAGTTTCAAATCCCTTGATAACTGGCATTATTGACCAGACAAGAACCACCTTGGAGCTAGGGGTCTGGGTCTTGCACATGACATGTTATCTCAATATAGGGAAGATGTATGCCAAGTAGTTTTAAAAGAGTTACTGGCTGGACAAAAAACAGACCATGTTAATCTTTAACCTCTGAGTGTGCCCTTTACCTTAGAGCTAGGGATCTGGATCTTGCGCATGACACGTCATCTCATTGTGGAAATCATTAATACCAAGTAATTTCAAAATCCCTTCATCAATGGCAGAGTTATGGACCGGACACAAAACAGTGTGACCTTGACTTTGGAGCTAGGCGTCCGGGTCTTGCGCATGACACGTCGTCTCATTATAGTAAACATTTATGCCAAGTTATTTCAAAATCCCTTCATGGGTGGCGGAGGTATGGACCGGACGCGAAACAGACACTGTCAACCTTTGACCTCTAAATGTGACCTTGACCTTGAAGCTAGGAGTCTTGGTCTTGTGCATGACACGTCGTCACATTATGGATAACAATTATGCCAAGTTATTTCAAAATCCCTTTATGGATGGCAGACGGACGGACGGACGCACGCACGCACGCACAGACCGACGGACAGTGCGGTTTTAATATGCCTACCTTCTGGGGTTTAAAAATAGAAATTTTTAAAATGTCTCAAACCTTTTAACATAAAACATGTATGTACTTCGAAATACAAATGGTGATTAGAAACAAATATACAAATTAAAGCAGTTAAAAACGATACCATACATTTTAAGACATGTATTAAATAGAAAGTAAAATGGACAAGTATTTATTTCATTTTACAATACGCACTTAGTTCCGAAAGGTTGTTCATTGTAGATACATATTATTACTTTTTACATCAATACCGTTTACGGATAGATTTATCCCAGCATGGCCGTTTGGAAAATAGTTATGTACTGTATATATTTAGAAACAATTAATATGAGAACTAGTATTCCATGAACGCTTTAGATACTAGTCAATCAAACTTTCATTATGCCGTAGAAGTCTCCAGCTTTTTATCAGGTTGACTTTACTAATGATTGTCTTCACGTTGGCTGGGTAATTCTTCGTAACTGTTGTCTACATACTCATTTTGTATTGCAGAGGCAAGTGGTTTACTGTGTAATGAGTCGTTTACATCTTTGATGTCAGCATTTACAACGCTAGGGTAGAAAAGGGTGTCTTGTATGGACGCGTATGAATAATTATCGACATCTGCCACTGTAATCATTAGAATTTGCCCCTGTAGTACATGGACGTTCACTTTGTTCATTGTTCTGTTATCGCCTCTCTCTGGAAAGTAATTGTACGATTAAGATGTAATCATAAATAATTATGTTCTTCCAAAAATCTGTATTGTAATGTGAAACACTGTTCCAACATGAACATTACTAAAGAGAAGAGACCGCAAAGAAAACAAAACTAGAAAATGGGAGGAAATGGTAAAGGTAGTAAAGGTATAATAGGAACATAAATGGTAAAGTTATAATAGGAAAATAAATGCCGACTTCAAACACACAAGTAACTGAAACTATGAATTAAATATGGGTTGGTATGGGGCGGGGTAATGTTAACCCTAAACCTATGGGTAGATAAGTTATACTATGAAACACAAGGGAAACAAATGATTGGCTTGTTTAAAATAAAAGAAAATAATGTGGAAAACCACAGGTCGCCCAAAACGACATAAACGAAAATGTTGCAGGCTCGGTTTGATTGAGCCTATTCATGGACGGTAGTGGAAGTGCAAGCTACCGTCCACGCCCTCTAGCCCCGGGTTGAGCAGAACTGAACATTTACACATGTTATAAGTACCAGAATGTAATTTAGAGACATCCGGAGATGTATTCGGTGCACATGGAACCTTCAATGATGCACAGAGTTCAATTCCATGATAAAATAATGTTTGTGCCCTAAACGAGAAAACAACTGGCATAACTAAACAAACTAGAATTTCGTGAGGGGATCTGTGGTTATACAGCCTGCGTATCACAGACACTGCCAAAAAGCAGGCACCATATCCAAGGGATTAAACAATACCCAAAGCTTTTAAAGCGGGAGTATTGGAACCACCCAGGCCGAAATGATCAAGCTGAAAGAAAAACTGAAAAAAAAATCTGCTCAAGTACAAAATTATCAAATACCATTACGGTTTTTTAAACTTAGTCAGTTCTATTTGAATAAAATATTAGTATATTATAACTATAGTAAAGATAATTGTAAAATCATTTACTTATGATGTTAAAGAGACGCTAATCGCAAACATAATTTTATTGAAACAAATTCAAAACGGGGAATAATTTCATCAAAATGATATCAAGAGTTACGAACCTTTCTTTATTTATTTGGTGTTATTATGAGGACGGGATTGTAAAGGGTCATTCAGTTGTGATGTGTAGATTCGCTGTCAGTTACAAACAGAATGTTGCAAAAGGTGACTTAAGGATGTAGGATCGTTTTCTCTACCGTTAAGATTTTTTTCATACTCTGATTAGTTTCTATGACAAACAAAAGAAGAAAAAGCACAGGTTACCGAACTTATAGGGCATATTCTCCGTCCACTGTTTAAGCATTCCTGAAGTTGTGTAATATAATATTCAACTTTATGTTATAGGAATTTCAGGTCTTACAGGTTACTATGAATACAAGGTGATATCAGTATTATGTAAGTATAAATGTCACTAACAAATCTCTTTCATTTTTACATGTTGACATAATAACCAAACCTAACTTATTTTCAATGGGAAAAAAATATTTAAATCGACAAAAAAATCTGACCTGAAGATAAAAATATTTAGCAGCTTTAATGACACACAGGAATGCTTCAAAATGGAAAAATGGGGTCACCGTGCATATAAGAGATTTATTTAGAAAAAAAAAACGTTTAAAAACTAATAAAGTTTGATAGTTTTTGTTGTTTATGTTTTAATTTATATTATCTATATACGTTGAAAACTTTTTTTTCTATTGTAGCTTATCATCATATTTATCAGTTAGAAAGTATCGGAACAAAACCAGTTTAAATTAATTGATCAATTTATTTCAGTATATAACATACACGGTATGATACAACACAAATTAAAAATTTCAAATATCACATATACAATGACTAGGAAAAGGCAATTGAGAATCATTACTAACATAAAATACCAATAATTGCAAAGTGTACCAGGAGATGTATTCATACACCCAGGATGACACAAAAAAGGGGAATGTGAATCCCCTTATTTCCATTGTGGTCCTGGATGAATGAGGACATATCGTAGCAAGGCACAACAACTTTGTAGTAAATAATGGTATCTTGAGCAAATTTATCAGCAGTTTGAAATAGGAATCACAGTAAAAGAATATCAGTAGAAATCTAAAAAAAAAGCAAATGTAACTACAAGCTATGTAGAAGATGATTTTTAACTAAAACATTGAACTGCTGCATGTTTTCAGAATTTTTAACATCATGTGGCAAATTATTCCACAAGGAACAATTATTGTAGCAGAATGACTTTTTACCAAATCCTTTGACTTCAGGTACACTGAAACATGACCCTTTGCTAAACTTGGTATTATGACTATTTACAGAACTGGCTCGAGTAAAATACTCATTCATGCATTAAGGGACAGAACCTGAATGTTTTTTAAAAACGTACTTTAGAGTGATTTGTTCGACTCTTCTTGTAACAGGTAACCAGCCCAACTGTAAGAAGTGACTTCTTTTATCAAGTCTAAGGACAAACCTAATAATCTTGTTTTGAGTAACCTGGAGCCTGTTCTTCAGACTCTGAGAAATACCATAGTACCATACAGAGCAGGCATAGTCAAAGTGACATTGGATCAAGGACATGATTAGCATTTTCTTAGTGTACAATGATAAAAACTGTTGCTTTCTGTACAGAAACCTAAGTCTTGCATTTGCACTTTTAATGATTGATGTAGCCATAGTCTCATATCTCAAACATTGATCCAGTATAGCACCCAGATATTTAACAGAGTCGATGTGCTTAATCACCGTACCATTACATACTATATGAAGGTTAGAATCCTTCTTTAAACTGGACTTTGAGCCAAATAAAATTGCTTCTGTTTTCTCTAGGTGTAATGACAATTTGTTGTCAACTAACCAGTTACTAACTAGTTCAAGATCCTGGGTTACCAAACGCTCAATTTCTAGTTTACATTTGTCAGACACTAAAATGGAAGAATCATCTGCATACAATAAAAATGTTTTATTTACAACACCTTCCATGTCATTTACGTAAATTAAAAATAAAAGCAGAGACCCAAGAATGGAGCCTTGGTGCACAACGCATGGTAATACATATAGATATTTGAAATTACAGACCCCAACCCCATTGTACATCTTACATCAGATTTAGGCAAATGTCAGTCAAAATAAAGGGCGAAATTTGTTTTTCGCAAAAAGTAGAATCTGTTTGGTTAAATGGTACATAATTAGCCATAATATGTAGCATTCAATTTTGGTAAAAAGAAAAGATAGAAAGAAATATTTAAAGAAATATTTTTCAAAATAGCGGATATCCTGTAAGTACAGAAATGTTTTATCATTAACATGATATAAAGAGCTATCACACATACTAAAATTACGTTTTCAAAGACAGTGCATATCGCTTGATGTACACTAGCAAAATTTTAACATATGGTCCGAGAGCTCACGGACATTTATTGCAACAATTAAGGCCAAAAGAAGTTTATACATTTTTGGAAACAATATTTCATATCCTGCATGAAAACCCATTTCTTAAGTGTCAAAGCCGTGCCTATCTATATTTTGTTCACTTATGTTTGTGATAGGGGAAGTAAAACTCACTTGTAAAAATATTAGGGGGTAGGGTAAAGTTTACGTCTACCAGTTTTTTTTTCACTGATTAATTACAGTTACTATCTGATTGTCAGTGAATGTATATATGTCCAACAATGACAGCAATAAGAAATTCATCAAAAAGGACTGAAGGGCAAACTGGATATTCAAGGTCAAGGTCAAAGGTCAGATTTATGTAAAAATCACAAAAGTTGGCATATTTGATTTTTTTTTTATTCTTAAAAAATAGTTTGTTATCATAAGTCACTCATCTTTATTTATGTAATGTGTATATATCAGCCAAAATCTGAAATGCAAATTATAAATGTTCCCTTACACTATTGTCGTTTCGCTAAAATATCACGTGCAACTTTCATTCATTACAATATGCTTTGAGAGTAGATGCAAACAAATTTAGTCCTGCTCATAGAATCAATTTTAAACCCAAGTACTTTGATTCATATGAGAAAAAAAACCAAATCAAAACAGTTTGGATTTCGCATAAAATCTTCTTTGAATGAAACTGACTTTGATTTCGATGGTATTAAATAAGATTCAATGCCAGATACACCACCATGAACCCTTAGTTCCCCTACAGTTCTTTTTGATATGAAAACTGCCTTCAGGAAGTCTGAAACAAACCCTGAAATATTCAAGTCCAAATATAATGACTATTTTGCAATGTACACAGATGGTTCAAAAGATTAATCAAAGGTTGAGTGTGCTGCTGTCAGCCACCTTCATCAATCAAAATTACGTTTGCCAAATAATGCAACAATATTTTCAGCCGCGGCAAAAGCTATTGATTTAGCCCTAAATTTTATATCAAAATATAGTGTTTTACAGTCAATTTATAACCGAAATATGGAAAATCCTTTCATTCAAAATATTCTTCTCCGGCTTTATGAACTATCTTTAAAAATGTCTATCATATATTGTTGGATTCCCAGTCATGTTGGTATTGATGGAAACGAGGATGCTGATACTGCAGCAAAGAAATCCCTTTCATTATCACAATCTAATTTAAAACTAGAATGTGTCTGTAGGACACAGTGTGTGCCCCCACTGGTACATTTGTCACAAATAAGTGGCAATAATTCAAATGTTTGCAGTCTTAATGGGGTATAGCCTCAACAAACATTTTATGAAAAGGATTCATTATTCTAGGCGCTATTCTTTTTGAGCTATGAGCATCACAAACAAAAAATCCACTATTTTGGCTATTTCAAGGGCCATAACTCTGAAATAAAGAGCTAAGATTCTCAAGAAGAATGCCAATTGTGCAAGGTCACATCACGATAAAGACTCCAGCAAGGTTTCCTGAATTTACATCAAATACTTTTTGAGCTAGGTATATAATTAGGTGAAAAAGTGCATATTTTTACTATTTCAGGGGCCACAATTTTAAAAATAAGGGGTGGAGCCAGCCAAAAAATTAGAGGTGTGCAAGTTAATATCATGATAAAGACTTATGTGAGTTCTCAACCATTTATATTAAATACTTTTTGAGCTAGGTGTGTCACAAGGTGAAAATATATATTTTTGACTATTTCAGGGGCCATAACTCTAAAAATAGGGGGCGGACCCAAATAAAAAATAGGAGGTGCACAAGTTCATATCATGATTAAGACTCATGCAAGGTTTCATGAATCTATATCAAATACTTTTTGAGCTAGGCATGTCACAAGGTGAAAATGTGCATTTTTGACTACTTCAGGGGCCATAACTCTGAAAATTGGGGGCAGACCCAAATGAAAAATAGGAGGTGCGCAAGTTCATATCATGATTAAGACTCCTGCAAGGTTTCATGAATCTATATCAAATACTTTTTGAGCTAGGCGTGTCACAAGGTGAAAATGTGTATTTTTGACTATTTCAGGGGCCATAACTCTGAAAATAGGGGGTGGAGCCAGATGAAAAATAGGAGGTGCGCAAGTTCATATCATGATTAAGACTCATGCAAGGTTTCATGAATCTAAATCAAATTCTTTTTGAGCTAGGCATGTCACAAGGTGAAAATGTGCATTTTTGACTATTTCAGGGGCAATAACTCTAAAAATAGAGGGCGGAGCCAGATGAAAAATAGGAGGTGCGCAAATTCATATCATGATTAAGACTCATGCAAGGTTTCGTGAATTTATATCAAATGCTTTTTGAGCTAGGCGTGTCGCAAGGTCAAAATGTACATTTTTGACTATTTCAGGGGCCATAACTCTAAAAATAGGGGGTGGAGCCAGACGAAAAATAGGAGGTGCGCAAGTTCATATCATGATAAAGACTCATGCAAGGTTTCATCAATTTATATCAAATACTTTTCGAGCTAGGCGCGTCACGAACTTCGGACGGACGGACGGATGGACGGACGGACGGACGCACGGACAGACGGACGGACGCACGGATGCACGGACAAGACCAAATCTATATGCCCCCACCACTCATGGGTGGGCACAATTATCACATACCGATTTTAGGCCTTATATAAACAAATACATTTTATCTAAATGGCAATCGTCATGGAACAATGCTTCATTCAATACGTTTCATGATATTAAACCTACTCTAGGAGAATGACACCAAGGGAACAGATCTGTTCGCAGGGAGGAAGTTGTTCTTTTTCGTCGAATAGGTCATACACGTTTGACTCATTCTTATCTTTTGAATAAAGAAGATCAAACTTCATGATATTAAACCTACCCTAGGTGAATGGCACCAAGGAGTCCAAAACAGATATGTTCGCAGGGAGGAAGTTGTTCTTTCTCGTTGTCGAATAGGTAATATCCGTTTGACTCATTCTTATCTTTTGAATAAAGAAGATCAACCCGAATGCGTACCATGTCAAACACCGCTAACTATTAAAAACGTTTTAATCGACTGTGTGGACTTTGCTCCACAACGCAGTGCATGCCATGACGTTCAATCTTTGAAAGAGTTATTTGAAAAAGTTTCAGTTGGAAATATTTTATCGTTTTAAAGCAGATAGGAATTTATCAAAAAAATCTGAACAGTTCATTTTTTATTCACATCCCTTTGCAATATTATTATGTTTGCAGCCGATGTTTTAGCTCATTCGTATATACATAAATGGTTTTAGATATGCTTTACATTTTTACATAAATGATTTAAGGTAAGCTTTACAATTGGCGTTTTCAATATAACTTCTTCTCGGCGATATATGACCATTTTGTGTCGATTCGCGGATAAACCCAACTCACTCACTCGAAACCTCACAGGAGGTGTAGACATCTTCATGTGAGGAAGACATCCAGCTGTGTATGGTCGTTTTCCAATGTCTTCAGCATGCAAGTACAACGTAACTTCGCCTACATGTCACAAATCTTGCTTGACTTCAGATCAGCTATCAGTCACTTAACTAGAATTTGCCAGACATCATTATTGGACATCCAGATAGTCAGACAGTTTACTCAATTATCTTTTTGTCAAATAGCTAAATAGACGTCCTGTTTGCCAGAGAGCTAAGTAGACAGCCTGTTTGTCAGAGAGCTAAATATACGTCATGTTTGCCAGAGAGCTACACAGGGAGCTACAAAGAGCTGACTAAGCACACTGTTCCCCAGATACCTTAATTGTCAGCATGTTTGCAAGCATATGAGTTCAGTCTGTCACATAGTTTCACTATCATTTGAATATGGTCAATTTAAAAGTCATTTAGTACGCCAGTCGTACAATGTTTAGTCAGTCAGTTTGTCAGCCACTGTTTACTATACGTAGCCATAAATACATGTGTATGAAATATCAAACTTACTAATACAGGATGGCCAAACTAATTGACTTTTGGATACTGGACACACGGAGAAAACGTCCCGTTTCAGGTAACAGTAACATTTGGCCTATATATTTTTCGTTCGGGTAACATTTTGCCTGTATTTTCCCTATTACTTGATGTAAGATAAAGAGAACGTTTCTACCCTGTAATAGATTTCGAAGTTTAAAGACAAAGAACAACTGGTTATGAGATAAAAATCATGCAAACCCGTATACATTTTCAGCATCAGTATTTAAATGAGGCACTGACATACTATTTCAAATAACTAAGCGTCTGAAAATTTGGGAAATTATCTTATATAAATATTTTTGTATACAGGCAGTATCAAAAATATTAAAATGTGTCACTAAAATCAAATGGAACGACTCCTGCCAGTTTTTAATATACTATTACATTACGCACAAAAGAGAGAGATAAAAGGAGCGAATGTCTCCTATAAAAATGTTGGGGGAGGGGGTTCGGAGTTCCCCTCCCGAGATATAGTTTTCGTATAAAAACAACCAAAATGTAGATTCCTGAGCGTGTGAAAGGGGCCTCAAACAACTCTACCTATGCAATAACATTGTATTGTTTTGTTGTTTTAATGTGCTAGTGTTGTCGGAGGGATAGTCCACCGAGATTGTTCAGAGCACAAAAATGTTGAATTCTGTAAAACGAAATATTATTATTATATTATAATATCATATTTATTATAATACCAGATTTATATAGCGCCCTTTTCATGATAAACATGTTCAAAGGCGCTTTACATATGGCAAACGCACCCACACAGGGCGCGAAATTCATCCTCTACTAGTACAGACACAGAGCGATCTGAGCAGAGGGACAGTGTGAGATAAAGCCCCCAGAACAGACAGAGAGAACAGAGAGAGATACAGGCCTGTCCGGCTAACCTAGCCTAGCTCTTTGCGAATAGACAGTCTGGTTCTTTAACGTGCCCGGTGCATAGCACCGATACACGCGAAGCCGTCTTTCCTGGGAAGAATCAGTACAGGCCTCTTAGTCAGGTGGGAGACACTCAAAAGCATCTCAGAAATTTCCAGTTCCTGGTCGGGGATTCGAACCCCGGACCTCTGGATTGGAAGGCAAGCGTGTTACCACTAGATCACCGGCCCACCTAAATATAAATGTGAGGATGGCATGTGGGTCCTCCACCTAAACATGTTTAAAACATCCCACATAAACATGAATGGTGAATTGTCCTTTCGTCAAAAAATATTCTTTTTGTAAATCATGAGATTATTATTAATACCGTTTTGCGTTGGATGTGTACATATCCAACGCATTTTGGTACTACATTTTTTAAACTACCAAATTGCGTTGAGTGTAACGAATTTTGGTAGTGACTACCACCATGCGTTGCTACCATTGTGAGGTGCAACAAAACTGTATTATTAGCACAAAAAGAATGTATTGATACAAGATTACGTTATTATACCCGTGTAGTAGCGTATATGTGTCCTAAAGCTCTGCAAATGCGAATACACCGAGCGCCATTATTGAAAACTGCCTTCTGTGACCAAATGCTTTTTCGGAATATGTCGTCTTTAAAACAGCCCAAGTAACCAGATGACTCTTGTGCTGGATAAATACAAGTGAAAAGCGGAATGCAATACTATCTATTACTAATTATCTAAATAATATTTGCAATAATACTACGCTAAGTGCCGAAATAATAAGGTGATAAAATCGGCAATACTGTACTTCAAATGGGTCAATGTAAGATTATTTCGGCCAATTATTTAATTTGGTAATCAACGCGGTCAAAATCATTGGCAGAAAACAACCGCCATCTAGATATCTTTATTTTTAAGTTTTGTCAACACCTTAATAAATCTACTGATATTATTTGATACCGAAACAGATAATGAATAATTTAGTGCGCTATAACCTAACTTGGGACGATCAAAAGACGTTAAAGTAACAGGAGACGGAAATGTACATTGCCATGAAACGAAAAATAAGAATCGTGCTGATTTAATTCAATACACGAATAAAAGAAGGACTGTCGCTTAATTCACACTGTCCTGGCCGGCTGATTGAATAATCAGATATTCATTTACTGAATCAAAAGAAATAAATAAATAAAAAGCTTTGACCTGTGAAACTGAACCAGGCTCTATGTTCACTTGCCCAATTGCAACTTTACCTTAGCAGCGAAGTTTAAAGACTAAACATAAAGGTTAGTCTCGTCGATTTTTCTCCTTTAAAAGGAATAATGACTATAAATCTAGGTGAAATTTACATTCATGAATCTACGGTGGCACAGAGGTGCGTACGTATTTGTATAAAAACATCAGCGCACATATAAGTAGAAAAAACACCTACACACGTATAACTTATTACGTGCGCACGTAATAGCTAATACGTACGGACGTATTAGTTTAAAAAACCTCACCGCATGTATTGATGTAAAATACATAATTAGCGCACATATTAGCAGACCTGGGTCCAATTACAATTATAATTGAATTAATTATAATTAATTACAGTTTTTCAATTAATTGAAAATAATTCATAATTGAGACAAAAATCAATTATTTTAATTGTAATTAATTAATTAAAATTCAAACAAATGCAAAATAATTGTCAATTAAATTCAATTACTCTTCAATTACATGTAGCAAACTGTCACAAACATTAGGCAATTAAATATTGGCAAAAATACAGGTTATTGTGCAGTAGCTGGTATCACATGGGGGTATAAATTTCAGACTTGCTGGTCATCTAAAGGGGTATTAATGTACTCTGGATATGAACCTGAAACTGTTGCTAGACCATTGATGAATATTAAGCCATTTAATTACAATAACTGGTAGTATAATTAGCCTGAAGGAAGAGAATTTAATGCCATCAATTGTACAGAGTGGGAAAGTAAGAAGTGTTCACAAGCTCTGTGTTCAATGTAGGGTATAAAACTGACAGAGTAGGGCACTAACAGACAGTAACTTTGAAGCATTAATGTTTCCTAAATGCAATAAGGACTTATAAACAAGCAACTGCATCATAAATCTGTGAATGGTGTTCACTGACAGACAGTAAACTTTGAGGTGTTCATGTATTTGAAATTCAATAAGCACTTATAAATCTGCATCATTAATATATCTTTGATAGTAACATCATGATTCTATTTGTGAATATATTGCCAAATAATTAAATATAATTTATTATTTTCCTTAAAATAATTGTAATTAATTAATTACTTCAGTAAAAAGCAAGTAATTATAATTGTTATTTAATTGAAGCATTTCTATTTTAATTTGTAATTTATCAATTACTTTTGAAAATAATTGAACCCAGGTCTGATATTAGTAAAACTTATTTCGTGCGCACGCAATAGAACATATGTGCGCACGCATTAGTTTAAAAGTAACCGCGTACTTCATGTTAGTTTAAAAAATATCTATGCAAGTATTGGTATAAAAACATCTTCGTACGTATAAAATAATATGTGAGCAGGTAATAGCTATTACGTGCGCACGTATTAGTTTGTAAGTGCGAAGATGTTTTTATACGTGGGAAGGTGTTTCTTTTTTGTACTAGTACGCGCGCATATATTAGTTATTACGTGCAAACGGGTTAATATAAAATACATATATGTCACCTCTGTGCCACCGTATTAATCATATTATTTGAGATGTCTGTAATTTCCGGGCATTTTAAAAACCGCAAATATTTCTACGGCACCGCCTTAAATGTCAGTAAAAAAGCCGCTGTAATACTTCATTGACATGTATTTAATTAAGAACATTTTCAAGTAGTAATGTAATAAATATTTCATTTGATAAATTTTCAAGTGTTTTCATAATTACCCTGTAATTGATCTTTGGTCTAAAGCGATATACCTTTATTTTTGATAGGGTACTTATGAAAACACATGATCATTAACAATATTTTAATTTAATTTAAGCAATAAGTCCAAATATGTCCATAAGAGCAACTGTCAAAGATCAGCGTAAAATGAATATATTTTACTCGTTAACATGCTGCTCAGTGATCATCTATAGAGTATTTTAGTATTTTTCAATAGTAAGACGTCGATAAATGTTCCAGATTACGTTAAAGAAACACAAAAGAATTAGTTGTTTTTACAATTTTTCCATTCAAAATAACGGGATTCTGGAGGTAAACTGCCTTAATCATAAAGTTTTATATTTATTTAAATATTCCACCATAGTGTATTGGTCAAGACCGCAAGGAAATTTTTATCGCCGCGGCGGCCCGGGTTCGATTCCCGACTCGAGCATGTTTTTCTCTCTTGATTTGGCATTTTAAGCCAGATTAGAAACATAACCTCGTGTTCTAATGTTCAAAATATGACCTAACTTTAAGCGAAAATCTAGAGGTCAGTGCCTTTAAATGGCTGAACGCGAAAGTAACAACTTGCGATCTTTTTGGCCACATACTGTTTAACGTATAACGGAAAGACAGGTAATGTTTCGGAAAAGATATGAAATATTTCGCACGTCATTTTTTTGTACTTCAACGTAAAATAAGTTTTAAAAAGGTTTTCCTTTTTACAACGCTGGCTTCGTCATTAATACTTGTACTTTAATAGAAGTAAAAAATGCAGTTATTTTTGATAGGTCTGTCTATCATTTGCTGGGGGCAAAATATGATTAGTAAGTTCACCTTGCAAATCAAATGAACACGTGGCTTTTGTTTTTATCATGCTCAACATAAATCATGCAAGTATTTTAAAGAAATTGATGTTCGCGATTTTTTTACAGTTTAACTTTGCATTGATACATAAGCGATTCAACTGAATAATTCGACAGAAAAATGGACAAACAGCGTGCGCAACAGTTTAAATAGTTTAAATACATGTTAGGCCACGTATTAGTAAAGAAAACATTTGCGTAATATTGCAGTAAATATGATTGTGTGCGACATTAGTGACTTCCCATAATGAATTATAAACGAAAATGACTGTTGGGAATATTGATGTGGGTTTTCTTAGCGATTTATGTATTTTCTTGTAATAAAAAAATCCGAATCGGCCAGTGCTTCACAAATATATTGTAATACCCGTGTCAGATATGTCCTTAATATAGATGATGACGATACGATTTTGTGTGGATGCACGAGGATTCTGTACGCCTGCTTTAAGTATTTTTGCGAGCATGGAAAAAATCTGTTAATTTTTAGGAAAAGTGATCTTCATGCAAAGAATTTTACTTAATTCATGCATGTTTTCCTTTCGACCTGCCTCGATTTCATTTCTTAAACTATGTACGTAGCATAACAATTTTTTTTATACGCGTCACGTGTCAGTCAGAATACACGAGTGTGAATGAAAGGCGGGAAAAGTGAGGTATCAATCGGTCTCTACGGATTTTATTGACTTCTACACAAGTGCGAGATACAGTACATAATCGGTGACACGATTCTATTACGTCAGGAAATGTTGACCGACATACTTTCAGCGATTAATTTAAGGACGCTAAAAGCACGATCAAGACTTCAAATTCAAAGGGAACGAGACAGAAAAAAAGGAAATATTTAATGAACAGAAATAAAAAATAATATTTCTTAGATCGGTAAAAAGTGTCAAAATTGAGTTCAGTAAAGTAGCGACTTGTAGTTAAAAAGAAAGGAAAATGTCCGTAATTAATTAAGAGAAGTGACCAAACACCCACCCACCCATATTTCTTTTAATATTTTTACAGTCAACCCACCACCCATAAAGACGATTTTTGTGAGGACCACCACCCATAATTATGATTTTCTGATGGACCCCACCACCCATAATTATGTTTTCCAATGGACCCCACCACCCGTCATTCAAAAATTCGGTTGTTGTCCGAACCCCCCCCCCCCCCCCCCCCCCCCCCCCCCATACATTTAATTCTGGAATCGCCCCAACAAAAAACGGACATTTTATCGACATGCTATACACACAATAATTTCAAATTACAATTACATATCAAATACACGGTACTATAATGTCCAACACATACATTTATACATTACAATGCAATGCAATACCGGCGTTCCATAATTTACAACGAAAAGATTGACATATACTAAGTACGATTTATGACAAAGATAACTTTCTAATTATCATGTTACACAATTTTCAATATAAATTGTATAAATTATACAGACGAAACATTTTAGATCCCTCTTTCGAAATAATTTACAAAAGTCTGAAAAATTTAATAAATTAGCTTGACATACCGAAACTAGCCAATCTCTTGCCGAAAAGTAAACGTTTTACAAAATTCTGTAGAATGAACAAAAATTACTAAATAAAAATCGTAATTCAAAAATTATACAAAAAATCTAACAAATAAATTTCTTACCTCGATCGAGCAAAATTTCTACCACGAATATCAAAGTGACATAATTTCGTCTGACTATCAAAACTGTTGTGCACTAGGCATATCTAGTCCAGTCTATTTGTAGGGTTATGTCCCGCCAAATATGGGATTTTCACGGGACTCACGACATAGCCGTGAACTGATGCTATTTCGATTTTCACGGGAATCACGACATAGCCTTGAAATCCGATTACTTTGGCATGAATGTGAATTGGACAATTTAAGGCCCGTTAAAGTGGTTTTGGGGATAAAAAATAAATTACTGAAGTTTAGAAAATATCATCTTCCTTATTACTGAACCGAATTTAATAAAACTTACATGGAAATTTAAGTAATGAAATACATAAAAACATGAGAGGTATTTTATGCGTAAAATCTGCCATTTACCCCAATAACTCAAAAATTTACAAAAAGATAATGAAATACCTGCATTTAAACTACAGATACATTGAGGCCCGTATGTCAGTTTGTGACACACGTCCCCCATTTAAAAGAAAATTTATAATTTTCTTACATGAAAAGAAAATTACATACTGTAAAGAACATTACAACTATCACTGTCTGTACACCATATAATATAGCCACCTGTCTACACTCTACTCAAATAATCTGCACCTACATTTTCTCTACTAGGAATTGCTCTAATACTGATCCTATATGGCTGCAATGCCTATCTCATCAACCTGGAATTGCTAAGTTTAACTTTATTCAAATAAGTGAGCGGCTGATGATCTGTTTCTAAGACAAAGTCCTTACCGAACAAATACCGGTGAAACTGAACCACTGCCCATACTATCGCTAGACACTCCTTCTCTATCACTAAGTAATTTTGCTCCCTAGGTAGCAATTTCATACTAGCATACGCTACAGGTAATTTCTCTCCATCACGTTCCTGCAGCAATACAGAGCCTAAACCTACATCTGAAGCATCTGCTCTCAATATAAAAGTCTTATCTAAATCTGGCAACTTCAAAATAGGTGGACCCATTAAGCTAAGCCTTTTCTTGACTTTCATCCCACTCTACAAGATTTGGCTGATCTTTTTTCGTCAAATCTGTGAATGGAACTGCAATGGCGGCAAAATTTGGGATAAACTTTCTGTAAAAGCCGACTACACCTAAGAATGACCGTATGGCCTTGTTAGGTTTTGGTCTCTCGGCATTTTGTATGGCCTGTACCTAATTTTGAACTGGTTCAAGGGTCTGGACATCTCCTATCATATGCCTAAATATTCTAACTTCTGAAACCCTATAAAACACTTAGTCGGTTTTGCTGTTAACTTTGCCTCTCTTTGTCTGGTTAACAACTCAGTAAGTGCTACTACATGTTCTGGCTATATGATTGTATTCACCAGAATATCATCAATGAAACTATCTGAGTGCCCAAGGTCCTTCAAAACCTTCCGCATCAGTCTTCAAAAGGTTGCAGGGGTGCGTTAACTCAAATGGCATCTTACGGAATTGGAACAAACATGTCGGAGTTTCAAAAGCAGTAATGGGTTTTGGCTTTTCAGACAAAGGAACCTCCAATAACCTTTGCTCAAGTCTAGATTAGAAAAATATCTATACTTAGATAGTTTCGAAAACATCTCCTCCATGTTTGGCATAGGTTCAGCATCGACAACTGTCTGTTTGTTGACTTGGCGAAAATCAATACAGACCCTGATTCTGTTATCTTTTTTCCTAATAAGGACAATTGGGGAGGAAAATGGAGCATTTGATGGTTCGATTACTACCAACTCCAACATTTTATCTACTTCCTCTTTCACTACTGGTTGCGAATGAAAAGGAATAGGATAACCTTTTACTCTTATCGGATTTGTAGTTGACAACTGAATATCATGTTCAACTAAGTTGGTATTCCCAGGGATATCTGTTAGTATATCTTAGAATTTTTCTAACAACTCTACTACTTCTTGCTTATATTCTACTGGTAACTCTAAATTTATCTCTACATCTTTGTACGTTTCCGTACTCTGCTTTACAGGACATAAAACTATATCTTTTTCTACTCTACTCGAAAACTCATCACTACTTTTATTCGGATCTAATGTATCGTAATCTCTCTGATTCTCCTCTACAATAGCTGCTCCAACCTTACTTAATATACCCTTATCCGGTATAGACTTACTGTCATCCTTCCTTTCACAGTATTGTTTCAGCATGTTTGCGTGAAAGGTTTTCAACTTTCCGTCTACATCTATCCTGTAATCTAGTCTATTTACAACCTCTACTACTACGTAAGAACCTTTCCAATGTAACAACAACTTATTATGTTTCGTAGGTAACAATACAAGTACCTTACTACCTGCCTTAAACCTCCTATCTCTGGCCTTCCTATTGTAATACTTCTTGTATCTAGCACTACTTTTGCCTAACTGTTGCTGAGCTATCTTACACGTATCCTCCAACTTTTCTTGCAAATCCATAAGATACTGGTAAGTGGTTTTCACCTCATCATTCTCCGTGATACCAGCCCATAACTCTCTTAGAACAGTTTTCAGTCCACGGATTGTTCTGCCGTAAAGTAACTCAAAGGGAGAAAAACCCAAACTTTCTTGCGGAACTTCACGGTAAGCAAACAACATAGCATTCAAATACCCATCTCAAAGTCTAGGTCTCGCACTACACATACGCTTCAACATTTGCTTCAAACTACCGTTAAACCTCTCTACTAAACCGTCACACATAGGGAGATACGGTGTTGTAGTTAACTGCCTTAATGACAATAATCTAATAACTTCTGCCATAAGGTCCGACGTAAACTGCGATCCACAGACGGTAAGCATTTCCTCTGGAACTCCTACTCTATTATACATATCTACTAATGCCTCTGCTACCATCTCAGTTTCACTACTAGGTAGTGCTATGGCTTCCGGATATCTAGTAGCATAATCTACCAAAGTCAAAATATATCTATTTTTCCTATCAGTCATAGGTTCGATCGGACCAACAGTGTCGACAGCAACTCTCTTAAACGGAGTATCCATCAAAGGCATCTTTCCTAAAGGAACTTTGCTTACTCTTCCCTTAGCTATAGTACGTTGACATATACTACATGACTGACAATACCTCCTTACCTCTGCCATTACTCCTGGCCAGTAAAATTCACCTAATACCCTATCACTAGTTTTCCTTACTCCTAAATGACCTGACAGTAACGAATCATGTGCAACTTTCAGCACAGTTTCTCTAAGACATTTAGGCACAACCGTCTATTTTTCTCTACATTCTGGGCGGTATACTCTCCATATAACATCTTATTCCTAACCTCAAACTTCACTGAACCCTTACCTCTACACTGCTTCATCGTACCTTCCTCAGCCTTCTTTCTACACAAATCTAAAGTGCTATCTTTCTATTGCTTTTCCAAGAATTCCACTCTAGATATATCTAGAATCTGAGACGGAACTTTAAGCTTTTGTTGACGCTAAGCTACTAAACTGAGGTTCGACAGCTTCCTCTACATTACCAATTATAACATCATTGGTTGGTTTAAATACAACCAATGCCTCAACTGTACCCTTGAAATAGGGACAATCAATATTTACTCTAGCTACATCTAGCCTATGTTCACTCCCATCTATGTACTTACATCTACGGGTTTTCTCTTATAACCGACTTGTTTCTACTACGTCCCGTTTCACTATCACACATGTACAACCTGTATCTCGCATAGCGATTATATCCCTGCCATCTCGTATAAGTACCGGCTTTTGTAGGACATGAGCTTACACTAAGCATACCTATCTCCTCAACATCACTGAGTTCTATAATACTATTTCAACTCTCCGACCTATTAAACTGACTCTTATCTCTATCTCTATTTCTTCCTCTACCTCTACTCCTAGTTTGGTCACGGCCTCTACCTCTATTTCTATTTCCCTTACTATTTCTATTTTTCCCTTTACTACCCTCTACCTCTACTTCTGCAGCTGCATTAGCACTATTACCGGACTTTCCACTCCTAAAATAATAAGAGCTATGCCCTATACGGCGACAATTAGTACACTTCAGTAAACCAAATGGTTGATAACCTTTACCTCTATCACACCATTACTACTACCTCTATTACCAGTGCCTGCATTTCGATTACTAGGAAAATGTCTCTGAGGCATTTCATATGGTTTATTTCCTCGGTCCTTATTGGTTCGATTCACGACATACCTGGGACCTCCACGGGTCTTCGCAAACAAATCTTCATCTTCTGCAACATTCCTAGCTTTAACCAACATCTTATTACTCAAATTCTGATACAGTTCTCTGTAACATACATCTAAGAATTGATCCCTAACCATAAAATCTAACAACTCTTCGTAAGTTTTCTCTGCCTTACACAATCTAAGCCAACCGTCTTAGTTCCTACTGATTCTAGCTAAAACATCACAAATGTCTCATTATCACGGGGCCTTTCAGATCTGAACTTTTTCTTATAGCCATCGTCAGTGAGTTCGAACTGACGTAACAAAGCGGCTTTTAGTTTATCGTAGTTCTTCCGATCTTCTAACGGAAGCCTATCAAAAACCTCTCTCGCCGTACCTTTCAGAACGAACGGTAAGTTAAGAGACCATATCACTTTGTCCTAACCCTGCACAACAGCGTACGTTTCGTACACATTCAAGTACGCATCCATGGAATCAATTTTCTCATTAAAGGGAGACATTTTAACCTTTACCTTTTTCTTACTCATTGTTTCTAAGTCCCTCTTGAGCTTATGTTTTGTCTCTAACTTCTTACATTCTGCTTCATCCTTCTCTGTTTTTCAAACTCCCTAGCTAACGTTAACTTCTGCTTTTCCATTGATAACTTACCCTTTTACTCCTAACGTAAGTTCCAATTTCATCTTCTCCTTTTGCAACCTAGATTCTAACTCTAACTTTTTCTTCTCAGCTTCTAAGCTACTTTGTCTTTCATATTCTATCTGTTCCTTCTGCAACGTAGCTTCTTATTCTAATTTGCCCTTCTCTGCTTCTACTCTTAATTTCTCTGCTTCTAACCTATTTTTCTCTGCCTCTAATCTACTATGTCTTTCCTCACGTTCCCTAGCCTGCTCTTCCTTAACAAAGTTATGTAACTCTTCTCCTTCCTAATCTTACTCCTGTCCTACCTTTGTTAACGCTACTACACTAGTAATGATTAAATGATTACACTATATTAACATTATACAACACTACGGTACTAAAACAAACTAAGACACTAGTTAAACAATCGTGAGGGAATACTAGACTACACTAGTTTAAACTAAGGATCTACAGTTACCACTAAAGCCAAAACAAAATACTATACGCAACGTATATAATACACAAACTTCCTCACTAAATAAGAATACACAATGTTGCGCAAAAGTACTATGCGTCAATCAAGGTTGTATAAGCAACAATAAACAGTGTACAGTGACAGTAGGCTGTAACAATATCCTAGCCTAACCAAGTAATGATCAACTGTAACTAACATTAACTCTTTAGTGTAATAAATAAAACAAAAGTAAACCAAAGCGCTTTATCCTATAATAAAGTGTAGGTATAACTCAACTGTATACCACTAATACATTAGAGTAGGTTAACAGTAAATGCAAGTAAACAAGCTTGCTAACATACACAAATTAAAATACTGTATCTAGTATGTACACAGTACACTAATACATAAAAGGATCACTGGGAGAAGTAGGGCGACGTACAAGTAAGAGTAACTTTTCTTGTCAAGGGCGGTCAATCTAAGCACAGATACATGGTGGCCTCATCATAGAGTGACACGAAATAATTTTAAAAGAAAATAAAAGGAACGAAATCACCCCAGATTCCAAGTGTCGTGTGCAACTGTCTATCAGTCGGCGACCACTAAAGCTGGTTAGCTGAAGCTATGGACCTGTCTAGTCTTGTCTGAGGTAAGTCGTCACTCTGAAAAATGGATAAAACTAGTATATGTGTAACAACAATAGAACAAATAAGAGGAATCTTTACAAAGTATTGCTGCAGTTTAATGAGTGTTAATAATGTTCGAATAGCCACTGTGTCTGGCCGACCAACCCACTTCTGACACCAATGTGACAGGATGGACGAACCGGGGACAGAAACTATCGGAACAACGTAACACTCATTACAATGTTTACAAGTTTAATTACAGAAAAATGATTATTTACAATGGATGAAAAAAAAAACTAAATAGAAGAAAAGAAAGAAAAACTGAACTCAAAATCCGATTTCTAAAAGATGTTCATTTCTATCAATTACAGTTGATTGTTCATGTGACGATTAAACAGATGGTTACTTTCTCTTACAACTTTAAGTAGCATTAGGAACTCAACGTATGTCAGTTTGTGACACAAGTGTTATCTACAAAATTATGATGCAACATTCTTCGTAAATTTTATTTAAAACCTAAGCCGAAAACAGGAGTTATATAGAGCTATGTAAGTGTAAGCTGGTATCTCAGTACCCGTTAATGGGAATAGCTTAAACCTTCACACACTTATCCACTGTCATAAGCTGAAATGCACTGTATTAGTTCCATAAACCTATTTTGCATTGTTATTATCCCCCGCCGATGAAATCGGGAGAGGGGTATTGAAATGGAGTTGTCCGTCCGTCAGTGCGTCCGTGCATGCGTCCGTCCGCAGCCATTTCTCAGTAATTAGTAGGTAGAATTTCATGAAACTTAAAATAAACATGAACCAACATACTGCGATGATGCCTGTCAAGTCTTTTTTTGGATTGGTCAGTTTCCCTTAGAGTTATTGCCCTTGATTTAATGAAAAATGTCCGTCCACAGCTATTTCTCAGTAACTAGCAGGTAGAATTTCATGAAACTTGAAATAAACATGAACCAACATACTGCGATGATGCCCGTCAAGTTTCTTGTTTTTATTAGTCAATTTCCCTTGGAGTTATTGCCCTTGATTTAATGAAAAATGCCCAAAAATGTCCGTCCGCAGCCATTTCTCAGTAATTATCTGGTAGAATTTCATAAAACTTTAAATAAACATGAACCAACATACTGCGATGATGCCCGTCAATTTTTTGTTTTGATTGGTCAATTTCCCTTAGAGTTATTGCCTTTGATATTATGAAAAATCCACATCTGCAGCCATTTCTCAGTAACAAGCTGGTAGAATTTATAAACATGTGAAGTTGTGTACCCAGACCTGGTCACCACCTTGCCTTGGTCACTCCCCTCCCCCCCCCCCCCCCCCCCCCAAAAAAAATTCCTTTTTATTATTTTTTTTCAAACCTTCCATGAATATTTATCAACATGCAAAGTTGTACTGTTCCCCCGCCTCACTCCTCCACCCCGCTGAGTCATGCCCGCCACCCCGATCATGCATCACCCCCCCCCCCACCACCACCATCCATTTTATTTTATTTATTTTCCATCAATATTTATAATCAACATGTGATGTTTTATACCCTCATGCGGTCACCCCCGCTGCCCCCCACCCACGCCCAAACCAAAAAAAGCATTCATTTTCTGTTAAATTGATTTTGACTATTGAAATTATTTGCTTCTTAGTAACATCCTTAACTTTTTGCCGGATATTTTTTTTTTGGCCATTCCTCACCACAAACCATTTCGGCGGGGGATACCAATTCATCGAATTTGCTTGTATATAATTAGTCTTACTTCTGTTTTTGATGTTGATATTGTGTACATTAGAGACATTTCCTCTGGAAAGCTTTCAGTGAACTAAATACGATGCAGTCGTTAAAAAGCTCCAGGCTAATTTGGAAAGAAGTTCGCTTATACATTACTTTATCTATTAGATATGTCACTCGAAGTTTGTGTCACGTGTCAAGTTTAATGGACAAAAAACAGGTTTCTATTCCTTTTTTTTGCGGGACGTACATCGCACTGTATTTCCGAGTAATCAAATATAACTGTTTTTCTTAAAAGGTTTTTACGCGGTTTTGAATTTATTGACATTTATACATATGTGTATTTTTCCAAACACACTTAAGCCTGTTCTTTTTCATTGACATTTTGTTCTTAGTTTTTTTGTTTATTGTCATTGTAAAATTAAGATTAAACCAAGATGTCAATTACATGGCAAAAATGGTGCTTTGGGGACATTGCCGACTGAAGGAAACGTCTGCTGGTAATGCACGAATGATCTTACTTTGAAACTACTCGTTCAGAGATTCTTCAATCATGTTCTTTTTATCATTGAGCTTTAAAATGCATTTTAAGGGTCTTCGACATGCTGCCATGTCGTAACATCATTTGTTCAATCAATCATGAAGAAACATAAATCATCAAAATGAATGACAAGGAGTTTAGTAATTGTTTAAGTCGGAAACGTTGATAGCTTTCTAATGATAGATCTAGATATATTACCAAAAACATTTCAATATTGGTGGAATAATTTCAATAATGTGAGTGTGTTTATGCTGGATTTTACGGCGAATCAACACAAAAAGTTCAAATATCGCCGAAAACAATTACTGAAAACATTGATTGGAAAACATTTATTTATATATATATATAATGTTCTTGTAATATAGTATTACAATACCTGTTGTAAATATAACAATATCACAATAGATGTAAATAAAAATTTCATGTTCAGATTTTATGATAGATGCCTTTGTTTTAAAAAGGATAAACTATTATCGATAGAAACTGTTTCAAAAAACTATTTCAAAGTTTGAACGTCTTAGTATGTACTTCGCTTTGGAGCGAAGTCCACATAATGTAATAAAGGCAATATGTCAATATAGAGCACACCACATAAACCTGCAAATCATGGACATTTGGAGTTTTGTGCAGATATAAAATAAATAGAAAATGAACATTACATTGTTTTTGTACTGCATAAATTGATAAAACAACTAAACAGTAATAATAGCATGGTCTTTGGTGTATTTTTGTTTAAAAGACTGCTATTTACTAATTTTGCCCATTTATAGCTGTCAGATATGAGAATCGGTGTATGGAATAGGAAGTTATAGTCATGGTTACATTGGTATTTTGTTTACAACAGATGATATAACTGGACTTGCGATGTTGTTACTGCTTGCACCAAATGTCACATTTTATAGGTCGTCATTGGCGAAAATGTATTTTCTTCCGATCAGGCAGCTTGAAAACCTACCAGCCCGCGGACGCTAACTAATGTTTCAGTATGGTATTATCTCAGACATAAACATCAATTTACATACAAAATAATCTTCAATGTTGAAGTATCAAGCATTGATACTCGAAGAGACAATATCAAACGGACATTGCACAACTTCTTCTTACAGGTTTTGAAACTTAATATTTTGAACGATATAATGTCTTGCTTGCAATACTCACACCGTTACGTCATAAATCATTTGTTTACACTCCCATTTGAGAAGACATGCAGACGTTATAACCTTGACCCATTGCTCATATACATTAAGTACGCACATTATTATGATGTAGCGGATGGTTATGTTCCTTCACCACCTTGTTAACATTTTATCTCAAAGCGAGCCTGAGGATTGTGTTACGGTAACCGTTAGAAACATTTTAATCATTGGTTTAGATTCATTACATTATTGCTTGACAATGATGAAATACACTAATCAAAACTTGACATTTGTTACCTCATGTAGATTTCAAACGAATTTAAAGATAACAAAATAATTACTGATTTTTTTAACATACAATGATGATAACTTCACCTTGAAGGATGCGTAATATTAATAAGACTTCTGAAGTCAGCCACCACTAAAACAAATTATAGTAATACATTTCTAGCATGCATGCGTGTGTATCCCAGCATTGTAAGTAAATGAAAAATCCAAACTGACTCAACTTGAACGTCCAGAAAAGTTAATGTAAAAAAATGTTAAAAGTGCCGTTAGCCGTTTTTTAAAGACGCAACATGTGCTCAGGCACTACTAATCAATTGAACATTTCAAAATGCTTTAAGATATCCAATGGCCATCTTTCACTAAATGTTTGATCTTTAGGGTGTTAACTTCCAATGTATAAAATCCTCATCAAATGTATTTACTTTATTAAATATATAAATTAAGTTTGCATACAGAGCTACATTCATAATTTAGGGTCTTGTATGTTGAATGCTAATGTTGAATGTTAAAATGCTGAATGTTAAAAGACAGCTAGTTTTTTTAGTGGTAGTACACATTTATACTGCACATGATTGTCTATACATGGATACAGTGTATACTATTTTAAATCGAACGCATAGTACTGTTAACACACATAAAGTTGTTAATTGCATGTTCAAGTTTATAAATATGAAAATTGGATCTAATATACCTTTGATTATTGTAAATTACAAAAAAATACTTGTATGATACCCAAGAATTCTATCAACAAATAGTTAAGTTTTGGAAACAATTATTTTTACATGTACAGAAGGCATTGTCGTTCATCAACTGATTTGTTTTATATAAATACTACGGTCTTGTGTTATTGCCAAAACTCAATCAACACGCTCTGTTGCGATACAATTGCGTGTGGCTATGCTGTGTATGTTTAATATTTATGCATAAAACGGACGACTTAATGCTAACCAGCAGTCATGTTATAATGTTTGGTTGTCAAAAGCAAGCCACACAGAAAACGTATATCTTAATTTATGATGGCAAAATTCAATATCAGTTTGAAAACATGCCAATCTGTGTCAGTTTTGAAGGAAACAAAAACTAGTAATGGCATGATCTCAGATATAATCTTGGTCTTATTCCAGTCTCCAAGACAAGTTTTTGCGTGCTTACTTCAACTCTGACATGGCAATAATGTACTCTTGTACTACATCTTGTGCAATTGTAGTTCTAGCTATTTCAGCACTACTGTAATTTAATGCCATAGACTGAAGAGGTAAAACTTTTACAAGCATCATAACGAGGCATTTGCTGACTTCCATTTCAAAACTGAAACTTCAACCAGTTCAAGCTGAAAAATGATGTCAATAACATATCGTATATTTCAATACGACATTTCATATATACAGATCAGCTCACGCGGAAAACCCATTCTACTCGATCCTCGGAGGATGGCCAAAACGAGTACCAAGTAGCCATTTTCCGTCAAAGAATTTCGCTATCTGACTCCGAGGATTTATGCGAAGTCACTCGAAGGAAATCCTCGAAGTGACTCGAGATGAAATCCAATTAGCGGAATACACACCTAGATTGGTTTCTTTTGTTTCCGAGTCACTTGACGGAATTCCTTCGAGTGACTCCGAGACGAACAACTAATTACCTATACAAATTTAAATGGGCCTTCGAGTAACTTCGAGAACAGATTTCAGATTACTCGAAGCAGAGTGATTATATTTTACATAGTGATACGCGAAATAACACAGTATTTGTAAATAAAAATAATACTGTAGTATTTTTTATCTTACTTTAAAATAAACCATTTTTTTCTGTTTACTTATGATATTTTATCACTTTTTGAGTGGATACGGCAGTAGTATTTTTTATCCTATTTATAATTCCTTCCAAATAAATACATTAAAGGAAGACCATTTTCATAATGAAAATTATTCATTTCTCCTATAATTTTCATTAATTAATAAAGGTCACTTTTTTACGGCCATTATCTTAACGTTTATCTAGTCTTATATAGTTTTTAATTTAGTCCATTTTACATCAGTTTATTTCTAAATCTAATTTGCACTGTTAGAAACTATTTCAATATAATATTTTACAAATCACTATTTTTAACGGCAGTTATTTGAAATTTTGTTTAGTTTTATATAGTTCTTAATACTTAACAATTTACTTTTCTAGCGGGCGTATTTTTAAAGTTTATCTAGTTATAAATTTAGTGCATTTTCATGACTTTATTTCTAAATTAAATTCGCAAAGTCAGAAATTATTTCTATATCAAAATTTAACAAAGCAGTTTCCTTCAACGGCGCTCATTTGGAAATTTGTTTAATTACATATAATTAATAATTTAGTCCGTTCTACATAAATTTACTTCTAAATCTAATTCGCATGTATTTCAATATCATACTAAACAATTTACTCTTAGTGGTGTTATTTTAAAGTTTATCTATTTATAGATTATTCTTAATTTAGTGCATGAATTATTACACGACTTTTTTTCCTGTTTAATTCGGAAAATATTTATATATCAAAATTTAACAAATCACTTGCCTTTAACGGCGGTGATTTGAAAGTTTGTTTAATTTCGTATGATTAATAATTTAGTTTTATCTAATTCGCATGGTCAGAAACTATTTCAATATCAAAATTCACAACAGTTTCATACATTCAATTAAAAGAACAAGCTAATTATATAAAAATAATCCGTCCAAGTTAGGACATACTGCCTCGAAATTTCGTCAAATCATCTCGCGGCACTCGAAATGACCGATTTATTGTTTATTACAGACTCGGAGTCGCGCGGAGTGGCCATAAAATACCGGACATCATTGTAGTGTTACCTGTATAATTTCGACTCGGAGTTCCGTCAAGTAATTTCTCGGAGTGACTCGACGAAATTCCGCTAAAATAATAAAACAATAACAGTCGGTATTCCGAGTCAGAATTAGGCAGTACTCGAAGGAATTCCTCGCTATGCAAGATTTTTCCTTCGAGGAAAAACGGAAAGTGGGTTTTCCGCGTGAGCTGATCTGTATCTATGCATTTTTAAAAATATATCCTTTTCGGCAACTAAAATTAAAAATGGGTCCTGGTGTGTGCTGCGGTCATTGGAAATAGGTCAATTTTATATAGAATAAAGAACAACAACTATTTAGTGTGTTATAACCTAATTCCAAGTTCAAGGTCACACTTAGAAGTCAAGGATTAACATGGTCAGTTTTGTGTCCGGTCCATAACTCTGCCACCAGGAAGGGCTTTTGAAACAAGTTGGCGTAAATGTTTACAATAATGAGGCGATGTGTCAGATGCAAGATCCAGATCCCTAGCTCCAAGGTCAAGGTCACACTTATAAGTCAAAGGTTAACAGGGTATATTTTCATGTCTGGTCCATAACTCTGCCATTCATAAAGAAATAAGATTTTGTATGTAAGTTTATATCTCTGTAACCACATGTTGAATAGGATTGAAACTGAACACACTTATTTACTGTGGTAAACTGATTTACATCGCACAGGTTTCATAAATCTGCTTTGCATTCTTTACAAAATTATGTCCCTTCTTGTACACCCGAAGTGATATACATGTATTATGTTATACCCCCTGTGTCCGTCGCTCAGTTAGCAATTTCATGTGCGCTCTGTAACTCTTGAACTCCTTGAAGGGATTTCAAAGAAACTTGACAGAAATGTTCACCACACCGAGACGACATGCAGTGCAAGTTCTTGATGTCTCACCTCAAGATCAAGGTCACACTTAGGGTAAAAGGTCATTTCAGTTTGTTTCGTGTCCACTCTTGAACTGCTTGAAGGATTTCAAAGATTTGTTTGTTTGTTTTGGATTCAACGCCGTTTTTAAACAGTACTTCAGTCATGTAACGGCGGACAATTAACCTAAACAGTGTTCCTGGATTCTGAACCAGTACAAACCTGTTCACCGCAAGTAACTGCCAACTTCCCCACTTGAAAACCTGGGTGGGACCTTTTTAGCTCATCTGATTTTTTGAAAAAAAAAATGATGAGTTATTGTCATCACTTGATCAGTGTCGGCGTCGGCGTTGTCTGGTTAAGTTTTATGTTTAGGTCAGCTTTTTCATAAAACTATCAAAACTATTGCTTTAATACTTGTAACACTTGTTCACCATCATAAGCTGACCCTGTACAGCAAGAACATAACTCCATCCTGCTTTTTGCAAGAATTATGGCCCCTTTTGGACTTAGAAAATATCAGATTTATTGGTTAAGTTTTATGTTTAGGTAAATTTTCTCCTAAACTATCAAAGCTATTACTTTGAAACTTGCAACCGTTGTTCACCATCATAAGCTGACTCTGTACATCTAGAAACATAACTCCATCCTGCTTTTTGCAAGAATTTTGGACTTATAACATCATGGGTAGGACAAAAATTTTATTTTCTATTATACAAAAAAATCAGATGAGCATCAGCACCCGCAAGGCGGTGCTCTTGTTTCAACTGGGGGTGTGGGGGGGGAGGGTGGGGGTGGTGGGGGGGGGGGGGCAAAATTTTCAAAGTTTTTCCCTATGTATATTTATAGAACAATTTGACCCAAAGAGCGGGCCATATTATACCCTAGGGGATAATTTGAAAAACTTTTTTGTAGAGGCCAAATGAACTATGTCGGAAAACTTTAAAAATCTTGCTTGCAACTGCAATGCCTATGCTTTTGACATTTGGTACATTTCATTGCCTAGTGGTCTACTACCAAAATTGTTCAAATTATGCCCCTGGGTAGAAAGAGGCCCTGCCCTGGGGTTCCAAAGTTTTACATAGACTTATATAGGAAAACTTTAAAAATTCTTTGTCTGATAGTTCAAGGCCCACGCCTTTGATATTTTGTATGTATCATTGCCTAGTTGATCTCAAACAATATTGTTGGAATGCTTCTTTGGTGAAAAGAGGCCCCAGCTCTGTGGTCACTTGATATGTATATGAGTTATATAGGAAAAATACTTAAAAATTATTAGATTATATTTCCTACACTGTTTAATAATATTTACCAAGTGATTAGGGTAACCTGACTGAGACCTTGACCTACTGACCTAATTTCTTCTTTTTTGACTTCCATGAAGTAATGTTTATTCCTCTGAATTAAAGGCCTGTTTAAAAAATTATGTCTGAACTTCAAAATGCCGATGTCGCACTTTTCACACACAGTTTTAATATGTGGTCTACACTGTTACATAAATGGGCACAGAACAGTCTTTTCTAGCTGAACTACTTAAAGAATAGTGCAGCTATTCTACTCACATCACATCTTGGTAAGATTTCATGAAATATAACTAACATTTAAAGGCAAACAGTTTTAAACTTGTTTTTAACCAATAACCAACCTCAGAGGATCAAGTTACTTTCTTAAAAACTGATGCAGATATTGATTTGAAACTTCAGTTGTGTCTTCGAGGTTATAAAACTAGGTGATATCATCAAGGCCCATAACTTTGACATGATTTGGCCAAATTATGCCCCCTTTTTGACTTACAATCCTAAGTTTTGGTTGTAAGTTACTACCTACAAAACTGGATTGAAAGATATGTATGTCTCAACAAAGATATGAATATCTCACCCATACATGGGTGAGACATATTGTTTTTACCATTGCTGTCCGTCTGTCTGTACGTCTATCTGGCCATCCATATGCATTAAGTTTTTCCGCTTTGTGCTACACCATATATATAGAAGTGCACGATTCAGAAGTTTATACTAAACGGTTATTTTTCAAGAACGGTCTTTTCATATGGAAGCTGTAACTATATAGCTGTCAGGTAAGTGTTGCATATAAACGTATTTTCAAAGAACTTCCGCATCATCGATGGTGATAACTGGTTTCAAGGTATTGACGTGTACTGACAATTTTTATAGACAACCGTTTTAAACAATTACTTCATTTATTCAGGTATGTCAAAGTCAATCAGTTGTTGCCTATGCAAAAAGAGGTGTAAACCTAACAGCAGGAGGCGAATTCTTGACGAAAAATTGAAAAAATACGCCAGTAAATGCCTCAAAAGACCCATTGGAGACGAAGAATATATTTGTGGCGCCTGTTTTAGTGTCTATGCTAAAACGAAGACAGGGCAACCTATTCAAAGAACAGGGAATAGGCACGTGGAAAATCCTCTGAACAGCCCGAAAAAACGAATTATTGAAATTACCGGTTTCAGCCCGTTCACACAAGACCTGTATAGTCTGTAAGAAGAATGCTACTACAAAAAAAAAAATCATTAGAATTCCATCTTCAGCTATTGCTCAAGCTTTTGTTGAAAAGTTCATTTTGTAGACTTTAAGAACAGGTGCTGTGCCTCACATCTTGAAAATGGTCATTTCACAAAGGAATCATTAAATGCCCTAAAAGAAAATAAATTGGCTGATCGACTTTCAAGGACTGACATTCTACATCTTCTAAAAAATGTACGGACATTTATGTTGCAGTCAAAGTTCCTGAACTTTGATTGCACATATAACATGTCAGATGATGACTTCCACACATTGACTGGAATTTCAAAAGGCCAATTTGAAGATTTGGTAAACGTTAATGTTGATAAACTTCGTGATACAGAAGTTCGTACTGCAAGAAATTGCATCGGTATATTTTTGGTCAAGTTGAGAACAGGCTTGTCAAACAAGCTTCTGTCAGTACACTTCGGAATTACACCTGCTCAAATACAAAGGTCTATTACATCAGCAAGGTTAGATCAAATGGAGTCCTTTGTCCAGAAAACATTGGTTTTGAGCATATCTCGCATTCACAATTTGTGAAATCATACTAAAACCTATTGCGAAGGAACTTTTAACAAATGCAGATGATCAAGCAGTACTTGTTATGGATGGCACTTATATTTATGTTCAAAAAGCTCGAATTATGAGTTTCAACGTAGATCGTACTCGATGCATAAACACAGGCCTTTAGTGAAACCAATGGTAATAGTTGGCACAGATGGTTATATCTTAGCAATTCTGGGTCCCTACTTTTCAGATGGAAAAAACAATGATGCCAGTATAACTAAACACATGATGGCAACTAATGAAGGAAATATTGATGATTGGGTGAAAGAAAATGACACATGTATTGTTGACAGAGGTTTTAGGACAGTATAGAATTTCTGGAGGAGAGAGGTATTCAAGTGCATATGCCAAGTTTTTAAAGAAGGGGCAAAAACAGCACAGTTGCCAAGAAGCAAATCAAATTCGCTTATAACAAAGGTGAGATGGTAGTTGAAAGTGCCCCAAGGCAGACTTAAACAATTCAAAACTTTTGATAAAGTAATAAGCAATAACAACAATTCCTTTCATAACAGATTATTTGCAAATTACTGGTGCATTGATTAACAAATATAGAAGACCTTTCAGCCAGACCAACCAAATCTGCAGATATTGCGCGAAAAATGTTAATTCGTTCTAGAAGAAGTAATGACCTGTTTGAACGTCTTCAGGAAACTGGAATGCTTACCAAAGGGTTGTTTATTCTTGGTAGAATAAAAAGATGAATGTCTAGACTGCTTTCCTAGAATTACTTATGACCAGCTAAGGACATTACACTAGTGTATACCAATTGAAGCAACCCCTTACTACACAAAGAACATATGGAAGATGGGGATTATCTACTGTACGTGCATAAGGAAGAGAAAGAACTACTCAAGTTTAAAATACAATCCAGGCATTCCAGCAGTATGGAGCACTCCTTGTGGATACTGTTCGAACCAAATCCAGATGACCATATTCAAGGATGGTATTGCACATGCAAAGTTGGTGCAAGGGTAGTAGGGTGTTGTGCACATGTTGCGAGTGTCATTTGGTACCTGGGCTATTTTCGATACAGAAGTTTAGAAATTCCCGGGAGAAATTATTCTCTTCTTGATGCTGGTAATATTCCTGAAGATGAGTCCGAATCAGATATATCGAGCGAAGAAGAACGGGATCAGGGGAAGAGGAGTGAAGAACGAGAATTTTCGAGAAATTCTTACCGCCTAGCTAACTGGAAGACTTGACAGAAGTTTGGTATCAATGTTCATTTTCATATACAGAAATTATATATTTACACGCATCAAATCTAGGGTATTTCTGAAAAATGTAAGAGTTCTATAGACTACTTCAAACAGGTCATTACTTCTTCCGTCTTGAGAAGAATTAGCTTTTTACATTGTACTTTTAGGCCTGATTAATACAATAGGGTTATTACAATAGTAACTCGACCTGGGATGCTGTATTCGGCTCGAGTGGATCTTGCCAGATCGGATCTCACGGGGCGCGCTTTCGCCGAGTGTGATCCGTTCTTGCAAAATCCATTCGAGCGGGCCGAATACAAAATGTCAGATCGAGCTACTGTTGTAATGACCCTTTTATTATATACCTCCATCTTTTTGTTTATATATTTGTAATCGAACGAAATCTTAAATGTTTGTTGATGTCGAAATGAAATGAGTGATGTTTTTGTGTGTGCTATTTACATAACTGTGTCAGCTCATGCATATTAATAAAAGTAGTCCGACAACATACATTACGGATGGTACAATATTGGATTTTGGAAGGTACAATACGGGATTTTTTTCAGCCTGTTCGTATTTCCTTGCATTATGCAAGCTGTATTTTTGACAGAACTTATATAGGTATATAATAAAAATATCTATTCGCCATTTATATCAAAATGATTCCATTGTAAGTTAGTCAAGTCTCAAACTGTTTGAAAAATCAAATAGCCATCTTTAAGCATAAAGCTAATTGTACATTATTTTCTTTGTAACTGCTTCACATCAAATTACCTTTTTAATATTGTATTAATATTATGTTAACATTTTGCTTTGTATTTGCTACCATATTGAACTATGAATATTCTAGCAGTTCATCTATTGTTATACGGTAGGTAAGAGACAATTCAACTGACTTGCCAAATGTCAGATGGATCTACTACTGCAGTTTTAAAATATGTATTAAAGATCACGTGCTAGGCTCGTCTAACAACATTGAAGCTGGACAGTCACAGTTTCATGTAATATTTGTCAATGATACTTGCAGTCATTTCTGTGTGTGACTGCAATACATATTAGTGTGGAGATGTTGAAGTTTTCAAGTTTTTATATTTGTCTACTACAGTTGCTTTTTGAGATGTCATACAGAGCTAACGATTCTCTGTAGCCAGAACAAGTTTGATAAGCCACTCCTACAGGGACATTGATTACAAAATCATACTACATTTTTTTTGTATTTGTGAACACAGTCATTGTCAATATATACTAGTATTACATGCGAAACGCTAAAATATGTAAAGTAGCTTTTGTATTTCATAAAGAAATGCATGTAACTACCAGTCTGAATTAAAACAATAACATGTTCAATTGTGTCTACAGTTTACTCAAAACAAAAAAAGTAAAGTAACAAAGGACAAGCATTCATCCCTTCATATGTGTAAGTATTTTCTTGACTAAGCACTTAATAGTTAGAACTTGGCATATATATTGTTTCACAGCTCTCAATTAACTATTGGCTTTTATCATTTGTGAATCGCCGTTTAGCAGTCATTATTTTTACATTAAGCATTTGGCAACAGCATTTTGCACTGTTTTAAAATTAAGCATTTGGCAATTAGAATGGATTTCCATAGATAATAGTCCGGCACTGTAAATGTCAAATTATACATGCAAAGAACACCAGTTGCTAATTGCTAAGCTCTTACAATAATAAACATCTTAAGTTAATGGTTCTATGATAAATTAATACTCTCAATAAAGGATACTATTGAATAATGATACATTCTACTTTTATATTGCAAAATGCAAAAATAAATGTCATAATGCTTAAAACTAAATATTTGCTAAAATAAATACCTGAAAAAAATAATAGTCATACTCCATAAAAAGCATGTCCGTGAATATTTTTAATAAATAACTTTTGTCTCAAGTCTCCATGACTTAGAATATATTGGTGATTTTATTGGTGATTTATATTAACCTTACCCTGCTGAATTTCATTAATGAGTTTGCCCATCTTTCAACTTGGACATAACCATTAACTGCTGAAAGTGGTGCATACCAGAAACATATTATATAAATGACGAACAGTGCAGATCATGATCAGACTGCATGGATGTGCATGGCTGATCATGATCTACACTGATCGAAAAAGGCAGAATCAATCGTATCCAGCAAGGTTAAGCTGGAGAAAATATGCCTTTTCAAATATTTTAAAGTTACATACATTAGTTAAAGATGTATACATCAGATACTAGTAGTCGAAAAGAAAAATATATTGACGATTACCATTTACCGGGTAACATTACACATTATCCATTTGACATTAAGCATTTAACACTTAATGTAAATAGATGCAATATGATAATTTGTACATAGCATTTAGTTTTTTGGAATTTAGCAATTAGTAAATTTTCAATTAACCTTAAACAGTTAACATGTAACAATTGCCCATTATCATGCGCTGTACATAGGCATAGGAGGTGTCACATTTAGCATTAAATATACACTATATAGCATTTTGTATCAGATATTTAGCATAAGTAAATCCTCACTGGCAAGAAGGGTAGATTAATAAACATAAGATAAAGGATGTTATATGTGAGAATAACTGAAACTGTATTTTTATGAACTGTACTGATACTATTTTTTTCCGAAATCCACAGTTCTCAAGTAGATAGTGGGGTAATATATATGTACATGAGTGAAATCATTATTAATCCCCCGCCACGAGTGGTGGGGGTAAAAGAAATGGTCTCCGTCCGTCTGTCGTTCCGTCCGTCCATAACACTTTCATGTGAGCTCCATTTCTCCTTAACCCCTTGAAGAATTTTCATGAAACTTGGGTCAAATGATCATCTCATCAAGATGATGTGCAGAACTCATAAGTCAGCCATGCTGGCTCAAGGGCAATGCCACAACTCAGGGTCAAAGGTTTGAGCCTTCCATTTTGTGTCCACACTGTATCTCCCAAACCTCTTGAAGGTTTTTCATGAAACTTGTGTCAAATGATTGCCTCATTAAGATAATAAGCAAAAGGTATGAGTCATCCAGATTGGCTCAAGGTCAAGGTCACAACTCGGGGTCAATAGTTTGAGCCTTCCATTTTGCTTCCACTCTGTACCTCCTAAACCCCTTGAAGATTTTTCATGAAACTTGGGTTAAATGATCACCTCATCAAGACGATGTGCAGATCTTATGCGCCAAACATGTTGGCTCAAGGTCAATGTTGCAACTCTGGGTCAAAGGTTTGAGTCTTCCATCTTGTGACCGCTGTTTATCTCCTTATCCCCTCGAAGGATTCATATGAAACCTGGGTCAAAAGATCATCTCATCAAGACAATGTGCAGAATTCATGAGTCAGCCTTTCCAACTGAAAGTCAAGGTCACCACTAAGGATAAAAGGTTTTAGTCTTCTATTTCGTGTTCATTATGTATGTCCTAAACCCCTTGAATGATTTTCATCAAACTTGGGTCAAATGATCACCTCAACAAGAACTTGTGATTCAGAAATGTCAACTCAGGGTCATGGGCCCAGCTAAAGGTAAGAGGTTTGAACTCTGTGTCTCCTTATCCCTTGAAGGATTTTCATGGAACTGGTCAAATGATCACCTCATCAAGAAGATGTGTAGAATTCATGAGTCAGCCATGTCAGTTCAAGAACAAGGTCACAGCTCAAGGTCAAATGTTTACCCTTTCACTATCGATAACAGTGGCGGGGGATTTAGCTGTCTTTCAGACTGCCTTGTTTGTTATTGCTTCTATTGTTGTAGTATTATTAGATATTATAATTAATATTTCCTTGTTATGTCTTCAGCAAAGTTGTTTGTTTCACCTGCCATAATAATAAAAAATATGCTTTCTTTTGCTATAATGTGTTATTTGAATTTTACTGTATTAATGAAATATATATCATATTGAAACTTATCTATTGATTTATGTTAAATCTAACATAACTTATCAAAATAAGTTGACATTTCGACATGTCAATAAAGTACTATTTTCATGCCGTGAATTCCCAGTCAAAATTACCACTTTAGATTTTCGCAATAGAGAACAGTGGCAAGTCTATATCTGCATGTAGTTTTCGTGTGTAACATTAGCGTATTCGCATAGACCGTTAATTATAGGCTATAGAATTTATTTTTATCCATCGGTATTTAACAAGTTAGAAGAGTTAAAGACCCACCAATACCTAGTGGTCTACTTTTTCCTCCCACATGAACTTTGTGCAAATAATTCTGGTAATACTGGTATCATACAACTATTCTACAAGATGACAGGTGGACAAGCTCAGTCCGGTTTTCATAACTTAATCTGCAAACTTACTCAGTCATTCTCTTCTCAGTATAGTTTTATAAAAAAAATAGAATAATAACTAGCTTACACTGTATATAGAAACAAAGTGTGATCTAACTCACCTTAATACATGAAGTACCGTGCATACTACTACATTAATTGAATAATATATTTAGTAATACATTGTCCTAACCTTATATCTGTTACTGTCAAACTGTAATTAGACACTTGTTATTTCTCATTTCTCCATACAAAAATGTATAATTACAATTATGGAACAATCTGACTGAAGTACTTGATTTTCTGAACGAAGATCCGAGGATGACACATTCTTAATCGTCTTCTGTATATTTTTGATTTCCAGAATTGCTATTTTTATTTTCGCAATTCTATTTTTTTTTTATTTTAACCAATCAGACGACTTGTTCGAATGTCAAAGATTAAGAAAAATGTGTAGGCTGTCAGGGACTCGAATCCGGGACCAGTCGCTTACAGAGCAAGTGCTCTACCGACAGAGCTAACGCTTTACCGACAGAGCTAACCAGCTGACACTTTACGTCATAAAAAATGTAACTATCAAAAACCCAGTCTAAATATAGATTTTTTATTCTTACAAAATGTTGCAAGTAAGTAAAAATGTGTAGGCTGTCAGGGACTCGAATCCGGGACCAGTCGCTTTATTCTTACAAAATGTTGTAAGTAAGCCTTCTGCCTGGCTAACGGAATGGTCGTCAGAACGAGGCTATCAATAGCACGTCTTCAGATACTAGGTATAGCGTAATAGGAGATGTACTTTAGTCAGACAGCATTATGGAAATACAAAAGGTTACAGTTAGTTAGTGGTGTGTCTTTAAGGTAACTTGACAATAGCCACTACTGACCTTGACATTTTAAAGGGATAAGTACAAATATATATAACTCTCAAAGTTAGAATAGAAGCTCAAAAAAGAGATGGCACTATTAGTGACAAACGCCCCCGAGGTTTGTCCAAGAATGCTACAGTTCGATGCGCAAAATATGCCAGAACAGTTAAGGCATGACTAATTTTTCGACAAGAGAAAGAATTTCTCCGAAGGTAACCTTGACCTTAGAGCTAGGGTCTGGGTCTTGAACATGACACACTAACTCATCATAGGGAAAATTGTGACAAATAATGTTTGATGATGACAGAGTTATTGACTGGACAAGAAACATAAATGCTAGCTTTTTAATCTAAGTTTGACCTTGACTTTGAAACTAGAGATTTTGGACTTGCGTCTGACACGTCATTTTAATATAAGGAGCGTTTATGTCATGTAATTTTAAAATGTCTTCATCGACGGAATAGGTATAGAACTGACAAGAAATACACCATGTAAACCGTTAACCTCTAAATGCGACATCGATCGTGGAGCTAGTGGTCTGGTTGTTATGCACGCCACGTTTTCTCGTTATCGAGGAATATTTCTGCTAATTAATTTCGAAATTTCTTGATTAATGACAGAGTTACGAACCGGATATGAAACAGACCCTTTTAACCTTTCACTTGACTTCTAAGTGTAAACTTGATCTTGGAGCTAGGGGTCTGGGTCTTGCGCGTAACACATTGCCTCCTTATGGTAAACATTTATGCCAAGTTGTTTCAAAACCCCCTCATGGATAACAGAGTTATATATCGGACACGTAAAGATTTATTATGATACGACTTCTAAATATGACACCGACCTTGGAGCAAGGGATCTGGGTCTTGCGCGTGACACATTGCCTAATTATAGTTACCATTTATGCCAAGATATTTCAAAATCCCTCCATGGATAGCAGAAATATGGATCGGACACAAAAATAACCCTGTTAACACCTTGACCTTGGAGCTAGGGTTCTCATTTTGATAAACATTTATGCTAAGTACTTTTAAAACCTCTTGATGAATGGCAAAGTTACGATCCGGACACAAAACAGACTGTTTGACTTCTAAGTGTGACCTTGACCTTGTAGAAAGGGGTCTGAGTGTTACACATGAAACGTCGTCTCATTAAGGTTAATATATTTATACCAAACTATTTCAAAATTCCTTCATGGATGACAGAATTACAGCCCGGACAAGAATTTACAAAGTTACGGTCGGCATTTAATTACGGTCGGCATTAAAATCAAAATGATGTAAGGATGTTATCATTAAATAAAATCCTAAAATTATCTAATGTTTTTTTTTTTTTTGTTTTCTTGAAATTAATCACTTAATAACAACATAATATATTAGGCCCTAACAAAATCTGAAAAATAGATCCCTCAGAAGCAACGAGGACAAAACAAATAGTAAATATTGTAGACTCGATTTGACTGATAGTTGGTTTAATTTGTACGCTAGTCAGCAGTGTACATGTATTTAGATAATTTACAACCATGCTTTGCACGGAATGTCATGGATCAGAGGGATAGACTGGCTATATTCATCACTAAAACCCGGCAAACTGTATGAAATCTAAAGTGGTAGGATATTCATGGCATGGTCTCTTCTTTTGTTTATGTAACAATTTTTAACATTCATCTATACATCTTAAACAGGAATTTGGTCCTGCGACGAAGGTCACTTTCTTCGTGAAAGTTGTATCATCAGAGAAATCACAATTTTAGTAAGCGTATTCGAAGAACAGGTATAGACATAAGAATCTTCAATTAGTCCATCCATTTGTCACCGGCATCGGCGTCCTAATATGGTTAATTTTATGTTTTGTATGTTAACAGTATCTCAGTTGCGGTAATGGACACTTATTTACTGTGAAGAACTGAACTAAATTTAAAAAAAAATCCATAAATCTATTTTGTTTTATTACAAATTCGACCCCTTTTTGGACTTGTATCTGTTCAGTTGAGAAGGCCGTTGTATAGTTGAGTGTTGTTGTCCTCAGACGGCTCATGTTATATTTAATATAAGCAGAATTACGACTAGCATATTCCCAAATGTACCATGGGTTATATAATTTTAACGTGTATGTATAACCTGTATTTCGCAGCTGACAAAATGCACTTTCAAAAGCATTTAAGGATCCCTATTTATCACTTTTGTCTTACATTTTGACGAGTTTTTACCAAAGAAACATCAAAGGAAAACAAAAGAATACACATATTCATCGCATGCGCACGCGCGCACACACACACAACTCTACTTTTGGATTTTTTGTATGATCACAACTTACAGATTGAAAAACCGATTGAGTAACAGACAGACAGACAGTCAGACAGACAGACAGACAGACAGACAAAGGGCAATCGAGAAATCACGTCAGATGAAGTACTGATAGAGAACACTACATGTAAAGGTAAATAAAAGATTATATATGATGAAACGGGCAAGTAAATTGAGCTCAAACTCGTCATTTGTGCAAAATTATATTCATGGACATTCCGTTACCATGGTAACAAGTTGTTTAATTTATTATAGTTTGAATTATTAAAGTGGTAATGGAAAATAGAAAAAATATAGAACGGTTCAAACCACTCTACATGTCTTAATTTCGAAAAATAATCAAAGAAAACCATGTTTTCCATTACAAACAGCTGATTTTAGTAAGGAAGAGTTATCTCCCTTAATTTCTGCACTATTTCAAATATTATACGGCAGTTTTCTAATTTTATAAAGATTTGTACACTACTGTTATAACTATTTATTGTGAAAAGTTTGAATTTAGGTAAACAGAATCTCCATTTTTTTATTTTCTTTACGTATACCCCCTAATTAAGGAAATAATTACAAACACACAGGCACCTATAGTTAAATTATTATTTTATGAATTTAATGGAGTATTTGGGAAATTTGGCAACTGAAATGAGAAAATACATACATTTACCAAGTTATTGATGCATATTTAAACAAAATTGGAATGGGGGCCCAAAACACCCCTTATCATACATGGTCCTTTGATCAAAATGTTTCTTTTGGTGCAGTCTAGAGTAGGTTCAAATATGGGTCATCATGGATCAAAAAGTAGGTCACCCGATCAAATCAAAGTAATACCTTGTGTATGCATTAGGGGCTGCATTTTAGACTGGATATTCATTGCATTTTATCAGGCTGTTTGCCTGGGAGAAGTCTATGTCAGGTTCAAATATGGGTTATCTTGGATCAAAAACTAGCTCACCCGGTCAAATCAAAGAAATACCTTGTGTAAGCCTTAGGGGCTGCTCTTTAGACTGGATATTCATGAAATGTGATCCTGCCGATTGTTTTGATGAAATCTAGGTCAGGTTCAAATATGGGTCATCTAGGGTAAACAAATAGGTCAACCGGTCAAATCAAAGAAGTACCTTGTTCTAGCTGTTCTCATGTGAGCGACCTAGGACCATTTGGTCCTCTTGTTAATTTTGCCCTTTTACAGTTTATGTTATATTCAGGCTCAATAACCACAGATCCCCTCTCTAAATTCCAGTTTGTTTAGTTCTGCCCATTGTTTTCTCGTTTAGGGCAAAGCCATTTTTTTTATATGGGGACCATAAGCCGCTTTTCATGGAATTGCATGCACTCTATGCATCACTGAAGGTTCGATGTGCACCGGCATATGAATACATCTGCGGATGTATTTAAATTATATTCTGGTACTTATAACATATGTAAATGTTGAGTTCCGCTAAATAAAAAAGGATGAATATCCAACAGGGAAAGCCACGTTCTAAAAACGCAGCCTCCCCAAACGTAAACACAGCACGCGGTCGCGCACACGACCAACATACACTCACACAAAGCAAACATACAAGGACAAAACAAACACATAAAGGAACACAGTTGGCACCGCCTTGGAACGGGCAGTGGCAAAACCCACATTGGGGAGCTTAAACCGGTTTATGGTGCACCTAACTTCACTCTTACCACCACCATGTTCCAAAGTCACAGGACAGTGTAAATAAAAGTTATCCCTGCTAGGTGAACCCTAACATACGTAAAGTCAACATAAGGCATGTAATATACCACACAAAAATGCTCTTAATGCAATTTTTAAGAACCTAAAACGCATTTACTCAATGCCTTTGCAGAAGACAGAGCAAAAAGGGCCCTTAAGGTCCCGACGAAACAGGCCAAAAGACAGAAATCAAAATAGCCCAGTCCTCCGCCTGTTCCGTTAGATACAATCAAAGAGGAAGCGTAGCGTCCAAGTGAAAAAAAAAGGCTAACACCAAACATGTGTTGGGTCTCAAAACAGTTGGATCATAACCTCTTTTAATAAAACGTTTAGTAACTAATATACTAAATACAATTGAAAAATTGCCATGACCCGAAATCTTACGAAGTTTGTAAACCACATCCCCATAAAAACGGGTTTTGATATACCTTCTCGCAGGTGTCTTTAAATTGCTATAATTGTATTTTAAAACCAAATCTGAATTACGATAGTAAAGTTTAGCAAAGTATTTACGCAATTTATAATAACGCAGATATTAGCACGGGGCTTGAGGGCATTTCCACTACCGTCCATGAACAGGTTCAATCAAACCGAGCCTGCAAAATTTTCATTTATGTCGTGTTGGGCGACCTGTTTTCCACATTTTTATTTCAATATTTACACGTTATATGTACAAAAACAATTTAAGAGACATCCGCATATTTGTTCATGCGGCACATGGAACCTTTAATTTTAAACTTGTGTGTAATTCCATGAAAAGCGGCGTACCTTCTGGATCAATGAACTTAAGACCGCTATATTCAAGGCAAAAATGAGATACGGATTGGAGGATGAACCAGTAGGATTAAATGACAAAACCGATGCTAATTCATTTCCTTCTTTATTCCATATTTACGATTTGATCTAAAATAAAACAAGAAATGTCTTTAAAAAAACAAACGGCGTAGAGGTAATAATGTTTGGCGCATGAAAAATTCAGAATTAAACAATGTACAGACAGAAAATATTTGGATATGCATATACGAACACATTATTCATTTGAAAATATTTCAACTAAGCAGCAAATTTAAATGATCAAGAGACATCCTTTCAGTGATAGAAGGTCAAAATGTTTGAAGTCTTGGGCTGATTCTGAAACAATTTCGTGTTGGGTCAGAATCCCCCAAAAGTAACCCACTAGCACAATATGTCGACCAGCGTACAATTAGTTGGACTGGAAAAGGCTAAAGCAGTTGACATGAAAATAAAAGCCTAGCTTTTAAATCACTAGTGACCCCCATAACTCTAATTACTTGATTAAGTTCTCAGTTTAAAAAACAAACTTAAAGCAAAAAATCAAACATTTGCAGATTGGGATACCTTCAATAAATGTTGAAATCTTTTTTATTTGGGTAAAGTAATAGGTAAATACTTACATAATTTAAGATGGAATAGTGATATTTAAATTTAATTTGCACATTGTTGTTGTTTGCATAGTCATTACTTTCATGAAATTAAAAAAAATAATTCAGCTGACCTACTGGCCTCATTGGTGTTGTTATTGTTTTTGTCTGCACTTGCCAGAGCGAGGCTCCAGTGGGGAAAGACCCCTGGTGTCAAATTATGTAGAGAATAACTCAGTTTCGTGAAATAATAACAAAGAATTGTTAAATTTTCTGCTTTATTTTCACGAAGAACATGAATTTGCCGTGTGTCCGAAACCGCATACAGTCCGACACCGGGTACACTGACTCTAGGGTTACAACCAGCCACCACTCATTCATCCATAAGTGAGGTACGCAACGGGGGAAGAAGTTTACTTTCGATTTCTCTAGCGGTGATAAATTAATAAAGACTTTAAATTAGAATATATCATTTTAGTTTAGGGTAACAAAACTACTAAATATGTTCCATTTAATATGTGCCTTCTGATAATCAATGTCATTTAAGACTTAATAAATGGTTTATCTTCTCAGCGCGCACCTGTTCCGTGTCCCGATTACTACAGAATCTAGGTGAAAATCCATGTTATTCAGCTAACGCCGAAAAAAGTAGAAAACCACAGGTCGACCAACACGGCATAAACGAAACTGTTGCAGACTCGGTTTGATTGAACCTGCTCTTTTGCAAGCTACCATTTTATGTCTTGTTTAGTTGCTCTAGTAGTCAAAAGATCGTTTGGTTGGTTTACATATTTCTAGTCATACGGATTTAGCCCGCGGATGGTCTCGCCCAGATATATCGAAAAAAATACCATAAATTTATTTACGCAATAATGTTTAGCTTTGGATTTTATATTGTTTATTCTTTGTCGAGTGCTGGCTTTATAAAGCCAATGTATCATTGATTTTTTCTCCATACAAGCTTAGACAGTTAAAATGGAACAAATACTGAATCTTGTCAAGTAATGTACAAGAAATATGAATTGTCACTTCATCAGCTTAAATATCATGAAATGGTAGCGTCCTCGCTTTTGCGCGGGAATCACGTTATCATTGGGGATTAGTACATGTTTGATTTGTCTTCGTTATTTGTTTTACTTTGGCTATGGATTTTTGTTTATATATCCATTAGCAAACTACTTTACGTGTACTGCGATGTAATGTCCTGGATACTTTCCAATATACATTAGTACATTTCGGAAGACAGCAATTACTTATACAAAATGGTGTTGATGTAGAAACTACTTAAGTATCATGAAGAGGAACGTTGACTCTTTTCAGGGAAAAGTCCTCTAATACTTTCATTTGTATTTGAATAAAATAAATCTTTCACTGGCATGTCGGAATTATTATTGCAAATGTGACGGAAGGTAGTTGAAATGATTGTCTATAACTTTTCGCTAGATACATTTTTTGTTAACATATGTATAAAAAGTAAAAGTGATTTGATTCTGTATCATAGCCGAAAGATACTAAATGTGAACATGAATTCTAACACGATCCGCAGCAGTTGCTATATAAACATATAGCGAAATCGCCTATACATGAATCTACGATAAAATATAGCTGTTCCATTCCACCCTACGATTGTAACATGACTGTGAGATTCTACTCTGCTTCCGTTATAATATGCCGACTAAATACTCGACTTTTTCAGTGCTAAGTGGTAGTAATGAAAGTACATCAAATTTTCTGAACAAACAATTTTAACTGGTGAATTTATTTGTTTAGAGTCTATATTTTTACCGTAAGATACCGAATCCTGTTCGTGCCACTTAAATTGTCGCCTTGTCCGAAAACATATATACATGCGAGATTTAACAATCCTCGCGAGGTTAAGAGGGCGATAATTATCGTCTTAATTGTCGCATGTCTTTCTTAATTTTCTCGTCGTGAAATTGAAATCCAATAGACATAGTTGCGAGAATTAGTAAAACCTCGCATTGCCGCATTGTCGCTTGGGATTAAATTTCCGGACAAATTGATCGATGAAATTCTTCCTGGGTACTATTTATCAATACCACGGTGATGTAGTAAGAAAATATCCCCTACACCGGACGACAATGCGAGGTTTTACTAATTCTCGCAACTATGTCTATTGGATTTCAATTTCACGACGCGAGAATTAAGAAAGACATGCGACAATTAAGATGATAATTATCGCCTTCTTAACCTCGCGAGGATTGTTAAATGTCGCATGTACATACGTTTTTGGACAGGGCGACAACGCGATAATTATCGCGTTGTCGCGTGTTGGCGAGGCGACAATTTAAGTGGCACGAACAGGATTCCGTAGTAAGAAAATGTTTCAGCCCGGTTTCAACTTCAACATCGGTGCATCTATACTGGTCGTGCGCGTAGTTTACAATCACCACAATTGTCAACTAGATTCTATTTTGACAGTAAATAAATTATAATTCATGTTCCAATCTTCCAGACTCAAGTAAACGTGTTAATATGCCGCAAAGGTTCTGGCGTGTATGTTTCAGTGCCATCATGTAGGTGACGTGTACTATTTTTAGAAACTGCATATATAAACTTTGAAGTAAGCATTTACTTCTGATTTCAATATCGACCTTTGATGTTATTTAAAATAACATTTTCACAGCAGTAACTACTTAATACTTTAATTAAAATTTACTGAATACCGGAAAATTCCGTTTTATGCAACGCTTTCCATTCGTGGGGAGGTTTTTATAATAGCATATGGCTAGCCGAATGACGTATCGAACTAAAATATGGTGCTGCAAAATGCGAAGCTTTTGCGTGGTTAGAATCGAAATAATGAATATGTCCAATAATTTCATCAGTTAATAAACTATGGGCAGGAGTTCGGATGCAAATATTAAATCACTCGCGCGAACGACTGCCCATATTTTATTAACTGATAAAATATAGGGACATATTTATTATTTCTTAAATATTGTATGTTGTTTTATTGCGCTATTGCTATGTTTACAACTGTTACTTTATACACTAATGTGTTTTAGATTAATGGTTTTAAGCTATGTTTTCTAGTTCACATCTAGTTGATGTATCGACCAGAAAATTATTTGTCCTTCACTCTTCCAGCCGAGAACCTAAAATTGCACAAACGAATACATAATGCAATTAAGATTAATTCTCCATCCGAAATAAACTGATATATAACAAAACGCGGAATAAATTAAAGTACTAAATATTTTGGGTCTTTCAAAATACCATTGTTAACACTCCATTATATCATTTTATTACATAATAGAATAAGTATTTTGTAATCACGGATAACTTGCAAAATTAATAAGATGGCCCCAAATATGCTATGAACAGGGTTTTCAGTTCCCACGTGATTTCTGTTTACAACTTTTATAAGGTTACAACTCGGTAGAAAAAAATGATAATAGATGTTATAATTTTATTTTGATTTTTCTTCTTTGTTTGATTGATCTTTACTGGTAAAATGAGTGTAACAGTTCCTCGTCTTGATATTTCCCTAGTCTGATCACGAGAACATTATTGAGTGTATTTGCATGACATTACCACGATGTGCAGACATTTCTGCAAGTAATATCTCGAACTTAATTTGTCTTGTCTCGTAATTGACAGTCCATAGAATTGACTGGACACATCCTGCATGATACGGCTTCAGTTCAGTCCTTGACATATCAGAATTTGAATGAGTTGGTTTGGTTTTACGGCGAATCAACACAAAAAGGTCATAGTGCCGAGACGAAGAGATGTTAAATTGGAAGCACCAGGAACAGCTACAAAACATTGCTAAAGTTAATTATGTGAAACATATAATAGTATTTAAACATCAGTTATAAACATTACATTATCGCAATAAATGTGAATAAACAGTACAATGGCTTACACTAAAACTGAATGCTTAGGGAATGTACTCTTCATGACCGACAGCAATATACAGTTTTTCAAGGATTGACAAGTTTTCGAAAGATCACTACATGAACCCACACGGGCGTACAATGTTTTAAATGTGGCCACATTTATATAAACTATATTTTTAAGAACATTGCAAGCCTTTATAGTGCTTCGCTAAAATCTCGATGGACAATTCTTTTTTGTACTTATATCGTACTCTTATGTATGTAATAAAATCTGTAAACAGATCTCTGGGAAAAATAGCATGCAACAACAAAAAAAGAATAATAGCAGACTCGGTTTGGTTGAGTCTGTTCATGAAAGGTAATAAAATGTGCAACACCTCTCACGCCCCCTAGCACCGTCTTAAGAGGAAATCTGTTATAATACATCTATTAAATGGACTCCATTTCTACAGTTATAAAAAATGTAAAACAGGTCTTATGCATTCCGTTCAATAATAAACGTTCATCATGCACACTGCTAAAATAGCCGAGTCAGTATTTCAGCAACTTAATATGGCATGTAAAACAAAATAACTACATACAACTATTATGTTCCTGTTTGTACAAGAAACCTCATTAACTTTCAAATACTTGCGGTAGGTAGATTTATTCCACTAATTGATAAATCAATGGAAACTATTCCACATATTAAGTTCATTCTGAACTTGGTTGTTTAACACATATTTGTCAACGGAAGGTAATAGCCTAATGGATTACAGATTATGTTTGAAGAATTTATTCCCCTTCGTTACAATTTTATATTTTCTGATCATTTGGGACCATGGAATCCATTCAGTTGTACTATTAGAATTTCGCTCAAGCCGGTGCCAGAGGGCATGAAAAATTTTGCCAATTCCTTTTCATGTCATAAACAGTTTTGCCGGATCCGCTATTATTATGCTTGGTAGCGTTCTATGCTTTCAAATTATATTCTTATAGATTTTAGTGTACCCTTGTTCATTATACTGTCCTATTTGAGTTTTTAAACTTTGAATAGTTGTGCATTATCAGTTTTTAGAAATAACACAAATATTTAATAGCATAATTTGGTGTAGTAAAAACGATGATTGTTACAGACATTAAGATAAATACGAGCGTCTATACATTTTTAATAGTATAGCTTTCGGTTTTCAGTTCAAATAATATTCTTGTACTAAGCAAAAAGTACTGGCATTTGAAGTATTTTCTTTTTTTTCTTTTAGGAAATGAACGCGTTCCAAAATCTGAACACCTGTCTCTGTTTTAAAATGATTCTTTTTACTCTCTAGTCTTCAGTCAAATCGCATAGTTTTATAAAACCTTAGTTTTAATGCAAACTTCAGTTTAACATAACAAGAGATGTTCCTAATTTTTCTGAAGCTATTATTCCAGTTATATAAGCGTCTCGTATTTTAATGGCACCTGTCTGATACTTTGAAATGTCAGGTTGTAAATTGACCATTAAACAATATTTCAGGTGCTTACAAAGGGAGAAAATTTTACCATAATTATCAATTACCAGCGAATTATAGAAAATGACTTGTATATATGAATCGTATAAGATTCCTTCACTGGGAGTAGGTGCAGATGTAAATATCCGGCTCGAGGGTAACTGTTTTGGCGGTAACGAGTCTCTGATGCGCTCTTTGGCTTTGCTGATGACCATATAGCAAATATAACTTTTCGTCTACCATCTGCTTCCGTATAATCACAAGCGGTCGAAAAGCTCGAACCTTGTGCAGTTACAATCAATGACTGGACTGAAAATGAAGCTAACAGTAAGGTGCGTAAGATGCAGCGTATTCAAAACATGTGTGCAAAACTTGTCATTAACAGGAAGAAATTTGACAGTTTTATTGTTTTCCAGTGAAAGCACACATTGAGTTTAAGATATTTTCTTTCATGTATAACTGCCACACTGGCAGAGCACCTATGTATTTAACAGGACTGCTTAAAGAGTAGGCTCCTAGTAGCCAAGGTTTGAGTTCATCAGAAAATTCTGAACGTCTTTATGTTGTTCCGTACGAATAACACTTAATGACAGAAGTTTCTTTACGATCAGTCCAAAACTGTGGCATGAACTACCGTTAGAGTCACGAAAAAGTACATCATTTGATACATTAAAAACATTCAACCAGTTAGGTAGTATTTAGGTATCTTATTTATAGACGCATTTCTTTTCCAAATATCTCAACAGTCTGTGCCATTATTTTGTTAGTTCACCTGCATACAGTGAGTAGATACATTTGTATATATCATGTTAAATGTATATCATCCATGCTAAATAGATCTGAAGTGACTTTAACGGAAATATAACTTCTAGTAGTTTGGTTATCTTGGGGCATATCAACAGGTCAACAGAAATAAGGTTACTTTTGATGCCTTAGACAGGAAATGAACAAGAACAAAGGACCTAAATATTTTCTTGCAGACACGCAGCTTCCTTAGTATTAAAACCACACAGGAATATACGTGCATAACATATATATGGACAGGTCTAATGTACCCCTTACGTATTATTTTACCATACTATAAAAGCATTCGTATAGAAAGTATTGTGTCACATAATCAAACTTTTCAACTTTATTTTATTTTAGCTTATCAGCTGGATTCTGTCCAGGCACGATATTTACACTGGAGCAAATCTGACTCCACTAGTTGGCCTGAATAATAATAATTGTGCGCTTAATAATTTCTGGAGAGCAGATGGCGTCTTTTGTGAGAGTCTCGCTATTGATTTAAAAGCAGGTGTATTACTCATATATGCTAAATAACACATCTGAATTTTGGTTAGTTCCCTTACTCTAACCTTAGTAAATAAAAATGGAATAAGTAATAAATCTGCATGTTTCAAGAGGATATTATTAGAGTTCAAAAGACTATACATATCCTGAAAGTACCATAGACGGTTACGAAAAACGGCATCGTAACAGCACGATGCCGTTGAATATAATGGTAATTATAAGATATTTCAATTATTCCCATGTTCTCCCGCACTTATTATTTAATGTGTTTTACAGTTGTTCAATGACGAACACGTTGTTTACAAATTAAACAATGTTTATCAATGATAACTGCGTGCAGTGGTGCTAAGACGTATTTAACAAGACAATTCCACTGTGGATACTATAATAATTAGAAAATTAATGCTCTAATACATTGTTTTCCAATACAAAAAAGCTGTTTAACTATCAAGGTTATACTTCAGAATGTTAATTTTTAAAACATGTACCGGATACGGAAGCACAGAGAGGGAGGGATGTGCGGATAAGTTTAATCACCTTATGGTATAGAAAACATGTCCTCTGTGGTTCAGAATTTTAACAACAACACACGTCATAAATTTAAAAGTAAACAATTTGTTTTGTCTTTCATCCTTGGCTTTGAAGGATCGTTTGCTACAGATAATTGTTTATATGTATGTGTAGTCTACGTAATTACGCGGTTTACCAACATGTGACAGCTTTATCGGTATATAAAACTCTTTAAAGTTAAAAGTGGTTTTATTGTGTAAACAATAATTCAACGTTAGTTTGAATGGCAATGATTGTAAAATTATTATTCCTTCTGTTTGTTTTACCAGAGATTGTTGAAGGTAAGAATTGTCATAATTTTACTTATTTATTTCATTCATTGAAACTACAAGTTAACTTAGAATGAGGTACATGTTTATAATTGCCACGTAGCAGCAAACAGACGTATGGTTAGGCTTGTATTTTTTGCCGAATTGTTATGTATCAGCAAAATACTTCAAATATGCTTATGGATTGAAATTTTATCTATTATCCACATCATCTATCTCTTCATAGATATTAAAAGCTTTTTTAACTGCTGCACAAATGAAAACATGGATACCAAGGGCTGAAAAGATACAGTATTGTCAATCAAATTATTGTTTTAGTACAACATATATGTAATCTATGATCATGATATTTCGATATAACCAGTAATATATCGTATGCAGTGGTTACATTTTTGTTTTTAAATATGACTTCAGTCATTTTTCTATTCGCTTCAGTTTCATTCAAGATTCATTTGATGAAATTTTTGTCACTCTATTATTAGCGGATGTAGACATGTAGACATTGTCCTTTATATTTTCAGTGCAAATTTTGAAGGAATGCGTCCCTTATCACAACTGTCTAACTTGTTATGCGTATCCATTTAACTGCAACAATTGCACGACGGGCTATTATTTGACGAGAGGCGGGGCATATTATACATGCAGAAAATGTCCCTCTGAATGCACAGAATGTAGCAATAGATTTTCATGCGACAAATGTAAAGATGGACATTGGGGAGATTCATGCCAAAACAATTGTTCTCGTGGATGTTTAGAACACATTTGTTTGAAGCAGTCTGGTATTTGTCAGCCGCAAAAATGCAAGCCTGGTTTTGTAAAAGACAAGTGTGACAGCTGTTCACCTGGAAAATACGGCTTAGACTGCAATATATCTGTTCCAAAATCTGGCAAGTACATAAACATTTATTATTACAAGACATTGCTGAAATGTGATCATATAATGGATGCCAAGTGGTTGACAAATGCCTCCACATTGACTTACAGATCACAAATACCCAATGGAATCAACCATATCAGGCTGTATATTTTGCATAAGAGGAAGGCACTTATCAGCTATCGCAAAATGTACATCAATATGTTCCTTTCCAAAAATGTTTTCAAATGCTCTAAGCAAAAGGTTGTTTTAACTTACAAATTGTAAATCATAATATGTTTCATTTCCTTTATCTCGAAATCTACGACAGAGATAATCGGTTAAAATGTTACATTATTATGTGGTTTGCGTCTGTGATCAACGGGTTTTACAGGGTAAATGCTTCGCCTTATGGTAGTAGACATTGCATAAACTGGTATCTCTTTGAATAAGTCAAAATGACATTCAAATACATCAATGTCTCTGAAGACCTAATGTTATTTTCTAACTTAAAGTTGATATAATTACGTTTTCAGGTATAGTGTGGAAACTACTACAAGCAATAAAAAACTCAATACCCACCATGTGAATGTGTATCAATGTTCCAGGCAAAGAGATCGGATGAAAAAGAGTGAAATGAGTGAAAATGTACAGCCGTAAGGATTTTCAATAGACTTGCGCTGTTACATTTGTTGTGTCAAATCTGTAATTACAAAACGCATTGTACTGAACAGTTTAACATCAATGTACGAAACTTATTCAAATGTATTTAAATACAAAACATGAAAGAAAAGGCATATGTTGTGAATGGGTGTTTGAAAATCAGTTACATCAATTTCTGCGGAATAGTGATATAAGAATAATTTTTGAAAATTTGTCTGTTCGTTACGTCTTAGTTCCGGTTTTATATGATAAACTATGGTTTCATCTCAGTGTTGTTATAGTTTCTGGTCCTTCGGTATCGACGTCGATATGGTATATGATTAACCGATTCAAGTTATCGGGTAGTCTTTATTGTGTTGATGTATATAATAAACAAGTCATTAAACCGCATTGACATTCGATACGTGGTTTTAGCGCCACAAATTATTGGCACCCGAGCTTCGCCAATTTGCTGGCCCACTTGCGGCCAGTGCAGACCAATATCAGCAGTATTGCACAAATCGAAGAGTGGACCAGTCCGTTGTAGAACTTTAGCAGGGTAAGGGTTAATTACCACTTCAGGCCCGCCATTGGTGTGTAATTAGTATTAACACATTGTGAAATAATTATTACTTTCGCGTTTTGTACTACCATTATATTACAAATAATTGAAAATGCTAAAGGGAATTTAAGGAATATTGATACAATGATATATAAGACAAAGGGCGCAAAAATATACTTTATCATCAATAATTACTTATTGTTCAGCCCCCTCCCACTTATCGGCCCACACCCAACCTCGCAACACTAACAAGACGATGGGGATATTTCTTTTCTAATTGTTTGCAGACTTCGTACAAATGAATGCGAGTCTGCTCTGTTTTGACCATGCTTTTAAAACTGTTTTACATCTCGGGGTGTAGGTTGATAATGACACATGTCTACATTTAAGAATAAATGCGTAAATTCATACACTATAATAATAATATAATTGTACTTGAAATAGTTATTCATTTTATACTTGTCTGATATTTGTAGAACATGGCATGTAGTAATAAAATAATGTATCACTCGATGATTACCTGTCTCTCTGATAGCTGTTTTTATCCACACCTACAGATCTTACTATATATACCAATTATAACATTTCAACATAACAAGAGACGACGACACATTCATAATAGTAATAGAAATTTGCGATATGAAAGAGCGTCATTCAAGTTATATTTTCTTCTGTTACAGTATTTAAGAACTAGCCATGCAAGAAAAGTTACCGGAGAACGATTCTTACAATATATACTTCAGACAGTTAGAGAAACTCGTAAAATTTCAACAGTAACGCTGTCCTATTCGTAGAAGTAAAGAAACTTGAAATGTTTTACTTATTTTTTGTTGGGCCTTACGTTACATAGATACAATTAAAGATCATATAAAATGAAAAGTTCAATGCCCAGCCCTGGTTTGAAGGATTTCGATAAAATATTGTAATAATGTTAACCATATCAATTGGGAAAATTCTGACCAAACTTAATACAAATCATGTAGCTTTTCTGGAATGCATTCTGGACTCTTGGGTAAATGTCAAAGTCGCTGTTTATAAAAATATGAAATAAATTCTGCTCAAAAACTTCGGTAAGAAATGCTTGAAAGCCATGATTTAGTTGTGTTGCTTGGGTCAAGGTCAAGGTCATTGTTACTAAATTTACAACATAAAACGTTTTCTAATAACACCTTTATTTAGGAATGAGGTAGTTTTTAAAGACTCCGAACTTTCAGTTGCATTATTTAAGTGATTTTTGTAATGTACAAAGAATGCTTTTTTTTCAAGGGTGAAACTATCCACTTCGGCTAGCCATCAAACCAATTCGCTGAATTTGCTTGTTTTTGATAAACTTTGAACAGTTTTGTTTTAAGTAATAATGCACAAACATTTCATTAAATAGTTCTGGATAGTTAAAACGCTGATTAAGGCAGAAATTAAAATAAATATATAGTATAATAGCGTTCGTTTTCAGTTCAATAGATATTCTTGTATTATACAATAAACACTGGCATTTGAAATCTTGTAATCTTTCTCATTGTTGTTGACATTCTTGCTCGTAAGAAATTAACGCATTCCAGAAACTGTACATTTGTTTGGGTTTTAAATTAGTTATTGTTACTCTCCCGTCTTTAACAAAAGCACAAGGTTCTACAGACCCTTCATTTAAATGTGAACTCCCATTTAACATAATAAGAGATGCACCTAACTTTTCTGAGGCTATTATTCCAGTTATGTAAGCATCTTCTACTTTTACATATGGCATCATCTCTGCTACTTTAACAATGTCAGGCAGTAATTGGACTGTTAAACAATATGCAGTTCCAGATGCATATCTCGGGAGAATATTTTTACCATACACCGTTTTATCAATTGCCCATTTCCCAAATCGCCAAACTTTTGCACCACTGTATATATACCCGAACACTGCGCCATTTGAAGGTAGAGGATGCTGTTCTAATTGTTTAAATAATAAAGCTACGTTAACAAATACGTCCTCATCAGCCTTTAAAACGTATGTTGTTTTGTTACAATACATGTTTATCCATTTAAAGCCATGCAACATTTTCAATGTTAGGTTATGGTACGAGTCTTTGAAGTCAAACTGAACGATGTCATTATGTTTATGATTTTCCTTTTTTATATTTTCATCCACCAAAGCTGTCCCACTTCCGCCGAGTAAAAACATAATTCCTACAACGTGTTGTATTTCTAAACCATTAACTTGATGAATGCGATCATTTGATAATTTTGCATAAGTATCCCGGATTGCCATCCGCTGTCTAGTGTGCGAAGGTATAGACGGAACCATAATTATCAACTTTGGAGTTTTGTTCAAACAAATATGTCCGTTTATTATTAGAGAATTGCAGTCTATTGGCGTTATTATATGTGTTGACTCATTGTCTGACTTCATTTGTAATGCATTTTCTCTCTTTATTAGAGGTTTAATTGTATGAACTCTTAACTCATTCTCAGAAGTAGGTGTGGTTTTCTTTAATTCCATATGAAATTTGGTAGGTGGCTCTGTAACAGTAGAACTTTCATCATCCTGAGAATCGCCCGGATGATTCGATTCAATATATCCGTTTAAATTATGTGTATGTTTTTGATATCCATTTAATGTAAACAAGGATACAGTCCATGAATAAAAATAAATTAGAATTGCACTCGCATTCAGTACAATTATTCTAGAGTAGAATTTCATGTTGTTCCTCTCACTGAAATATAAATGTACTATAACAGCGCAGTTTAAGCATTATTTTTATCATACTTTAGGTTGTTGAGTATCCGTCAACTTCATTTTTGTAATTAGTGCAATCTTCAAGATATTCAAACGTTTTCATATCGCGTATCATTAGCAGCAGTTATTATCACAGCAAGAGCACTTTTAAATAATCCTTTGGCATTGCTTTCCGTCGCTGTTCCAACTCTTTATTTTTCATTTTCTTTCAAACATATAAACATATATCGCAGTTTCCTCTATTTATCGTTTAATACTGTAAAGGTAATTATTAAGATGTGCCAGCTGTACGTATGTTAATCTGAATTCACTACTTTTCATAGTTTAACTTCTAAATCAATGATGTTTATGGTAAAAGGCTAATTATTGAGCCATACGGTACATCTGAAAAGTTTATTAGCAAATTGAAGACAAAGCATAAAGATTACTAAATTTTTATTCTCTCTATTATGGATAATGTCACCGGGTTTTTATTTTTCTTGACAGGCCATGTTATTATATACCAGTTCAAATCAAAGAAGAATGTCAGACAACTTGACTCTACACTGTTAAGTTCAAATTTAATGCAACACGTCCTTTGTAAAAAAATGTAATACTAGTAACCAATGAGCAGAAATAAGATGAAGCTATACCAAAGGTGCGTCCTTCTATTGCTTCTTGTAATGTTGAAGCATTACCTATGGAATATATTCGACATAATCGGTTTCGATTTGAAATTATAGAAAATCACATATGTATGGATGAATTGTACATCGTAAAAATGCATCATACTGATATATTTTAATGCAAGTATAGATATGCTTCAGTATGTAAAATCTAATAAAATGTCTCGAAACAATCGTTCACCTTATATAAAGTGAAAGGTCACTTCAAAACATTTGTAACAACATTACAACCTACTAATCCTGGTACTGATCTTCCTTTCTAGTATTAAGCAATGCGCTGCTACATGTAGTTAGTTTCATCTATAGAGGATAAAATCAGGATTCTTATCAACTTGACCATGAAAAAATAACATGGCTTAAAATGGACAGCAGAATTTTGCAGTAAAGCAACGAACATTTGAACGGTTGACGAAGATACGTTCAAAGATGTCGCAGTACTCTTCTCATATTTATAAAGACAAGCATGTCCTGTCCTTTCATTCCTCCGAGGTATACAAATAAGTATGCCTTGATATTATTTCATTAAACATACGAATAACAGACCTATTCAGTTTTATTGAAGTTTGCATATTGTTTTCTGAAAAAAAAGAGTGCTGAATCTGAATCACATAGAGCTAATTCCAAACTTCAGGATGCAACACAACGTTATGTACAAGCCATTCATTTTAAAAATATGTGTACGAAATAACGGTATCCATAAATGTGCACGCATAAACTATATCAAAAAGGAAAATGATCGTGGATCTTAAGACACAAATGTGTTAATCTTTAAAATAACAATGCTTAAACATCACTAAATAATAAACACGACGGTGATTTTGTCTTGACCCGTTTTAGTGTTGCTTTAATAGTTTTGCGTTCTAATGCAAGCTGGAATATCGATAGCAAGTCACTTATACGGTATCAATAGGTATCTGCATGACCACATGAGAAAAGTGGTCATAAGTCACATTCTCACCTTATTGTAAGATTTTCCTAATCTAGCTGATTCAAACTTGCTCCGCTATTTAAGCCAATATTAATTCTTAATGAACACAATCAGTCTGACCGAACCCCTGTGCTGTCAGAGAAAATCGAAAGCCGAAAATTATTAGCTTGTAGGTTAACTGTAGTGGTAATGGTCTGCTTACCCAATGAAACATATGTTAACTAATCTACGAAAAAGACAGAAAATTATTAAGTCGTAAATATTTCCATCCGCGATATTAAATCCGCTTTCTTCATTTTTGTACATCCAGGTGTTTTTTAATGCAAAAGTCTATGACTCAGTAAAATCTTTTAAATATTTGAATGAGACTCATTTCCTTTATTGATTTATTGCAATAGCATCTTTAACCCGTAAGGTCGAACTATGAAAAAGTCAATTCGATATTGAATTGTAGTTTGTTAGTTTTGACTGATGACTTATATATTATTTGACACCCCGGATTATACGAGTAATTAGATGTTATAGTTGCCTTAAACTGAGATTGTATTTAGGCTACATAGTGACATAGAAGCATTTGTATTCCAAAAAGCAAAGATAGTATGTGGTATTTTGACTTAAAAGTCTTAAGGCTCATTTCTGTTGTTACGTCTCCTTTATGCCTTATATAAGCAACAGTTTCTCGTCCCTAGTTAAATCAAACTTGAATTAATTTGAACTAAACGGTTTATAATTTTTAGCATATTAGTTTGTTAGTCCTGTATATATGAAATATTAATATCACTGGCAAATGAGTAATCCAGCGTATCACCAACACAAAATTATGCATGTATCGTGCACACCTATCACAGCAAGAGCGCATCAACAGGCCGATAACCAAAACGTACTCTTCGGTGCCTTAATAACAGAAAATATCAAGAACATATTTGTTTATGATGAGGCACCGCTTTTTAAAAGTATTTCAGTTTTATAACGGCGTTCAGTTTTTTAATAGAATTTCTGGATTCTACTGGTGTACAAACCTGTTCTCCGCAAGCAATTACCAACTTTCTCACACGAGTCATAGGTAGAGGACAAATAACTCCAGACACAATGTCTTTTATTAGTCGTCACGAAGAACGTACGCCTCGCTCGGAGATCAAACTGACGACCAAGCGACCGTAGATCTGAGCTCTCCCAATTGAGCTAAGCGGGCAGACAACAAGAAGGAAATATTAACATGCAGACACTCGTCTCGTTTAAGTTGAAACCACACAGAAGTGTGTGTTTGTACAACTATGGACATAACATATATATGCACAGTTCTAGTTTGAAATTTATCGACCATCTCAGTCTTCTATCTTTCTCCTGCGAAGGTCCATTCTGTACCCCTTACGTCTTATTTTACCGGTACATAATCTTATCATCCGTATTCTGTGCAAGCCCGATATACACGCTAAGATCGTTTATTCTATCAAGCATGTGCCCTAAAATTCTTCGGAAGGGCCCATGTGGTTTCTTCATTACACTGAGTCTATATTGATTTAACAAGCAAGTGTGGTACTCCTACATGTTATCTAATACTTCTGAATTTCGGTTAGTTCCCTTACTCTCACAGATAATTCTAATAAAATTGCATTAAGGATATCACTTGGAGCTCAAAGAACAATACATATGCTGAAAATACATAACATGATAATCCAGCTGGATTGCTTATCTTTGTTTTTGTTTTCTACGGAAGCCTATTAGGGACATTTTGTCTTAGTTTTTATGAATAACCTCTTATGTATGACATATTATGTGTTACGTGTTATCAGTTACCTCTTACATGTTACGTATTACCTCTTGGGTGTTATATCTTGTGTGTTACTTATCAAAAGTTAGATTTGCCTAGTTCTCAATAGGGAAACAAAATTGACGGACGTTAACGATTACTGCTTGTGGCACTTTACCCCTTTTGGTGACCACTAGAGCTAAAACTAAAAAAAAAAAGCTTTAAACGACCTATGCCTTGAACAGCATGATGGATCTTGATCAAACTCGGTCTGTACCACCAATATAAGGTCATTTCCAAAGTTGTTTCAAAACGCGCAATGGTCCCCTTGAAGGGTTCTCTAGAGCTAAACACAGAAATACCTTTAAACATTTTTTCATGAAGTCTTTTGCTGAATTTCCATTAAACTTTGTCTGTAGTTTAAACACGGGGCATTTGATCCCTTTCTGAAGTCATTAAAGACAGAAATTCAAGCGCCTTTAAACAACCTTTTCTGATGACCACTTGTTTATCATCATAGTATACATATGTAGGCAAGACTATATAACTAGGACAAGGTCATTAGCTCAGTTATTGTGTTTTCTTTTGGCATAGAAATAAGTTACGTTTCGCATACAATTCCATTTTTGTCTAAAATTCTTGATATATAACTTCGAAACTTTGAACACTTGCTTACCATCATGGCCACACATTGCCATATAGTGCAAGATATATCTAGATCCACAAATATAGGCAGATTGTTTGTCTTATCTATTTTTTATCTTTTGTCAGATATTTTGAAACCATACTTCCATCAATTCTTCGAATAGTCGAGTGCACTGTCAACCGACAGCTTTTGTTTCTTGTTGTTTTATGGGAGACATAAAATTGTTCTTGTCAGTGCGTCTGTCCGAATATATGTCATGTATATCTCAAAAAGTATTTAACCTAGAGTCACCAGGCCTAGGATTGTTATTAAACATGTTACTTTGTACTTCTGGTGTTGTGGTTTGAGTTTACAAAACCAGAGCATGGCTATGACTTAAACAAAATACACTCATTGTAAAAGGAAGTCTGGGTTTTGCTGTTCCTAAAAATAGAGAATGGCTTAAACTGTCCCAAATGGGCATATGCAGTATTATGTATTTCATTAATGCCCGAAATTAGACTCAGTAAAACCCATTTCTTATTTCCTAGTGATTCACTTCGGTTTGTTGTCTTGCAGGATAATATATTTCATTACTGCCTATAAACAGGCTTAATAAACCCATTTCTTATTTTTTTTCTTTTTTTTTTTTTTTTTTTATTCTCTGTTTGTTATCTTGCTACATTATATATTTCATTACAGATCTTGTGCGTCGTCTTTTGTTATCTGCGCAGTTAGTAATCTCTGAACTAACTTATGTCTGTAACTGAGCACTATATTTATACAAACTGTATACTTTATCTATTATAAAGTACGATAGCCACAGTAGAGAGTATATAAGTCCTTAGACATAAGATGAAATACCTAATTCCTAATGCCTTTGACATAAGATGACATACCTAATGCCTAATACCTTAGACATAAGATGTAAGATGAAATACCTAATGCAAAATTATGTACATTTTGTATATTATGCAAGAGCTGATAAATAAGACTTAAATAGTAGGAATTCGCAGTTCGCGTTGCACAAATGACTGAAGTTTTCTTCCAGCGTATTTATAACTTCACCAGTATTAAAAGCTATTTAACACCTTACACCAACGTTCAAAAACAAAACATTTATCACTTCGGCAGTTTAGTGTCCCTTTTTTAGCTAAGAATTTCGATGAAAATATTCTTAAAGCGTACGTGCGATTTTTGCTACAAATCAATGTTCTGCGTAAACCCAAGTTAAATTTACATAAAACTTCCCTGAGGCAAAGCAATTTGTTCAAACGTCATAGAAGTGTTCCCTAACAAAATCTGTATCATATCCAATAGTTACAGTATCTTTATTTTCACAGATGCAAAGAAAACTGATATGATGAAATGAAAGATATTTTCATTATATAAATAAGTGATTAAATCAAGATTTTCTTCAACAAGTGTTAATAGCTCTCTATATAGCATCTTGTACATGTATGGAAATTTGAACACTATAGGTTTGAGCAGTCTTACTAGACATTCTGAGTCTTGGCTGTATATCTTCCTATGGGAACCACACATTTCACAGCATATATTGACATCTTCTTAGCGTACTTTCTTGTAGCATATAAAGTGTAGTTAATTAATTGTAGCTATGCTCGCCCATATGGTTTTTAACCGGTGGCGAGGTAAACAACCTCAACACACACACACGTACTTTCTTGCCAAAATCATACCGATCAAATACTTTGGTAACAAAATACATTAGACCATGCGGAATGTAGATTCAAGTTAACAGAGCTATTCGGCCGAGCTTTGTGAAAGAAAACTTTATACATTCCACATATCAGTAAAGGATTCAGTTCATGTTTCCCGCTTCACCTCTACCTTACGTGTATAATCTAAGAGATAATAAATAATAAGTAACGCATAATACATCAAACATAAGAGGTAATGCATAAAAACTAAGACAAAATGTCCCTAATAGGCTTCCGTAGTTTTCGGCTTAACTCACAAATACGTTGAGTATTTTGGTAAAAAAATCTTAGATTAATCCAATTTTACCCGCAATTTACATTTAACTGATTAAAATTGTGTACAGACAAAACGATGTTAATCTGTAATAATTACTGTGCGGAGTGAACAGAATGTTACTAACAAAAAATTGAGATGAATATGTTGATCAAAAAATAGATCCTGTTAAAGGCACTCGCTACAGTTTTTCCAGACGGGACGATATTTACCCCAACACCGTGCCAATTTGGTTGTGTTTCTAATCGATGTAGCTCACTGCAGACTTGATGCGGTCTTCTGCGCATGCCCGGAAGTGATTATCTAATGTCGCGTACGGCAAAAATTCGCAAATTATTGTATGTTCGCATGCATTTAATGTACAAAATGTATAATATACTGACTAAAGTTAAGGGTAAGTATCACCATGGTTACAAAATATATACATTTAAAGTACTTTTAGTTCAAATTGCTTCAATCCGACATATACTGGAGTCTGTTATTTATACCAGCGCTCCAACTCTTCATTGAGTCACAGCTGTTTCTAAACCCGTACCGTACATTCGTAAACTATAGGTTTTGTTTTAAAAAAAGGGCGGAAACTTTCATCGTTCTATGCCATCAAAATGCTTCAGAAACACCTTAAAATCCGATTATTAAGAAATCTGCCGTTTGATAATTCTATATATATATTTCTAGGTCATTTGCTCAAACACTGAAAGAGTATTTCGTACCAACCTACGTCGTATAAATGCTCGCCACACCCCACCTCGTTGTAATTTGATTTAAGCGAAATTTTCTTTTTGTTTTAGATTAGATAGACATAACCAAAGGTATGTGCAGAGTTGGATTAAATTCTATTATGTGAAACTCGATAAAAAAGCAGAAGTACCAACTTAAAACTGACAAATATATGCAAAAATAGCTCTTGGGTCTGCTGAACAAGTATTCCTTTCTTTACAAAATCATGTTCTTTTGATTTCCATGAGCATGTTTCAAATAGATATATTGTTTTCCGTTATAAAAATGCTTAGAAAATCAAATTTATGCTGATTATTGTACTTTATTGAAATATATTTTAGGATTACAGAAATTTTGAAAAATGTTTAAAATAGCACCATTTCTAGGGGCAAATTAAATTGAAACAATGCTGATGACCTAGTATTTTTATTTCATTTTTCAATATATCATAACATGATCTTTTAATACAAAACATTTCATCAAAATCTATTATTGAGAAAAAAATTACGACTCTGTAGCGAGCGTTCTTAATAAAGTGTTTCACCTTCGAATAAAGCAATGTAACTACCTAAGCTACCATGTACGCTAGATACAAACATGACTTCGGTGCTAATCTAGAAAAACACGTACCAGATACGGAAGCACAGAGGGAAGATTTAAATGCAACTAAGAAAATTTTATGCAAAAGAAAAACTCGCAGCATATTAAATAGTAAACAATGTGTTTTGTTCTACACTGTTAAATTTGAAGGATCGTTTCTCATTCTGTTTGTTGAAGATTTGTAAGCTATGTAATTGTTAGTTTTACCAACATCAGTATAAGAAACAACATAAATCATATGAAAACAATTTAAATGTGGTTTGTACACAATAATTGAGCAAGCAATTAACGCACAATGTCATGTTTGTTTAAACAGCAATCACTTACCTATAATTATAGGATCTATCATCAGTTTTATTACATACTTTGTTTTCATTAACTTAAACAGCAAGTAAATTTATGGTTGTCCACTTAGCAGCAAATAGACGTATAATTGGGTTTATAAATTTCTTAGAGGATTGGCACGTAGCAGCAAATACAGTACAACCTCTGTAGAGCAACACCCTTTGGGAGATACAAATATTGACTGTTATGTAGAGGTTGTTGTTCTGGAGAGGTAAATTTGATAGTATATTTCAGCTTAGGGAAATTTTGATGATGTTGTTATGGAGAGGTTTTTGCTTAAGAGAGGGCCGCTCTAGAGAGGTTGTACTGTACACTTTCGTATGGATATAAATCTTTATAAATACCCAGTTCTATCTCATCATAATTATCTACAGCTTTATTAAATTAATATAACTACAGCTTCCAGGGCTTGAAAAGGATGCTATTTTTAAATACAACTTACATGTAGACTCTCATAGCATCTAAAAATTATTTGGATATTGTACCCAGTGAATACATTCGTCTTTCAAATGTTAAATCTTGTAATTCAATTGACTATCATTCGAGCAGTTATTTGGTAAGTCTTTATTATCCTATAAAATTCATTTGTAAGCGGACCATTACATTGGTGGTAGACGGCAGTAACCTTACACTATTCATTACATTTTTTGTACAACCTAAAGTCCAACTTATTGTCATTTTTTAAAAATATATTCTTACAATTTCAGTGCAAATTTGAAAGAATTCGTCCGTTATCAGAACTGTCTAACTTATTTAATGTATACACTTCAGTGTAAAACTTAACGAAGGTTTATTATTTGACAAGAGGAGATGCATATGATATTGAACGGAAATGCTCTTGTAAGTAACAGCTTTTCATTGGACGAATACAAATATGGATATTGGCGAGATTCATGTCAAAACAATTGTTCTCGCGGATGTTTAAAGGCAAATGGTTTGAAGTAGATCCTGTTTTTTTTTTAAGTGAGGCAACTGCCCAAATGGAAAATAGGGCTTAAATTGCAATATATCAATTCATGAATATGACAAGTAAATACATCATGTACATAGTTATAGTGTCTATATAACTTAAAAAGTTATTTCGTTGTTAGTGCAAACAAATGATTTTTTCAATTATTTGCCTGTATATTAAAAAGTCAAGGTAAAAATACAGTTTACTCGTACTGGTACCGAAGCAGTATCCGTCGGCTAATAGTATCCGACAACGCGTCACTGTGCGTCTCGTGAAGTTCTTCACAATGAAGTCGCGATTGTTTTCATAATGCTGTCCTGCAATACAGAGCTTTGTGAAATTTCAGCAACGAAAGGTAAAAACTTTCCAAGAAAACTCGAATTGTTCATTCCATAATTGTTTTGTTTACATTCTGCACATGGGGGATTTCACTTGCAGATAATGCTCATGCGCAAAGGATAACTCCTTCGTCCCCATTTAAGTTGAAAGTTTCTCCCCTTGGCAGTCGAAACCAGACGATTTGCCAAAAATACATATCAATGATAAAAATGAGTCATTTTTGTGCATCGGTAATAAATATTATTGTTTTCACAATTAAGACAGCAAAAAGAAGTATGAAATATAGATGAAATGTTAACATCTAAGTGAACCCTGCCAAATTTTCTTATCAAAGGGAGGTAACTGGTCAAATACAATATGCTATTAACAGTAACGGCTGTATCCCTTATGTAGTATACTTCTATATAATGTATATAAATCTCTCAAACTGGTAATTGGCCGATTCGCTCAATCGGTAAAACGCCTGCCTGGTACGCATGATACCATAAGATCGAATCCCACAATTTGCCTTTTTTTCTTAACCTCCTAGATCTATTTTCATATTCTATTTCAAACATCTTGAGAGCTCAACGTGAAACTAGTCTAAGTGTACAGTCCCTGGCTCGCGGATTTTTCAAAGTCCGCGCTTCCCCGCGAATGGACCCTAGCGCGGACAATTTCCTGAGCCGCGGGGATGCGCGTTTTTTCATGCATCTCCGCAATACATTTAACAGCGTCCGCCGCGACCAAATGCAATAAAATCGATTGCGGTGTCCCGCGATGATAGTCGCGGCACATCGCGATGAAGTGCCGGTGGTTCGCGGTGAATTGCGATGAATCGCCGCGATTTACAGGTAAATGCAGTAGCTTGTTGTTATGTATTCAGTTAATTTAAAATTTCAACACTATGATGGGATAGGAAATGAAGAAATTAAACAATTTTTTTTATTTTTGAACCATTTATTTCTTTTTACTTGTCTATTTCAGGTGTTATTTCCATTAACTCATATAATTTAATAAATGCAAGGATTATATTTTTAAAACATCAGGGTTATGAAATTTAATGTCATTATGTCTTTGAACTTGTATAATACATGTATATATACATGTACTACTGTATAATTTGTTAATTAATTTAGACAAGATGAAAATAAATAGTATTTTGTATTTTGCAAGCATTTATATCTTCTAACTATTCTATTTCAAGTATAATTTCCATTAGATTCTATAATTTCATAAATGCACAAACGACTGTCATTGCTTTTCAAATTCCGGCGTTATGTAATTTCATTGAACTCATGTACTATAATTAGCTAATTCATTTTAACTAGATGATTTTGGTTTTGAATAATATTGCAACAATATTTAATAAAACACTATTTATGTTGAAGTAATTGATGTTGATGGCTGAGTTGCGAAAAAACATCACACATAGAAAATTCGATTTCATTCATCAACGTATTGTGGTCGGTAATTGCCCCAAATTCAATGATGCCCATTTGTTTTAATTCCGTGATATGAATTTAATTATAGTTGGTTACTTATTTGAGTGTTTCATGTCATGTTCTAAATTTTTCACTGATCAGTTCGTTAACCAATAAAAATGCTACTAGTCAAGCATTAAGTACACGTGAAAATTAAAGACTTGAAAACAGTCGTTGTTCAACATAGTTGTGATATTGTGTTTAACTTAAAAGTTATAGAATTACGCTGGAATTAAAAAGTAGCCTATAATGGCACTTCGTCAACGGACGAATTAAATTTCGCATTTTCTTGTAAAATACTTGTGTGATAACAAGAAACAGATCAGGAATTAAAGGACTTATTAGAACTAACGATGAGGTAATTGAAGATTTCACTTCGTTATCTTATATTTTATATTTTATTATTTTCCGGGAGTTTTGCATAATATGAGCCGCGCCTTGAGAAAATCAACAAAGTAGCTTTGCGACCAGCGTGGATCCTGACCAGGCTGTGAATCGGATGGTCTAGTGGCATTCGTACTGTACATGGCGGGACAAGGGTTTCCGATGACCAGACGAATGGTTCGATGCTACGTTCAAGAGATCGTACGACGTTCTGGTACATTTAAACTTTTTTGAAGATATAAAATGTGTCAATTTTTGGCAAATAATAATAATAAAAAACTGAGTCTTTTTTAATGCAATACTTAACGGATTTTCCTGATGATATTCATATTTTATTTTTTGTACTTAGAAAATTGATTCAGTTACACCCTGTCTTTTATTGCAGTTCTGACAGCCTCTAATTCAACACAAATGGTTAAAGATTATTTTGATTGAGTAAAGTATATTTAACAGTTTATAACATTTCGTTTGTAACGCATGTTTAAAAGGTTTATAGGTCGTACAACGTTGTTTAACTTAGAAAAAGGTCCAAGTGAAGAATGGTTCAGGAAACTTAAAGCTGACTATCCACAGCTGGCCTTCAGAAAACCTGAGAACCGCGACAGGGGTAGGAGCAGAATGTCCAATAAGAAGGTGGTCAACGACTTTTTTCAGTTCTGGTCTGATACGATGCAAAATCATGGTTTACTAGATAAACCATCACAGGTGCGCAAATATTTAAAAATTCGTCATTTTACAGATAAATGTATTTCACTACCAGCGAAAATTTAGATTAGTGACACTATTTGTATTATGTGACATATTCGATTCCGATGTAAAAAAAAAACAAAACGTAAAATTAGATCTATATCTTTCTTCGTTTCTAACTATTTTAGGTTTACAACTGTGATGAAACTGGCTGGTCTGGTAAGGAAGGTGCTCGCGGGAAAGTTATAGAGCCAAGGACAGGTCACGTGTTCCAGCAGAAGGTAATGACAGCTGATCACCTCACAGCACATTTATGTGTTTCAGCAGACGGGAGATTTATCCCAACCATGGTGATTTTTAAAGGTGGAATGCCACATCGCAATTACAAGGATGGCTTGCCGGGTACCAGTAGTATTTTCTTAACTAACACATTATCTTCCCGTTTGTTTTCTCAGTAACCTTTGATGTTTTCAAATTTTACTAAACGTACACGTGTCAGTAGGCCGGTCGGTCACTTTATTTTTGAACTTTATTTTCATTTTTATTGAATGAACGTAATATGATATGAATGTCAGTACCTTAGACTTGACGCAAATTTTAAACTGTGAACACCGTAGTGTATCTTTAAAACGTATCAGGTAAGAATTTTATTTTATAGGGTTGTTTTACAACACGCTAAATCAAACACGTGAACCTTCAAACTTTTTTTTGTATTTATTAATTTCACCAGAAAGATTAGAAAAACACAGATGGTGCTTTTCTAGTCGTATTCACTGTCAAAATGTACATAAATAATAAAACAAAAATCGATAACGGAAACTGCTTCTGTAGTCAACTGATTCAGCTCTATTTATACACTCCTTTTGGAGCACCTCTGTGTGTTATCACGTGCGCCAGCCACTATCGATATTTATGTTTTCGAAAAGCAGAAGAGCTAAGGTATTTTCTTCGGGAACATTTTATAGAACTGAAACGTTCAAGAAAAAATATTTTAATTTGATTTTTTTTAAAAGAGGATTCTACACCAATAATCCTCTTTTAAAGAGGCAAATTTAGCTTTTTTTGTCTCTTTTTTCTCCTTTTTTCACACAGAATGTGGAAATTTCTACGACAATATGTAATATATCACAACGCTTTTATTCATTTCTTTTCATTCTTTTTTTTTTGCGAATGTGGAAATTTCCACACCACAAATACGCTTAGGAATACCCATTTTAATGTTAATAAAATATGGCATATAAATACATATTTATTGAGGGAATAAAAGAAGTAATAACAAACATTGTGGAAATTTCCACACCTCGTCGAATGCATAATATAACGGGGTAAAATTTCAAAATATCAACACATTTCAACATTACTTGGCTTAATCTTGGTGTGGAAATTTCCACGTCAACCCATTATTCTTTAAAATATGAAACATAACAATGTTGAAAATCAATCTATAGATCTACTAAGAAATCTGATCACTCGATTTAGTGTGGAAATTTCCACAATAAATATATTGTCTAAATGTTTTCAAACAGTAATCTTTGGCGAAATATTACAAGCAGTAAAGAACACTGTGGAAATTTCCACACCTCGTAAATGCACAATAAAATAGGGTAAAATTTCAAAATATCAAAACATGGTAGTTTCAAAAATTACCCTTTATAAACATCTGTAGCAATCTTGGTGTGGAAATTTCCACGTCAACCCGTTATTCCGTAAAATATTAAACATAACAATGTTCAAATCAATTTAAACTAAGAAATGTTATCACTTGTACAAGTGTGGAAATTTCCACAATACATATATTGTCTAAATGTTTCTGTCATAAACGTTTTCAAACAGTAATCTTTGGCGGAATATAATAATCAATGAAAAGCATTGTGGAAATTTCCACACCTCGTAAAATACGTAATAAAACAGGGTAAAATTTCAAACATCAAAACATGGCAGCTTCAAAAGTAACCCTTTACAAACATCTGAAACAATCTTGGTGTGGAAATTTCCACAATACATAAATTGTCTAAAGGTATCTTTCATAAACGTGGAAATTTCCACGTTTTCAAAGAATCGTTTTAGCGGAACAGCGAACATTGTGGAAATTTCCACACCCACACTTGGTAAAATGCAGAATAATACAGGCTAAAATTTCAAAATATCAAAACATGGTAATTTCAACATTTTCCCTTCACCAACAGTTGTTACAATCTCGGTGTGGAAATTTCCACACCAACCCAAAGTATTTCCGAAAATATGAAACAACAAAGTTTAAAATGAAAATACATTAAAAAATGTTCATTACTTTTACAACCTAACCGGTGTTCCTGGATTCTGTACCAGTACAAACCTGTTCTCCACAAGTAACTGCCAACTTCCCCACATGAATTATCAGAGGTGGAGAGCGAATGCTTTCAGACACAATGTCTTTCATCAAATCGTCACGGCGTATGTTACGCCACGCCCGGGGATCGCACTCGCGACCCCGTGATCTGTAGACCAACGCTCTCCCTACTCAGCTACGCAGGCAAATAGCGAATATTGTGACAATTTACACATCTCGTAATATGCAGAATAAAATAGGGTATTAAAAATTCAAAAAAAAAAAAATCATCAAAAGATTCTGACCGAGTTTCATAACGATTGTGGTCTCTAGTAAGTTAACGAAATTTCCATTGACCCAGTTTCAATCTTATCCGTGATATTCTCAAGACGAACATTCTGACTAAGCTTCATACAGGCTGAGTCACAACTGTGGCCTCTAGAGTGTTTACAAGTTCTTAATTCGATTGAACCGGGTGATCTAGTTTTTGATCCCACATGATCAAGATTAACACTTGAATTAGAGATTATCAATACAAACATTCTGATAGTTTTATATTGGGTTTGGTCACAACTTTAGCCTCTAGAGTGTTCGCGCGTTTTTCCTGTGATTTGTCGTACTGTACTAAGTTTTTGACCCTACTTAATCCAGTTTCAACCTTGACGTAGAGATTACCAAGACACACATTCTGATAAAGTTCTCTAGAGTGATCACTGGCTTTTTCTTTGATTTGGCAATTTGACTTTTTTACCAAGATTAGAACTAGAAATTGTCAAGAAAAACATTCTAAATGTCATAAAGATTGGACCCCACATGACCAAGTTTCAAACCTGATCTAGAAATCATCAAGACAAAAAATCTCACCACGTTTCATAAAGACTAAGCATCAACTGTGTCCTTTAGAGTATTCACAAGGTTTTCCTTTGATTTGATCAGATGACCTAGTTTTTAAGGCCACATATCTCAGATTATTACCTGACCTAGAAATTTTCAAGACAAACATTCTGAGCAAGCTTGATTTAAGATTGGTTCAGAATTGTGGCCTCTAGAGTGTTTACAAGGCAAATGTTCGCGCACGCCGGACAATGACCAGTCAAAATTCCTCACCATGAGCACTTTGTGAGCTAAAAATCATACAACAAGACTATTGTACAATACTTTTGTATTGACTTACTGATTTCCAGTGATTAAATTTAGGATATCATAAAACAAAACATGTTTTGAGAAATTCTTAAATGATTTATTAATATCATGATTTTTGTTGCTGTTGATTTCCTAGAATGATTTTAGATAATCACAAAATCAGTGGTCTCGATGCTTTCGAGGGATCTAATTTCCAGATTTTATTTACTTCACAACAGCGGGTGTTAAGTGCTGTGTGGCGGCCGTAAAAGGTCGCCCCGACTTCATCTCAGTGTTGTTATATTTTCTGGTCCTTCGGGATCATTGATTTCAACTCATTTAGATTTGAAGATTGAATACTGCTTAAGCCGGTTCTAGGGGGCGTGGGCAGTGTTGCATTTTCCATTACTGCCCATGAACAGACTCAATCAAACCGAGTGTGCAATTTTCAGTTTGCCTTGGTCTCGATGCTTTCGAGGGATCTAATTTCCAGATTTTATTTATGAATATGAAAAAAATATTTGTATCCAGGATTAAATTTTGCATTTTTTTTAAATCATCCTATCATATCTTGAAAATACTGATATCACAAAATAGAGTTAATGATATCTTTAAATGAAATAGTGATATCATTTAATATGCTCTAAGATATCATGAAAACATTAAACCATAATAATAAATATTATGTAAACAAGGCAGTCTGAAAGACAGTTAAATTCCCCACCACTGTACGGATAGTGAAAGGGTAAAACATTGACCTCGAACTGCGACCTTGAACTGACATGGCTGAACCATACATTCTGCACATTGTCTTGATGAGGTGATCTTTGACCCAAGTTCCATGAGAATTTTTTAAAGGGTTTAGGAGATACAGAGCTCAAACCTATGACATTGAATTAACATGGCTGAACCATGAGTTCTTGATGAGGTGATCATTTGACAAAATTTTGATGAAATTCCTTCAAGGAGTTAAGGAGATACAGAGTGGGAACAACATGGAAGGCTCAAACCTTTGACCCTAAGTTGTGACCTTGTCCTTGAGCCGGCATGGCTGACTCAAGAGTTCTGCACGTCCTCTTGGATAGATGATCATTTGACCCAGGTTTCATATGAAAACAAAGACAAATATCAAACAGGGAATGCCACGTACCAAAATCGCAGCCTCCCCAAAACGAAACCTACAGCACGCAGACGTGCACACCACAAACACACACACACACAAAGCCAACACACGAAGACAAAACGAACAAACAAAGGAACACACACACATACATGCGCACACACACACAAAGCCTACACAAGAGGACAAAACGGTAAACCATTCATTGGACCTCTGTTTTGTTTGTCTTGTTGTAGGATTGCCAAAGTCTTCAATTTCTTTGTACAGTTCGCTTTCTCGAAGATTCATGACACTGTCGTTTATTATAAAAAACAAAGACAAATATCAAACAGGGAATGCCACGCACCAAAATCGCAGCCTTCCCAAAACGAAACCCAAAGCATGCAGCCGCGCACACCACAAACTCACACACACATACACACAAAGCCAACACACGAGGACAAAACGAACAAACAAAGGAATACACACACATACACGCGCACACACACAAAGCCTACACATGTACAAGAGGACAAAACGAACAAACAAAGGAACACAGTGGGGCACCGCCTTGGAACGGTCAGTGGCAAAAACACCACTGGGGAGCTTAAACCGGTTTATGGTGCGCACCCAACCTCACTCTTGAAGCATTCAAGGGCATTAGGAGATACAGAGCGGACACAAAATGGAAGGCTCAAACATTTGACTCGAAGTTGTGACCTTGTCCTTGAGCCAACACTTCTGACTCATGAGTTTTGTACATTGCCCTGATGAGGTGTTCATTTGACCAAAGTTTGATGAAAATCCTTTGACGGGTTTTGGAGATACAGAGCGGATTTGATCCAAGTTTCATAATTATCCTTTAAGGGGTTTAGGAGATACATAGCGGACACAAAATGAAAGGCTCAAACTTTAAACCTTGAGTCGTGACCTTGACCTTGAGCCGGCATAGATGATTCATGGGTTCTGCACATCGTCTCGATGAGGTGATAATTTGACCTAAGTTTTATGATTATCCTTCAAGGGGTTTAAGAGATACAGAGCGGACATGAAATAGAAGGCTCAGTCCTTTGACCTAGAGTTGTGACCTCGACCTTGAACCGACATAGCTGACTCATGGGTTCTCACATTGTCTTGATGAGGTGATCATTTGACCTATGTTTCATGAAAATCCTTCAAGGGCTTTAGTAGATACAGAGAGTACATAAAATGTTAAGGAAGGATTAAGGAACATACCAACTGAATTAACGACAACAAGAATAACAATAAATAAAAATATCTAGTTACTTAACATTATCATTACAGTTTGTCTCGTTTTTCCCAAAGAAAACGCAGCATTTTACATATTTGCAATAAATTATAATTGCAACATTTCCACATGCCAAGGCTTTTTCAAACTTAGTATTAATAACGTGATTTTTTGACAAACGAGAACAGCATCTTACCTCTTCAAAACGCGTTTCTTTTCCTACAGAAACAGTCATTTAATTATTCTAAGAGCAAAACGTCTCCTTTTAGAAAGTGCACATGTTTATACTTTATTATTGTACAGTTAAAAAATTAGTTCATTATCTGTAAGAAACAAAAGTGCTTTGAGTGGAGACAGATGCACACTCAATACATGCTATTGATGTTGCAGATTTATAAATAATGGCAAAATGTTTGACTTCGTCAATGCATCAGACACATGGTATAATTACAGAAAGTGACACAAACAGGCCTATATATTTATCAGAAAACCCGAAAATTACCTTTCTATTGTTGTGCTAACATGCTGATTGTTCAGACAATGTTGTATTACGTTGCTTTAAAGTATTGTTGATATTATTTCATTTTCAATTGTACTTAGAAAATGTTTTTTGTTTTAAAATATCGTTATTGTCGGATAAGGGTATTTCATTAACGGTACCATGTGTACCTTCCAAAACTAATAAAATCTGGAAAGTAGATCCCTCGGAAGCACCGAGAACAAGGCAAACAGTGAAAATTGCAGACTCGGTTTGATTGAGTCTGTTCATGAGCAGTAATGGAAAATGCAACACTGCCCACGCCCCTAGCACCGGCTTAAGCAGTATTCAATCTTCAAATCTAAATGAGTTAAAATCAATGATCCCGAAGGACCAGAAAATATAACAACACTGAGATGAAGTCGGGGCGACTTTTTACGGCCGCCACACAGCACTTAACACCCGCTGTTGTGAAGTAAATAAAATCTGGAAAGTAGATCCCTCGGAAGCACCGAGCAACCTCGGCGAGTTTTATTTCACAAGGAGAAATATAAGAACCTGCGAAATAGTTCAATGCTCATCTGGACTTAAAAAATATTTATTACTCCGACTTGTCTTGGAAATCATTCATTAATGTGCGATCTCGAACTGTTGAACACTACTTTAAAATCTATTTTCAAAATATATCTGTAAGATGATCCTTCAAAAGCAGGCACTTTATTGCAAAAGGAAGACTTCTAGTATGATGAGGCAGACATGTAGTTCCTATGTAGACCCATTAATGCGGATTTCATGCGATTTGGTATACATCTTTGAAATGTCTCAAGTGTTCATTTTTAAGATTGAAAAGGGCGTTTTAAATGTGTTAACATTAATTTTCTTCATTTTTTTTTCAAAGAAATCGCTTGTTTTTATTCAACTGTAATTGTACAGGGTGGCCAGCCCACATGACTTGGATACCGTACACACGAAGAATATATTTCGATTCAGGTAACTCTTTGCCTTCTTACTTAACGGATTTTCATAAAACAAAGTGCGTCGAAGACATTACGTAGATCGGGCACCCTGACTGTAGATTTCTAGTAGGATTTTGTATTTTTCAAAAATGCACATTTTACGTACAGTGCTCTTAATATTCCAAAGATTGAAACTCTGAAAGTGATACATGGGACATCACCTTTTGCTGGATTGAATGCTCCGGGTACAAAATTGAATACATAATACCATTGTAAACGGTTCTCGTAGCGTGCTTGTCTGATTAAATGAACCCGTAAGCGTTGCAGGTTTTGGTATGCGGCTACGTAGAATGAAACTAATTATGAAAGATAATGATGTGCCGCCAAACCGAATGTCAGGACCGGTGTCATTCTATGGAATGGCCACATACCTATTCTTTTATACCAGGGACTGACACGTAAGTACTAATCTTCAAAGATCCCTATCTTGTAAGATAAAGAGCATATATTCAAAAAAGTGCATTTTCACACAAGCTGAAATTGTAACAACACATGTGATCATCTCTTGCTCATTTTGTTTTAAATGCTATAAGGTATTGTCCAACAGTCTTCAGGGACGGCGGAGAGGTGGTCCTGACCCCAAGCATGTTTTGAAAAAGATGTGTGTATTTGAATTATTATATATTATAATAAATAGAAATAAAATCTGGAAAGTACCGAGAAAAAGGCAAACAGTGAAAATTGCATAGTACTCGGTTTGATTGAGTCTGTTAATGAGCAGTAATGGAAAATGCAACACTGCCCACGCTCCCTTGCACCGGCCTAAGCAAAATTCAATCTTCAAATCCAAACGAGTTGAAATCAATGATCCCGAAAGACCAGAAAATATAACAACACTGAGATGAAGTCGGGGCGACTTTTACGGCCGCCACACAGCACTTAACACCCGCTGTTGTGAAGTAAATTAAATCTGGAAAGTAGATCCCCCGGAAGCACACACGTCCTCATTTTTCTACATATATTTGTGAAGGAATATATAAAATGAACATGTGTGTTTGTCTGACAAGTATTTATTGCGGGCTTTCATTTTCTTCCAGTGCAAGGTATACTTTCTTCGCAATACTACGAGTATATGACGATTTTCACACAAGTAACCCCAAGAGAGTACGTGCCAGTAGCCTAATGAACAAAATCTTATAAAGTTCAGAAAGTGTCCATACTATGTGTTTTTGAATATCTACCAAAAATGTATTTTATCTAGCTTTTCCAAAACAATAGTGATCGTGTATGTTTTTTGTGTGTTTGTGTTTCTTTAGAAAATTTGAAACATTTTTGTGTTTTTGAGACTTGTTATTTTAATTCAAGAACTAAAGTCTAAATACTTGTCAAATTTTAGAAATGTGATTAATTTCCATAAAAAAGCCAAAACAAAAAAGCAAAGTTTGAATATTTGTTAAGGTTAGATACCTTTAGACAAAAACAGTTACTATCTTGCAAACTGAACCAGAGACACAAGTGAAACACCGTCAAACATAGCGGATCGAACAGTTATACTTTACCTATTACCGAAACATTAGTTTAATGAACAGTTTCGATTAATCAATTTTATATTAAAATATCCTCCATCCCTGATCATGATCTTGCTTGTGAAGCTGAAACGAAGCAATCACTGGATAAATTAATGGCGTATGATTAAACATTTATTTAATATACACCACGTGTATCTCAAAGACGCAGACAAACGGCTGGGTAAGTCTTAATTAGAGTATCTAAAATATTCAGACGTTTTGAAAATAAAAAATCTAAATGCAAAACACTGTGGAAATTACCTACAACTGCGGTAATAGATGATATATCAATGGAATGTCTTTTAAGTTTGACTTTAAAGTATGTTTGGATATTTTTGCCAGAACGATATAAGGAGATGCTAAAAATAAGTACTTATTTTTACTTATATCAGTTTTGTAAAAATATTGATGTTTTTAATGGTCAATGAAATTTAGCATAATCGGTCTTGCTCTATCGATTAAAAGTACAATTTCGTATTAGGTTTTCATCATTTATTTATTAAAAATACAAACATATTAATACAGGTCAATTGCGACATATATCGCTTAAGTAGAAGTATATACGGTATAAACAAAGGCATTATGTTTACAAACCTGTCTAGAAAACACTTAGTAAACTGAATTGAGTGGAAATAGCCTATGAAATAAGTAGACGATCCTAAGTAGCTTTTCAAACAATTATTCTAATAAGTAAATCGCCAAATATAGCATATCAAATATCTTTTTAAAAAAGTTTAGATCATACGTATCTAGTTTTGGAAACAAACAGATTGTTTGGGAGTCTTGAACGAATTAGCTATTACAAAGGTCAGTTGTCTCTAATACAGAATTCATTTACAAATTGCGTTATTGCATGTAACAGTAACAGAATTCTGTAATTTGATCGAAACCATTTTTCTCCCTGTTAAAGTGACTAACCTACACATCGTGGTATGAGATGTTATAAAATCAATCATTTCCTATAATCGCTTTTATGTTGCATATTTGATGATCGAGCAATGTATTTTTCACCGAATTCTGTTGAAAATCGTTGTTTCCGTAATAAATTAAAAATAAAAACATTCGTCTATAATTTCTGATAAGGATTTTACGGTTAAAAAACAGAATTTCGTTCAGTGAGCACCTTGCAAACATCACGTGACAGTGAGAACATCATAATCAATAGAGCGCACACGTATAGGTATCGCGTATTATTACATACTCGTTTCTATTCCCCGTTAAGTTACACTGGTACATGAACCGGGAACGTCAATATGTTTCCATACACTGACGCCTGAATTTTTATATCGGATGCGTGACGTAATTCAGTGTGTGTTGTTGAACTATTTTTTTTCTAATTATTTCAGTATTGTCAATCCTGTTCAGGCTATTGACATATTTCTATATTTACATTATATTTATACGTGTAGATGCGTATGTAATAAAAAGTTTATTATCTTTGCATCGGGAAATATGCACTCGTTCTTCGGCGGAAGAACTCATGCATATTTTCCGATACAAAGCTAATAACCTGTAAGTATTGTGTCGTTTTGAAATGTAACCAAACAAAAACGATAACATAAAACGAAGTAAATAAACTGCGTTTACGATGCAGTAAGTGAGTCCCCGCTGGCCGAGCTGTTACGGTATTCACAGATTATGTTTTCGTTGGGAATTCGATTCCCAGACCCGTAAAATATTTGTTTTTAAAACTGTATTTATTTTCGTTTTCTTCAATACGATTCCACAAAAACAAAACGTGTTAGTTAATCTAGTTCCAACGTGTTCGCTATCTTACATATGTTACTATTGACACGTACTAATGTTTAAATATACTCCGCCTTTAATACGATCTTATGTTTTTCAAGCTTTCCTGTAATATTTTTAAAGCTGTACGGGATAGTTTTAAAAATGTTATAACAATCTTACACTTCATTGTAATAAAAGCATTGTCCGGTCATAATCTCAGTATCGATTGAGTTAAAATTACTACCGATTTTATACGAAGAAAAGTATACGAAAAGAAGAATCAAAACAATGAATTCGATTGCAAAAAAGAAAAAAGAAAGAAAAAAATGTTGACAATGTATGTATCCATCCACTCAACCTACTGCGCCATAAAGCCAACGTATTTCTTCTAGTCAAAGAGATAGAGCACTTTTATTTACTTTTTGGAGCCCAGGCACAATTTTATTTTATTTGACAGCTGAAATATGAATTTTCAGAAAATCCATTTCTTAGTTGTCAAAGCGGGTGTAACCACTACATTTGCAAGATGGCCGCCAATATGGCCGCTAATATGGCCGCTATAATTTTTCAAATTTCTGTTTATTTACAAAAAGAAACCTTTATATATCAAATTTGATAAAATTGATCATTAGAATTGTTTTCTTTTATAGAAAACAACATTTTCTAAATAGTGTTGCCCTTTTATTTACTTTAAAAGAGAGAGCTACTGATTGCTTATTTATGTACTAATAAACTTTAATAATGTGGCAGCTGAGTCCAGTAAGTCCAGGGGTGTTCAAAGATAATCCGTCGTAAAATTATCTTGGGGGTATATTGCAAAGTATTTATTAGTTACCTGTATTGGAAAATAAACAATGTCGATGATATTGAGATCAACTGCCACATTATCAAAGTTATTGATATATTTATGAATATATATTGCTAAAATTAAAAACGACATAATACTGTGAGATACCTATTGCGACGGAAGCAAACTATACGCATGCGCAGTTTTGGTTTATTGCCAACGTGTCTTAAAATACTGCGTGTCTCGTTCTATGTTTATATCAATGTTTACGTAATAAAGCGTTACAAAGGTTTATAAAAGTGCATTAGAAAAACTTAGAAAACTTTAATGTTACCTTAATTCTGGAAATGAGAAAATTATCAACCTTTAAATCTCATGTAAATATATGAAATAGTGGCGGCATTTTGCCTTTCGGTGATAAATTATTTTAAAAATTACAGAACACAATGTGCGGCCGCGGTTTATTCGCTTTAAATACTACTTTGGAACTATTTTCCATCTTTAGTGATTGATTTGATAAGCGTCTGCTTCTGTAAAACTGATCTTTATAGGACATCTTGCTGAGACGCTTCATTGTGTTGTTTTCCCATATTTTATAACTGTTTGTCAACATACAATTTTTTTGTAAATACTAGAAAGCATTAAAACGATATACTGAAGTACATTTTGATTTCTCATGTTTGGTGTTCTCTGTATCCAGTGATATTTTAATGTATTTGTGTTAAATGGGATATGAAAAAAAATGTTCTTTATATCAGACGACTCGCTATATACACAGGTAGACAGCAATCTCTGTTTTACAGAGAACAAAGTATAGTATAAATCAGGGCATTTGAAATTGTTCCTAATAGCCGGATATTTCTTACAACCGTGTTCTTCATATGTCAAGTTTACTGTATTTAATTAAAAATAATCTTTAAGACAGTGTACTGATTCGTGCACACAAGAAAAGATTTAATAAACAAAGTCTAGACGTAACAGCTAGATAATAATGGACATAATTTATACGACATTTGTGTATTGATGAAATTTTGATCAAAGTACGAAGACATATATCAATTAGATTTGTAGTTATCAAACATTTTCATGATGAAACACATGCCATATGTACGACATGACTGCTCCTATCGCGAAATAGTATTTGTAACTATACTTTTGTATTCATTTTTCTTTTGTTTGAACCTGACTATATCAAAAAAAAGAACAATAATCTTGTCAAGTAACGATTATCGGAAGCAAACATGTATAATTCGATGAATACCTCCTGCCTAAAGCATATATCTCATTATGACGTCAAGACTTGTGATATCCAAATAGAGCACTTTGTTCTACCTACAATGTTAGTGTATTTACAATGACGGTCTTTTCATCCAAGAAGAGACTTGTCTGCTATTTCTGCGTTGAAACTTCATAATATTTGAGAATGATAACTTGACTTGTTTCATTTTAAATCCATTATAGGTGATATCACTTGTTACCGTACGTACGTATTATTAAGCCATTGTATCGCTTAACAGAACCAATGTCTAAACGTTGTTTCTCATTATACTTTGGGTAATTGCCAAAAACGCAATTTTGGCGTAGTTTATCCTCGATGTATTCAATGAACGAACTTGTTAAATTGTTTCTTGTTGAGAGTATCTGCAGAATTATGCAATGTCTTCAGGATTACTCAAGATTGAAAAATTAAGATTTTTCCAAACAGTAAAATTGAGCTATGCTATGATTGGTCCCGAAACATTAATACAAATTAACGCTATAAGACTCTGGCAGAACAATATACCTGCACCTTGCTCCACATAATCTAGTAACATGCTTTGTCGGGAATGGCAGTATCCGCATATAAACTATATACCATTCCAAAATATCTTAACGTCCGTTGATGGGAACATTTTGAATTTTTTAAACATTTAAATTTTAATTTTTTTAATAATGAGCAGGAATATAGTTTCCCATTGTAAAAATCAGTTTGAGACGCGTTACAATATATTTGCATGGAAATAGTGCATCTATTTGAATGTAGAGTATCCCCATATTTAATAACAATTCATTCACAAAGTCAAAATTATTTTCTCTTCATATCTATGTTTAAGAAAAGGTTGAAAATTGCAATGGAAAATATAGGCCTACCTTCAAAGTAGAATTTTTGACGGTAAATTCAGTACTTATCAAGGTTTAATATTCATCTTTTTTTTAATTTTTGCCCAAGTTCAATGGCCACGGAGGCGCATTGGTATACTAAAAACAGAATAACAATAGGATCAAGTCGTTGTGAATATATTGATTGATATATTAACTGGTTCTTATAAATCGTCAAATTTCCAAAATCCGTTTTAGAAAGCATCTGACTTAACTCTGATTTACTTAATTAAAAAGGTTGATATTCTATTATTGCAGGTTAATTGGCATCTATCGGACTTTTATTTCAGAGAAACGTCCGACCGACTGAATCTGCGACACTTATCTCCAGATTTTGGCTAAGAATGATATTTATTAAATTTGGCCCTATTAAAAACTGTAGAACATGAGTGGTTAAAAAACTAAGTTTCAAAGGCTACTTATGATAAGAAATATAACAATAGTTTTCGGATATCTAACGATGTCTTTTTTTTCTTGTTGTCATACGATCTTGAGATCAGTGCCTTTAATAGTTTAATAGAAAAGTATTCTTATCCATACTTTTAGTTTATGAATGGAGAATTATGAAGCTATTTCAAAGGCAACAAGGTTCTTTGATTTTCTTTTTGTCTGCATTTTACATGAGCATTTTTTTTTTGTTTTACCTGTTGTGTTTTTTGTTGTTGTTTCACTGTCTTGTAGCGAGAACAAAAAGTGAAGGATGGCCCAACACGTGGTTGCGTGTTTCAAGATGACGTTTTTGTTTTTTACTTAATCTGTTTTACTTTGTATACATATTTATATGTAAATGTATATCGTTTACACATCCATTTCGTGTGGATGCGTTCATGGAACTTGACCTGTCATATTTGTCATATTACAGCAATTACAGTATCAGTAATTGTACTTTCGTCTATTCCATTACAGCTGTACACAGTTTAACTTATCACGCAATTGCTATCTAATAAATATCTGAGTAGAATTGTGTGTCTTAACATATACTAAGACGTATAAAGATGTAATGTAATAATTATAAATTTGGAGTGTGCCTATAGTGAACGCGTTTTGTTAAATAACCAGTTCCTTTTTTCGTCTCCTGAAGGATTGTCTAATTTTTCATAAAGAAAATAACCGTGCGATTTTGTGCATAACAAACTTTCTGAAGTTTATGTCTTGTACACAGAATATAGACAATGCCATCCAGTGATCTTAAACTGACAGGTAAATACTTTGTTGTGTAGGTACGTTATAGATTTGAACCCAATTTTCTTCATTGAAACGACTAATATGTGATCGCATACTTTAGTAAAATTAAAGGTCAGATTTTTGTCATTTTTTTTTTGCACTGATACAATGTAGTAGATGTGTTATGCCGTCACAACGGTTTGCAAATTAGATAAATCAGATCGACTAATAGTAACGAGGTATTTATCTCATATGAACCGTTTATCCTTGCAGCCAGCCACGATTTCAGCTAATGAAATATAACACAGTTGTTTTAAGTAAAAGAATCTGATATTTTATTATTGATAAGAGAATAAAAATCAAGGTGCGATTTGATAATAACACCGCTGCTGAGCAACGTTATGAATATCGACAAATCAATTAGTAATCATAATTAGATTTATCATTAAGTAATCAATTTAAAAAGTTATGTGTATCATCAAACATAATTCAGTAAATTAATGCTAATGCACTAAAACTTCACTAACAAGAAAAATTTCAAGTTTTGTCGTTTTAAAATGTTTGCGTTTGAAAAGGCATTAGTTCGCGACTTTCTGAATACTTCAAGTCTACGTTTACACACCGAGTAAACACTTCTGAAGGCATCTTCGGGTTTTATTATAGGCATATATGCATGTTGGCATGTGAGTAGTATGTATGGGCAGCGGTTACCGCCAAAATTAGTAAATATACAATCCATTCATAAACAAGTCAGTCAGTGCAGCGCATTTCAACGCCGTCTAGTCTAAAACTCCATTCCGTCCAGTAAATTTGCATTCAATGCATTGTATTTTGAAACCATTTAACACAAAACTTTATTCCATCCATCTAATCATGGAACGATGCATTGAAAAACTTGTTGCGATGCACCATACTATGAAATCATCCAACAAAACATGATACCATCCAGCTCAGTGTGAAGTCGTTTAACACAACATGAGTTCGTGCAGTGTAAAATGACACGATTCATTAAAGCTTTGCGCCGTCTAATGCATACTGAAACCGTGTTGTGTGATTTCAAGCGGCGTATCAAAAGTTGATGCCATGCAGCCAAATATGAAGCCGTTTAACGAAACACGAGTACGTGCATTGTAAAAGGTTAATAAGACTATCAGTTCATAAGTTTGCCCTGTTATAAATATAGATTCTGGATCAGTTTTACATAAGAATATCTTAAAATTTGTCCTAAAACCGACCTTATGGTAAAATTCTAACATTTAATTTGACACTGTTCCTGCGATTTATCTGACTTATTTTCGTGAAACATCTTTCTTCTTAGTTTAAGCTTTGTCAGAAGTATGCTTCGTGAAACGGACTTAGTAACAGAAATAATAATGACAAAATTAACAAACACTAAAAATCTCCCGAGTTAATTATTAATCATATAATATCAATGTAAGCATGTTTATGTTTTTAGACAGTACGTCTAAATTACATGTACTTCACTGTACAGTTAATGTTTGTTTGTTTGTTTGTTGTTTTTTCGGAGAAGGGTGGGGGGGGGGGGGGGGGGGGTGGAACGGAAGATCTTATGCCATTTTTAAACAGTATTTCATTTAAAGGTGGATAGTCAGTTTCCTGGATTTCATACGACCTGTAAGGGGATTTATGAACCGAGCGAGCGTAGCAGATACTTGTGGAGATAAAGTTAATACTTGTATGAAATCGAGGAGACTTGTCCAACTTAAATGAAATACTGTTTAGAAACGGCATAAGATCTTCCGCCCCAACCCATCACCGAAAAACAAACAAACAAACAAAAATTGTCAAAACATTGCACAGTAAAGTACATGTAGTTTAGACATACTGTCTAAAAACATAAACATGCTTACATTGATATTATATGATTAATAATTAACTCGGGAGATTTTTAGTGTTTGTTGATTTTATCATTATTATTTCTGTTACTGAGTCCGTTTCACGAAGCATACTTCTGACAAAGCTTAAACTAAGAAGAAAGATGTTTCACGAAAATAAGTCAGATAAATCGCAGGAACAGTGTCAAATTAAATGTTAGAATTTTACCACAAAGTCGGTTTTAGTGCAAATTTTAAGATATTCTTATATAAAACTGATCCAGAATCTATATTTATAACAGGGCAAACTTATGAACTGATAGTCTATATCTCTGGATCTGATCTGGTTCACACCAAGAATTGTTTACAATGCACGTACTCGTGTTTCGTTAAACGGCTTCACATTTGGCTGCATGGCATCAAATTTTGATACGCCGCTCCAAATCACACAACACGGTTTCAGTATGCATTAGACGGCGCCAAGCTTTAATGAATCGTTTCATTTTACACTGCACGAACTCATGTTGCGTTAAACGTCTTCACATTAGACTGCATGGCATCAAGTTATTATACACCGCTCTTAATTACACAAAGCGGTTTCAATATGCATTAGACGGCGTCAAGTTGTAATAAATCATTTCATTTTACACTGCACGTACTCATGTTGTGTTAGACGGCTTCACATTGAGCTGGATGGTATCATGTTTTGTTGGATGATTTCATAGTACGGTGCATCGCAACAAGTTTTTCAATGCATCGTTCCATGTTTAGATTGATGGAATGAAGTTTTGTGTTAAATGGTTTCAAAATACAATGCATTGAATGCAAATTTATTGGACGGGATTGAGTTTTAGACTAGATGCCGTTGAAATGCACTGCACTGACTGACTTGTTTATGAATGGATTGTATATTTACTAATTCTGGCGGTAACCGCCGCCCATAAGTATGTTTCAATAGAATTTATCCCTGATTTTATCTTTGATTTGGTTAACAACTAAGATGACATGCTAAATAACATGGACGGAACAAAATATTATGTATATATTTATCAACTTCAATTTGTAAATTTCAATTCGTTCAAATTATTTTGACAAAGTTTAATTTGATTAAAATTTGAAAGTTTAGATAAACATTCTCCAAATAGAAAGAACGTTTAGGTCAAAGAGACTCATCAGTTGTATGACTTGTAGGGAATTGTCAAGTCAGCGACGATGTTAATAATGCAAAATGTTGAAATCTGTGTTTTAGGAATTGTTGCACAATACCGCGCTGAAATCCGCAACATACTATAAAGTGTAATATAATACGTTACAAAGATATCTTGTACGTATATCAAACATTAACGACTAATGATATACATTTGTCGTTTCTCAAAACAAAATCATAAATTACATTGCCAAGACGTTTCAGTCGGAAATATTTTATCCTTTTTAAAGCAGATAGGAATTTATCAAAAATTCTGAACATTTCATATTTTTATTCACATCTTTTGCAATATCATTATGTTTGCAGCTGATATTAATATACATATATACTTTTTTACATAAATGATTTTAGGTACAAGTGTATGCTTTACATTTTTACATAAATGATTTAAGGTATGCTTTACAATTTGCGTTTTCAATGTAACTTCTCGGCGATATGTGACCATTTTGTGTAGATTCGCCGTAAAACCCAACTCACTCACTCAAGAAGAAACGCCTTATACTTTAATGTGAAAATGGCTAGTTTCGATTGCTTGGTTTAACTGATTTCAATTAAGCCCCAAATATCGGTTTACACTAAATTTCCAAGGATACATATCACCATATTTTCAACACAGAATAATTCAAATGTCTAGGTGTTACAGTTATCACTGTGTACGGCCTTCCAAGGCTTCAAATTGGCAAATCTAAATAATAATAATTGCTATTATAAATTACAATAAAACACTTAACTTTCTTAACAACAAAACGATATATTATGACATAAATACGCACTGTTACATGTGATTTTAAAACACGATAACTGCTTAAACGATACAATTGACCTTTTATGTATCTGGATCTCTTCAGTGTAATTTTGGATTGTTTGAAAACATACAAATGTATCATGGTATACCTGGTTTTTAGATAATAGCTGGTTCTGCATGAAGCCGAATCGGTTTACTATGATCCGGTGGAACGTAAAAAGTTGCATTCTAGCTCGGAGACAACAACGACTGTATGCGCGTTTGTCAAATTTAGTGTGTAGTTTCTCCGGGATTACCTGGGTGGGGGTGTGTGGCGGACATCCGGACTCCTGAGTTATACCTAGAAACGCCGTGTTATTCCTAAATGTGACATAATTTGCTTTATATAGGGCAGATAAAATCGACTCGTTTTAAAGTACGTATCGAAACACGGTGAAGATAAATGTGTTATCTTTTCTGACTCACCTTCAGTTTTGTAGTCGAACCTTAATATGCAAAACCCTTTCATTTAAATTATACTTCATAAGTCATATAAGTAGTATTGGAAACGGGGATGCTGATATAACAGCAACGAACTCATTTCACCACCCCAGTTAAATTCAAACTTACTATTTACTAATTTAAATCGACTGTAAATTATACATATACCTCAGCAAAATGTCAATCCTTCAACACACTTCGTGATATTGAACCACGTAATATCCACATTTGGTGAATGGCATCAAGGGAAGAGAGCTGTTCGTAGGGAGGAAGTTGTTCTTATAGGTCTTACCCGTTTTACTCATTTCATTTTTCTGCAACAAGAATATCAACCTGTATATGTACCAAGTCAAGCACCACTTTCTGTTAAATATACTTTGATCCGCTAAGTTCAACAGCGCAGTTCATACTTTGAAAGAGTTGATTGAAATAGTTTCTGTCAACAATAGCTTGTCATGACATAAGTCTGAATAATGTTGCAGTGTTTACGACTGATCTTGTTAATACTAAACTTGTTTGAACATAAATGATTTTGTTCTTTTAATCTAAGTACAAGTATGACATCATCTCACTTTGATATTCGCTGCACCTTTGATATGTCGGCATCATGGCTTTCTGGTTAGGCAATAAACATTTACATGTGTTAAAAACCAAACACATTCACAATGACATGTGTGAAATTTTATCGCATACTTTTCTCACTTCGACATACCGGGTTTACAATACACTTGAATTTTATTGACGGGACTGAAAATCCATTTCGACACATCCGGAGTCTCGGTAAGTCAAATTTTGACGTAACCGGAGTTGAATTACATATATAAAGAAGAAAATTTGACGGGACTTGGAAATTTCTTCGATTAAGCGGAATTTCGAGGTAAGCGAGTTTGAGATACCGAGTTTCGACTGTATTTCAAGACTTGTCTTTTAAATTATGACCACATTTACTTATAAACTTCTATTTGTAAAATATATACCCCTTACGCTATTATACGACAAAAATATCTCGGAAAAATCTGCAGCTGCGTCTTTTTTATTCTATAACCGTCCACATTTCCGTTATGTTCCAGCCATGCGTACTATATACAATCTCACAATCTCTGCTGTGTAAACAAATTTGAAAATATAGATAAATGAACAGGTTAACAATGAAAATGCGACCATTTTCTATCAGTCTGAACAGAGATGTTGGCACAAGAAACGGAAGCAATATTAAAATATGCTATATCTAAAGTTTTAAGAATAAATCATCCCAGCAAATAGTAATGCGCGCGTAAAGAATGTAATTTTAGACTTGCACTCAAATTTTTATTGTCAAAGATAGAAATAAATGTAATTCAAATGAATATCATTTATCATTTCAAATTACTCAGCCCATTTTTTGTTTAAAATCGTTTTCAAAAACTAGAATTTCAGAGACATGAACTGTTGCAATCGTCGTTGTCACGGTAGAACACGTCGCTACGTTTCTACAACCCATAGTACAGGCAACATTCTAGAATATTGTTATGATGGGTAGATTACTTTCTGAGGCTTTTGAATACTGCCAATAAATTATGTGGCACCGGGGGATGATTGAATGTACCTTGAACCAATCGATTGATGATTACTTAGTTTTCTTGCATATCAAAGAAATGTCTTAGACATTTTATGTTGTAATTAATTGACATATTAGAGCCAAGTACTTATCACATTTATCAGACGTGTGCAGACGATCCATACAACTTGATATTTTTTTCCACCATAGAGATATGGTAATCAGATAATAATGTGCAAACAAATCCAGGACACAGACACAGATCAGTGAGAAACATTCACTTTGAAGAGCGCAGCATTCTCATATTTAAATTATACGTCGGTGTTATATATATATCATTAAAACATATATCAAATACATATGCAGTGTAAAACATTTACACCGAGCAAAGGTAATCAAACAATTGAACACAGTGGGACATCGCCTTGAGCCGGACAGTGGCAGAAACATCTGATCATTCCTTTATATAAAACAGACTTTTGTCTATATGCCATAAAAAGCAGCAATTATATATATTTACATTCGCCCTACTCTTTTTCATTGGAAGTTATGACATCAACGCTGCTTAGTCAGAACGTGCCGCTGTTTTGACGATGTGCGCGTATAGTCAGAGGGAACGTTCCTTAGATGACGTCGCAGTTGTACCGTCTGGTGAACAGAACGGCCATTAAGCTGGAATTAAGGTAAATGCAACAAAATGTATTCAATTTATAATAAAGCCTTGTTTACAAATAAAAAGGAAATATAATGTAAATATACGAAATGAATTATTTTTTTCGGAGTTCATGCGTCTCCAAATTAAACATGAACCGCGCGATTAATGGATTTGCCAAAAAATAATTTCTGAAATAAATGGCAGTGGTGTACTTACGCAGCTGTCAATTAGCTAAAATAAGATATCTTATGAAGACGAAGTGCGTCATTATAGAACGATACGAGTTTGTAAAAGACATTTTTCCAATTATTTCTATTTTTTCCTTGTAAATTTTATTGCAACTATTTAGTTATACAATTATTCTACATTCCTCGTACAGGAAGATAATGATCCCGTTCAACGGGCTCTCTATTGTTTAAAGATGTACAAATCAACAAATTATGCCTTCTTGTCTCATTTATGCAGTTAAAGAATTCAAGAACTCTGATTAATTCACGAGGCAGGTGTTCAGATTCATCATCTATCCTTTAATTAAAGGGCAAGGAAAGCCTGACAATAAATTAATTTTATATGAAAGCCATCCTCAAGCCTTTTCGTAACGCTGAAAAAAAATAAGATCGGATAACTATTGAAAACGATATGGAAGTTTGAAATTAAAAAAGAAAAGGCTATTCATGGGGGCAGCTATTTTATTGTGTTTATGACGTCATTTACACACTGCTGAATTCTATATTTAACAAATAATCTTTGAATAGAATAATTTTATACTTTTCTTGAGTGTAAGATGTAAAGCATGGTAATTTCTTTCTTTATAGTTTGAAAAGGTAGAAAAAATGTTTTACAGAAATAAGTAAATACATTTCAGATATGTATCTAGAAATCTAATAAATCCGCCATTTTGTTTTTTGTGTTTTTGTTGTTGTCGCCGTGGAAGTAATATGGCCACACCAATTTATCAAATATTTAAATCTTCATAACTCTCATTTTAAGCCCATTTTGAAAATTCTTTCAATGCTTTAAACGATTCAAAAACATCCTAGCAGACGGAATTAACACAAGAACAAGATTGCTTTTCCCTTTAATTCTGTAAATTTTGTAGAAAAAAAATTGTAACATGGTATTTTCTGCAAACGGATCTAAAATCCAAATAAAGGTCATTACAATGGAAACAAGGCCTCTAAAAGGACAATAGAAGAAGTGTAAAATTTAAACTCGTCCAGCAGGACATAAATGAAAATGTTGCCAGCTATATTCTTTGAACTTTAACCCCACACAACAGCAGCATGTATAAACGCAAACATAAAATTAAATGAAAAACATTGTTAAGCAAATTGATCTTAAAGACATAAATGAACGTAGTAGGACACCGCCTTCGTAGTATCAAGCAGTAGAGAAACTGCAGTAGTAATCTTTAATTGCGTCACGTGGATTCATCTAGTTTCCGCTGTAATACTCAGATGCATTTGAAACAATATACAAGTCTGTACATAATTTAAATAAAGTTGCATAAAGAAGCAATCAACCGTATATAATACCAGCACTTGCTGGAAATTATGTTGAACTTGATTTTATTGAAAGCGTGTACATATTGACTAAAACTGATGCAGGATGCAGCTATGCTATTTGTAGCACATCCAAACCAAAATTGGAAATATCCAAAGCTAAGAGTTTGTAGGCGCTAGTTCAACATAATGTAAAAAGCGTTCTGTACAGTTAATAAGTTTAACATGTGTTTATCAGTGTTACATAGATCTATAAGAACGACGAAAAACCTTTATATAATTTGCTTTGGCTGGAGTTGCTCCACTTTACATTTGCGCGATCTACATATCGAAAACCAATTTGCAAATGAACTAGATGTGTATGTCCAATTTTGTAGTACTCTGATAATTTTCCCATTGTTTTGCCTTTAAGGAGGTAGGTTACCTTGTTACAAGGGTAAATTCAAATTAGTTGAACTGCATCATCTTTTTGTAGTTCGTGTTATATGAAGTTTTAATTGCTAAAATCTCAGTTTCGTTTGTCTCTGTTCCTTCGAGTTCAGTTTTTATCCAGGTTTGAAGAACATGACCCTCCAAAGATATTTCATATGGAAAGAAGAAGGAAAATACGGATATTTAACACTTTTCAGTGTATTTTAGTTTCATTGATATCCGTAGAAGTTAGCATAATCTATAATTTTACTAGTATGCACGTTAGCTTTCTAATATAAGCTTAAAATGTATATGTCGCGGGGCTCGTGTTTCCATGGTAACGCATTTTCTCTCATTTTTAAACAACTATGTATAAAAATAGGGGTTTTCGACGGTTTCAGTGCCATTCTGTTAACGAACAACATGGAATATTTGGGTAATATTATTAGCAAAATACCAAGCACTATACATGGTACCCTAGTTTTCTTAAAGTTTAAAGTAACCATGGCAACAGAGATGTTTAAAATGGCTTATATCTTGCTTTTTGTCGTAATTTCTTATAAAATAATATTGAATAAGATTATCTTTCTAGTTGATGTAGCTTTAAAACATATTATTTCTAACGTAAGTTATATTTTCGTGTTATCTGCATTTATTCAAACAAATTTCTAAGCTTAGAATACTTACAGCAGTACCCCTCGTCTGGCATTGTTCATAGAAAAATCGTTCAGCATGCTACTATTATTCTCATGGATATTGAGGAAATGAAAATAAAAAGCCGAAGCTGTGTTTCTTAAATAGACTAGTGTCAACGCTTTTGAATTTTACATTTAGATACATAGGTCACGGGCTTCGTTTCCATGGTAACATCATTTCAATTCAAGAAACCACAATTTTCTACTGAAATTTGAACAATTGTAGATCTTAGTTTTAGTTTATAAGTAACAAATTATCAACGGAACCTGAAAAACAGGTATTACAAATCAAACTGCTAGATTTTTTATTTGAAAATGGCCGTAACAAGTAACCTCTCACCTAACTATATTCCAAATAACATTGGTTACCATCATCCATTTTCGTACATTCCGCAAAACGTTTCAATGTAACTACATAAAAGAAGCAAAATATTGATTATTATTCAGAGCAAAAGACTCATAAAAAATATTTCAGCAGATAATGGTTATTTGAAAATAGTTTGAATAAAGAAAATGCACAGAATTACGTACTTTCAAGATAAAAGCTATTAATTTTGCGCGGTAACTGACACGTAACGTCATGACGTCATTTTAAGGCAACATTGTTTTGAAGCGTTTCTGCGGCAATTTATTCATTATTTCTGCATTATTAAACCATAAAGCGTCAGATCGAAGACAGGTCTATGATTTGTTTTCAGAAGAATGAATATACAAACACATTTAGTTTGTCGTAAACGTCGTCGTAAATCGTCACGTTAGCTTCCGGTTGGACATGCGCACATACAAATATAAAGGTAACCTACCTCCTTAACAGACCTATTTGCTTTTAAAATATTTCGTCTTATTGCAATAGATAGTAAAAAGCTTTATAGTAACCTAACTATACAGTCGTACCGGCATATTTCACTACCAATGTCATGTTCACAAATATGCATGATTTATTGACCGGTACATACAGTACAACACATTGAGACTGATATATTATTGTCATATTAACATTTATGATCTCTAGTCATGTATCATAATTCAGCAGTGGCTTAACAAGCATTTTCTTCTGACACGTAATTGTACACTAACCTTACAGTGTTTTATAAATTCGCCCTGCGAGTGAAGTTTCTCTCTCTAATCCTGATCCGTTGAAAAGACTAGTTAATGTTTTTCGGCGACGCCGTCTAAATTCGTTTTCGTTACCTTTGCCACGTGACTTCAGTTTGCAAATCAAACTACTTGATAACGCATTATAGATAATTTATCAAAATCGAAGATTTATGCAACACTCTGCCTGATTGGACGAGAGTGTCAATTTCTTTCACTCTGTTGATTGTGCTACTCTGAGTGAAATGTAGACAAAGCGTTCATCCTAAACGACGCTGTTCACAGTTTTAAAGCTAACTTTGGCTCAGTATATTTAGCAAGAATATTGATATATCTCAAAATGATAAGTAAGTTTAATAAATATGATAAAAACCTGTTCAAATACCAACATATATCAAATTAAAGAAAGAGTTGGATACGGTCTGCGTATCACATGAATAAGGGTGTGATAAGAGTCTTTTATGTAGAGAAGTGCTTTTTAACAGATTTTCCTTGTTACAATTGTCGTCTGTATATGAAAAGGTTTCTTGCTTTTGTGACTTATTCAGATTGCATATTAAAATGAGTACTTGTTTGCTTTGATATATTTGTTATAAATTACTTAACTGATTTATTATATATGAATATTTTTCTTTAGTATGGTATGCAAATATTGAACTCAGTTGAAATCTGTTTCATTATATATATGCTATATAATGACAGAATCTCATTACACTGAAATGAAGGTACGCTGCATACAGTTTATTTATGTGACATGACTACGGTCAAACTTTGTTTATGAAACAGAAATATTGAAATAATTACAATTGTATGTTTTGTTTGACCTTCACTTTTTTATAGGTGTGACGTCATTGTCCAAAGATTCATGAATAGCGAATATGCATTTGTTAAAGCGGGATCAGTTGGCCTATTTTAGAAATAAATAAAAATAATAAATAAAAAAATCCTTTAATTGATTTTTTCTCATGTATTCTAATCAAACTTAATTTGTAGCATCTTTATTAGGCCGGTAACCAACTTTGTTCAGCTGGGACATTTGACCCTTTTAGGGGCTGCTAGAGCTAAAACTAGAAATGCCTTTATACAGCGTCTCATGAACAGCTTGGTGGATCTTTGTCATACTTGGTCTGGAGCATCATTATAAGGTCCTCTTCCAAATTTTATATAGGAACTTGGGCCCTATTAGGGACCACTATAGCTAAAAGTAGATATGCCTTTCTTCGCATTAACCACTAAAATGTAATGGATTTTTATCAAACTCGATGTGTAACAATATCGTAAGGTCTCCTGCTATTTTGTTACAAATGGGGATAGGGACCAATTTAGTTAAAAATATAAACACGTTTAATGACCTCTTCTCATGAACCGCTTCATGAATCTTCATCAAACTACTGCTGTAAATATTCGTCTAAGGATAAACGAAACAAAATTGCAACCCTACGAAACCTTTGCGAAAAATTAAAAGAGAACCATTTAAATTGTTAAAGTGCGGTGTTTAGTTTTGCAATTTGAAAAATGTTAGATGAAAGATGAATGTTAGATGAAAAATTCATAAACTTCTTTCCTTATTACAATTCGCCGACCATCATTTTTAAAGATATTTCTTGTTACTAAAACAAAATGTCCTTGAACGACAAATAACCGATTAAAAATCAGTGTTTATTTATTATTATTATTTGTTTTTTTTGTTTGTTTTTACTTTTCGACATAAAAATTGACAAAAATGCCCTGACTGCTTATTTACTTTTTAAAGGATTCATGGATGTAATTTATGTTTGGAACAAAGGAATGTAACCATCCTTCAGGCTTACCCAGTAATAAAATAAATTTAGAAGTAAGTCAAGAAGAGATGGGTTCGGTTTTAAATATTAGTTTAGTATACTCCAATAATATTAATAAATCTTTCCAGTATCTTTCCAGTATTCTTACACCACAACTTAAAATATATTTCAATCAGAGGTTTTGTTCTAATCAAGAAACCAAATTTTCTAAACAGTCCAAAACACCACATAGGCACATACAGTTCTCTACGGTGAAATTCGTAATCCCAGGCGTTTTCCTAATCTCCAAACGATAGGCTGTCCGTAAGAATAATAATTCCATCCTTAAAAGATAAACACATATTTACTTATCATTACTTTGAGATATTTCAAATAATCAGTAACAATATCTTCAAGAATACTGGAATGAACAATATCTTCATGAATAGTAGAATACATATGTACTATACAAGAGTTGTCAGGGGACAGCAGCGCTCGACTATTTCAACAATCTCGACAATCGAAGATACAGGGTTTGAGAACCCGTACAAAGCGTAACAGCCCATAACAGTGGACAAGTATGTGAAGTTACAATCAGTTCCCATTAACGGGTAATGAGATCCCAGCTTACATACAAAACATGAACCAAACAATGCTTAGTCGAGCTAATAAAATTACAATATAATTAAATACATTATTCTAAATAATATACACAATGTGCTGTACCCTTTAGATAAAATACACTCAAAGCTGTTAGTTTTACACAAAGTTATTCTATACCGTTCTAGTGACCAGTATTTCAATTTACCGGTAATATAAATCAATTGTTATAATCATTACTTCAGCATTACTAAACTTTAAGATGAAATACAAAATAATGATAAAATGACAAAAGGGAGACAAGTTACCCTTACCAATCTGTGGAAATGAATGGCTCTCACTCTCTACTGTACACACTTTATCTTTTGACTATCTCCAATGATGGTTGTTACAGGTTAACTGAAAATTAAGATGGTGAACACAACATAAGATATGTGAACATTATTACTTTATCAAATAAGTCAGAAAAGCTTGCTGCTATTATGATCATTCGCGAAAACATATGACAACTTGATTATAAAAGCCAAATTGCAAACGCCCTATTTAAATACGAATACGGTGAAGCCCATTATAAACAACCGAACAATAAATACAACAATTTTAAACCGATATATAACCTGTGAACCCTTACTATTGGCCATAATTTACCAGAAATTTACTTTTCTAAGACAACATGTCTTCCCTTCTAAAACTGAAATCACGTGATTCAATCCGGTTACAACCATAAAATACAGTTCGATTTTGGCTTTGGTAAAAGTAATTGACGGAGTAATGATCGCTGTTAGACTAAATGTTTGACAAAAATGCCTTATCCCGCTCAATAATTTTCGAAAGGATGCATGCATTGAATTAATGTAACAGTTTTGGTTCGAAAGAATGTAACCATGAAATGCAGGTCAAGTTTGATTTTGGCCTTGGTCCAAAAACACTGACGTAGTTATGGCCGCTCATAAACTAAATTTGGACACAAATGCCTTGTCCGCTCAATGTCTTTCGGAAGGATTAATGAATTTAATTTAATTTTTTTGGTACATATTTGGTACACGAGGGATGTTCGAAATGAATTGCTTATTTCTATCTAGAGACTTCAAATTTCAAGTTAGCCCAAAAGGGCTCATTTCATGCCCTCGAAGTACTCCCCGTGGCTAGAAATGCAAAGTTTCAGCCGATGTATCCACTTCTTGAAGGCGTCACGGTACGCTGATTTGGGCACAGTAATAAGGTACTGATGAATGGCAGATCCAAGTGCCTGTCGGGACTGGTATTTCCGCCCAGCAAGGCATGATTTCAATTTCGGAAACAAAAAGAAATCACATGGGGCAAGGTCTGGGGAATACGGGGGGTGAGGCAAAACAGTTACTTTTTCTTTCTTCAAAAACACCGTAACTATTGCGGAGGTATGAGCGGGGGCAATGTAGAAGACGGACATGTTTAAAACCAGTGGCAGGGCGTCGTTTCTGATAATACTTTTTCAGTTTCTTCAGTACTACGTCTTTGTAGTACTTTCCGGTGACGCTTTTGCCCTTTTTCACTGGCACTTTTGTTGCGACTCCTTCACCAGAGAAGAATATTGCATACAAAACCTTCTTTGCACTCAAAGAACGTTTGGCAATTATTGGGCGTTTGCTGTGTTTAGTGGCCCAGATCTTATTGCTAACCTTTCTGACGGGCTCAAAATAATGGACCCAGGTTTCATCACCTGTGACGACATTGACAAACTGCTTTTTGTCATATTTTGGAAACATTTGAAGCAGCTTTATGGCCACTTTAACCCGTTGCCTCTTTTGCTCATCAGTCAACAGATGTGGCACCCATCTAGCAGAAATCTTTCTGACTTTCAAATGCTTCTTCAAAATAAGGTGAACCGTTGATAGTGATATGCCTACCTTTCGTGCAATATCACGAACTGTAAATCTGGCATCTCCTTCAATGATTTCCTTTATTTTGGAAACGATTTCTTTACGAGATGCAGATTTTGGCCTACCTGATTTAGGTGCATTTTTGATGGACTCTACACCAGACTCAAATTTCTTTTTCCACCGCCGAACTGTGTCATAAGACACACAAGATGGTCCATAAACAGTAGAAAGTTCAGTCATCAGCTGCTTCAAAGAACAACCAAGTTTTGAGCGAGCTTTGATGTAAGCCCGTATTTCATCTTTCTTGTCGACGCTTCTACCAACCATTTTTACTACAGTGGTCAATGATTGCGTGTATTCAAATGGCAAATTTTATGTCTTACACTTAGTCTAACATGTACATTTATACACTGTTGTGTAGGTATTGAATAACCCTATACAGGTAGGTATTGGTTTTTATCGTGCCCCACGTGGATATCGAGCTAGAGGACAATAAGCAATTCATATCGAACACTCCTCGTATATATATATATTTTTGGTATATATAAAACGAAGGTAAAGTACGATTTCGGCTTCGGTTCATTACACGTTTACTGATTAGTGGTCCCTTTTTCGATTTAAATTTTACAATAAATGCCTTGTCCGCTCAAAAACTCATTCGGGGGCATTTGTCATCTACTGTGACATTTCTTTTTGACTATCAGGGGCAGAACTGGAACTACTTGTCCGATTAGGCCCATAATGGAACTTGGGCCAAATCTTGTAGTCGTTTATACCGTGTGAAAGTTTGAAAAGATTCTTGTTCTTGAGAAACGTAGACACGACAGTTTACATAAAGTAATTGCGGACTACGACGGACATCAAAAGGTCATCACGACAATTTTGTATTCCGGAATAGAATTCGAACTGTGTAAACTGAGAACGGGCGGACAAAAACTTGCCGTATACAAATGCCGGACTTTTGAAAATTTTACATTATAATCAGTGTAGTATGACGTTATGTTTATCTACATTATGTACCATGCGCAACCATACAAATTTAATCTAAGTACTGACAGAAATTGATTTATGTTAGGAAGAAAAAAAGGATTTACTTTGGTTATTGTTGGATTTTTTTATAGTGTTTATTCGTTATAAGTTTAGTGTATAGTGTGTACTCTGCTTCAATGGGAAAGCACAGAGAGTATTATGCATGCCTCGTGTGTGGCAACAAGGTCAAACGGCTGACGCCTCACCTTCGCCGCCAGCATATGGACGTCATGCGCACACGGGGCAAATGTGAGCTGTACGCGAACTACCTTCTATTAAAAGGTAAGACAAATTAGGACGGGCCTATAAAGTGTGCCCGCTGGAGGATTGCAATTCCATAATTGCGGACGTTCCTCTCCATTTGAGGGGCCAGCGGCGGCATTGTTTCTACCGGGCAGCGTCCTTGCGCCTCTCTAGTGAGGCGAGGAAAGTGGAGGACCTATATTTTAGCATCCCTCCCCCAGCTTCTCCAGCCCATTCTGGGGTACCCGGAGATTCTGATTCAGAATCTCTGAACTCAGTTGAGGATAGACAGTCTCACAGGAGACCGTCTACCAGCCCTCCAAGAAGGACAGCTGTAGAGGATAGTGAGTGTAGCAGCCCTACCAGGAGACCTAGTAGCAGCCCTCCCAGGAGGAGAGTTGCTCCTGATAGTAGTAGCCCTCCCAGGAAGAGAGTAACTCAGGATACCCAGGATTCCAGGAGACTTTCTGGCTGCCTGCCTCTCTTGGTGCACCGGGGCACTTACTTAACGACTGATTTAGGCGGCTCTGTGGATCCTAGCCGCAGCCAGGAGATTGTGAATATTGTTAAGAGATATATCAGACACTCTGAGTGTCTCAACAATGTACAAGGAGTGTTAAGATGTATTGCTTCAGAGGAATTATCTAGTTACTTCAACACGGAAGGTAAGTACAAAAGCCCCTACTGGTGTAAATCGTTACTGTTATACCTTGGAAAATTTATTTTATTCGTGGAGGGGAAGGGCGTAATCCCTAGAGGGGCTCACTCCCTTTACAAAGAGCAGTCCAAAAGTTTAGCCAAAACACTCAGTCACCGAATTCTGAAACATCGCGTAAGGTCTCAGACCCGTATCCGGGCCAAACTACTCAATGTTAACATGAAGGCAAGTTTTGTTTTTAGTATTTTTGCCGTAGCATTAGTTTCATCTGCGTGTTATTGATATCCTCTTGTCACTGATTAATCATGTAGTACGTTTGTCCCTTCTTACATGTGATATGTGTCTGATCAGTATTTCATTCTTTCATTTCAGAAATACCTTGTATTCGTTCCATGTTTATATTGAGATTCAGTGCAGATGAGTGGGGAACGGTAACTGTCAAAAATACCAAGTACAATAATTCCCCTTGTGGACATATTCCGTTAATAACCGAGAAAATGAAAGTACATAACCCTTACTGCGTGTTGCGATTTACGTACAACAGAGTAAAAATGTGCAGTAATAGGAAGAAACACACTGTGTTTTTAATGGAAAGGCTGTATGTACTTTTGATGGATGTACGAAGTACGAACTCAATATTAAAGATCATAGACCAGGACAATCCGTAAAAATGAGTGAAGTGTCAGGAAAAAATAATCATAAGAGGCCAGTAAAGAATCAACGACATGTTACCTGTGATCAGCGAAGCGAAATGAAAGAAAGGGTTAAGCAATTTGGCCTAGCACAGACACATTATCAAAATAATGCTGCAACAGATAAACGGCAACGGTCTTTCGGAAACTACAATAATATTCCCACCAAAGCTGCGTTAATGCAAATGTTACATGAAAACTTAAGACACGAGTTATTAGACAGAAACGTTTACAGAGAAATCAATTTAGTTAACGACAAGCTGCAGAATGTAATGCTAGGCGGATATTTGCAGTTCTATGCAAAAAAGCCCTTGAATATTATTCTTTTCACGGACACACAGATAAACATTTATTGATACAGTTAAAGCAGAAATCTACTGTTTATATCTAGATGCAACAGGCCCAGAGATCGACAGTGCCTGACCAAACTGGTAGAATATTGTATTATGCACTAGTTACTGAAGGAATAGGAACTGATCCAGCTGTACCTGCGGCTGAATTCATTTCAAATAGACAAACAGTGCCTGATATTACTAACTGCCTGTATAGATTTCATTATGCCGTTCAACAAAAAAGTAGAAAGTACTGTTGTCCAGATATCATCCAAACTGATAACAGCCGGGCTTTGATTCATGCTGTATTCATGGGTGGAATGGTTCACGAGTAAAGTGCCTTCATGCAAAAAGTTAACGTTGACCCCTGTGACCTTGACCTGGTAGCCCTAAAGTCAGTAGGGGTGGTGTACTCAATAAGTACTATCAGCATGTGAAGTATGTGAAGTTTGAAGATCCTGGGTGCAGTGGTTCGTGAGTAAAGTGCCTTCATGCAAAAAGTTAACGTTGCCCCTGTGACCTTGACCTTTGACCCCAAAGTCGGTAGGGGTGGTGTACTCAATAAGTACTATCAGGATGTGAAGTTTGAAGGTCCTGGGTGCAGTGGTTCGCGAGTAAAGTGCCTTCATGCAAAAAGTTAACGTTGGCCCCTGTGATCTTGACCTTTGACATGGTGACCCCAAAGTCAGTAGGGGTGGTATACTCAATAAGTACTATCAGCACGTGAAGTTTGAAGGTCCTGGGTGCAGTGGTTCGCGAGTAAAGTGCCTTCATGCAAAAAGTTAACGTTGTGACGAACGAACGAACTAACGAACGAACAAACGGACGGACAGTTGAAAACTAATATGCCTCCCTTCGGGGGCATAAAAATGTATTTGAAGGCAATCCACCGAGATGTACTGTTCACATCTACAGCGCACATATTCTGAACAAAATAAAGTCTGCAGTACGAAGTAAACGAAAAACGAACAAACGACTTCTGATGGGTCTAGTTGCAGGTTATATAGAGTGTGACTCTATCAGAGAAATGAACTAACTCCTTGAGTTAATGTGCACTGTTCTATTAAATAAGCAACCCCCATTAGAAGAGATAAACTGAGAAGATTATCAGAAGGACTCATATTTGATTTAAGTGAAGACTCTGAACACGAAGAGGAAAACGTTACAGCTACCGAATTCGATCAACCAGTCCATTCAAGTGAGTTGAAGCTAACCCTATATTACTAGCATTTCCACCGAATGTTTCTGCAGTACCAGAGCAAACAGGGAGAAAGTAATACTAGTAATGCTTATTTTGACGAAGATTTCCTAAAGTATCTAATGAATTGTCTCCTAAGTATCGCTCCTTTGTGGTCAGCCATGCTCATTCCATAAACACATCGAACCAATGCTGTCGTCGAAATTTGGTTCAGGATTGTAAAGCATACTATATTACAAAAGAAGTCCCGTCTCCGTGTAGGCACCTTGATCCGCTTTATGGCTGCTAGCATGCACGGCAGCTCCTTGAACATGCAGATGAAAGGAAAGGTAATTATGTTCTCAAAGGCATTTACATCCGATTGTTGTGTGCCGTTTGTTTGCTAGTTTGTTTATTTCAATATTGAGCAAAGAACATGATAAAAATAACATCTTTCATGCTACAATTCTGTATTGAAATTGTACAGTAAGATAAAAATAGAATAATTATCATGAATGATGTATATGTAACGAATCATGCCACAACGATATCAAGGACAATACAAACAAAGGAAGACTTCCCTGTTTTATACCCCCTTGCCAAATTGTGTGGAACCATATAGGAGTCACTTTGTTCCGTTTAAAGTTACCAAAAAGGCCATGCTAACAAATATAAGCCGTAAAGAAGATGTTTATCCTTTCAATATTCTAAACTTGAAGACAAGAAAAAAGAAACAAAAGCAGTATACTGAAAATTCGGAAGATGGTAAGGCAGAGGAGACTTGGGGAAAAGACAAGACAAAGACAAAGAAGCAATGTTACTTAAGTAAAAGTGAGTTAAAGCTATTCTCATTCCCTATTTTAATATATGAACTATACATCTTGGAGTTCATATGTACTGGTTTCCCAGTAGTTTCCTGAACTTTCAAACAAAACATAGTAGAAACATAAAATTTTCACAGAAAAAAGCTAGGTTCTTCGTTAATACCATGCAGAATTCGTATTACACTTGCGTTCATAACACAAATGTAGAGGAGGCCTCAAACGGGGCAATTAATTCCATTAATATCTCAGTTAGTCCGAGTAGTTTTCCGGACCTTTCATTGTAACAGTTGTACCCTTTCTGTAAAAGCAAACATTTCCGATTTCGTTATATATATTCAAAATTAAAACATAATTCTAAGGCGTGATGACGATTTGAAAAGTATATTTCAAGAATTTAACAAATGCTAGATTTATAATACGCTCATTACAGTTATGTCTAATTACGTTTGAATGACGTTTGCAACGTCATACTAAAATGACGGGACGTATTTAGCGGACTGGTAATATTACAAAAAAGACATTAAGAACTTTTAATGTAATTAACAGTTTTTTTAAAAAAAAAAAAAAAAGAACAAGACGTGTCTCAAAATTGGTAGTCTAACGCCCTGACCACTCGGGCATGGACATTGCTGCTAAACATTTGATTGATAGACGATAGATCTATCGTAGGTAAATCCCTGTCTATTTTGGTTCCTATTTTTAATCGATAATTAAATGCCATAGTAAAGTGAATAGGTCGATTTTTTCTGACTTTCATTGTTTTATTTTATTAATGTCGGAATATTTTACTGTATCGTCTGTAAATGGGAGCATCAATTAACTGATGTTTACCTTCAAGGGCCCCAATTTCTGCGCTTGCGCATTGTTACTGGAATTCCCCTGCAGTTGACAATCTCTTGTGTAAACATTACATCGAAGTAAGATAAAACAACCGGGATATTCAAATAATAAATAAGTTCGGTAATGCTAGGTTTTCGCTGCTATGTAAAGGCAACAAAGGTCTAGATGATATGATATTGTTACCCAGATGCTTTACGACGGCGTAAAGTCTGTACAGCACGAAATGTAAAAGGTCTGGAAAACTACTTTGGTCCGGAAACTACTTGGAAACCAGTAACAACAAAAATGTTCAAGTTTTAAGTGTTATTCTGAAACGCATTGCAGAACTCAATTTTTGACTTGAAGAGAAAGACATACAGTAAAAGCAAATCAAGTTTATTTGAAGCATGAACTTTTAAATTTGATATTTGAAGAACATAGTTATTAAGGGCAAGGAAAACATGTTTTGTTTCGGGTAAACCCAAAGCCAAACATCTTCCAGATGATATTTATAAGTACAAACAAACCTGTATTAACATGATCGGACGTTTCAATAGAATTTGCTGCGGCGCGTTTTATTTTTGCTTAAATAAAGCAAAACCGTTAACATCACATTCATTAATAATAGATTAGCATTTGTATTTAGAAACAGTTTTCTCGTCATTATTAGGTACATTTTAGCAATGATTAGCAGCACTGAAAAATCTGAAGAGCCAAAGAGCTTTAAGGGACTTGATAATATCTATTATCTAGTTGTGTATTTAGCGTGCTAATCGCAAATACAGATAAAGAATTCTTAGTCAACAGCTCACCTGCATGTATAATGTGATGCACTGCTAGCCCTATGTACTATGAACTATTTAGGTATGTCCATTTAATGATTTAGTGATGTTTTGCTAGTCAAACTATCAATTTTTCGTCAGAAGATGAACCAAATCCTATTTGCTTGAAAATATAATTCAGAGAGTGCAAGCTAAGAAAACAAAAAATTTAAAGAAAAGTGACATATTTGACAACAACATAATTATGGATACATTTGATACACAGGAAGCAAATTGATTCTAGCTGCTGGACAAGGCTCGTTTAAAGTAAGTTTCCTGTAAAAGGCATATAAATAATGCTCACCTATTTATTTAGTTTCGAATTTGATACATTAAGTTTCATTGACATAGTATTTCAATTTATAGAAACCAATTACAACACAGATCAGATACTAAGAAGGACAATGACGACATTACACCAAACTGCCACTAACGACGTTCTCTTTCGGACTCATCAAGTTTGCGTGTACAGGCAGCAACGTTATTTTAATATGTTTTTCCTATTGGACTTCTATAAATCTATAATCTGTAAAAAGATCCTTTTGAAGCAAAGAAAGAATGCAACCAACCAAGAAGAATAATAGCAGACTCGGTTTGATTGAGTCTTCATGAGAGGCAATGAAAAGTGCAACACCTCTCACGTCCTCTAGTACCGGCTTAAGCGGAACTCTATTACACATATGTTGAATGGACTCCATGGTCCCAAAGGACCAGAAAATATAACAAACTAAAGTATTATATAGGATCTGCTCATTACTTTTAGTAACACAGCTTGTTGACCGGATACGGGAAATACCCTGTGTCAAATATCATATCATATTATATATTATCAAAATCTTCAGCTTGTAGGCGACTCTATACTTCAGTATTTAAGGAATAAATCGTAATTAAACAACTAAACGTAAGTGGTCATAAAATTATTAGGCTGAATACTAGCAAACTGATGTTTATATACAAAGCTACTTACAATGCGTCTGCCTGTACGGAACTAGGAACTGTTTTACAGCTGAAAAACGTCTGTAAATGAACTGTATTTTGAAACTACAGCTGTAAAAGACATGTAAGTGGAAAATGACCAGAAACACAGTTGAAATTTACAGATAGTTCTCAAAACTACAGCTGTAAATAAATTACAGTTGAAAGTTACAGCTGTAAAATTGTCATGTCTCAGAATTACAGCTGTAACCTTTTTAGAGGGAAACATGAATACTGTGAGCCATCTTTAACTAATTTTGGCGGGATATATAGTTCTAAAAGGACATGTATAAGTACATGCTTTAGCTATTTACACTATATTTGAAGCTGGTAAGTTTAAAAGAAATAATTACAAAACTGTCATATGTTTTCATGACAAAGAAAATTTTATAAACAAGATCTGATGAATAATTTCTCATTTCTATCCTTCTCTTGAATTTTGCAAATGCTATTCTGTAAACATGTTTCATATTGTTGTTTACTAATACAAAATTTTTTTTTTTTTTTTTTTTTTTTTTTTTTTTTTTGCCATTTGTGTAGTAGTTGTGATTGCTACCCTTTCTAGAGAATTACAAATCATCCTAAAATTTTTGTACTTCTGATTTTGTCCCTTAAAATAATGTCCTCTTTTTCAACACATGTAATATTCCTACAGCGGTAACTTTAAGGCATTTTACAGCTGTAGCTTTTTCATTTTTACAGCTGTATCCCATTTGCATAATTCGAACTGTTTTACACTCGTTTTGCAGCTGTAAATTGACATCTACAGCTGTAAAATTAATGTTTTACATGAAATCTACAGGTGTAAATTTGAAATAATCAAGACTGTAATTTTGAACAAAAAATATAAGTCTTTTAAAGCTAAACATTTTATACAAGTGGAATCCTTGAATCATAATTTGTCTGGTTTAAGACATCATGTTTTGTTTGTAGTTGATGAAACCAGCTTTAAGTGCACAAACAACTGTATTTTGACCGCATAAACACAAAAGCTCATTTATACAGGTTTAACTGGTTCTATTCAGAAACAGAGAAAACTGTATGTGCCACCCCTTTGAAAGTCATCAGATTGCACGATATCAGAAATGTCTTGAACCTTTTGGCAATCATTCATTTTCTTGTCTAATACTTTATTTTGCACGTAGATTAAATCATCCAAATGCAAACTACTGACTACCAAATATGTTAAATCTTTTACATACGATGATTTAACTTCTAAACATTGGTTTAACATAAACCTCGCATATCTCCCATCTAATGACTATCTTCACGTACGAAATATGTCTGCGTAGAGAATAAAACGGCAATAAACTTGGAAAAGAGATCTATAACTAGAGCTATAGTATCTGACGACTACGCGAGTGATGCGGCACCTTTTTGTTTGAATCAAAATCATATCGAAAACAGGATATGGAATATATCTGGTCAGCACGTGGCGTCCTTTGACCAACATAAAGAAACTTGTCGAATGTGGGATAAATGCATATACACGAGTACTTCTCGATCCTATAAATTATCAACTACTGGAACTCTACCGTCTGTGCACTAAGTAAAATTTAGCAATTGATTAGTAAATTAAAGTAATTACAACATTTCATTGTGAGCTGAAGACGTAACCGCTCGTCTATATTATATTAAGTTATTAAGTTCGTATCTCCTTAGATTGTTAGAAATGGTAATTCGGTATACTTCACAGAAGAGGAAGTGATCATTAAAAGTAAAATTATTATCCTCTGCAGGCTTAATTTTCAAGTTTGTGACAATATCGTATATCATTGTCAAACACAAATCGGTTAATTGCTCAGACAGTAGCAACAAGAAGCTTCCATTATGTTACGTATCGAGGAAGAATACTACAATTAATATTATATCTTGATACAATGGGCCAATTCGTTTCACTCAACCCGGGGCACGCCGCTCACGTAGGCGGCTAGAAAAAAATCTCGCCGGTTTATTAATAAACGAACGTTTCGGCGTACGCCGGCCACGTGAGTTGCAAATACAAAAAATAAATTTCCAATTTATTATGATTTTCTCTTGTGGCCTCTTCCAAATAAGTTAGCAAATAGTTTTTGCAGTATGTTTCTACATTTACTGGTACTAACCCAAATTTCCAAATGTTTACCCGATTTTATATTGCGAAAACATATGATTTGCCGCTTTTCCTATCTCGCAAGACCGGCGCACATCGGCGTACGCCGGACAGACCCGGGCAGTGCCTGCAAGCCAAACGAACGCCTAGCCGGATGCACGCGGCGAAACGGCGTACGCCGCAAAAGTGAAACGAATTGGCCCTATGGCTTTTATATATTTTTATCCAATATAACAAACTCATAAGTTCTGGCACATGTTTCAACGTATCTAAAAAAAAAACTCCGGCTAAAATTAAACCTAGTGTGTGTGTGTGTTCGGGTTTAACGTCTTTTTCAACAATTTGTAAGTCATATAAACGACGGTGTCTACTTGTAGCCTTGTAGCAGTGAGCACAATGCCCAACATTGTAGTGCTGCCTCACTGGAATATCACGCCGTAGACACATGGCATGAAATCCCGCCCAGTCACATTATACTTACACCGGCCTTACCAGTCCGACATACCCTAGTAAGACTTACATGCAAGGTTCCATGTGCACCGCCGTATGAACACATCTGCGGATGATTTTAAATTATTTTTGTACTGTTAGCATGTGTAAATTTGAGTTCTGCTCAACCTGGGGTTAGAGGGCGTGGACGGTAGCATGCATTTCCACTACCGTCCATGAACAGGCTCAATCAAACCGAGCCTGCAACAGTTTCGTTTTTGGTGTTGAGCGACCTGTGACGTTTCCACTTTTTCTATTTCATGTTACTGATAAATAATAATGTGGTCCATGACTCCGCTGCAGCCTCCAAGCATCTGATGCAGCCAGAGAATAACTGTCTGATTATGCTGCTGCCTCATCAGAACGATCTAGTCGACTGACTCAGCACTCTGCACATTTATTCAGCTGACATTATGACTGTCAGCCTCTGGTGACATTCCACTTTGTTGCAGCCCACGACCCTAGTAACAGCGTCGTTCTGTCGTAAAGTTTCTATTTCGTATTTTCACTTTTTCAACGTTGAATATTTTTAACTGATTTAAAAATAAAAGAAACGACGTGTGCAAAACCAGGAAATGTCGCAGATATTTTTCAGTAAGGCATACAAGGTTTCCTCTGATTATCTCGTGCGCATTTTGTATTAGAACAGTATCTAGCATGCTTTTTTAGGAATCAATATTTTCGATAGAGTTTATAATTTAGTACAGGATTGTAAGAAACAAAATTATGAAGGGTAATAATACAGTTTGGATTATTTATTATTAGTAGCTCAAAACAAGATATGCAATCAAAGCAAAACCCTTAACTTCATGTTATGTGTCCTAATATTATAAGCAGGATAAATCATAATATAAACCACATAGTGAAAGTGAAGAAAACGAACAATTGAGTGGTGTCACATTCGAACGTTTAGTTTTAAAATCGTCACTGGGATTCAAAAACGGTTAAATTGCACAAAAACAAGGAAGAATATCCAACAGGGAAAGCCACGTTCTAAAAACGCAGCCTCCCCAAACGCAAACCCAGCACGCGGACGCGCACATATTCAACACGCATACACACACGGCAAACACGCGAGGACAAAAAATAAGAATAAAGGAACACAGTGGGGCACCGCCTTGGAACGGTAAGTGGCAAAACCATTATTGGGGAGTTTAAACCGGTTTATGGTGCACCTAACCCCAACTACCCCCACCATGTTCCAAAGCCACAGGACAGTGTAAATAAAAATTATCCCCGCCATACACGCGTGTAAAGTAAAACAAAAAAATGCTCTTGAGTACATGTATTTTAATATCTAAATGCAGTCCTTAAGAACCTAAAACGCATGTACTCAATGCCTTTGCAGAAGACAGAGCAACAAGGGAAACACCCTTAAGGGCCCGACGAAACAGGCCAGAAGATGGAAATCAAAATAGCTCAGTCCTGGTGGGATTTAGGATCTACATAGTCCTCCACCTGTTCCGCCAGACACAATCAAAGAGGAAAGCGTAGCGTCCAGCTGTAAATGGGCTGAACACCAAACTTGCGTTGTGTCTTAAAACAGTTGGATCATAACCTCTTTTAATATTTTTGCTTTTTTTGGGTTTATCGCCGTTTTTCAACAGTATTTCAGTCATGTAACGGCGGGCAGTTAACCTAACCAGTGTTTCTGGATTCTGTACCAGTACAAACCTGTTCTCCGCAAGTAATGCCAACTTCCCCACATGAATTACCAAACGTGTAATGACTTTACTAAATACAACTGGGAAATTGCCATGATCCAAAATCTTACGAAGTTTGTAAACCGCATCCCCACAAAAACGGGTTTTGATAGGTGCACCATAAACCGGTTTAAGCTCCCCAGAGGTGGTTTTGCCACTGACCGTTCCAAAGCGGTGTCCCACTGTGTTTTGTTGTTTGTTTATTTTGTCCTTGTGTGTTTGCTTTGTGTGTGTGGTGTGCGTGTGTTTATCGTTTGCGCGTTTGGGGTGGCTGCGTTTTATAACGCAGCTTTCCCTGTTGGATATTCTTCCTTGTTTTGATATACCTTCTCGCTGGTGTCTTTTAATTGCTATTGTATTTTCAAACCAAATCTGAATTACGATAGTAAAATATAGCAAAGTATTTACGTAATTTATAATGACGGTAGCCCTGTTGAAGAAGCTTGTTGTAATATATTGGTTACGTTCATTGAAATCTTCAACATGACTACACGCTCCTGCAAACCGAATTAACTGAGAAATATATATCCCATAAGATCTTGGGTGCATCCCCGCCCAAATGAAATTTACTATACTAAAATTAAAATCATCCCTCTTGTCATAAATTTTGGTATGTATAAAATTGTCGTAAATAGAGAGATGTAAATCTACAAATGAAGCAGTAGTATCCGAGTTCTTATTTTTATTTAACTGCAGATCCCGGGGATAAATAGTATCCACCAACTGAGCTAAAAACGGATTATCCTTATTAGCTCACCTGTCACGAAGTGACAATGTGAGCTATTGTGACCGCTTGATGTCCGTCGTCCGTCGTGCGTAGTACGTACGTCGTGCGTCGTGCGTAGTACGTCGTCCGTCGTCCGTCAACAATTTCTAAAAAAATCTTCTTGAAAACCACTGGACAGAATTACACCAATCTTCACAGGAATGATCCTTGCGTGGCCCCCTTTCAAAATTTTTCAAAGAATTGAATTTCATGCAGAACTCTGGTTGCCATGGCAACCAAAAGGAAAAACTTTAAAAATCTTGTCCAAAACCACAGGGCCTAGGGCTTTGATATTTGGTATATAGCATCATCTAGTGGTCCTCTACCAAAATTTTTCAAATTATCCCCTTAGGGTCAAATATGGCCCCGCCCCGGGGGTCACATGGTTTATAAAGACTTAATATAGGGAAAACTTTGAAAATCTTCTTGTACAAAACCACAAGACCTAGGGCTTTGATATTTGGTATGTAGCATCATCTAGCGGTCCTCTACCAAGTTTGTTCAAATTATCCCCCCTTGGGTCAAATATGGCCCCGCCCCGGGGGTCCCAAGTTCAACATACTTTAGACTTATATAGGAAAAAAAAAGTTTAAAAATCTTCTTGTCTGAAACCACAACACTTAGACCTTTGATATTTGGTTTGTAGCATTGTGTTATGGTCCTCAACCAAATTGTTTAAATTGTACCCCTTGGGTGAAAAGAGGCCCTGTCCTGGGGGTCCCAAGTGTTATATAGACTTGTATAGGAAAAAGCTTTAAAAATCTTCTTGTCTGAAACCATACGACCTAGGCTTTTGATATTTGGTATGGTGCATTGTCTAGTAGTCCTCTACCAAAATTGTTCAAATTATGCCCCTGGGGTTAAAAGAGGCCCTGCCCTGGGGTCACTTAGTTAATATGTGAGTTATATAGGAAAAATACTTAAAAATCATCTGATCCTATTTCCAGGACTGTTTAATTATAATTACCTGATGACCCCAAGTAATATGATGTCACTTGACTGTGACCTTGACCTACTGACCTACTTTCTTGTTTTTTAAGATACAGCCTTGAAATGTTGATGACATACACAGTTTTGCACACAAATCGTAAAACTGAATTTCATTGACCATGAATGTGACCTACTGACTTTCTTAATATTTTATCGTCAGTTTGACATTTGAAACAAGTAGCTCATATTACTCAGGTGAAGCCCGCCCGCTGGAACCTGAAACCTCAATATTTTTCCATATTGACGTTCAAATTTCATATCGGGTGTGTGACGTCATTTATGACGTCAGTTTCATGTATGTCGTCTCGTTTAAAGGTCCCTAACGACCATATTTCCAATTTGTCACAGGCTTAATAACACACCCGTTAACCGGTTCCGAGCAGAACAGTTCGTGGCGGACAAAACAGTTCACCGATATTTTTGCCGGAACCTGCATTAGGGTAAGTATTCTCTATCCAAGAATCGGCTGGTGTAAAATATGTTAAAGATTTTTATTTCTGTAAAAAGTAGCATGAACGAAGAACATGCCATGTGCTTCCCGTTTAAAAGTAACCTATATTTATTAAGTTATTGCGAGTTAAAAGTGTGATTTTGTTGAAAAAATGTGGAAATGAAAGTTTAACGCGGTATATTTAATTCACTTTTCAACTAAGCGCTATTGTATTAACGTCAGCCTGTAAAATAATGTTTGCTCTGAATATTGTCCAACTTTTAAGCGACAAAACGCAATATTCAACGAGTTATAGACATTCAAACATGGCATGGTCGAAAAAAAGTGTGGCGGCATTGCACAGCTCAAACTTATTTGTGTGGCGAGCAAGAGCAGTCCCATGTCTTTTTTTACTTTACTCTAATAATAAATGGTCTAAATAGTGATATCAAGCTCGTAACTCTTAAAACTTAACGTTTTTAATTAGACAGCAGCAATTTACACTAACTTTTATTAACAAACAGGTGTAAGTCAAGCATAAATAATCACACAATCGCCTAACAATGTAATATATCAGCAACACGTCTTCCTACATTTTTGAATTAAGAAATAATTTAAAGCAAAATAGTGCTTTAACACTATTTATGCACGATGGGCGGCTATACGTCGGGCGTAATAATTGCACGAGGGCACAGCCCCAGTGAAATTATTTGTACGACGTATTACCACCCTAGTGTATAAATAGTATTCTAACACGATCCGATTCATTTTCCTATTAAACAAAGAAGGCAGAAAACAGTGAATTATTATACAACAAATCACTGTTCTGACGTCACAATTATTACGTCATGGCGTCAAACGGCATAGCGGCGCGCTGGAAAAGAAACCGACTGAAAACGGGCAAATATTTAATGCATGTCATCAAGGATGTACTTAAAAATCCTTTGTAACGTGTTAGAATCGAAATAATATATCTCATTTAGTGATTTGCTCTTGAATAAATCATTGTTTGTCGTTCAGATGCGTATTATTATATCACTCGGGCTGCGCCCTCGGGATATAATTCCTTCGCATCTGAACTCCAAACAATGATTTATTCAACGACAAATCACTGGATGAGATATATTATTTCTTAATTAAAACACTCTTTTGCTATAAATTATTTCGATTCTAATATGCCCTTAATCTAAAACAGTAGATAAAATATAGAAGTGCCCTTTCTTGGTCGAACAAAAACTTTGACGTCACTGCACATTAACGTGACGTCATTCTAGCGTAAGAGTGTTTTAACAGAGACAAGCATATTAGAATTATGGTAACAGTGATCCGGTATTTGATGTGATGCCTCCCGTTTAGGAACGTTCCACTTAAGTTATTATATCATTTGTAATATTTCTTTCAGGATCACAATGCATATGTACATGTGCTACTACTGCAATACAACAGCTGACGTTTATAGGCACTTAATTCAGCACCTCTGTAATAGCCATAGGTTTGACACGTTAAAGTACAAACAACTTGAGCTTGACTGGCTGACAGAAAAACCCGATTCAACAAGGAGTTTGAATTATGTCCAAAATATATGCACGTGTTGAAGAGATTGAAAGATTTAAGAAACGAAGTAAATGAAACGACCAGAGTAATTGGTGACAGAATAAAAGATTTGAGGGAGTCTATTGTATCATTAAATTGCGGCATTGAAACATTTAATAAGCTGGGAAATATCGAAGGTAAACAGTGGACGAAATCATGATTTGCCCCAGTGATCATTCACTTGAATGAAATTTCTTGGCTTTAACGTTCCTGTAAACGTCAGCTGTTGTATTGCAGTAGTAGCACAGGTACATATCATGTCATATGCATTGTGATCCTGAAAGAAATATTACAAATGATATAATAACTTTAGTGGAACGTTCCTAAACGGGAAAGCATCAAATCAATCTACCGTACCGCTGTAACTATAATTAAAAAATGTAGGAAGAAGTGTTGATGATATATTACATTGTTAGGCGGTTGTGTGATTAATTATGCTTTGACTTACATCTATTTGTTAATACAAGCTAGTGTAAATTGCTATTATCTAATTAAAAACGTTATTTTTTAAGAGTTACGAGCTTGATATCACTATTAAGAACATTTATTAAAGTAAAATAAAAAAAGACACAAGACTGCTCTTGTCCGCCACACAAATAAGTTTGAGCTGTGCAATGCCGCCACACATTTTTCCACCATGTCTTGTTTGAATGTCTATAACTCGTTGAATATTGCGTTTTGTCGCTTTAAAAATGGACAATATTCAGAGCAAACATTATTTTGAAGGTTGACGTTAATACAATAGCCCTAAGTTGAAAAGTGAATTAAATGTACCGCGATAAACTTTCGTTTCCACAATTTTTCAACAAAATCACACTTTTAACTCGCCATAACTTACTAAATATAGGTTACTTTTAAACGGGAAGCACATGGCATGTTCTTCGTTCATGCTACGTTTTATAGAAATAAAAGTCTTTAACATATTTTGCACCAACCGATTCTTGGATGGGGAATACTTACCCTGTCAGGATACTGGTTATATGACCCAGGGAAGTGCCTACGCCTTTAGTATCTTGAACAATGAAATGGGTCCTATCCCTAAGGTGACTATGTCTTAGACTAGCTGACAAACGAAATAGATTGTCCTTTGTTAAAACGTATAGCTGGTAAGACCAAATACCTCATATATAGAATTTTCCTCTGGCTACCTTGCCTAAATGATTCATGTACCAATGATTTGTAAATGATTTCTATTATGAGCTAGACAATTTCAGGGATCAGGCAAATCACTAAATGTTTAAAACCAACAATTTTCAATCAGCTCAAACCCTTATAGGCTGGAGACTATACTTGACTGGTCTTTTTGTTGAAGTTCCCGTCAGACAATGTCTTTGAATCAACAACATACGAGTCCTATCGCATAGATGCTCGGCCTCTGTCTTCTCAACTCTATATGATTGCCCTGACTCCCGGATGCTCAGCGCCTATATGCTATCAACTAGCATTCAACTACCATATAGGTATATCCCTGATGCCTTGGCTGTACTTCGCCAATAATGCTGAACCGTCTATAAGCTGGAACTCTCCTACTATCGCAGTAGATTACCAAACTCTGGGTCTCTGTCTCAGCTTCCCGATGCTCAGCCTATATATGCTATCGTCTATAGCATTCAACTACCCTTAAGGTTAAACTCCTATGCGCTGACCCTATAGCTCGAAACCTTATCGAAATTCTGCTACTCTTCTTTAGTCTACGAACTTCTATGTTTTTCCTTTTAATAATTTATCCGCCCTGACAGTGTAGTTGCAATAACTTCCTTATCAAGGTACTGGGATAAATTATTAGTTGAATCCTCGATGTGTCTTCTTCAACCGCTGGATACCGAATGAGCTCTCTATCATTCATCTACCTATTTATACCCCAGCAGACGTGCTATTTTTAGAACTTGTTTCTGATTGGTCCAAATTTATACATTGTGTCTTACAACGAGTACCTGCTCTATCAAGTATCTGGTTCCCTTTAATTTTTGTATATGGCATAATGTGCGAAGCTGGGACCCAGTCATTCACATAATGAACCCAAATCAGCCACAAATGACCCAAATTCTATTAATTACAGCAATTCAACAATAATTATAGCAACGACAACATGAAAAGGGAGTCAATCACTATCTGTGCTTATGTGTTACGTTATCAATATATCAGATATACAAATTATTCTGACAATAGCACCCTTCTCAAGAAAATACTCTTAGGTTTTCATAAACACGAAGAATAATTTGTAAACAAATCTCTTTTTTGTTTTTTTTTGTTTTTACTATTTCTTGATTTTTTTTATGTTAAAATCAATCACATTATATTCTGTTTCAAGTAATCAATTATTGTCTACTTAAATAATCAGCGCATACATTTTCTGTACCTTTAATAGATTCAATTTTGAATCTGTAACACTGCAAAAACAATGCCCATCTCATAATTCTTGAGCTTTCTACTTTACATTTCTGTATGTAATTCAATGGGGCATGATCAGTCTGCAGGATGAACTCACTGCCGTACAAATACTTCTGAAATTTCTTAACACCAAAAACTATTGACAAACATTCTCTTTCAATTACCGAATAGTTCCTCTCTCTTTGGAGCAATTTCTTACTAGCATATGCTATGGGAAATTGTCCATCTTCATACCTCTGAAGAAGTGCTGCTCCAACCCCAGTATCTGAAGCATCACACTGTAATATAAAAGGTCGTGAAAAGTCTGGTAACCGTAAAATAGGTGCTTGTGTAAGCAAGGTTTTCAAAGTATGAAAAGCTTTGGCATGTTGTTCTTCCCATACTACAGTATTAGGTTTCCCTTTCTTGATTAAGTCGGTCAGTGGTGCTGCAACTTCGGAGTATGATGCTATAAATTTTCTATAATAACCAGTTAGGCCAAGGAAACTCCGCACTTGTCTCTTAGTCTTAGGTTCTTCTGCATTCTTTATACGCTCTAATTTATCATCTTCCATCTCCAGCTTATCATTTCCGACCTTATGCCCAGTGAATGAAATATTATCATATCCTATGAGACACTTTGATGGTTTTAGTGTAAGTTTTGCATCTCTAACCCTCTTAAAAATATTTTGTAACATTGAGACATGTGTGTCCCACGTTATGGTGTGACCTAAAATATCGTCCACATAATTGTCAGCATGTTTGCATCCTGTCAATAATTTTCGCATCATTTTATTAAATGTAGCACCAGAATTTATCATACCAAATGGCATTTTTCGGAACTGGAAACTTCCCTCAGATGTTGTGAAGGCTGTCAAGTGCCTAGATTGCTTCTCGACAGGAATCTGCCAGTAACCTTTGCTGAGGTCTAATTTTGTAAAGAATTTATCTCCATGAAGTTTTGACTGAATATCTTCATCATTTCCCATAGGCTCCGTATCAAATTTAGTTATAGAGTTCAACCGCCTAAAATCAATACAAAATCTGTTTGTATTATCTTTCTTTTTCACCATAACGATAGGGGAGTTGTATGCAGAGGTGGCAGGTTCTTCAATGGGGTATTGTTTGACTCTAACAGGTTCTGTGGTTGTAAGTTCGACCTTATGTTCTACAAGATTCGTCGTTCCAGGACTTTCTGTGAAAATGTCTTGATATTGTTTTATAAGCGACTTAATTTCAGTAATTTGGCTTTCAGACAAATGAGGATTAATTTGTACATTTTCATATGTTTCTGACCCTCCTATTCTGACAAGGTCGAGCAAATTTTCGTCATCAACTACCCCAGTCTCTGTGCTAACATCGGCCTCGATCACGGCGACACTTCCTGCAAAAATATCTTGTCTTTCTTCGTACTTTTTGAGTAAATTGATATGGTAAAGCCCTATCTTGTCACCGACTTTTACTTTAAAATCCATTTTGTTGACCACATCAACTACTTCATAAGGTCCTTTCCACTGAAGCATTAACTTATTGTGGTTAGTTGGTAAAAGTAACAGCACTTTATCCCCGGCCTTTAAATTTCTGTTTCTGGCACTCTTGTCCTAATGGTGTTTGTACGTTTCTTGTGCTGAATGAAGACTTTCTCTAGCTATCTTACATGTTTCCTCCAGCCTATTCCGTAAGTCTAATACATACTCATATGTGTTTCTCGTTTCTGGTGTTTCAGCTTCAGTCCAAAGTTCTTTAAGTACTTGCATAGGTCCTCTGACTGTCCTGCCATAGAGAAGTTCAAATGGTGAGAATCCTGTACTTGCCTGTGGAACCTCTCGATATGCAAACAGTACGGCTGACAAATATCTATCCCAGTCTTTTGGTTTTTCTTGACACATTTTTTTCAACATACTCTTTAAAATACCATTCATACGCTCACAAAAACCATTGCACTTTGGGTTATACGGAGTTGTGAACAATTGTTTCAGGCTGATCAGCCTACAAACTTCTTCCATCAGCTGTGAGGTAAACTGACTTCCTCTGTCACTTAAGATTTCGGATGGAAATCCTACTCTGGAAAATATATCTAGCAAAGCTTAAGCCACCCGTTCTGTGTCAATCCTAGGTAATGCAACTGCCTCAGGATATCTTGTGGCATAGTCGACCACGGTAAGAATATACCGATTTCCTTTTTCTGAAATAGGAGCAATAGGTCCTATTAAATCCACAGCCACTCGATGAAATGGTGTCTCCATTATTGGCATATCTCCCAATGGAACCTTTCTAACGTTTCCTTTAGGGATCATTTTCTGACATATATCACACGACCTACAAAACCTTGTGACATCACTAGTTAACCCAGGCCAGTAAAAACTTGTTTGTATCCTATCAACTGTCTTTCTTATTGATAGGTGTCCTCCAACTATTGATTCATGAGCTAAAGACATAACCCTTTTTCTGAATTGAGTTGGAACTACAATCTGCTTTATCTCTTTGATAATACAGCCTCTCTTTTCTTCGAAGGTTCTATACAATACATCCTTCTTGACTTCGTACATAAATGTAAACCCACTCTTTGTCTTCATTTTCTTTTTATCAGAGGCATACGTCCACAGCTTTCCTAAGGTATTGTCCGCCTTCTGAGCTTTTTTTAAACGTTCGACATTAAGTTCATCATGTTTAGGTTCTGTGACCTTCAAAGGTTTTATTGACTGTTTTTCTTTCTCAGCCTGTGCTCTTGTTACCACAGCTGCAACAATGGTTTCTTTTGATGGAGACTGTTCTCCATCCCTACTACTCCAGTTAATGTCTGGTCTATCAGAAGCCCCTTTTATATTTCCTATAACTAAGTCGCAGATCAAAGTTGTCAACACCATGGCTTCAACTTCTCCTGTAAAATATGGTGTATTAACCTGTATCCTTGCTGAAGGAACTATCCTTGTACGCCCATCAATTGCAACCATAAGATACTTCTATCTAACATTTGATTCTCTGATACGAAATCTTCCTGACAGCCGCCAGCTCACACCCTGTATCTCTCAACACCTGAACTTCTTTATCACCTATATATCCTTTCTTCAATATTAAGTTCCTTTCACCGTTTGTTGAATCAATGGTACAGGTGCTTGCTATGACCGAAATCGATTTTCCATGTGCTAACATAAGTCGTCCATCTTCTATGCAGTCTTTTAACCGTTCGTAATCTAATGATATTGCTATAACTGAGGCTGCAACTTTTCTGTCATCCGACTGTCTGTCTTTCTGCGCTTGACCGTCCTTTCTCCAGTCTGTAGGTGTAGAATCTTGCATGCCATGCCTATTTCTCTGTCTTTCCTCATAGGATCCCTACTAGCTAAAGCAGCACCGCTAATTTTCCTCTTGGATAGGTCTCTGCATTCTCTAGCTATATGACCTTCCTTGTTGCATATAAAAACATACAGGCTTTTTAAAAGCTGGCCTTTCTCTTTGTTGGGGCTGAGATGAATGTGTCATACTTAGACGTTGTGGTGGCCTGTTGGATGAGGAATTATTTTTCAAAACCCTGTTCGAGGTTATAGAACCACCATGTGCTTCAATGTACTGTTCTGCTAACTGCGTGATCTCAGCTCTCGATTTTGCAACTCTTTCTTTTAAGAACAAAGCAAGGTCTGTGGAACAAGTTTGGATGAACTGTTCTCTGATCATAAAGTCTTTCAGCATTTCAAACGTATTGTCAACCTCTGCCATCTCTGTCCATCGACTGAAATACCTGTCCAGCCTTGCCATGAACTGAAAAACAGTTTCACCACGCTCTAGCTTGCATTCCCTGAACTTCAATCTAAAACCTTCCTCTGTTAACTGATAACGTTTCAGCACTGCTTTCTTCAATGCTGGGTAGTCATTGGCATGGTCTGGAGGCATGCTTGTGTATACGTCCAGGCCTTTTCCTGTAAGTAATGAACTGAGGCTTACATCCCATGTCTCTTCTTTCCATCCCTGGCTTTTTGCAAAACGTTCGAATCGTTCGAGGTATGCATCCATATCATCTTTGCTTTCTTCGAACTTTGGTAGTCTTGGCCGTAATGTTTTACTGCTCAAGTGCTCAGCACCTTTATCAGCTCCCAAAGCTCCGGCATCAGCCTTTATTTTAAGCATCTCCAACTCCTGTTCCTTCAAAGCTCGTTCTTCCCTCAAACGATCAATCTCAAACAATCTTTTCTTCTCAGCCTGTTCAAGCTCAAATAGTCGCTTCTTCTCGGCTTCTTGAGCCACAAACCTACGCTGTTCATCATCATAACGCCGTCTTTCCTCATCTCGTCTCAGCATACGCTCCTCACGCTCAGTGTACTCCTTTTCTTTTCTATCCACATAATCACTCAGCTCTGTACCTGAGAAGCCCATTCGTTCACCCATCGCTACCCATTTATTGTAGTCCATCTTGAAATGTTGAGCTGGAACTATCTATAAAACTCAAGTATATGTGACTCAGACTACCTTCTGTCACAGTGCTTTGTGGTACACCAACAGAACGTTAAAACCACTAGTCTCTGTACCTCCTTGGATATAGATCCCGGACGAGCCCCCAAATTGTCAGGATACTGGTTATATGACCCAGGGAAGTGCCTACGCCTTTAGTATCTTGAACAATGAAATGGGTCCTTTATATATTAAGTTAATATGTGCCACCTACTATATTTCGAAGGACTGGTATGAAATTTTCACAGAATAAAGTTGACAATATTTCTGACAGACCGGTGTTTTTTCAGTTCTCTGTATTTACTCCGTTTAGCTGCTGTATATCTTCAAACATGACCACTAACGTCGTATTTTAAGCGGAACGCAAAATGACGTACTTTATAGGTTTTGTAAGAAGCATTTTTATGTGAAACTAAAACACAGCAAAATAACTTCATTTTCGAATTTGTCTTAAAATTATCTCTCCAGTGATATATAATTTGTCAAGTTTATTTCTACGTCACATCAGAGGCAAGCGATTTATGAACGCAAAACGTGTAAAACTGACGTTGAGTTTCACCCGAAATTTCGCGTAAAAACGCCTATATCTGAAAAAACTGCCTGATAGTATTTTGAATAAATTTGAACAAAAGTACAAAATTTCAATCGCTATCGGTTCCTTAAAAGAAAATTGGGGCTCAGCGGTTTAGATTTCGCTCTATTTACCGTGGCGCCATGACGTTTCTATTGTTATTCCGTAAATTTACATTGATTTAGCTTTAATTTTTGCTTATATTGTTGGATATAATAGAATAAAATCACAATGACGATGAAATGAATATGTTATTTAATGACATTCTTTAACCAGATGAATGCTTTCGTTAGCACATCATAAAAAGATGTTGTTTTTGTTTTCTATACATGACATACAATTACAATACAACAAATTTGACAAACTGTCCCAGCAAAATTTATGAAACTTTTTTCGAAATAAATAAGGCTTTGAAATACTTCATACCAATTTTGCATACATGTATTTTGCTTATTCTGCGTGCCGGAATATACACATTGCATCAAAATGTGTGTGAATTATTGTTTTCATAAAATTGACACAAACTGTGAAGTAACAGCTTTAAAATGGGAATTTATTGTTTCTGTTACAGACAATCTGTTTGTTACTCTTTGTCTGCCATTCACTTTCTCGCTCAATACATGTTTTAAGCCATCAGCTGAATCTCTCAAAAACGCCAGTTTTAGATGATTTTACGAATGGTCGCTTTCTGCAATTTTGTCGGCCATAAATTTTGAGATGACCTTTTGGTCACCGCACATTAATAATTGTATTTCACTTCTATTGCTTTTCACAAATTTTACATTTTCTAGGTAGGATTACAGCTTGTTTGAATTTAAGTACAAATTCATTTATTCTGTTGTTCAAGTGTTCATATAAGTGCAGAACATCTGCACTTAAATCATGTGCATTGAAGCTTTCATGAAACACACGTTCATAATAGTTTCCTAAGGATAACGACTGATCGTCTTACCTCACGGATCTAAACATATGTAGTGTGTCTAGAAATAGAGAGTGCGTTCAGTCTACCAAAGTTTTGAGCAGCCTGGATTAAAAGCCGCGTGTTGAATGATTTTCCGTTATGAGCGGCTAAAATTACTTTTTCATATTTCAAGGAATTGGGCCGGTCAATAAATTCATTCAGAGCTGTATTTAATGTTGTTGAGGGGAATGTTTTTCCTGCTTTGCACAAGCTCCGAAGTCCGTTGTTATGTTTACAGTCAAACCTGTAATTTCTGATGAATTGCGGTTAAAATCTCTGTCTGGCAAAATGTAGCGGTTGAACTTACTACTTTCGGTACAGGCAGACACTTGTACAATTTCCGCATTTGCGTCCAGAGAGATCGTTTCAAAATCATAGAAAACAATCACAGAATTCTCCATGTCACTATTTGTCAAGGTTTCCATCTGCTCAGTAGCGTCAGGTATTAGGGCAGTATCGAGTTCTGCTTCGTTAATTTCCAGGCAGTTTGTAAGTCAGAACCTCTTTTATTTCACTAACATTCCCGCTAAAAATGATAGCATTTTCTTCACTTCTTCGCCTTTTCACTATTTTTTCTTTCTGATAGAATTTTAGGTATGTCTTTTTTTTCTATCTTTTGCCACAGTGTAGGATTTTGCCGCGCTCTGTGGTGTAAGGTTTGATTTTGCTATTACTCTGTCTATGTATTCAACCCCTTCGTAACCCGCCCGGTTAGCTCAGTAGGGATAGCGTCGGTCTACAGATCGCGGGGTCGCGCATTCGACCCCGGGCGGGGCTTTTGTTCTCCGTGACGATTTGATAAAAGACATTGTGCCTGAAATCATTCGTCCTCCACCTCTGATAATTCATGTGGGGAAGTTGGCAGTTACTTTCGGAGAACAGGTTAGTACTGGTATAGAATCCAGGAACACTGGTTAGGTTAACTGCCCGCCGTTACCTGACTGAAATACTTTTAAAAAACTGCGTTAAACCCAAACCAGACAAACAAACAACCCTTTCGTTAATTGTACTGCAAGACGGCTGCTGCGTACCTATAGTCAAAACTTTCACTTGCATTATAATTGCGTGATTTCGATGCTTTGCTCCAAGTTATATTATTCAACGACTCATTTGTCTGTGTTGAACCACTTGTCATCATCTTTTGGCAGTTTGAAGTGAACGGTGACAACAGATTTTCCAGGCAGTTTATTGTCTGTTAAATCGCCTCCGCTCACCAGTCTTACACCAGGAACCACAACGTGTGTTGTTTCCATACATATGCGGCACTATAGCTTGCAAAGCAGTTCTCATTTCTTTTTCATTTTTATTTTGCTGCACGGCATACGAAATTTTTTCAGAAAGCTCTCACGGATTTTCACACTTAAAGAATTTTGTGACTTGTGCAATTTTTTCTGTTTACCTCTTATCGTTCGTTTTAAATGTCCCAAGTCAGAGAATTTTATTTTGTTTGGATTTACTCTTTCCCTTATATGTTTGACTGAACTAGAATCTTCATCACCAATGACGGCAGCATACTTCAATCCAGTGTCCTTTGCTTCTTTATGTAAAGTTACAGCTATATCCGATTCCATACTTTTAGAGCTCTGTGACCAATTTCTTCTAGTCATGAGGAGGAACTACCTTTTTGCTCTGTTATAGAAATTGCACTTGGCACAATTCGTGACTCTTGTAGAGAAATTCAAACATTTTCGTGTTTTTTCTCCAATGACATGTCCCCAACCTAGAATACAATAAAAAAGGTATAATTTCGAGGGTGTAATAAAATAAAATATACTACGAACATTTTCCTCAAAGGTTTGAAATTTTATGTCGTATCTCAAAATCACATGTCTTTCCATATCTGTTCCATAGCTGTTTTGATTATTAAAACTTATTCAAAACGTTTCCTTAACTGGTAAACACAATTTTAGAATAAAAAGTAAGCATTTTAAGAGACGAGATTAAATATTTAGACACCTGAATATTTGCAAAAGTCAAGTGAAGATACATAGCAAATCTATAATACATGTATGTTCTTTCACAAAGTACCTATAGTTGTTATCTACTTTAAAATAATATGAAGTTGTCTGAAAAAAAATAACAAGACGGCAATAAAGGCCATAGATCGCTCACTTTAGTTACACTGTTTTGGAAGATGATTATGCAAGGAAAATGCCCGTGAAGATGTTTTGAAAGTAGTGTATTTTTGTAACCTTCGTCGAGTCTGAGAAACAAAAGTAAAACCGGAAGTATCACACACTCTTTCTTATATCTGACCTTGACCTTTGAGCTGGGGGTATGGATGTTGAACGCGGAACATCGTCTATAATATAGGTTCGTGCCATGTTAAATTATTTGATTACTCATGCATATGTAAAGTTATGGAGGGGACAAGACAAACTGCATTAAATTCTCTGACGTCTAAGTGTGACCTTGAATTTTGAGCTTGTGGTCTGGTTGTGGCACGAAACATGTCGTCTTTGCATGTTGGTTATTTGTGCCAAGTTATTTCAGAATCCAAAACTGCATAACAAAGTTATAGGGCGGACAAACTTTTGTGCACACATCGTCTTACGGACGGATACACACACGGACATGTGTAAAATGCCGGAGACATAATAAAGTTATGAAATAATTACCGGATAAGCTATTCATTGCTCGACCACGTTTCGACTACGCTGCATCTTCACTGACTGTTATTTCGACTGGAAGAAGGAAATTAAAAGATAGTAAATATAACTTCAAAACAGTCTGATTGAACTAATTTAAATAACGACAACGTTACACATATGACCAGTTTTTTTTTAAATGGATATCAAGATTTTATTATTTTATTTGCTAAACACAGGTATATAAGATTAAACTGAACACCAGCTCGTGAATACCAAATTACAAGACAAATGGCAGTGAGTTTGATCTCTGGTTTTGTGAAGAGTTTGTTGCATGAGTGCATTATGATATTAAAACAATTAGCATCAATTATGATTGCGCAAAGAATAAAAAAAAAAAAATACCGAGAAGAAGGGTATAGTACCAACCTGTGTCTGATTTACATGTACTTCCAACACGTGCACACTGCGTAGTTCCATTCCTTGTACTTGATTCGCAGATACCTTCATTCAATACGCACAAACCCTGACTGCTTGTAGAAGTGCCAGCAGAACAGTCTGCCAAAAATGAAAATGTATACCTGTATTCTTTATTGTGAAGAGAATGATAATAAAACGATGCTATGACTTGACATTTCCTTTTGTTTATATGACACATACGTGCATTTGCTGTATGGAAATTATTCCACCATACATCAATGATATAATTTACTCGCAAAACTTGGACACGGCTTTATACAGTAAAGTTATGTTTGACAAAGTCCATCTTATTTGTTCTAATCACAGATACTAACTGTGCACATGCTTTCAACACCTTCCTGCTGATTAAAATTTTGTCTTCATATACCAAACGATCATCGGTGTCGTCCGCAACAATTTAAAAAACAAAACAATCATTTTGATTCAGATTTAAATTTGATGGTTTGATGGGCTTATGTGACAGATGTGCTGACAAATATTATATTGATGAATGGTATTAGTAAGAATGACTTAAGGATATAAAATATAAAAAAAAAACCTTGAAAATTAATGTTTGTAATCATAAAGAGTCATTTTTATTCTACTAAGTTGGAACGTTAGTCATGCTTATCTGTTGTTAAATAGGACCTTATACAAATGTAAACGATTATCGAAAACTGCATTTTTATATAAAATACATACCATCTGCATTTTCTAATATTTCCACTGCTTCCTCAAATGATATTTGACCTTCTTCACATGAACAAGTCAGCTGCATTTCCGGCAATGGTGTTCTAAGTTCCGCCTGTACCCGCTCTTGTTTTGAAGCCTGTGTACATGAGTCCTGCGCAGTCTGTTCAACTACGTGTCCTATTGTCCTCGCCATACGTTTCAAACATTTGTAACGTATGGATAGAATAACCAATGCAGACAGGAATGAACTGACATGAGTGTGTCCTATGCCAGCATGAATCATACCTGAAAATTATTAAAGTCTGTTCCACCTATAACGTTTACCTCGTTTCTGAATTATCAGTATCGATAAAATTGTCCAAAAAACATATTTATATACCATACATCAATCAGGGTTTTCCCTCGGGGTTTTTTATTTGGGAGTCCATGGACTCCCATGGCTGCTAATTTAAGGGTCCCTAACAATTTTTGGGAGTCCACAAATTATTGGTCTTGAAAATGGACATTATAAATATAAAAATGTACCCAGTAACCCTAAAACAGAATTAACTTGTATCTTTTTGATTTACTTATCTTTTTATATTGATTTTTCATTTGTAGGCATACTCAGCTGGATGTACAGTGTACTTATATAAGTTAAGATTTTCACATCACCAGTATACTGTATCTTCGTCGCAAGTCTACAAGGTGTGTCTGTGTCAGAGTAGCACTTGAAATCCATTTGTTAACCGGCCATATTTTAAAATTCATTCAATAAAATAACGATAAATAAACAAGACTTATTTATTTTTAAAATATCAGACAATATTGAATAAAAAATAAAAATTGATTTATAGTCTTTTACTCTTACTGCCTGTGTGATATTTTTAAAAAATCTCATTATCACACACCTTCACAATGAAAAATAAACTGAAAAGCACAAAGCAGATGCTGTCCTGTACAAAATTAACTTTGCTTTTGTTATCCCAGTTTTCTCAACGAAAACCGAGAATTCATTTTTTCCGCTCTTTCACGCCTCTAAAAAACCTAGCAGCAGCAGCTAGAAATTCCAAATCATTTACATCTGGACCTTGCAATTTTATCATTACTCTCAGGATTTAGTCTATTTCTGGTCTTATTTTTTAGAACATTCTGATGTGAAAAACCCCTCTCACAGGGTGCACTTGATACAGGGATAACAAGAGCAATGCCTGCCAATTTCACAAGATCAGGGTACACATGGTTATAGTCTCTCAAAAGCAGTTCTACAAATTCTTCAAAGTTTAAGGTACACCTGTGTGACAAAGCTAAATACTTGAAGGTTAAAAACTGATTTCTTGCCCTCTCACGATCTACTATAGGCTGATAGTGTTCGAGAATCAAGTTCAGTTGTTCATTGCCATAATTGTGTAAGTCCCTTCCATGTTCAGATTATCTTTTAGGATTGAAAACAATGTCAAGAGATTCCAAGATATTCAAATGATCTTCAGGGAACCTAGCATTGATATTGTCTTTCAAATTATTTATGAATTTCTCCCTGACTGTTGAAAATCTTTCCCTGATTTGTTGATTGTCACAAATGTCAACATTCTTGTATCTGGATTTCTCACCATTTACCGGTAAGCCACCAAGATCGTCTAAAGTTTTACTAACTGTTTCTGATGTGATGTTCATCCCCTCCAAGGAATTTAATGTTGTCTGCACATTTTTTCTTATATTTGATAAATTGATATGATCTTTTTGAAAGGTAAGGTTGAGTATTCCTATAACTGTTAGAATATCGATCAACAGTGCTGTGCACAATAAAAACATTGCTGAACCAACAAATCTGTATATGCCTGCGGCTTTGCCTGTAAGATCAATATCACTTTCAAGTGACATAACAATTGAATCAAAATATTCGTAAATCATTTTAACAGCGGCTTCCAGAGAGAGCCAGCGGACACTAGTGCCCTCGGGCACCTGCTTTACTTTTCCATGAAGCATTTGTTGAAGATCTTTGAGTTTATCATATCGGACTGAAGAATCAGCATAAAATCTGTACAAGGTTTGAATGTAGGTTCTGTATTCCTCCATATACTGTATTCCTTTCCCTGCCTGAGAAGCCGCAAGATTAAGGCGATGAGCAACGCAGTGGACCTGAAATACACAAATAGCAGAACATTTATCATCAAATTACTGAGAATAAACTTCAGACCCCTTTCATAAATATGGAGAATTTATTCCAGTACTTTTTTGCTCACAGCATAAACTTTAAAGCATAGTACTGTATATTCTCTTAAAATCAGGAACTTGGAAGCTACATAAAAATTCAAGAAATCATTTATAATATTTCTTGAATTAAAATGTCACTTCCAAGTTCCTGATTTTATGAATAAATTATTCATCTGTTAAACTAAACTGGTAAGTATATTTGCTGAATGGATGCCACAAGTATTTTTTTTTTTTTGCACCAGTACAAAAAGTAATTGAATGAGGTACATAGAAAAATCAAATGAAAGCCTCAGTGAGATTAGTTGTTCGCTCTCTCATGAAGCTCATTTAGCTGCATTTTATAATTTGTAATTAAAAATGATTTATTCTTTGCAGTATTTGATTAAATTGTTTGTATTTGATAATTTCCACTATGTTTTGTATTCCGTTTTTTTTAGGTTTGACGCCTTTTTTCAAAATTTAACATTATTTCAGTGATGTACAGGCGGGTTTTTTACCCACGATCGTTCCTGGGTGGAAACCAGTACTTAGCTGAATTTTTTAAAGATAAAATGATCGAGAACCTGAGTCATCATCCGGTTGTACTCTTTAAGTTTCATGCCCACACTATTTCTACATCCAACCATAACAGCTGCCCCGTCTGTACCAAGACCCATAATCTTCAACAGGTCATCATCAACCATCAGACCTATAATAAATGAAAGAGTTAACTTAAGTTTTCAGTTCAGTTTTTACAAATATTGTCAATATAATATAAACATTTTTAAAGAGTAGTGTTGATAATTCGGGAATGGAGATGTTTTATTCAAGGTTAAATGTCCATTTTCAACAGTATTTCAGTTATGTTCAGCTGGGATGTTTACCTAACTATCGTTCCGAGGTAGAAATTAGTGCTATACCTCTATCCATACGAAACTACCAAATTTCTCACACAAATGTTTGGTTATAACAAGGTATGCGAAACTCCATTAATAAGAGATCTGTGATATATTAACATAGAAAGGTAAACATTTATACAAACGCACCTTTACTACGTAAAAAGTCTACCAGAGCAGTTTTTATACCCTCGGCTGTACAGTCTGTGACTCTCTGGTTTCCAGCATATGAAACTCTGATCTTTCCATCTTTTATGTACCGTATATAAATTACAAGTTTTTTTTCAATTGATATATCACACGTTTCATCCAACATGATACCCATGAATTCACTTGATTTAATGTCATTAAGCATATTGTCCTCTATGACATTATAAATGGAACACTCCATTTCTGAAACAATCTCCGGCTTGGTGTAATATGTATCAATTTCAACACCATTCAATTGTTGCAATTCCATAAGACTGCTAAAAACATCCCCTGGCAAATTTCGCTTTGGCATCACATATACAGTACGAAGTTGCTTCACTAGATTTTCTTCAGATTTGTCAAATATCTCATTAAACTTATTTGTTGAATTTGACAATGATTTCTTAAAGTCAGACTGTAACTTCAACTTTTTTACAGAATCGGAGTGATCCTTACTATATTGATGTCTAGTCAAGGTAGACATTTGAAAATTAGTACAACCACTAGTAAATGGATTTGATTTGTTAATTTGCGAGCACGTAGCACAGAACATTTCGTTTTTGACTTTGTCTAATCGCAACCAGTAAAATTTATCCAGCCACTCTGGCAAGAATTTTCTCTTCCTTGACGTTGTTGAGGAATTATTTGGATCGACATTGTTGTTTTGATCTATTTCTTTGTCCGTTGTATTTGTTTTTGTGGGCGATTTGGCTGAAATCCCAAACATATCTGCAATAGATACTTGGCGACCTTCACCGGTTCGGATTTGGGAAGCCATGATGATTAGAAAAGATCAAGCAGGCGCTTTCAATTATGCAGTATTGTATTCCCGCAAGCGCCGGGACAATTTTGATCGCAAAAATTACCGAAAAGCGTATTAAGAGGCGCAAAGGAGGTTTCAGCGCAAAGGAGTTTCGTTACCGATTTTGCGGGTCCAGCGGACGCAGAGCGCTATAAAATGCGAGTCCTAAGCAGCAAAAGCGCGTCAGAGACGCAGAAAAACTGCGTCCTTTTTTCATTTTTTCAATAAAGTGTTTTTTAAAGATATAATCTTGGAGTTTTCTTTTTTCCCCACAGACCGTAATGCTATAATTTTTTTATGACGTTATGTCGACTTTCCAATATGGCGGCGCCCGTAGCGCAACAAACTAGGGGTCAACTCAAAATTAAAACGCCCGAGTTAATATTTGAAAAGACTGTGTTTGTTATCGTATTATGTTAATTCTTGGGGGAATTCATGTCAGGCCACCTCAACATGAAAAAATATAAATAAATAAGAAAATAGAAAGAAACAAACACAAAAATCAGTGACATTCTAAAACAAGAGGACCATGATGGTCCTGAATCGCTCACCTGTTCCCACATGACCCAGTTTTGAGTATGACGTCGTATTTTCTATTATTTAACATAGTGACCTAGTTTTTGAGCTCATGTGACCCGGTTTTGAACTTGACCTAGATATCATCAATATAAAAATTCTGACCAGTTTTCATGAAGATCCATTGAAAAATATAGCCTCTAGAGAAGTCAAAAGATTTTTCTAATTTTAGACCTACTGACCTAGTTTTTGATCGCACTTGACCCAGTTTCAAAACTGATCTAGATATCATCAAGATAAACATTCAGACCAACTTTCATACAGATCCCATGATAAGTATGGCCTCTAGAGAGGTCACAAGGATTTTCTATTATTTGACCTACTGACCTAGTTTTTGACCGCAGTTGACCCAGTTTCAAACTTGACCTAGACATCATCAAGGTGAACATTCTGACAAATTTTCATGAAGATCCATTCAAGGGTATGGCCTCTAGAGAGGTCACAAGGTTTGTCTATTTTTATACCTACTGACCTAGTTTTTAAAAGCAGTTGACCCAGTTTCAAATATGACCTATATATCATCAAGATAAACATTCAGACCAACTTTCATACAGATCCCATGAAAAATATTACCTCTAGAGAGGTCACAAGGTTTTTTCATTATTTGACCTACTGACCTACTTTTTGAGGACACATGACCAACTTTCAAACTTGACCTAGATATCATCAAGATGAACATTCTGACCAATTTTCATGAAGATCCATTCACAAGTATGGCCTCTAGAGAGGTCACAAGGTTTTTCTATTTTTAGACCTACTGACCTAGTTTTTGACTGCACGTGACCCAGTTTCGAACTTGACCTAAATATCATCAAGATGAACATTCAGACCAACTTCCATATAGATCCCGTGAAAAATGTGGCCTTTAGAGAGATCACAAGGTTTTTCTATTATTTGACCTACTGACCTAGTTTTTGAAGGCACATGACCCAGTTTCGAACTTGACCTAGATATCATCAAGATAAATATTCAGACCAACTTTCATACAGATCCCTTGAAAAATATGGCCTTTGAAGAGGTCACAAGGTTTTTCTTTTATTTGACCTACTGACCTAGTTTTTGAGGGCACGTGACCCAGTTTCGAACATGACCTAGATATCATCAAGTTAAACATTCTGACCAAATTTCATAAAGATCCCATGAAAAATGTGACCTCTAGAGCGGTCACAAGCAAAAGTTTACGCACGCACGCACGACGGACGCTGCGCGGTGACAGGTGAGCTAAAAATGTGCGTGCAAACGTCTCGATATTTTAATAACACATGGGCATTCTTATATTATGTTTTCTGTCGTTGAAACGGAAAATTATATATGACTTGACTTCAGTTGAAGTGACCTAAATAGATATTACCTCCCGGAAGTATTTTTATGGATTAATAAAAGTGGAAACTAAACTTCGCAGTCCGTCAGGATATTCCCTTTCAATCACGTCACATTAATCTGAACGGACAGGGCAAGGAAAAATTATTGTAAACATAAAATAGTCAGATGTCTACTACTCGAAATATTTGCGTTGAAATGTGTTCATACTTACAAAAACTATCTTGACCGTTTAGAAATAGAAATATTGGGTTTTCCTAAATAATTTTGTTAATATTTCTGTATTTTTTAAGTTATATTTAGGACCCAGATCTAATAAAGAAATATCAGTTTATAATTATGTAAATGTTCCCCCGAAAAGCCAAATTTTTATATTGGACCATACAGAAAAGTAATAATTTTAACACATTTTTTTCTTTAAGACTCCATATTTGCGTTGCATGTAAAATACTTTAGTCACCACTGTGGATAAAGAATGTAGAACGGACAATGGCCTCTTTTTCAAAGGTAACAATTTAACGTTTTATACTGTTATTATTAAAATAATATTTAATAGCAACTTTGGTTAATCATATCCATTTCGATCAGCATCTTGTACATGTTTGTCCTTGAAAACGGATAGTATATGAGCTTGTAAGAGTACGAGTTGTTCAGGGATATATTAAAATCAGAATCGTTTCCGTTGATATGAAACCATGACGGCAACATGAAACTTTATGTTAATGAACCGTGGAGCAAAATACATGCTGTACATCAACTCAGTTATGGGTGATCAAAATGATAAGCAGAAAGTATAACATTGGCGTAGGAGCAGCGGGACCTGAAGGACATTCTATCATATTCTCTTCGATCGCGCGCCTCGTCACGTGCCAAATATTACATGTGTGAGCACCAATCGTGCAACATCGGGCATTTCCGTATATTCCGGTAAATACGCCTATTGCGTAGCATGAAGGCCGAGGTGATCAGTTTGGTGTGAGCACCGGCCGACAAAAAAAAATATCAATCTGTCTCCATGGTCTTTATCAACAAGACTTTGTGCCAGAGACAATAATTAATCTGTGCTCGTTAAATCCAGAAGAAAACTGAAGTTACGTAACACTTGCGACGATTGCGCACATACCTTTGTGGAATTTAAAAGCATACTCCAGACTGCAAATTCAACAGGAATATACGATATATAAAAATAATGATCAGAAACAAAAAGAAAATATCAAACCTTTGTTTAAATCCCTGACTGGAGTAATGTAAGACTAAAGCAAAACTTTAACGGAAAGAAAACAAGTTTCAGCTCGCATTAGCGTTAATTATTCATGAATGACTTTCTCCCCCGTGGTGTTTTTGCCACTGACCGTTCCAAGGCGGTGCCCCACTGTGTTCCTTTGTTTGTTCGTTTTGTCCTCTTGTGTAGGCTTTGTGTGTGCGCGTGTATGTGTGTGTGTTCCTTTGTTTGTTCGTTTTGTCCTCGTGTGTTGACTTTGTGTGTGTGTGTGCGTGTGTTTGTGGTGTGCACGTATGCGTGCTGTATGTTTCGTTTTGGAGAGGCTGCGATTTTGGTACGTGGCATTCCCTGTTGGATATTTGTCTTTGTTTTTTTTTTTTTTGTTTTTTTTTGAAAATAGTTTAAATATGTTTCTGGACATCGTAGCTCTGATGGACAATAAAAGTTGATAAAATTATAGTTCGGGGATATCTTTTATAATTGAAATCGGCGGTTATAAATAACAGTATTCTACGTTCTATGACTGCTCTCTGGACTTCATACCTCGGTGATTCTACACAAAGCGAGAATTTAATGTCCCAGTTTGTAAATCATCATACTATAAAAAGTAATTGTTTGACATAGTAAATATTAAAAACCTATAATCATGTCTAAACTTCATCTGACTCGAGAAGAAGACTTTTTCCCAAGGACCCATGATTTAGGAGTATCTCTCTGCATTTAAGCGAGCTTGGTAAATTAAAATTTCAATGTCCCTTTGTTGGTTTTGTGTTTTTAATTTGTATGAAAATAAAGATTTGAATGAATTAGATATCTTAATTTCGATTTACATAATGTATAGTATGTATGTAAACTAAAAGAAAGTGAAACAAGTCCCAAACATTTATCAAACTTCCAGGATAACATAAAAATGAGTGTCCCATATATTTCTGTCACTTCCGTGACGATGAAAAATACTCCGCAGTTACAAGCATCATCCGCAAAATAGGCCATGTAAATTTCGTCACTGATGACGTCATGATCTTTTCAACGCTGATTTCACATAGTCGCCATTTTCTCCGGGTTCAAAGAGAGCGTCAAATACTATGAAAGGTAAGGATTTTACTGCGTACCTTTTTATGTAGTCACTATTGAGCTTATCATAGCTCGTATTTTATGTATTTTCTTATTGAAAAACACTGTTTGCTTGGATATATCATTGGGATTTTTTCCTCATTCTGCTTGAAATACGTCACCAGGATACATAACTGTCAAGTACAGAAGGTTTATGCAGCTGAATGTCACTACCGAGATGGGTCACAACCGGGACGTGTATTATGTTTCGGTGGTGACGCATTTGTCACGGAGGGGACATTAATTTTCATCCTATATTAATTATACATCGTGTACTGTGCTGTATTTGAATCAAGTGCGTCGCGTCTCACAAAATAGGTTCTAGATTCTACTTTTTAACTGAATGAGGTATTTTACTCTAGTTTAACACTTTTTACATGATTTTCCATGAAACACTTTCCATGGAACCCCCATGTAGGTGGCCCTGTTTCAGTGACTGCCCTGTTTCAGCGAACTTTTTGATAACTGCTGTCATGTCTTTTTACAAGGTCTCAGCCAACTAATAACATTGTGATTGTGTCATATAACACCTTAGCTTTCTGATGAGTTGGAAAGAATAGGGGTGATTACAATGACAGTTTGTCGGGATTCTTATTTCCATGGTAACCCCAATTTTTGACAGTTTTCTAATTACTTTATAACCGTTCTGTAATAGACCTACATCTCTATTCGGATGTAATGTTATAATCAATTTTCTTTATTCATACCAAATATTTTGTGTAAATGTTATACTTTAGTAATCCATATTAAAGAATATGTCTAAGTGAAGAATTATAGAAATTCTGCAAGGAGAGCCCCTAGAGTCACTGAAACTGGGCCATCCTGGATACCAAGTCCCATAGTTCTTACTTTAGTTTTGCGTTAATCCCACTTTTTAGACGCAGAATTAAAGGTGTTTTGTCAATGTACCAAATATATATATACATATATTAAGACGTTTATTCACGATACAACGGAATGTTTTAGAAGAGCTTTCTTATTTCAGAGTCTCTGAGAGAACTAAGAATTCAGTACGATGTCTTTGAAGAGAATATAGAGACACTGAAACGTATCCTTGGACAGTTGAAACATTATATACCAACAGCAGAAGAACAAGAAGATTATGACAATGAAATCGGCAAACTAACAAGTGAGATCTTGTCAGCGAGAGACAATTTATTAGTAACCAAGAAAAAAATTAAGCAATATGCCATTGACCGGAGCTGAACGCAATCGTTTGTACAGACAGAAACTTAGAGAGGACCCTGAACGTTATGCCGAATATTTACGAAAAGAGAGACAGAGATATACAAAGCGTAAAGAGAGTGGTGAAATAAAAACGATCGACGAGCTTTCTGCAAGAGGTCAGCGAGTGCAAAGAAAAAGATGGCGACACCGGAAAAGGAGAGAAAGGTCACGAAAACAAAATCCCGTACAAGAGTCGACATCAGAACTAACACCTCCTCCAACACCGTCCCCATTCCCTATAGTTATGAGAGATTCTGAAAACCGCAGAAATGTAGGCCGAAAGAAAGTTAAAAGGGAACGGGCTAAAGCCTATAGGAAGATCTCACAGCTTGAAAATGAACTTAGAATGCAGAAACGTGTGAATGAAAGACTACGAAAGAGGCTGTATCGTGCTAAGAAAAACAGTAGTGAAGCCACGCCCATCAAGAAAACTAAGAGCATGCTTTCTGGACAGAGAGTTGATAGAAATACGAAGAGGTTCCTGTTGTTCCATAATGTGCTAGTTGATAGTTTAAAAAAACGAAAAGCAAAAACAACTCTTTGCTAAAGTTGTTATAAGTAACACGCTGAAAAAGTACCGCCTACAAAATATGGCAAAAGAGGCTTTGGAAATGAGTAACAGGCGTTTATGCTACAAAGACAAAGAGTTCATATACACACAAAGGATACAAAAGAACAAACTGATTAAGGATATGTCTGACAGGGTGTCTAACTTCCTCACCAGAGATGATAACAGCAGAATAAAAGCAGGGAAAAAGGCCACCTGTACAAAAAAGAAAGAGAAACGCCAAATCAGATTACTAACAGACACGTTGAAAAATCTGTATCTTAAGTTTGTGTCAGAAAATGTTGATCGACCAATGTCTTATTCCATGTTTTGCAGGTTACGTCCGTTTTACGTTCGATTTCCTAGAGCTTCGGACCGAGAAACTTGCCTATGCAAGCGTCATGAAAATCTGAAATTTAAAGCTGATAAACTGAAAGACCTGAATGTGTTGAACAACCGTGATTTGATGGAAATTGCCAAAGATATTGTTTGTAGCACAAGTAATAAAGAATGCATGTACCGGACATGTAAACATTGCAAAGGTGCTAAAATAAGATTTCAGACAGATCATATTGATACTGGAGACTTTGTTAACTATTGTGAGTGGAAGACACAACGTATACATGCAAATTCAGATGAGAGTGGTGACAAAGTTAAGACTGTAACAGTTAAAGCCAAAGAGAAGGCAACAATTGAAAATTTAATGGAAGAATTGGAGTCGGAAATGAACAAGTGCTGTGCTCACGTCTTTAATATACAACACCAATATAGATCTGTTACAGAGCTGAAGAAGAGGCTGACAGAAAAGGATGTACTGATACATATAGATTTTTCCGAAAACTACACATGTAAATACGAGTCAGAAGTCCAATCATGTCACTTTGGAGCCTCTCAGCGCCAAATTTTCCTCCATACCGGTGTCATATACACAAAAGATGAAACGGTACCCTTCTGCTCAATGAGCGATTGTCTAAAGCATAAACCTGCAGGTATATGGGGACATCTTAAACCAGTTTTAGAACATGTGAAGGAGAATATTCCAACTGTAAAGCATCTGTACTTCTTGAGCGACGGGCCATCCACCCAGTACAAAAATAAAGAAAACTTTTTCCTCTTGTCTTCTTACCCATTTGAAATGCATTTTTCAACTGTTAACTGGAGCTACACGGAGGCAGGCCACGGGAAAGGGGCGCCAGATGGCGTCGGTGCGACGGTGAAACGGGAGGCAGACAGACTGGTTTCTCACGGTCATGATATTATTGATGCAGACACATTGTATCAGAAACTTACTGATGGCATGATTGGCCTTAAGTTATTTCTTGTGAAGGAAAGAGATATTAGCCTTGTGGAAGACAGTATCAAGGCACATAAACTGAGAACCATTCCAGGAACGATGAAAATACACCAGGTAACATACCTTATTGCACAAATAAAATTTGTGTTAAAGGCCCACATGTAGAATGTAGGACTGTTAGTCGGAATATCGCTGGTTCGATCCTCAGCCATGGCACAACACTTTCATTGTGTTTGTCTATGGTCATTATACACTACCTCTGTGCCTGTAAACATGTAAGGAGATTCTCAGCTATTTGCGTCTGACCTCTGTATAGATAGCTGAGCCTGGCAATACAATTTATATATTTTAATCTCTTAACACTACTTTTACTGCAGCATGGTTATATGGGTTTAACACCCGTTTTCACAGTATTTTAGTCATTTACAAGCAAACAGTTAACTTAATTATTATTTCGGGAAGATCAAGTACTACACTCACAACCTCCGTAAGAAACTGACATCTTTCTCACATAAAGAGACATGGTCAGTAGTAGAGCTCGAGCCCATGGCCCTCAGTCAGTGATTTCAAATCCGGCTACAATAGTAACTGCTACCGCTACTGCTACTGCTACTAATAACTACTACTGCTACTGCTTAGTTAATGCTACTACTACTGCTTCTGCTGCTGTTGCTACTTCTGCTACTGCTTCTGCTGCTACTACTACTTACACTACTTCTACTGCTAAACTACTACTACTACTACTACTACTGCTGCTGCTGTTACTATGCTACTGCTGCTGCTGCTTCTTCTACTGTTACTGCTACTACTGACTACTACTGCTACTGCTACTGTTTAGCTACTGCTACTACTACTAACTATGTACTACTTCTCAATACTACTAGTAACTACTGCTACTGCTACTACTACTGCTTCTGCTACTGCTTCTACTGCTTCTGCTACTTCTACTAATACTACTGCTACTGCTTCTACTACTAAACCACTGCTATTGGTACTACTACTGCTGCTGTTACTACTGTTACTATTACTACTGATGTTGCTGCTGCTACTACTACTACTGTTTCTACTACTTCTACTGCAACTACTGTCACTGCTACCTGTAGTGTGCTGCTACTGCTATCACTACATGTACTTCTTATACTAGTCGTCAAATTGTTAGGGTCTTATATGTCATTACTGTTGTATTTCACTATATATCTGTTCCAGTGTGATTTCGTATTATTTTGCAGATCTTCTCAGCAAGCCCCCAGACTGTGAGACTGTATCGTTTCGTGACGTCAGCTGTTTCTGCCAAGTGCCACATCCCTGCCAATGTTTCTTGCCACAAACATCAACCATCTCTTCTGCAGGAGAAAACCTTCGCTCGGAGCAGGCGCAGTGCCAAGATATCTCGTCATTTCCCGATGAGGGGACAGTGGAATTTAAAGGTACAAATTTATACTAAAAAATTTTTTCCACCGCGTCATTCAGAAGCAAAGGGAGAAAGCAAGCACTGAAAATTTTCACGCGGTTATACTGAGTCATTTTATGAGCAGTACTGGAACACTGTCCGTATTCAATCTAAAAATGTTAATAACCTTAGATTTATGATCTCTAAGGACGCGAAAGTACACCAAAGATGATGTAAGGTGATTTTTATTTGTTACTTTCGCGATGTCTATGTTATTTTATGAATAAGAAATCGAAAGCGGCAGTCAATTACCAGTACAGAGTCACTTCCAAATAACAGTGAGTTCTCTGCAACAAACAGCTGTGTGATTAGCGAAAATGATAACCTTAACAACTACTGCCCTGTCCCTCTCCAACAACAGTCCCTGTAGTGGATGTTGTGGAGAGGGTGCACAGTATTATGATTTCTGATTAATACTGATTTCATTTTTTTAGGGATACTTGATATTGACAGGAAGCACATTGGTCAGTATTGTGTGGTGTCATATGATGGCCAGCCATACCCTGGAATCATTCAAGATGTTGACTCAACGGACATTGAAGTAAATGTGATGCATTCCGTCGGCGAGAATCGCTTTTTCTGGCCACGCAGTGATGACGTTCTGTGGTACGACTGTGAAAATTTCATAACCTTGATATCACCACCGAGAAAGGTGACTCGGCACTTTGAAATTCAGAAAGATATGTGGAAGAAAATTAAAGGCTATCTGAACTTATGAGATAGATATACTTGTCACCTGACAAGACACTGTAATGCATTTTCAGGGTTTTCGCACTATATGAAGTTTTGTGTAAGTTGTCAGGATGTACAGTGTAAGCTTTAAATGCGATCAAAGTGTGGATATAGTGTTAACGCCTGGCTTTGGTTTTATCTTATGATTGTTGATAGTTAACTTTTATTGTGTTTCAATGTGAATTCCTTTTTCTCAGTATTGCTGTTGGAATAAGCAAAATATCAGAGTAGCCTTACATAGCAATGGTGTACAGTCATTGAAAGGGCTGTTGAAATGTTTTATCTGTTCAAAGTCAGTGACAGTTTATCAATAACAGTTATGTTTTTGTGTTTTGTCGTTGTTGTTTTTTTTTGTCAGTACTTGATGTTGGTCTTGGTCAGTCAGCATTTCAGAGAATTTTAGAGAGTTGTCACACTGGAAATTTTATACACTACTAAGTTTATGTGCAACAAATCGTGTGAACACGTAAATATATGAATTGAGAAATGACCAAGATATCATGTTACCAAGTAAAAGAACATTTCAAAGATGTGTTTAATTATCGGAAACGGAATAGTTTATGAATAAATGGTTCGAATATAACTTTCTTAACTTTTGGTCACTTCCGTAACGACCGTGTCACAACCAACACACTTTGTCACTACCGTGATATTGACAATTTTGTCCTTTATATAGCTAAATAAAGTGGTTAGGATTGGCCCATTTATTTCATCTTCGTGATTATGATTATATTTCTCAGAACTGATCAGAGAAAAGCATTTTAAAATGAAACCTAACCGTCTAGAATTAACGACTGTGACATAATATGGGCTATCTTTTGTTCCTTAAGATTTACAACTTCACTATGCAAATATATTTTGTCAATCTAAAACATAAAGATATTTATTTCGTTGTTCATAATTATATACCAGATATTACGCAAAATAAAAACAAATTTATGTGATTTTTAACACGGAAACGCTTAATTTTAGCTATGTCACGGAAGTGACATAGTTAGATAGACTAGTATCAAAACTAGATTAAAACAGAGAGACACAGCTTATTGTTATTATTCCAAACGTCAAATTAAGGAACAGTGATATTTTATCTTTACATAAAGCACAAACTTTATTACAAAAAATGTATTTTTTATTTTGGTATAAGGATTCCCCAAAATTCTCGTTTTATGTAGAATTACCCACCTGTTATTTAAGTCAAATATGAATCTGGCATAATAATAATAATAATAATTTAATAAATAGAGAGAATGGGTTCGCGATCCGATTTCGCTTTTAAAGAAATCTAAATTAGCAGCCTTCGGATCAAGAGTAAGTAGCTAATGGGCTTAAAAGGAGATGCTTCCATATAAACAGCAACATTATAAAAAAATAAAACAGGTAGGTTGACGAAATGACAAAGAATTAATCATTGTTTAAATATATAGAATCTATTTCAAAACGTAAAGTATAATTCTAGCATGACATACCTCAAGATTTCTATCTTCTATCGGCTGATTGTACACCTATATAATTTTCCCTTGTGCGCCTCGTATAAATCTGCATAGTGCCAGCAATACTACGTCATTTATCTCATACGTCATAATTAAAATCTGGAAAGCAGATCCCTCGGAAGCACCGAGAACAATGCAAACAGTGAAAATTGCAGACTCGGTTTGATGAGCAGTAATGGAAAATGCAACACTGCCCACGCCCCCTAGCACCGGCTTAAGCAGTATTCAATCTTCAAATCTAAATGAGTTGAAATCAATAAGTATCTTTCGGAGAAAAAGAAGCATAAACAACCGGGACTCGATATGGTGAATATTGTGTTTTGAAAAATGACCATTGTGAAAGAAATTGGATATGTGGCGGACTGTAAATACTTTCGTAAGGGTGCTAAAATACAGGTTATCTTTGAACCATGCGTTTGGAAATGATGTTAAATTGAACAAGTCATCGTTTCAAGGGCATGGTGCGATTGATGCCTGAATTTCATCGATGTGTAAAAGAGCTTGTTTGTTTACAACTGATTCATTGAGAATTTGATAGAGCTACTAAAGACTTGTAAGAATTTTGGAGTGTTTACAACTTTGATAGGTTAAACGCGAGTCAATATATATTTTTTCTAGATCTAAATAACATGTTTTTAAACACAAAATTTCATTTCATTCATGCATTCACTTGTAGAGACGAAATGAGTTTTGATTTGTCTTCTGGCCTGTTTCGTCGGGCCCTTAAGGGTGTTTCTCTTGTTGCTCTGTCTTCTGAAAAGGCATTGAGTACATACGTTTTTGGTTCTTAAGGTTTGTTTTTTATATATTTATACACGAGCATTTTTGTGTTTTACATGCCATGCCTTTTTGTTTCCATTACGTGTGTAAGAGATTCACCTGGAGGGGATTACTTTTATTTACACTGTCCCATGTCTTTGGAACATGGTGGGGGTAAGAGTGAGGTTAGGTGCACCATAAACCGGTTTAAGCTCCCCAGTGGTGTTTTTGCCACTGACCGTTCCAAGGCGGTGCCCCACTGTGTTCCTTTGTTTGTTCGTTTCGTCTTATGTGTTGGCTTTGTGTGCGTGTTTGTTGTTCGTTTTGTCCTTATGTGTTGGCTTTGGGTGTGTGTGTGTGTATGTGTGTGTGGTGCACGCGTCTGCGTGCTGGGGGTTTCGTTTTGAGGAGGCTGCGTTTTTGGTACGTGGCATTCCCTGTTTGATATTTTTCTTTGTTTTTTTTGAGTCGTTCCCGATAAAATTCACGTGAATTTTCCCGTAATACTTCAAATTTAGAGAGCAAACTCCAATGGCGACAAGAAATTACAATGGGAGACTGCCGTTGAAAATATAAATTTGTCATTTATTTGGATATTTGGCAAAGCAGAAAAAATCGTTAAATTTCTCGAGGGTGACTTTTTTTAATTTATCAAAAACAAAGACAAATATCAAACAGGGAATCCTGTTTACTTTGCCGGTAAGTGTCGTAGTTTTGTCGTATGACTCCAAAGTTGGGGTAAACCTTTGGAATGGAACAGACTTTAGTTCCGACGGCGTGAACATAAATTCAAAACAAAGAAAATTATTAGTTCCGTGAACATACATTCAAAACAAAGATCGACTATAAATATTTTGATTCTATAACACTTATTTCTTGCATACCAGACGGGGACTTCCGGTATTTTTACCGGTGCTGGAAAAATCCATCTTACACCCCGGGGGTGTAAGATGACTCTCGTGCTGTAAATGACATATTACGAACTACATATATGTAGAAGATTTATGTAGTAATTTATATTTTATTTAAAAAACGGAATAAGAATTCAATACCTTGACAGTTCCTATTGGTTCCTGGTAGTATATTTCCCGATTCAAATCACGTTATTTTATCAAAAATTCGTAACGTTACGCTGCAACTGATAAAACAAAACCTGAACTAAACATTGTTATTTGTTTTGAAACGTCATGACGTCTTTCCTGTTTACGGACGTTGGTTTCCCGCGCTTTGTTTAAATACACTGCTAGAAGAAATAGTTCTAAAAAGAAAGCCGTTCGATTGATTTTATTTTTATTATTATTTGTTGAAAGCGGTATGCAAGAAAAAGATTCTGTCACTGGTTATAGGTGCAGATGGAAATATCCGACTCTCGGGTAACTGTTTAGGCGGTAACTCGGCAGGGGGCCTCGTTACCGCCTAAACAGTTACCCTCGAGGCCGGATATTCCCATTTGCACCTACAACCAGTGAAATAATCCTATAATACTGTGTATCAAATTACGCTTGTTTGAAAGATTTTATGTATTTTCTACTAATGTTTTGTCTACATATTTTAACAGAAAGTTTATTCTTCCATTTCGAATACCTGATAATATTAGCATTTTGACAGATACTAACAATATGAGTAATAATGTCCCTTCTATTTGAAACAACTTTTTCCGTAACAAGGGTTTTGATTCATCTTTAGATACGAGGCATTACTTCTCATATTCGATGTCATTTTTAAAGAACCCTAACGGTTGTAACAAACTAATTCAATCACATCTTGATTAGTTTTGAATTTGTCTTCAGAAGTTGTTTTGATATGTTGTTTTCCATTTCAGAACGATATACGCACTTCCTGGATACAAACAACAAAATAAATTGAATAAATAAAGGAAAAAGCGTGCGTGTAAGTGTGTATTGCAGGAAGAAGGGGTATTTTACTCATTATAAGGCTAAATCTAATAGTATTCTTGTTACGGTACAGACTTGGTCAAGTCAGGCAGCGCTAGAGCTTAGCTCAGCCGGTAAAGCACTCGCCCTATAAGCGAGGGGTCCCGGGTCCAAGCCCCGGACTAACTGCACGTTTTTACTCACTCTGTGACATTTGGCGCCCAACATGTGACTGTGACATGCTTGCTTGGTAAGTCTCATGACGCATGCATTATTATGTACCTCTGATTTCCAGTTTGTATGCGTGTATGTCGAGGAAACGGACTTGGTCAAGTTAGAGGAGTGGATGTGTTAGGCAGCCAGTTAGCTCAGTTGGTAGAACACTCGCCCTGTAAGTGAGTGGTTCAGGGTTCGAGCCCAATCTGACTGCACATTTTTCTCACCCTGTGACATTCCCTTTTTGAGAAAAAGAGAAATTATAGCAGGACATTATAGATTGCAGGTGCGAGCGTGTCGCTTACAGTTGTGTTCGGGTATGTAGCCATTGTAACTGAAAAATTGAAACTGCATTTTTTAACATTTTGCCTTCAAATATATAATGCTAAGTGCGTCAGACAATATAATCACAATATAAAAATGCTGTGTGTTATTTTTTAAATGAGATATTTACTCCGAAAAATTTGGTCCCCATAACATTTTTGGAAATAGGATAGACAACTCCTGAATGACTATCTCATCAAATTTGCTTAAGTATAATATACTTAAGCAAATTTGATGAGATAATGACTATCTCATCAAATTTGCTTAAATATACTTAAGCAAATTTGATGAGATAGTCATTCAGGAGTATAAATAAACTTGGGTATTTTCCCGGGTTACCCTCATTAAAGTCTGTTTCTTTATTTCATTCAGACATGGAATGTAAACAAATCCAGAAACTACTTAACAATACAAGGGCATCACGCACCTACTTTTATTTTCCTTCAAGATGGGTACACATTTTAAGTCATCTTTATATGTAACTAATTTACAAGTAAAACAATTATTTAAGTAATCAATGAAATAAAGACAATGAACTTCACAATATTTTATTACCTCCCTTTATTATTTGTACCATATATAGTCAACACAATTTTATAACGGAATTATCTCCCTTTTTATCACTTAAGCTTTCTCAGATTGCATTTTAATCTGTCAGTATGTTGACCTTACTTTTTCTGAAAAGTAACTATGTATATCTTTAAATCCAAGGTATGATGAAAAACATACTATAGTAAAGAATACCATAAAAACATTAATCACACATGAATGCAATGTACACACAATAATAATGTTGAGCCTTGTTGCAAATGTTCAAAATATTAAAGCGGTGAGATAAAATATTTTTCAAGTTAATGATTTCAATATTAGCTTATGAAAACAAAAAACAAAAAGTAAATAATGTTGTTATTCTCATCTCACTGAAACATATCTAAAGAAGTAAATACATGTACTACTAAGACTGTATATATCAAGTTTCTTTTTGAAATGTTGATACAGAAAATTCCATCAACATGAATTTGCTTTATATATATATATTAATATGTACTTAACTAATTTCAAATAATGAGATAATTCAAAATGTAAATTTCTTTATTACTCTGGGTAGAATTAAATAAAACATATAAACAAAACAAATTTATACCAGCCAAATTGTAAAATACAATTTTGTTTTTGATGTTAGTCATTATATGCTGAGATATCAAAACAATATAAAATATAATGAAAAATTGTGGAGCATCATTCTAGATTTAGATTAGACTACATTAAGTAAATGTACAGTTCAATGAGATAATATATATGCTAAATCTGTTTGAATGAAATATCAATTAAGTTGTGGTCAAAACTGCTGAACTGCTTTAACAATCTACAACTTTTATATAACTTCATCTAAGCATAATCTTGATATTTTATGCATTATTAAAAAAATGAATCACAGACAGTATAAGTTCTAAATGACTGGGTAAATCTCCAACTATAGAACTAGAATGTATGTGACAAAGCTCACACAGAAAACACTGTTGTTTTATGAACAAAACAAACATCACTATTCTAGAGTATTATTTCTCACTTATCGGACAGAAAAATCTCTATTTTTAGAAATGCTGGAAAATCTTATCTCACATGGGTTATCCCACACTTCTGTGACGGACTACTTCACGCACTGAATATACATATTATTTATGTAAAATAATTAAAAATCAGGTACCTTTATCTTTTCTCTCCGTTCCTTATAGTGTATTTCTCGATTCAAAATTCATTACTTTCTGATAAGAAAGTACCGTTACGCTACAAACGATAAAACTATAACGGAACTTTGTTATTGTGCGTCATTGAAATGTCACAACGTCACTTCTACTTACGGACGTCAATTTCCCGCGTTCTAAATAGTTTCATGTTTTCATGCTTGTTTTTATTGTTTCTGTTGTGGTAAGTGAGAAATAGAATCCATCATTGGTGTCCGGTGAAGATCGGAAATCCCAACCCTCGGGCGCATCGCTCAAATCTTAAACTCGGCACAGCCTCGTTTAAGACTTGAGCGGAGCGCACTCGGGTTGCGATTTTCTGATCTTAACCGAAGACCAATGACAGGTTCTCTATATACACATTAAGCTTGTTGTAACTACACAAACACTTATCTATAGTTAATTCAAAAATAAGTCACTTCAATGTTATTTTAAAGTTGGATGTTAAAAAATATGACAGTATGGTATAACAAGCATCTAACGCCTGGCGTCGTTTTGGGCATGTTTTCCAAATTTGATGACAATAAGTTAAAATTCTGATAATGGCATACAAAAAAACAACCCCTAAATTAATAAGCAATATTAAGTGAAGAAACAAAAATAGAAATGAACAGATACAAAATGAAATAAATATATTAGTGTAAAAATAAAACTAGAAAACCAAAACATTTTCAATTTTTATACCCCTGTGACCTTGACATTTCACCCTAAATCAATTGGGTCAGGTACACACAAGACCAACATATGAAATTTCAATGTCCTTTGTGAAATACTTTTCAGATACTGAACGGAAACCATTTTCTATGTTCAGGAACCTGTGACCTTAACCTTTGACCCAGTGGCCCTAAAATCCCTAGGGGTCATGTACACATCAAGACTAACATATGTATGAAGTTTCAAAGTCCTAAGTGAAATACTTGTCCCAATACTGAGTGAAATAAGGTTTACACATTCAAGTCCCTGTGACCTTGACCTTTGACCCAGTGACCCTTAAATAATTCGGGGTCATATACACTTTAAGACCAAAATACTTATGAAGTTTCAAGGTCCTAGGTGAAATACTTGCTCTAATATTGAATAAATGAAAAGGTTAACATTATTCCGTCCATCGGCCCATCTGTCTGCATAGACCTAATCTAAAAGCCAGATTTTTCTTTGAAAATGCAGATAATATAACATGTTACAAAACTTATTGTATTGCTATTATACAGTAAATGTGACTTATGGCAAAAATGAATAAAACAGTTTAATAATCTATTATTGAGGCAAGACTTGATGAACATACCATTATGTTTTAACATAAGATGCAAACATATATATATTTACCAGACATAAATTACCAAAAACTACATAAAAATTCAGATTACAAAAGCTGCTTTAAAAAATTGTTCTCAACAAAACTTGACTCACTGCATTATTTACAGTGCAGAAAAAAAACAGTTACTGTAAATAAAGCATACAGTATTGTACAACATAGATACGAAAAGTTATAAACATGAGCTCATAGAACACAAAATGCATTCTGTAATTGCACAAGGAACACAAATTATTTGGTCACTATCAACAAAATTTCTACTGTTCTAGGTCACTAAGACCTCTGGTCTAAAAGGCAATGTGGGGTTTCTGTTGGTCTTTCCCAGCCTCCTTGTCAATTTTCATGATCCTAGGCCCAAATGTTCTTGAGTTATTATCTGGAAACTGTTTAACATTTCCGGGTCACTGTGACCTTGACCTCTGACCTACTGAACTCAATCAATAGGGGTCATCTGCTGATCATAATCAATTTCCCTATCACTATCAAGTTTTGTGATCCTAGGCCCAAGCGTTCTTAAGCTGACATAAAGAAACAGTTTAATTGTTCAGAGTCACGGTGACCTTGACCTTTAATCTACTGACCTCAAAAGCAATACTAAGGGCTCTTCTGCTGCCCATTACTAGCCTCCCTACCAACTTTCGTGATCCTTGACCCAATCATTGTTGAACCTATCATCCAGACACTATTTAATTGTTCCAGGTCTCTGTGACCTTGACCTTTGCTTTGACCTACTGATCTCAAAATCAACAGAAATATTATGTTTGTTATAATACCTGATCACATATTAAGTATAATACAAATACTCTCTTGTAGAAACTCTCATAGAACAAAAATACCATCTTGGCAGTATTTTAACTTAAAATGTTGTCAGTCTGACTTTAGTAAAGTTTTAGATGTGTTGGAAAGTTGTCCACTGACAGTACATTCTATCTTTAAAAAATGGATTCTTGCTCTTTAGAATTTTCACTCAGAAATTTGTGTTGTAAAAATAATAAAAATTACCTCAGTATTTCTCATCAAAGCTTTAAGCAGTTTGGTTCAGACTGACAAAATTATCAATAGATATTAAATAAAAATGTCAAACTTCAATTTTACTTAATATCCTATTCATCTAAAATTAATATGCCTCATTTTGGCTTTAAGGGTTCAATTAAATTTACTTAACAAAATGAAATAATTACTCTATGTAATATAATTGTTTGTCCCATAAATATATCACAGGCACATAATATTAAACTTAAAAAGTCTAACAAAAGGTTATTCTTTAAATTAGATTTATCAAAATTCAACATTTCTATTAACGTAACTGGTAAATAAATAGTTGCTTCTTACATGCAGGCTATAATGGAAATAAAATAAAATGATTTTACAATATTTGTATATAGTCTTCTCATACACATATCCTGTATAGATGATAATACATAGGAAAGTCAACATAATATTTCATGTTTGGGTCCATCTCAGTTTACAGCTTGTGCATGTTTGTCTCACACTTTTAAAGATACATGAAGCAGCACAGTTGGTGTTAATTCCATTTCACATGACAGAACACTTGTAGCACTTCTGAAAATACAAAAGTTAAACTTTATTATATACTGAGAATAAAATATGGCAGTTTGTAATGACTATGACTCAATGCAGACATGGAGCGCCGGTATAAACTACAGACTCCGGTAACGAAAAGTATCTTAAATGTATATATTTTGTAACCATGGTGATACTAACCCTAACCTTTAGTCAGTATTTTATGCTTATTATACACTAGATGCGTGCGGACATGAAAAAATATGCATATTTTTGCCGTGTGCTACAACTGGTAATCCCTTTCCGGTATGTGTAGAAGATCGCTCCAACTCTGCAGTGACTTACATCGGTTTGTAATAATATCATGTATACATTTGCAAATACCTTTAAAACTATTATCAATACTTTTTTATATTTCTACTTCTTATAACTCCCACTTACTGTGTGCAGATACAAATGCAGGTACTAAATGAGCTTGAATATCTATTATTTATGATAGCAGAACTCTAGATGTGTCAAGCACACACACACATAAAAGAGACTTTTAAAGATGGACATACATCCAGTCAAAACAGTCTGCTAATGTAAGTCTCTAACTTCCATGAAACTTTCAAATCACTATAGTGTACATTAATAACATATATGAAATAGAAACAAGTGAGAGTTTCTTTCAGTGTGGTAATAAAGTTTTATACCAATACAGTGTTGTATGTTACTATAAAGTTATTAACAATTTTTATAAGTGAAGAGAATTAAGTGTGTGGCCTTTTCCAGTTTCTGTTGTGCATATTAACATAAATAAAACAAAGAATATGATACAGTCCAGCCTGTCTTAGCAGTCATCTGTATCAAGCAACTACTTGCCTTGTATTATTATGCAGCAAGTTGGTTAACTCTACAAATTGACATTTCATGTAAATGCAACTTGTCTAAGAAATCACCTGTCAGATAGCTTATTGCTTTATATAGATTTTACATAAACTTACATTCACAAAATGACAAGTTATATAACAGGGCTGTCTGAAATATTGCATATTCTTGAACATTCACTGTACATATTCAGTAAAATAGTGAAAACAATTAACAGATTAGCTATGATCTCACCTAAAACCTTAAACAACGACCTACAACCTCTGATTAGTATATATTAGTATATGATGTAATAAACTATCTAATGTGTTTTTATATGTAACATGCAAAAACAATGAACTTGAGAACTGCCAAAACTTCACCTTATGAGTAATAGATGTTCACTTTTCCCCTTGTTGTATTTGTTGTTTTTCCATAATAATTGACAAGTGCTCTGTCAAGGTAGGAATATCTCTTTGTTTCCCTTTATAATAACTAAATTGAAATAAATACTTTTCCGTACATGAGACTGTCACAGTCTGTTTCAAGTAATTAATTTGATTTTTTAAAAACTGTAACTTTTCCTTTTTGGTGTTGATAGATTTCAATTTCATGATAATGTCATCCATTGACTTCATTACGCCATTTTCACTAACATGATCATCAAGGACTTTCTGTTTTTTAGCTTTCCTTTCTTCCATTTCTTCCTTACGTGTTATCCTTTCTTCAATGATTTGTAAAGATTTTTCAAACAGTGATTTTTTTCTGGCTTTACTGTAAATCTCTATATGTTTTCTTTTATTTACGGCACATTTAATACATTTTCTTTTTTTCCCTCACTTTTCTTCTCTAGCCAGCAGTCAGTTTTGTTATTTTTATAAAGAACACGATTTTCAAGATGATCTATGTTTATGTTGGGTGACGTTTTCAAATTTGAATCTAACTTTGCCATTAAACGTGGACAACTTTTTGAATCTTCAAGCAATTTTTCACTGTGAAAGAACATTTTACCATCTGGTAAGTAATCCTTAAAAATCCTTTGACATTTATCATGTAATGCTTGATATAATCTGCTTAAAACTTTACATGTCAGCGAATCAGTTTCAGAGGATTTGAAAAGACATGTTGATACAGCATCCACCCTTTCAACTTCTGGACCAAAGAAAAGACTAACCCTTCTATTTAATAACAGGTCTGGTTGATGTGTACCTGTGTTAAGAATCTGTAATAAACGGCTACAAACTCCAGTCATTTCCAAAATGTTGTTGTCTGTGTTGGTTGTAAATGAAAAATAAGGTTCAGTGACAATTTTATCCAAAATGCCCATAGCACGTAAAATGGAAAGAAAACATTTGTTGTTTAAACATTTAACAATTGTTGTCTGAATGTAATTTAAAGATGATTTAGAATCTCTTAAATAGTCTAGTAAGAGATCTTTAATGTAGTATACCCCTGCAGAGTTGTAAAATGATGTGTTAAATCTATTTCCTCTAAAATTGATTAAAGGTAATGTCTTTATGCCTTTGGATTTCAAGTAATTAAGGGCTAACAGAGGGTCACCAGATCCATCTTTGAAAAATAATTTTGATACACTCTTTAAAATGTTATTAAAAGAACACTGACTGTCAATATCAAATTCAAATTTGTTTTCTTTCTCAATATTCTGGATTTCTTTTTCACATATTTCCGAAAACTGCAAAATAGGATGTGTAGTGCATTTGAACTCATTTAGATCATTTGACATTTTTTCTTTCATTAAATTGTTCACTTTTCCTTCAGTTGCACATCTGTCTGTCATACAGTTTCTAACGTTATTGTAAAAATAATGATCAGAATTTTCATCAGAACAGAAAGAAATGTCATTCATGATTTCATCAATTGTTGATACATATGTTTCTGCTTTCCCATTATGCACTTCTTTAATACCAGCAGTAAGTGTTTCTGTTTCAGTTGAAATCTCCATTCCATAATAATGTTTACCCTTTTTTGTAGTAGCATCTCTGTGTACTGTTAAATTATCAGAACTTTTAAGTTTTTCATTCACTTGCTTTTTAGCTAAAACACCTAATTCTGTATTAAAATTGCATACTGTTTTAACACTTGGTAAGCCACTTACCTCCCAATCAACAAGTGTCAAAACTTTTTTAATGACAGGACCTATATTTCTAACACCAACATTTAAAGACAAAAGATAATAATATATTTCTCTTAACTTGCCGGAATATGGTTTACCTTTTGTGCTTTCTCTTGAGATAAATGTCTGAACTGTTTTACTGTGTGTATTCGACTTCTCCTGTATGTATACATTCATTTGTTTTTTAAAGTTATGAAATATTTACGAAATGCAAAACGCAAGTACTCACCGATTGCTGCTTTTACGTTCACAGTATATGGATAATGAGAAGTGTCAACTCTCTTTTGCTCCGAAGCTCCAGATGGTGAAATATTAGTTACCTTTTTTGCACTTAAAACACTCGAACTTTATAACTGAACAAAGCCCTCGTATTAATTCACTTTTGATGTGACAATCTCTAATCGGAACAAAGACCCATATGTACAGCTTAAATTAAATCTCCATCCAAAGTGTCTTAAATCTACTATTCTCCTTTCTGGTACATTTTCGTAATCGTATACCTTCTTTCTATTTTACAAAAAAAAATCTCCTTTTCTAATCCTTGTTTTTTCGGAATGAATGTTCCTTTTGATCTTTTTTTTTTTTTTTGTTTCAAAAATCTTTAGCCTGCCGTTGTCATTATTGCTGATATTGTTTACTGATAACCTCATTTAATGTAACGTGACGTCAAATAACAAGTTATCGTTTATATAGCTTTCATTTCGCAACATTTTGATGCTATTTTTCCGGAGTAAAACAGATTTCCGACATAAAACGTGATTGGGGTAGGGGAAGCGCCAAGGTAAATAGAGCGAAATCTAAACCGGTGACCCCCAATTTTCTTTTAAGGAACCGAAAGCAATTGAAATTTTGTACTTTTGTTCAAATTTATTCAAGATGAATTTATGTCAGAAATATCGTCAACTTTATTCTGTGAAAATTTCATACCAGTCCTTTGAAAAATAGTAGGTGGCGCATATTACCTTAATATATGTAGGTATGTTAATAAAATAAAACTGTTAGCTATGCATCGAGAAATATGCCCTCGTACTTTAGCGGAAATATGTTTCGCTCCTAAAGTCGCGCATTTCCACATATTTCTTAAGGAGGTAGGTTACCTTCATATTTGTATGTGCGCATGCCCAACCGGAAGCTAACGTGATGATTTACGACGACGTTTACGACAAACCAAATGTGTTTGTATATACATTCTTCAGTAAAGAAATCATGAACCTGTCTCCGATCTGATGCTTAATGGTTAAATGATGCAGAAATAATTGATAAATTGCCGCAGAAACGCTTCAAAACATTGTTGCTTTAAAATGACGTCATTGACGTCATGACGTTACGTGTCAGTTACCGCGCAATATTAATAGCTTTTATTTTGAAAGTACGTAATTCTCTGCATTTTCTTTATTTGAACTATTTTTAAACAGCCATTATTTACTGAAATATATTTTATGTGTCTTTCGCTCTGAATAATAATCAATATTTTGCTTCTTTTATATAGTTTTATTGAAATGTTATGCGGAATGTAAGAAAATGGATGATGGTAACCAATGTTATTGGGAATATAGCTGGGTGAAAGGTTACTTAATACGGCCATTTTCAAATAAAAATTGGACAGTTTGATTCGTAATACCCATTTTTCAGTTTCCATTGATACTTTGTTACTCATATATTAAAACTAAGTTCTAAAATTGTTTAAATTTCACTAGAAAATTGTGGTTTCTTGAATTAAATTGATGTTACTATGGAAACGAAGCCCGTGACCTATATATCTAAATGTAAAATTCAAAAGCGTTGACACTGGTCTATTTAAGGAACACAGTTTCGGCATTTTATTTTCATTTCAACAATATCCATAATAATAATAGCAGCATGCAGCACGATTTTTCCATAAAAAATGTCAGACGAGGGGTACTGCTGTAAGTATTTTAAGCTGTGAAATTTGTTTAAATAAATGCAAATAACACGAAAATATTACTTACGTTAGAATTAAAATGTTTTAAAGCTACATTAACAAGAAAGATTATCTTATTTAATATTTTTTGTAAGAAATTATGATAAAAAGCAAGGTATAAGCTATTTTAAACATCCCTGTTGCCATGGTTACTTTAAACTTTAAGAAAAATAGGGTAACATGTAAAGTGCTTGGTGTTTTGCTAATAATTTTACCCAAATATTCTATGTTGGTCATTAACAGAATGACACTGAAGCCGTCGAAAAAAACTGTTTTCATACATAGTTGTTTAAAAATGAGAAAAAATGCGTTACCATGGAAACACGAGCCCCGCGACATATATATTTTAAGCTTATATTAGAAAGCTAACGCGCATACTAGTAAAATTATTAATTATGCAGACCTCTACGGATATCAATGAAACCAAAATGCACTGAAAACTGTTAAATATACGTATTTTCCTTCTTCTTTCTATATAAAATACCTTTAAAGGGTCATGTTTTTCAAACCTGTATAAAAACTGAACTTGAAGGGCCAGAGATAAAAGAAATTGAGATTGTAGCAGTCAAAACATTAAATTACACGAAAAACAAAAAAATGCTGCGGTTAAACTAATTTGAATTTACCCTGGTAACAAGGTAACCTACCTCCTTAAAATAAAACTTTTAACCTAAAAATACTCATCGTCTTTGAAATAAGCAAAACAGCTAGAGAAACATCTAGACGATGTTAACCAAAGACAATTATCAAAGTATCTCATACTGTTAAATTAGACTGATGCGATATAACACTTTTATTGCCCAATGCTTAAACTTCTTTTACTCAACCCTAACGTTTCTCAAAGAGATACAAGATACTACGGATTTCTAAAAATTATGATACTAGCCTTAAAACTTTGTTATAACTGATCGAAAAAAGGTGTTAAAGAAACATGAACAGAAATGTAGGATAAGAGGCACAATTGAATAGCAAAACTGTGTTTGAAAATCCTTCAGTCCTGCAAGGCTTTTTACATACCTAACTTGTAATATGTATGATTGTCAGTACATGTAAAATGTCAGATTAGTAACTAAGGTAGAATATTCCAACATACTTTATATCAACATATTTTACTTACCATTAATACACTCCTGTTATATTTATACTGACCTGATATTTCAGATTTAATATTTAGTAATACTGGTGTAAGTTTGTGACTAATTTAGCGTAGGTTTTCTCAACATGGAACATTTTAATGTTCACGTCATATCAGAGTGTTTAAAGTGGCGTCATGAATTTTAAAAAAAACAAGAATAAAATGATGTTAACATTAAAAAAAAATTATATACTGAAATGTGAAGCTACTATAGTTACATATGTGCTTTTCACGGCTGTACAGTGCCAAAATAAGGCCAGCACATTTGGTAGTACCACGCTTGTATCTCTGTAGATTTGTACAACAAAAAAGGTGCGTTACTGCATGATTATGATGTCATTTTAAAAACTAAAAAGAGGCATTTCCTTTAAAATAAACAAAACAAACTAGTTATGTTTTGAAACTACATGAAACAAGAACAAATATGCTGATCTTATGGTTACTTACAATTTTGAGATACGATGTTGTATATAATATTCGGTAAATAAATGAGCAGACTTCTGCGGGTAAGACAAAAGTCGAAGTAAGCTGAGGAGTGTTTACTTTCAATGTGCTCCTTTTTTAAAAAGCGCTATGGATGAGTGCATCTACGAAGTGCTATGATTTGTACTTCTACGAAGTGCTATGAATTAGTGCTTCTACGAAGTGCTATGAATTAGTGCGATTCATTACAAAAATTGTTTAGCCTAGTGGCACAGTAATCTTAAATACTGTGTAGTTATTTATAGCATGATTCTCTTTTTGTTTTCGCTTAAGTAATAAATTACTTCAATAGGAGACATTGATATACTTACATAAATGTGTATCTTTTTATCATACTTTTTACTTATTTCAGTCAGTATGTTTAGGTATATATATTGCCAGTCAGGTTTTCTAGATGATAGCTAAGATGGCAAAAGTACAACTTGTTGATGAATTAAATACAACAGTTAAATCCTCCATTCATTGCATTTTTGTTATGTACAAATATTTTGGAAAACACAATATTTTGTTCAAGATGATATTATAAAGCAGTTGCACAGAACCTAATATGTAGCACATATTTGTATACAAAATAAGAGTTTTTTGTCAAACGTTAAAGACGTCTTGAAAACAAATTAAATGTCTTTATTTTCCTGGTGGATTCTTCAATAGCGTTTAATGATAATACTACTATATTGCAGTGCCGGTTGTAAACAGTTTTAATGGAGCTTTTGTAGTCAGAAAAGCATACAGCAATGATAAGAACAAATGATGTAAAATTTAAAAAAAAGATGTGACTATATATGTACAATGAAAAAATAAGGTAACTCAAAATTAATGCAGTAAGCACGAGTCATTGTTTCAGGTGTGTGTGTTCGCATATCAGGTTTAGTGTCTTTTTCAACATTTTTAGTCATATTATAAACGACGGTGTCTACATGTAGCAGTGAGCACAATGCCCAACTTTAGTGCTGCCTCACTGGAATATCAAGCCGTAGACACGTGACATGATACCCCACCAAATCACATTATACCAGTGCTAGCACTATCGTCTTAATGTTGAGCGCCGAGCAAGAAGCTACTAGTACTATTTTTACGTCTTTGGTTTGACGCGGCCGCTCTACCAGTAGGCTACCGAGGCGGGTCATCATATGACTTGATCATACAATTTAGATACATTCAGCCTATTTATAAATGAAAATCAATATAAATGATATATTACTAAATTAGACGATATTTGTACACCTGCTTTAACATTTAGTCTTATCGTCTTATCGTCTACAATAAGACATAGCATTTGTAAATAATTTCAGTTCTTTTTAATTGAATAGCTATTGCATGCCAACAAACATGGAAATAATCATGACTGCACATTAATTAAATGTTCAAAAGCCAGAAGGCTACAAAATCCTGAGTTTAGACGAGTTTAAAATCTCAATTCCATTAGTGTAAATGCAGCTAATTGCTTCATTGGCACGCGTCCTTCTCATTTGCTTCCATTAAAACAAATTCCGCTGCATTAATGCTAGACGTTTGCAATTATGATGCACATATACCATTTCACTTTGAATACTTCAGAGAATATTATTTTACCATTTTAGTTCTAATCTTAAACTTCATTTTACATGGACATGACAGTTTAACTGGAGTCTAGATTTTATGTTGATAATATGCATTGCCAAAATAAAATACATCAGGACTCATTCTATATAATTGGGAACAAAATTAATGAATCATCATTAACTGATAAATAAAAGTGAAATACAGATTGCACATAGATTTCGTCGGCTTTTAAGTTTCATTACCTTGCCTAATTAATGGGCAGGCACATGTATAATAAAGAATGGTATGCGTTACTTTGTATAAACAGACCAAAAACACCGTAGAAAAATGATCAAATCAGAAAATGAAAACGATTCAAAACCTAATTCTAGTACGTATGTTGTGAATCAACGTACAATTGTGAGACTAAATGCAGATAGATACATAGACGCAACTTGTACTAATCTGAAGGAATGTTGTTGAGTAGACTTAATACGAATCCCCACGCGCCCTTTCTGCAATTAAGTTATTATACATTATGTTTGAAACATATTTGTGGATGATAATGTTCTCTTCTTTGCTTGTACTGTTGAACATGTTTTGTTAGTTTTACGTGATTTATGATATGATTTTCCTTAACAACCCTTTCCTCTGTCAAAGGCTAAGTTGAGAACGGGAGGCTTAGATGAATGTTCACTCTCCTCCTCACTATTAGTAAATGTTCAAACCGGTTGTAGCGGCCATATCCCTTCCAACGCCAACGGTATCCAGTTCTCTTTTCTGGTAATTTTTATTTTCATCTTTGTTGTTAACGAATCTTAGTACGTTGACGTAGGGTACGCTTTGTAATGCAGCAGTTATATATCTGACTTGAAGATACAATTACAAGTAACAATTAGATGCTGGTAATGTGTCTGGCTCCTGGAAATCCAATGCCCGACCAAATGATTCTGCAGTGTGATAGAGTGGATATAACGCTTCTTCCTGCCAGCGAAGTCCGTGTGATAGTCTGAAATGACGTTGTCGGTCTCCAGGTGGCTCTTAATCAGACTTGGACCAATCGTGTTCGAATAGTTTTGATCAAGAAGGGGTCAGGTATGTTTGTCTTTAGTCGGCTGGGTTGCGAATGTCGCCTTTTTTTAAACAAGAGAAGTGAAAAGTGCCTGCTATTAGACTTCTGGAACAGTTTTCGTCCGAAGGGAAGGATGGAATATTTCCCCTGCAAATAAATGCATTTTGAAAGTCGCAAAACAAGACTTTTTACGTTTATCTTTAAGGTGACACACATCGTACAAGGCATCTACTCAGCATAAAATGAAAAGCCTCATGAACTTTTAAACTAACCTTTGTATCTTTGATGGAAATTCAACTGTGTGGTATTGTTCATAAATTAGAATGCTATTTTAACTTTTATATTTCACACATAAATATATTGAAAGCTATACCTGAAAGTTTCCGTAAGTGTACTGTAGACTTCATCAGCAAACTAATCTTTTATCATTGACTAACACCGCCCGAAGGGGTGGGCGATATTAATGTGCTGTTCCTGATGTGCTCGTTTTAGCGAATATAGAAGACTGTAGAAGTATCAAGTCATATACACCATGATTATTCTAGGCTTTCAGTAACAACTGACAATGTAAAAAACCTAGACCGGGACCCCTCGTCGTTTAAAAGAGTACAAACCAGAGCTGAGCAGGGACGGGGCCGTTTCAATCTACCGCACATCTAGGACCGCACATTTTCACAGACTCAAGCTTCCAAGTATATTTTATAGCTTTCAATATACTTTGTGTGTGAAATAGAAAAGTTTAAATAACATTCTAAACGTAAACTTACTTGTTAACATTGGTATAAGAAAACACCTCTGAGGCCAGTTACGATTGTATTGAATTAAATTTTCAATGTGTAAATAATCCAAACAATGATTCAATGTTTCTTATTTTGCGGGTTTTGTTTTTACAATGCGAACATTGTTAATCAAATGAAACAAGTACGTGCATTTTTATTACAAATGTCATTTGCATTGAAGGCCAAAACTCAATATTAGTATTCACGTTTGTCCAAATAACTAATTGTTTCCTTGCGTTTTCTATGAAATGTATTCCTCATATGATACTGAATAATGTTTTATTATGTGTTTGCGTGAATATCATTTGTTATGAGAAACATCTAGCAGATGAAGCGTAATCAATCAAAGTAAAAGCAACCTCTGTTCTTTCAGCGCCCTAAGCATAAGTTAACTCCTGTTTTGTTAAACCGATGTGCTCCATGATCCCAAATTACCGATATAATACACGAAGTCTCAACCCTGTCAAACATCGTATTGACTTTGGAAAAAGTTTATTTTAATTTGTGAACAAAACATTCATTATAAAAATGGAATTATGAATGTATTAAACAATGTCTTTTAATAGTGGTGTATTTTGTACGTTGTGTCATTTATCCTGGATTTAACAAAGAATTTATATCATCATTTCTTTTTCTGAGCAACGGTGCTCTACATCATTGGCTCTTGAGAGAGATATCTACAACCCTAAGATACTTTCACTTTTACCCGATTCATAACTGATTAAAGTGTTGTTTATTGACTTTTTCTTTTAAATGTCAAGATTAAGCATAGTCTTCTGGCTACCTTAAATCTTCTATTCCCCTTCTGTATGTCTCTATATATGTTTCTGTAATCAAATAATGTAGAATTAATAAATGTCTACGTGACTGAAATGACAGAAATAATGTTTCTTTTTATACAGATCAACCCTGTCCTTTTAAACCCGAACACACACACACAACCCTGTCCTTTACTGGAGTTGTCATGACCAGGTATGTACAGAGCACAAATATGTTTTATAACAAGGCGACCTATAATCAAAATTAAACAATTAGGAAAAGGAATCAACACAAACACTATCATTCTTACTTTCAGCATACCTTTCCTTCCTTCAGTCATAAAAATTGAATATCTCATGACAAAAGTTACAACATATATTCCTAATCCTCTTTATGCTCAAATGCTGCTATTGTTTTAAGTTCGGGCACAACGAGAAAAACTGCAAAGGTGATTACACTCGCCCAAAGTGCGGCAAGCACGGCCATTCTCATGAACATGACACCTGCAGTCGTCCTTTACGTTGTGTGAATTGCAGCGAGCCAATTCAGCCAAGTCTCATGATTGCAAGACATGGAAAATCGAAAAAGAGGTTCTTCATGTCACATTCACACAGGGCGTTGGATTTCCAGAAGCAAGACAAATTGCCAATGTCAAATTTACATCTCCAACACACGCACAAACTTATTCACCAATAACTAAATCTGTATCTAACAAAACAACGCAGTGCATTGATGCTTTCACTCAAAAAGATTCAGTGACTGTTTGTAGACTTTTTTAAAGATAGTTCATGAACCCTATTATATTTTGTTGGATTCCCAGTCATGTTGGTGTTCATGGAAACGAGGATGCAGATACTGCAGCAAAGAAATCCCTTTCATTATCACAATCTAATTTGAAATTACCACATACCGATTTTAGGCCAAATATAAATAAATACATTTTATCTAAATGGCAATCGTCATGGAACAATGTTTTATTCAATATACTTCGTGATATTAAACCTACACTAGGGGAATGGCAACCAAAGGAACATATCTGTTCGCAGGGAGGAAGTTTGTTCTTTCTCGTTGTCGAATAGGTCATACCCGTTTGACCCATTCTTATCTTTTGAATAAAGAAGATCAACCCGAATGTGTACCATGTCAAACACCGCTAACTATTAAACAGTTTTCTAATCGACTGTGTGGACTTTGCTCCACAACGCAGTACATACTATGACGTTCAATCTTTGAAAGAGTTATTTGAAAATGTTTCAGTCGGAAATATTTTATCGTTTTTAAAGCAGATAGGAATTTATCAAAAAATCTGACATTTCATATTTTTATTCACATCTTTTGCAACATTATTATGTTTGCAGCTGATATTTTAACACATACGTATATACATTTTTACATATTAAATGATTTTAGATATGCTTTACATTTTTACTTAAGAACTGAAGGTATTTTTTCTGCGTTTCATCGAGGTATGAACTGTCAGAAGTTTTACACCTAATTTCAGCATAAACACCTTCGGTCGGTGTTTATGCTGAAATTAGGTGTAAAACTTCTGACAGTTCATACCTCGATGAAACGCAGAAAAAAAAACACGCCGACATAAGATGGAGCACGGGACCGAATGGTTCAATTTCAGCTGGATTTCTACATTTAGAGCGGACTTTAAATGAATTTGTCAACTCAGATCAAGGAGACTTATTTCATTCTTGTTTCTCAAAATGTGTTTTGCATAGAAAAGGCTTCGCAAAATTCAAAAGGGCATCGTCAGCTGATCGTATAGGCGTGGGCTAACGGAAATTGGCACTTACAAAACTGGAGTTTAATTCACTTACAGGTAACACTTTTGTTCAATTTATATGAACATTTTAATTAATTTTGTATTTCAATATTACAACAATTGACAACCATTTGTGACACCACTGTAACATTCTACAAAGTCAATCTGGACCAACAACTGATCAAGAGACCAACTGAGACTTGCAGCTGGCCAACTCGCCAACTGTCACATTTCCAAGTTCCATTTTAAAACTTCACTGTCTGAAAGAAATGTATAAACGATAATGGTCAACTAGAAAACTAGAAACAAATCCTGGACATCTTAGTAAGACTAAATTATTTGTCCAGTTTATACCCTCCAGACAGGTTAAACGTGCAGTTGCTGAAGCTGCATGTTGAAGGATTGAACATGGACATGTTCATTGAGGCGCCATCCAGTGTTGATACAGCTGGTCCAGGAGTAGTTTGTACAACTGGCTTAGTTGGTACAACTACCGTAGCTGGTAGGACATGTGACGTAGTTTGTTCAGCTTCTTTAGAGGTGTGTTTCGCAACCTCACATATGCCCCCACATTCACTGAGCTCTTCCCCATGATAATATTTGTCAGAATGTTTGAAAGTTTTTGCTTGGTCTGGTTGTGTACGCCTCTATTGTATGACCTGACAGAAGTCTCATTTCTGTGGCCGGTCATAACCATAATGTGTCGAAGTTCGAACCCGGAATCATCCAATCCTTGTGTTGCAGTTGCTCTTAAGCAGTGTGCAGTGTATCTGAAATAGATGTCATGTTATATATATATATATATATATATATATATATATATATTATGTACGTATATGTGATGCGTCACGTGAAAAGTGGGTAGGTTCGGCTAACTGACGTTAATCATTAAAAACGACGTCAAACAATGGTGTTTGCAACTTTCAGACATACATTTGTATGTTTATTGGTTAACATTCACACGCTTTCATCCAAATATGTAAAAAAGATTTATAAATTTTCTGAAAAATGAAAGAATAAACTTTAAAACAGGATCAAACACTCAATAATTCAATTTCGATATTTTTGGCCAACTACCCTGCTTTTCGCATGGCGTGTCTCGTATATAACTTACAACTGTTAATAAAAGTAAATTCAAGGCAGCTCAACTATAAATTGTAAATGCCGTTTTTGTTCGGATAGGTAAGCGTATTTTAATAAAATCTAGTAAGCTGCTTCTAAAAATTTATTCATTTTTTCATCAACTTTTGTGCATACCCGGTATATACATTTGCTGATCTTATGTAGGGCTAACGCATGTTTTTTCGTGTTATAACATCTGCAGAATCCCGAGGGATTGGTTGATGCCGGAGCCTGTTAGGTCGAGGGCACCAACGTATCCCGAGGGATTCTGCAAATGTTATAACACGAAATGAACATGCGCTAACGCTATTCTAGCATAAAATGCGTAAAAACTGATAAATGAATACAATGTCACTCAACGTCATTAAATTTCCACGAAATGCGCGGGAAAGTCTGAGTTCTTTTTTACGTTGACGTCATTTCATATTGATTATGTTCGTTAAAATCACAGCCTCTTAATCTTTATTTCATAGATTTCATTGGTAATAATTAATTTTTTATTAACTTTAATATTTCTTTTTTGCAGTACAGATGAATACAGAAATCATGACTGGGTAATTCTAGACTGGTTTTATGATTGTGCTGTTCCAAGAGACGCCATGTTTTGACTAAGACAATTTACTCTCGGTATATGAAACCGAAGGGAAGTATCTCAACCATTATGCTTTTAGACTTAAATTTATTTAATCATAATCAGTCTGTCTTTTGATGTTACCAGGAAATGTTGCAGTGTTATGTTTATTTTTCTTAGTTTATTTATTTTTACAATAATTTCATTTTTATCACCTTTCTTGAAGCCAAGCATTTCTACAAATATCAGTGTAATTTGAGAACTGTCTCTGGCCAAGAGGTTTACTAGTGAACCATGTGTCCATAAAGTCAGGGTTTTCCATTGCCAATTTGTTTATTTGCAACGATACATGAATAAACTGGGTTATAATATGCAAAATCAGCGACAGCCATATTTAGTGTTATTTAGTAGTAAGTACAAATGCAATTTTAAAACATTTAAAAGTGATTTTGATTTCACATTCAATTTCACATTCAACTGTCTCAATTTTTTGGTCAAGGAGACAAGAAACACACATTTTGGCCTTATGAAAATATCATAGAATTTTGAATAGCAGCTGTCATTTTTATTAATATGATCAGATTCTTAATTGAATTAATAGTTTATTATTATCAATATTTCAGGAGCAACTCAGTACTTACCTGACAGAACAGTTTCTCAGCATTTGGATCACACTTAGACAGATATAGTTTCAAGGCCTGCACAGGACAATGCTCCTTTTCATCAGGACCAAGAGCATACATTCTCTTTGTGTTTTCTTCACCACCCTGGTTTTGCTTCTCCTGGCCTTCTTGAGACAGTGTAACAAATTCCATCCCATTTTCATCAGTACAAACTTTTAGGCTGTTCTTGTTTAGCTGCGGATGGAATTCAAGCCCTCTGCTGACATACTGAACACTCAAGATGAACCAGATTCTATACCGTAATGTTATTGGATTAGAAGTTGTAGTGAGATAGTTATGTATTTTGATCATGTGTTCAGGAGGAATGATAGGTTTATGCTGAACAGGAATGTTTAATCCACTTTTAAGTTTGGTTTTTATTTTGGCATCCAGCATATCATTGGCCTCTTGAAAAGCTGAATCTTTAACAATGTCAATGCTCAAGTTCTTGTCTCTAAAATATCGATTAATTGCAGCCCTTGCATTTTTAAGGGTGTTTCTGTGATATTCTTTGCATACAGCATCACTTCCAAATATTTAGTAGTAAGTACAAATGCAATTTTAAAACATTTAAAAGTGATTTTGATTTCACATTCAATTTCACATTCAACTGTCTCAATTTTTTGGTCAAGGAGACAAGAAACACACATTTTGGCCTTATGAAAATATCATAGAATTTTGAATAGCAGCTGTCATTTTTATTAATATGATCAGATTCTTAATTGAATTAATAGTTTATTATTATCAATATTTCAGGAGCAACTCAGTACTTACCTGACAGAACAGTTTCTCAGCATTTGGATCACACTTAGACAGATATAGTTTCAAGGCCTGCACAGGACAATGCTCCTTTTCATCAGGACCAAGAGCATACATTCTCTTTGTGTTTTCTTCACCACCCTGGTTTTGCTTCTCCTGGCCTTCTTGAGACAGTGTAACAAATTCCATCCCATTTTCATCAGTACAAACTTTTAGGCTGTTCTTGTTTAGCTGCGGATGGAATTCAAGCCCTCTGCTGACATACTGAACACTCAAGATGAACCAGATTCTATACCGTACTGTTCTTGTTTAGCTGCGGATGGAATTCAAGCCCTCTGCTGACATACTGAACACTCAAGATGAACCAGATTCTATACCGTAATGTTATTGGATTAGAAGTTGTAGTGAGATAGTTATGTATTTTGATCATGTGTTCAGGAGGAATGATAGGTTTATGCTGAACAGGAATGTTTAATCCACTTTTAAGATTGGTTTTTATTTTGGCATCTAGCATATCATTGGCCTCTTGAAAAGCTGAATCTTTAACAATGTCAATGCTCAAGTTCTTGTCTCTAAAATATCGATTAATTGCAGCCCTTGCATTTTTAAGGGTGTTTCTGTGATATTCTTTGCATACAGCATCACTTCCAAATTTTCTCTTTCGGGTATCTGTTATCTTTGGAGCTGCTTCAGCATAGAATTTCTTGAGGTAGTTGTTCAGATCTTGCTTGAAAATGGTGTCCAAATCAACTTTTTGTCCAAGGCGTTCAATGCACCATTCTGTGAACAAAATTTATAAATTTAAGTCAAACTAGCCTATTCAATCAGCCTGTTTTATAGTTAAAAACAAACAAAAAAGGCATGAAACATCTCTTTTTACTACATTATAAGTAGGATTTGAAGAAGAAGAAAAAATGTCTCTATTTCTATGAAATTGAGACTTGTTTGATTAGCTCATTTTAGCTCACCTGTCACAGTGACAAGGTGAGGTTTTGTGACCGCTTGATGTCTGTCGTCCGTCGTGTGTCAACAATTTGTAAAAAAGTCTTTTCAGAACCACTGGGCAGATTTACACCGAACTTCACAGGAATGATCCTTCGGTGGCCCCCTTTCAGACTTGCCCAAAGAATTTAATTCCATGCAGAACTCTGGTTGCCATGGCAACCGAAAGGAAAAACTTTGAAAATCTTTTTGTCAGAAACTGTTAGCCGGATTTCAAAAATATTTTGTAGAAATGATCTCTAGATGACCCGCTACCAAAATTGCCTTAGCCATTCTGTTTCGGTAAAAAACACGGCCGCCAGGCAGCGGGGCTTATTTTCCCTACATGGCTATATTGTAAATTTAAAAAATCTTCTTCTTTAAAACTACTGGGCAGATTTACACTAAACTTCACAGAAATGAATATTTGAGTTTCTGCTTAGTTTGGTTGTGGACGCGTCTGTATAATGTTAAATTGTATAATGTAATTTTCACATTATTTATGCATTCATCATGGTTTGAACATTGGCATGGTTATTGAAGAGGCTGTATCAGATGTATATAGTGCTATAGTTCTAAATTAGCTAATTTACTGTAAATTTTTTATTCATTTTGTTTAAAACATGTCAATTTGTAGTTAAATGATTGTTAATGTTTTTTTTAAGTACAGACACTTACCCTGAAATAAGTTTACACCACATTTGGTATTTTGTTGGGTTTTAGAAGCATATATATTCTGTCTGATGGCATCAAGATCCTGGTCATTCAAGGTTTTAAACCTGCTAGAATTTTCAGGTTTAACTGCTGGATCCTGCTGTAGATCTGTACCAAGCTCATTCTGCTGCTCTGTGTTTAATACTTGGCCACCATTTACCACAAGATTTGGTTCACTCAAGCTGACATGTTCATTGTTGACAGCGTTGTCAGTTTCAGTTTCACTTTTGGTTTCACTTTCATTTTCGTTATTTACACCCAGAACATCAGGGAATGGCAAATTCAGCAATGCCTGTATTTCAGGTGAAATTTCAAATTGCTCTGGTTCATTTTCCGCCGGCAAATACAATTCAAATGACCCGAAAAGTTGCTGGAAAGTGTCTAAATCTGAGTTACTGCCGGTGTCGGCCATTTTGAGTAGCACTAGCAGACGAATTGAAATTTTCAGTAGACCGCATATATTGTGTATTTACATGAAATAAACATTAAATAATAACAAGAAGACATTTTGTTTTTAATTCTTTATTTTAACATAATTCTTTTGGCCATACGGTAAAGATAAGTGGAATCTAAATATTTTGACATTCACGCCGTATCGAAAAACGTGTTGGCAATGTAAACAAAACATGACCTAGTTTATGAATGAAAAAGTAGTCCGTCATGAATATTAATGAGAATCTAATGAATACGTTTACGTTTCATTGTAAAATGAAAGGGTGTCACATGGCCAGAAATAACCAATCGGAAAGAAGCTATTGCGTAAAAAGTTGAGAAGTTGTAATTATATATTTATTAAATGATTTTAGATATGCTTTACATTTTTACATATTAAATGATTTTAGGTATGCGTTACAATTGGCGTTTTCAATATAACTTCTTCTCGGCGATATATGACCATTTTGTGTCAATATGCCGTAAAACCTAACTCACTCACTCACTCACTATAATTTTCTACTATGTTTATGTCAAGAAATACGAAAGTCTGTATAACGGAACGAAACATAAATGTCTGTATAATGAAGATAAACGTGCCTCTCTGCATACAATAAAATGAATTATACGTATTAAACCAAAGAAGAGAACTTGGGGAAAACAGATTGATCAAAGAAGCATTTAATTATTCACCGAGGGCGTTAATTTAAGATGTGCCTTGAAGGAACCGATACGATTTAAATATATTCTGGGCCTTCATGGCACTTGTATACCATTTGATATTTATAGTGTAAGATTGGATGAGCATTTCAAACAACTTAGTTCTAAAAATCAATTTTCTTGTCTCCTATACTCCCACTGGATTTTCTTGTAGTCTAGATTGAATTAATTTAAACAAAAGAAACTAGGATATTTGCACAAAATTTACATATTTTGTTCATTGTTCTTGATAAGAGAAAATTTAAAAAAGATTGTACTTTTTATTCGTATCAATTTTATACATCTCATGACAGATGTATTTTATCTCACATTCGTTAGTCATTGTTGTTGACTATGCAAGCATTTCATAAACAGCCAAACCAACATGAGTTGTATTCATCTGGGTGGTAATGAACCAAATGTCATTTGGCAATATAGCAGACTCTACAACGTTTGATTTCCTCTTTTTATCTGATAAATATGTTTAGAATGTTTATCAATATAAATATCAGTATAAAGTACGCGTGCAATTAATTTAACATTTACATTTTTATGCAAAACGTCATCGGTTACTGTTTTTCACGGACGGACGTTTGCCAAACTGTTTCATGATAAAATATATTTGTTTTCTTTGTAAATGCACTTCATTTTCTAGAGCCACACTCATTATCATGCCAGTCTCTCTTAATTATCGTGAGTGCATGTTTTGTAATTTAGTATATTCTTAAAACAAGATCATGATAATAAACAAAATTTTTATAAATTCAAATATTCTGTTATGCTGTAAACGTTCTTATCCTTTTTATATAAGTTAAAAATACACATAAATGTACAAAATTTGCGAGCAGCATTATCGTTATACTATCATATATTAGAAGAACAATATTCCGCTAAACTTCACATGCACTGAAACCATGAAATAACTGTAGCCATTCGACTTTAGAAGATTGGGATGATTTGTAACGTGCAAGTATAGAAATTCAGGATAAGAATGCGTTGAAACTTTGATATGTAATTAAAACCATAAGGTTGCATATGTGTGCAATTTCCATAATATGCACAAAGTAAGGATAAGTATATTGGCAAAATATACAACGATGCTCCAGGAGATCTTGATTGGTTAACGTTTTACGGTTCGATTACCTAAGATACGTATAGATTATTTCTAAATGTAAATATTTCACGACTGATTTATTTGTTTCCATTATTACAGTTGCATTTAATATATTTTTCTTCTTTTATAAAATGTTTGATAAAGATGTTAAAGACATTTTCAAAATGTGAACAGAGTATTTATCACAATATTTTGATGGAAAAAAAATGTTAATGTAAAATATATTATGCGGTCATAACAATTGTGAAATCAAACAATGTTGTGTCAGCGGTTTATCATTAAATAACCTAAACAGTATTTCAGGGTCGCTGACCGGTAAATTTTTATATTCAATAACTCACTCCTTCCACAAGAATCCGCATGGCTGACATATGACCTCAAACGTTTATCATTTAAAGATTCTATGCGGTCGATCCTATGGTCTTTTCGTTGAAAGTTGCTCTAACAAGATAACACAATAACTTTGTAAAATATCCACATTTTATGTTTAAAAAATAACTCAAATCACAAGCATCTTCTATATTATATTTATACACATAAAACATTACGATTTGCATACGTCACAAAACCGCTCTGTATAACCCTGATCGTACACATCTGGCTGTCTCAACATACATTATCCACACACAATACTAACAACTAACAATTCACTAGCCATGTCCTTCCTTCTATCTGAAAAGGTATCGTCGTCAGCTGTTTGTCTGTCCTCCCATCCGTGCTCCTCCTCGATAATTTCACCGTCACTGTCGTTGCTGCCTGCTTCACTAAAGGGATTAACAACAGGTGCTATCTCATCCTTTTGAACACCGTCAATGCGTCACAACTCCTTTTCAATCTTATTCTCAAAGTAGTCCTCACACTATTTCCTGTGATTTGGCGTGATAAGGTCACTGAGTCGTGTAAAGGAGAGCAATGATCTTTTAAATATGAATGAAAAGTTATTTCTTGCCAAATGACCTTTCATTTTCGGCCACACAATCTCGGTCTGATCTATCTCACATTCGTGGGGGCAAACGAATGACATAAATGAACAACTTCCATTTCAAGCTCATCATCTGACAATACCTTAAGGTTCCTTTGGGATCATGGAGTGCATTCAACATATGTGTAATAGAGTTCCGCTTAAGCCGGTGCTAGGGGGCGCGCAAAGTGTTGCACATTTCATTACCTCTCTTGAATAGACTCAATCAAACTGAGTCTGCTATTATTCTTCCTGGTTTCATTCTTTGCTTCCAAAGGATCTTTATGTACTGTGTGGCGGCTGTAAAACGTCTCCCAGTACTTGGATTCAGTGTTGTTATATTTTCTGGTCCTTTGAGATTATGGAGTCCATTCAACATATGTGTTATAGAGTTCCGCTTAAGCCGGTGCTAGGGGGCGTGAGAGGTGTTGCACCTTTCATTACCTCTCATGGACAGCCTCAATCAAACCGAGTCTGCTATTATTCTTCTTGGTTACATTCTTTGCTTCCAGAAGATCTTTTTACAGATTTTATTTACCACGTAGTCATTAAAAAGAAATACGTTTGTTCGTAACCAGTCCCTGATGCTGTTGATACGATTGTCCGGAATCTTCAGTAAGCATATAGTGGTAAGTCTATTGTCTATAACGATTGTACTGGTTCAAAAAATACATGAAGCAGGGTGTGTTTCCAGCTGAATGACTGTTGTTCATTTAAGAGTGACAGTATGAGCCGCAAACTCTTCTCCAGCTCCGGGAATCAGTCCCGCGTTCCTGCAACCGGCATCCAGAACAATAGAACTTTGACAATATGGAGTAAATTTACATGCGCCTCTGTGACCCCCTACTTACTTGCCTGTTTCCAGCTGATTCAGAGAAGATTAGTACTGGTACAGAATCCAGGCATACTGGTTAGACCAAATGCCCGTCTCTACATAACTGAAATATACTGTTGAAATCGGCGCTAAACCCAGAGAAAACAAAAGGAAAACTAGTCCTAATAAAAATGCGCATGTTTATCATTTTTGTACAACCGTATTCATGGTCATGAAATAAAAATACTAGTAGGCATGCAACATTCATTTTAGTTTGTCAGCGAAAAATAATATCCACCGGCAGACTTTCAACAACTTTAATTTCTAACTATTTGATTCTGAATTGATCTCGCAACACCCGTTGAGGAGTATGGCCTCGCATACCTCTTTGATATCGTGTTGACTTTTACAGACTCTTAAATATTTCTTCTCGTATATGATTTTTTTTCTGCTATGGTTTATCATCAAAAACTATACATGATAAGATTTATAAAAAGTTACAAAAGTCTTATTTTTGAAGCATCAAAGAAGAGAAACATTGACAAGTGTTAGCTGTGAAAACTTTTGTCGTATACGTGCCTGATGTAAAATTTGTATTAGTTCCCATGTTTTCTTCTTATCTCATTTGAAATGACTATATGGATACTACACGTTTAAGGTCGAGATTACCAACAACCTCTGGGGCTTCTGCAGACGTTAATACACGAAACAAACGTGTAATGTCGCTGTTCATGCATAAACCATGTCACCCACATTAAATGTATCCTTTGTCAGAGGTCATAACAACAATTCCTGTACAATTTTATTTATCATTCTGGTTGTTTCTTGAAGCGGACAACATGTTTTAGACAAAAACCAGAGCACCACAATGCTTTAAAACATTGTTTGTTTGTTTGTTTGTTTGGGTTTAACGCCGTTTTTCAACAGTATTTCAGTCATGTAACGGCGGGCAGTTAAGCTAACCAGTGTTCCTGGATTTTGTACCAGTACAAACCTGTTCTCCGCAACTGCCATCTTCCCCACATGAATCAGAGGTGGAGGACAAATGATTTCAGACACAATGTCTTTTATCAAATAGTCACGGAGAACATACGCCCCGCCCAAGGATCGAACTCACGACGCAGCGATCCGTAGACCAACGCTCTTACCTACTGAGCTAAGCGGGCGGGCTGCTTTAAAACATATCCTAGTTTTTGTTATTGTAATATATTTCTTCATTTACGTATTTGTGATAGCCAGTCCTGTTGTTAAATATGACTTCCTACAGTATAGATATAAATTACCATTATAATATGCATACGTCTTGCACGAAGTTATATATTATAGCCATGCACTGCACCTTCATTACGTTCTGTCTTCTAACTTGTAAATCATTGCATTTGGCTTTTTCTCTGATGAAAACCGGTATTTTTCGCTTTCGCTTTTTTGCTACTAAAACATTTTCCGTTAATTAACTCGAAGCGTCAGCAGCCGTTCAAATTTATTTAAATTTATATTTATCCCCAGAAAGAGATAACATGTACCGGCAGCTGCGCTGAAGCTTGCGCAAAATGCCAGAAATGCCCATAATCGATATTTTCACCCTAGACATGAACGGAATTTTTACATATCCTTTTCATATTCGATAATCAGGGACACAGTTTCACACAAAAAAGTGTATATATATGAGTTATTTTGAGTGCGATATCGAAAACAATTATGTGCATTTTGTGAGAAATGAAATAAAAACATTCAAACTAATAGTTCCCACCATCATTGATATAATCCTTAAAAATTAACAATAGCACAAGTTCGATATAATATATTATGGTCTCCTTTTTCTAACGCTAATTTGAGTGTAAACAAGAGGAGTATGGGAAGGGGGTGCTCTGTATGGAGTTGTATGTGTAGGTAGCTAGTGCAGCATTAGATTGTAACTTTCATGCTACAAAAAGTGGTTTCTAAAAGAAAACGCTAGGCGTAGATACAATTGTTCATTTGCGCAAGATTTTGTTCTTGCACAACATTTGAGAAAGAATTGATAGGTTTGAGCACAGTATGTGAATCGCCTTGTTTAAGCCTGATTTTCTCTCGTTGATACATTCACGGTTCCAGTGAAAAAGTTACGTTTATGCAAGAATGGCCGTTTACCGCTTAAAGTTTTGTAATGTATCTGGTATTCGCAACATCTGACGCTATTCAAGAGGTTAGGAAGTACGTGTGGTCTCTGATATTTTTTTAATGGGCTGAGGAAAAGATTATTCAATGGAAATGGTACGGCAGAATGGAAATATTAATTTAGGCAATTAGAATACAGGTTCCTGAAATTCAGCCATAAAGTATTTAAATAATGAATTGTCTTTCAAATGTTTGCTTCCTTAAATATGAATAGTGGTACCTAATTTACATGGATTATATAAATAGAGAGTGGTCTGGAGAGAGGATCAAAATTTAAATGGGAGATTTCGCCGGAAGCAAAGCCAATTTTCCTGCATATTGTATCGCACTAAGACGTTTCAATAGCTAAACTTTTCGTAACATTGTTGATATAAAATGGTTTGCCTGAGATCTTCTTTGCTAACAACTGGCGTTAACTATGTAATAGTAATCGCACATGTCGTAAAGTAGATCTTTTCCCAAAGGGACGTATGCTGCTGGAGTAAAACAACTTCACTTACATCTTCTTTGGTCATTTTTATACAGATAGGTTTTAACTTTTCCTTTTTGTTACGTCCAATTGAAATTACAGTTCTAAAAGCACTCGCATATATACAAGAAAATACAACAGAAGGCTGGCCTAGGAAGCATACATGCACCAATTCAAGGTTAACATTGTTTTTGCTGTACCGTAAAGTGTAGTTTCGTCACATCACATCGAGTTGGTGTAGACCTTTGGGATGAGGTACACACGCTTCCTATATTTGTTATAATTTCAGAAGAATAACATCGTCAATTTTTGATTTTCATATCATCTTTAAAAACATTTATTCAAATTTATGAAATGATTTTTTTTTTTCATGCGAAATTAACGACGGAATAGGATCGGCAAATTCATGAATAGCTCTAGTTATTCAGGTTTAATTTTCTGATCCTATTCTGGCGTAACTCCAAAAATAATTAAGTCACTTCTTATATTTACATTATACTTCCTTTCCATTTGTAAACAAGATTATATTATAAATTGCACACATTTTGTTGCATTTAACATTAAAATCAGCTTTCTGACCATTCTGTTCAAGAGATGGAACAACTGCGACGCTATCTAAGGAAAGTTCTTCCAGACTATACGCGGATGCCGTCAAAACAGCGGCCCGTTATCACTAAGCAGCGTTGTCGCAATTATGGTGCCCTTCCCTTAGCTGTTCATACAAAATGAACGTGATAATTTTCAATTAAAATAAAATAGTGCGAATGTAAATATATCAAAGTATTTTTTTTTTATCAAGGATCATTTTAATAATAACTAATGTGTTTCAAACTCGTACGAAAATCTGACGTTTGGACAAATGTCTTGAAATAATTCAGATACTGACAGATATATCAATGTTTCATCATGACTAGAAATTCTGCAAGTGCCTACTCAAAATTATTTAATATCGGAAACCATATGATAGATAAACGCTATTAAGATATCTTGTAACCACTTGATATTTATATAATTTATCACACTAGATATCTTAATAAGTTGGAAGAGAAAAAGTTGCAATTATGTTGCAATGATTTGATTAATAATAGCCGCCGATTTCTTTTTGCCACGCCGGTACTTGGCAAATTCAACCCATATTTATACGCGCTTTCATAAAATGAAAATTGCCTTAAATTGTTACATTAACCTACCTATTTTAAAGTTAGTATGTTTTGATATAATGTCATTACTAGTTTTTTTTGTAAATAAGTACGAGAAAATTGCATTTGCCATGGCAAAACGGTCTTTTGTCATGGCTGAATGCGTTCCCATGGCAACATTATTTTGCCATGGCAAGAAAATATATCATTTTGCCATGGCATTTTTTTCTTTTTTCTTTAAAAAATGATTTTAACTATTTCCAAACGAATGTAAAGATATATGATGTTCCATATCAGTAACTCAGTTGCAAGATTTTTTTCAAATATTTTAAAGAAAGGTTTTTAATTTTAGTGATTATGAAATACAATACTAGCAGGAACAGAAAGGATTTTAAGTTTCTTATGATGGCACATTTAAATTGACAAGCGCAGAATCTTGCTACATAGATTTTCTCACCATTGTTGGGATAAATGCTAATTGATTTTGAGTGACGAGGAGTAGTTTTGTACTTCTTTTTTTTTAAATAAATGAAATGAACAAGCAGGTATACACACTTGCTTATTTGTTATTACGATTCATAGATACTCAGTTTAAAACAGCGTATATTATCAAACGTGTTCAACACAATGACTTTTAGGAAAGTAATTATTATTGGACAAAATAAACAGCACAATTTCTAACTGATTTATTATGTACAGATGATCTGGCTACATAGATTTTGTCACTATTATTGATTTATAGGTTAGAACAATAATAATTATTATTATGGACCGTGTCTATTTTCTGAATAAACTAGAAATGTGTCCATTGGACACAGATGCCCCCACTACATGACAAAAGGACACAGATCAACTTTGGGAAAACAATATGTTGCTATTTAAAAAAAATGCAAAAGATAGCCATATATAATGTACATATAAACATATATGCTTTCTTGAGATTTTTAGATACCTGTCCATCACCGCATTTTAATGTTGCCGTCAAAAAAACTCATTTCTCTTCGTTGACTGTAGGTAAAATATTTTCGGAGCTAAGCGCGACAAAACATTAAAATGACTATTTTTTCCTAGTTCAGGGGCCATAACTCCTACAATACTGGATGAATCCGGACGCGAAACCTCAGGTGCACAACTGCACATGCTGACCAACATTCCTGTAAAGTTTTGTGACTCTACGTCAAATACTTTTGGAGCTAGGCGCGACACAACACTAAAACGACCAATGTTTACAAAGTCAGGGGTCATAACTCCTACACGACTGAATGAATCCGGACGCGAAACCCCAGATGCACAACTAAACATGTTGAACAACATTCCTGTAAAGTTTTGTGACTCTACGTCAAACACCTTTGGAGCTAGGCGCGACACAACATTCTCGGAAGGACGGACGGACGGACAAGGGCAAATCTATATGCCCCCCAAAGTGGGGGCATAAAAACTGACTAATAATAGTATATATTAACCTCAAAGTTAATAAACTTTATAAGCAGCTGCTTATTAAAGACGATTATAGAAATAAGGATTAGCATAAATGCTTACACCAGTTTTCCGTAAAAATGGAAGAATGCCGAAATCGTATACGGAGAATATGTTATTTGCTGATTGTCATTACGGGTCCACTATCTTAGGTCAATACTCTTGATAGTTTGAACTATTCTTCGAACACAATACAAGTAATGCAATTTGACGAGCTCAGTTTGTGACATTGATCTACCGACCGGCTTTTGCGCTGTGCACTTCGTCTTATCACCACTTGCATATATGCCAAGTTTGAAGTCGACACCTTCAATGTTTTTGAAAGTTGTGCTAACCTTTATGCTTCTGACATGAAATGTCATATTTTACCTTTCAGCTCAACTTGTGACCTCCTTTCCGAAACTAGTTTTTAAATTATTATTATTTATATTAAATATAAGATATAAGCTGTAGTCGGGCCCGTCGTTTAATTATTTATCTTTGAAACCTGTCAGTCGGAATGACTAGAAATGAACAGAAATCATTCACGACGTTATTATATTAACAAGATTTGATTATTTAATAGCTACAAAAGAAAATGGAAATAAAAATATATTATGAAGTAAGTAAATCTATTCAAATAGTTTTCAGACAGAAAACGTCCGTTCCGACAGTCCGAAAAATACCAATGTTATTAAAACACAAAACCATTTCACACACGTGTACTACAATTGTATGCAATGCGTTTTCAAATCAAGGATGGAAGTCCACATTGAAAAGCCATATTAATAAGGCATAAATAAATTGAAGAGAATTAATAACATATGCTTGGATCATTCGACTAGGAGTAATATTTACGTGTTTATTATGCGACGGCGATGATGAATTGTTTCCTGAGTTATCATTCAAAGAATACGATACTAGCTCATTATAATCCATAAATTCTTGCAGTGGAGAAGTTTTGTTCCTATGTCAATGGTATAACCGATCTTAACCGATCCTATTTATTATCATTACTATCTTAATAATTAATGTTTATATCTGTCAGCCTTTCCTTCTCTTTTTTACAAAACAGATAATTTATAAAACGGCTATTTCTTTGTGCAAGTTGTAACAGTTGAACTTTGATACCTATACATATCGATGGGTTCAATCCGCGGCCGCGTCATACCAAAGACGTAAAAAATGGTACTAGCAGCTTCCTCGCTTGGCGCTCAGCATTAAGAGGATAGTGCTAGGACTGGTCAGCCCGGTGTCAGTATAATGTGACTGGGTGGGGTATCATGCCACGTGTCTACGGCGTGATATTCCAGTGAGGCAGCACTATAAAGTTGGGCATTGTGCTCACTGCTACAAGTAGACACCGTCGTTTATATGACTGAAAAATTGTTGAAAAAGACGTTAAACCCGAACACACACACACACACAGCTATACATATCGACGATTGTATATGTGGCTGTAAAATATCTCCTTTTAAAAAGCGATTGCATGCCGCCAGATATACGCGTAAGGTACTTCAATTAACTATTCATAACTAAGAAAGTTAATGCGATATTTCTGAAAATATTGAAACAACCTAATCCAAAATCCATTAGAGCAGATTGAGGTTATTGTAATTACATTCTCACGCATTCAAACACGCCACGGAGTTGGTAACACCCTAATAATGATACTTGGACTAAATACACATTTCAGATGAACTTCCATGAGAGCAAAACACCATCCGATAAGCTGAAATACAGGGATATTTATATTGCTGTTGTAGTCCTGGGATGTATAAACAAACCATTACCTTTCCGTGCTATAAGTAATTGCATTAACGAAGATTAATGCTGTCATATGAATAACCATTTAGCTGTAATCAATCAGTTATCACGCAAATACCTTTTAAGAAACGTCCAAGTTTCATTCGTCATTAACAGATAAAGGAAATTCATTTCCGTATAATAATGTGAAATTTATTCAATGAAACTTAAAATATTAGTTGTGTCTTCACAAAACACCGTGTATATCCAGAAACACCAGCATGAGCAAATAACAGATCATTCTCGCAAAATATTACACTAGAATGCGCAAATAAATGGCGGAAATCACCGCTGAAGGACCACGTGTTGAATAAACTGGCCAATATCTTTTTTGCTAAACAGAGTGAAAACAAATGAATACATGCATTGGCGGCGAAGTCTTGTGCTTCAATCGAAGATAAGCAGATTCTCTAGAAAATCATTGATTTGAAATATCATTCGTCAGAATGACGATCTGGGAACCGTTTCGAAGGCGGAATTAGTGTTTCGCTGGTATTCATTGATACAGTAATGCATATTTTACATCATTTTATAAGTTTCAGACCAATAACTCAATGTTCAAGGTCAAACTTGGCAGTCAAAAGTTAACATGGCATGAACAGGGTCTGTTTCGTGTCAGGTCCATAACTATATCATTATTTAAATATTACTTGGCAAATATGCTCCCCATGATGAGATGTTGTGTCATGCGCAAAACCCGGACCCAAACAAACCATTACCTTTCCGTGCTATAAATAATTGCATTAACGAAGATTATTGCTGTCATATGAATAACCATTTAGCTGTAATCAATCAGTTATCACGCAAATACCTTTTAAGTAACGTCCAAGTCTTATTCGTCATCAACAGATAAAGGCAATTCATTATCGTATAATAATGTGATATTCATTCCATGAAACTGAAAATATTATTTGTGGTGTATATCCAGTAACACCAGCATGCGCATATAACAGATCTTCACGCAAAATATTACACTACAATGCGCAAATAAATGGCGAAAGTCGCCGCTGAAGGACCACATGGTGAGTAAACTGGCCAATATCTTTTTTGCTAAACAGAGTGAAAACAAATGAATACGCGCATTGGGGGCGAAGACATTGTGCTTCAATCAAAAATAAGCAGATTCTCTAGAAAATCATTGGTTTGAAATATCATTCGTGAGAATGACGATCTGGGAACCGTTTTGAAGGCGGAATTAGTGTTTCGCTGGTATTCGTTGATACAGTGATGCATATTTTACATCATTTTATAAGTAGTCGGGTAGCTTATTAAAGGGGTCAAATGACTTGTGACATTTAATAATGAAATGTTATAGATTAAATGCGTTCCATGCAATGTTATGAGGTAACACCGAGATACTAGTATGTGCATGAAGGGTCGGCGTAACACCAAACCCGGGATCTTTGAGTGTCAAACCATTGAATCTTTACTGGATATTGGCATCAAAATTCGGTATTTTAGTGGTTTTAACTTGCGTTAACTCTATGTTTCAGGTTTCTTCATTCACATAAAGTAGAATTGCCGTAGTTTAGATGTTATAGGGGTGGTATAATGTATTACCATTATTGTGTCAGTCTATGACTTCGTTCCAAGGAGGCGTATGACGAAGACATTAACTGGATATATTATTTTCTGTCCACAAACACACTAACAAAGCCTTTCGTTGTTTACTTGTATGCAGCTGCTTACAACAAAAATGTTATTTTTAGTACTAAAATATTAATTTTTACGTTTTACTGGCATCAATATTCGGTATACTAGTAACAGTGACTTTTTACCAGACATATATGACATAAACCAGTCAGTACTTTTGACTACCATAAATTTTAATTTTGCATGTTTGGATTAGTATGTCGCGTCCTCTAAATTCATCATGCACATTTACTTGCGTATGTTTCTTCCTCTTAATTCAAATCGTACGTTTGCCTGTGTATGTCGCGTCTTCTAACTTCACATTGCACATTTACTTGAGTATGTCGCTTCCTCTAAATTCAAGTCTTACGTTTGCATGTGTATGTTGCGTCTTCTAACTTCACATTGCACATTTGCTTGCGTATGTCGCTTCCTCTAAATTCAAATCGCACGTTCGCATGTATATGTCGAGTCTTCTAACTTCACATTGCACATTTGCTTGCGTATGTTGCTTCCTCTAAATTCAAACCGCACGTTTGCCTTCGTATGTCGCGTCCTCTAACTTCGCAATGCGCGTTTGCTTGCATATGCCATTTCCTCTGAAGGACGGTGTCCGCGGAAAGTATGTTGTTTTAAAGCGTTATTTTTCCATTTAAACAAACACAAACCTTTGAATGAGTGTGTTTCATTGTCATGGGTCAACTGAAGACCGCGAAGGGCAGTCCATGGACGCGTTTAGTTTTTGTATTATCATTACAGTTTTCAGTAATTTAATTGTCTTGATAAAACTTTCCGGTGACTGACTTTCCTCTTTCCTCACGTCGTATGAATTGGTACAACAGTGCCTCTGGAGTTGAGAAGATGAAATATAAAACCTTGTTGACACGTGTACTTCTTTTTGCAATTACTGGTCTACGGTCACCTTTCCGCAGCCATATCTGTTGTCAACGCGACGCTGTGGCTCACAAAAGTATATCCTGGTTTCATATCTTGTAAGGAGCTATGATATTGTGCAATCGTCTACATTTAAGAACTTTTAGGCGTTTCCTTAGCATATTTTTCTCTGTTGGCCTCTTGCTTCTTGGTTAAACCTTCCTTATATCCAAGTGCTTGATGAGAATCTAATTAGTTCTCCCCACTGAAGTGCCAAGAAAAGACGTTATCTTGGACATCGTGTACCTGGCGTCTGCATCAATAAGACGTCTTACAGCAGCATGTTCTTTGACGTCACTGCTGTTTTGAGCTTTCCAGGACGAGTCCTGTCTTTGAGGACTGCAATAAAGTTTTGAAATTTACGTACCAACACATAAACGATTTTCTCTGATACTGCAGACTTCAAATATGAAGTGTGAAGTTCACAGAGTATATGCCTTCCAGGTATTTCTAAAGAACAACGTACTTTAATGTACTCTGCAGTTTCACATGTTTGTTCTTTTAATACCCAGTCACACATACGGCGCGGATAGCTACGTCTGGCCACGGATTGGTACGGATTACTACTTTAAGGTACGGCTCAGGTAGGATCAATACGTTTCTATCCGCGGCCAGACGTAGCTATCCGCGCCGTATGTGTGACTGCGGTATTACATAGCTACATTAATTTTTATTTTTGAATATTACTACAACTAATACAAAATTAAATATCTTTGAAACGGTACGATAGTTTTCAAGAAAACTTTGCAGGATTATAAAGGAGTCATGTATGTACCATCCACATAAACCACAAGTTTCTTGCATTTCAGTTTTCAACGGAAGCGCGCTACTGTCTTTACTTTTAGACTGACCCTCGTGTATGAAATTAAATTAATATTCAAAAACAACTCGATCTTGGTTTGGTAAGCAGGATAGGAAAATCAAGTTTTGTAAATATCTTCATTGCAAATCTTTAATGCATTAAGCACTCAGTGAACACAAATAAACGTAAGTGAGCAGTTGTTAAAGTTTCGAACATATAAATTATATGACTAGAATCCGGTTACAACATTTACGAGGGGTGTTCAATAAACTTTGATAGCTGGAAAAGTGCTCTCATTTCTTTACATTTGGCCACTTTTTGCTAAAATTTAAAAATATGACGAATATGTACATATCAAATGTGAATACTTAAATTGGAGATTTCAGAACATACAAAATCAAAATGTACACGAAAATGCACAATATTTATTTGTCGTCTTCTAGGCAAGGTCACTACCTTTAAGGTGGCCCAACGTCATTATTATATCGCCATTAAATGCATGTTTACACCTCCTACGAATAAAATGAATACTGTTCATATGATATTTCTGACGTACTGAAGGCATTGGACACTGAACTGGGATGCCGTAGCAAGGAACCCTTTATTTTTTAAAACGTGACTGAGCGTTAGTTTTTATGTCTGTACCACGAGTCGTCAGCAGTATTCTCCTGACTACTTTTAAACGTCCCGTTCCACTAATAAAATTGTTCTCTTCCGGGCATTGTTCCTTAAACCTTTTGCAGCATGGCATTTGTTGCGTTTTCTTAGATTTTCGATTCAAACACATGTCTCCGTTCAACACAGATTTTCAAGCAATGAAAAACACCATATGCCTTAAAAACATTTTAATTATGTCACATTTATAATTAGACGTTATTTGCGTAACGCTTAAAGTTAGCATCGCACCAATATTAACTCAATGTAAGAAAAGATAGCTTGAAAAATAGATAACTTTAGCGTAAAGTAAAATAGAAAAAGAGACACTATTGGCCGGATGACGTCACATGACGTAGTCATGCGGACTAGTACTTACCTATCACATAGTACATTGCATTCCCTAGTCTTTGTTATATAGCAGTTGCATTTATGTTCGATGATACATTAAGAATTGACAGCAATTTTCCGGTTTTACCCCTCGTACAACATTTGTGACATATTTTATCGCAGTTAGGACAATTGCAAATGAACACTGATATAAATCAGCGAATTGTTGTTGTTTTTATTTTCTATGGATCATCAATTTCAACTGGGATTGAACATTAGTTTCCATGATGTGAACACCGCCGATTGAACACACCTGTGAAGTCACTAAATTGCATTAAGTATTTTAAACATTTGCGAATTTTGACATCTGTTCAACCTGGGATAGAAGGTATAGACGTAGCATACATTTTCACTACCGTCAACCTAATCATTCATTTTCGTCTTATTGGACTACATGTGTAGCTTCCACTTTTCTATTTCACCAAACTGGAAACGATTATATCGGTACGCTGACAACGTAACTGATGAAAATAAGGTATATTAGTTTTATTGTAGTCTCCTCAGTGTATATGTCAGCAACATATAACAAGCATTAAATACATAAGATACTGTATATCGCCATTCAGTAACGGAAGTATAAGTTGTCTGTTAACACTGTACTCTTTTATGAAACCATACTAAGTAACCTTTCACCATACAACTACTGTCAGTTACAGTAAAACTCTAAGAACTCTTAGAATGTCACTTTTTGACAAATATACACATTTAAAAGCATTATAAGAGACTATTAAAGCCTCAGGACATATCTTACCTATATATTCAGATCAACAGTTAAGACACATAGACAGTGTCAATACCCTACCATAGAACATCATATTCCTTTCAAGAAGAGGTCAATATCTCCTGTTAGATATTTTTTAATATAATATCATTTAAAGACGCTAAAATTTAAAGAGAGCTTTCATAGTCAAATAAAAATAGAATACGAAGATAACTAAACTGTTAAATAATATGCCTTACTTTCTTTACAAATGAATATATCTGCTACGTATGCTTATATTCAGTTCATAAAACTCACATTATTATCTGTGTTTGGAAATTGCATTTCAAATTAGTTCTTCCCACTAGCATGCTACTATACATGTATATGTTTAAATTCGTGGCTTAGCTGCACTTAACATTTGAATGCTAGAAAGGTTTGATTGTACTTTTAATAATAGCTAAATAATTCAAATCAATTGCTGTTAAAGAAGCCAATTGCGTCATCATCATGCGGGCTTCTAATTAAACAAAAATGTCTGCTTGAAGGACAAGGCAAGCATTTCTGGACAATTGAAACTTTTTAGAGAACAGCCATGGGCTGATACGGTCATAGCAGAGTAAAAAAATAATTTTACAGTAAAGCACTTTACCAGACTACGTGTGTTGAAGTATAATTCAAAATTTTATAGATTTTATGCAATAACAAAAAATAAGGTGCAGCTGCATTCCTTCGTCATGACTGTGTGCCTGATTTTGATTTTAATATGTGTTTATTCATAAATGTGTTATAGTCTGCCTATATATCCAAAAAAGAGGCCTAGAAATTGGCTATGATGGCATTTTTTGTTAATGCCCGACAGCCATGTTCATTGTTAACTTTATAAAAATTGGAAACTTTTCAGGGGGGCTGTCGCCTTCTAAGGGTCATAGTAAGGTCACAGCACAAGGTCAAAGGTCAGTAAGTGCATTTTTGTTATAAACTTCGGATATCTGCAATTTGTGCTACATTCTAGCAAAAACTTGTAATTTTTCGGTGATAATTATGAATTTCAGAAGTAAAATAAATTACTTCGAATAGATTTATTGCATTTAAGACTGGCTAAATCCAAAACGACTAAAGGTATTTCTATAGAATGAGCTTAAATTGTCGTACGCTCGAATATTTTGTTCATTTATGAAAGTTATTTTTCTCATGCTTCTAAAATTTCCGTTTTCTGGCTAACAGTTTCCATAATGGCTGGTTGGTTACCTGTATGGTTGTCTGTATGAACAGTACAGGTAGAAAAATTCTATGGCGCGTACAGTCACACCTGTGCTAAAGACCACCTCAGAATAGAAACCACCTGGCTCTAAACACTACTGGTTTTGTTTCCTATTTTAACATTTACAATATGTTTTACCTGTGAACAAAGACCATCTGTCAATTAAGACCACTTTTTGTTTCTCCCAAGGGTGATCTTTATAGACAGGTTTGACTGTATTTTATAAAGACTAGCAAAGTCAAAGCTCGGTGTAAGGTCAATATAATGTATACGTCACGTTAGCTTGTACTACTGATATCTCGAACACATGTTGCTTGTCCTATCAAACTCTAGCGAAAATAGTTTGGCTGTACTGTTGACAGATCTAAAGATTCCTTCGGCGGCATAGAACTCCAGAACGCAAAAATAGCAAACTCGGTTTGATTAAATCTGTTTGTGAGACAAAATGAAATGTGAAATTTTTCTCAAGCATTATCTAAAACTGTCCATTCTGTCAATCAAAACTCTGTTCCATTGGTTTACGCATGATGATCAGCATGAAAAATGGTACTTTTCATATTTTTGAATCAGCTAAAACATTATTCCTTGCACACTGACATTAGGCTATTATAAGAACTTGTAACCGCTCTTCAAGTGTTTCAATATCTACAGTTTTGTAAATATTTGATTATGTTGGTTCTTTAGATGTCATAACTTCAAAAAGGCTTGATAATTCTCAGTGAATGCGATAGTATATTGAATGTTATTAGTATGATCGTTTTGACCGTGAATATAGGGGCAAAGCATGTTTGTTTTCCTGTTACAACACCTTTAGATTTCCGAGTGATTGGTTGGTGATAGAACCGTGTGGAGAAACTTACCAATGTATCAAGAAGGAATCTAATTGTTGTTATAAAATAAGCAATTGTGAGCTAAGGCTATTGTAGCCTTAAATGTGTAAAATATATTGTCAATTAAATTCAGTGCGGAATGTTGGAATGAATTTCCCTTATATAGAAATAACTTCTTACTCTTGTAAAAAAATGAATAAACTCCATAACACTTCACAAGCTATTGACGGGTTAGCCTGACATAATATATCAATCGGCATTATTTGTTTATTATAAATCCATCATTTTGAATTTCAAATCTCTTCTTCATGCTCTTCTCATCCTGCAGGAAGTTATTTTTACGCATTTTATATCTCATGGTAACTATCGAACCACAATATTTCATCATTTTGATTAGTTGAACCATCATAATTATGTCAGTAATCATGAAAATATCGGAAGGTATAACTTCAATGTATCACTGTTTTCACAATGTTGTCAAGGACATCCTGTCTGAAACCATATGTCAGATCTGTAAATTGTTACGATCTGATTCGTTTTTCAACTTTGATTTAAATAAGTGAGAGTGTAGAAGCAAAGCCAAAGATAAAAAAGATCGAAACGGAAATAGCGTGGTGAATTTTTAGATTAAAATGACGCAAATATCGCATTAAGAGCTTCGGTGATAGAAAATCTAGTTCTTGAAATGTGCTACTTAATTGGAAATACCTAAATTATGATGATAAAAGCCTGAATTATAGTAAAGAATAACTATAATACAGCGAATCATGGGAATAGTGTATAGATTAACTAGTTGAAATCATACAGATCTCTTCTGATTAGTTTATTACCGTACATGTACTGTGTAAACCTATGCTCTGACCAATATGTCAGTTATTCTTCTAAAATGTCCTATTTTACCATCGTCACGTGGACAAATTAGCATAAATATATATCAAATAATGAATCATCACCAGATCTGAAATCATTTCTTTAGGGGCTGGAGAAGTATTATAAATGTAACGGCGGTCAATTAACTTATTATTATTAATTAATCAGTTTCTGGAGTCTCTACAAGTAGTAGCCTTTTCCCTGCAAGTAACTGCCGACATCTCCAAATGACTCAGAAACTGGAGGACGAACTCACTCATGACAATGTCTATTATCAAATTGTCATGGAGAACATTCACCTCTCCCAGGGATCGAACTCATGGCCCCTCGATCATTAGATATGTGCTCTACTGATTGAGCTAAAATACTATTTACGTGAGAAGTTTATGCATTTATATGTAATTCATTTTCCGCTTAGTCTTCTTCTGCAAAACCTATCATATTTTCTCTTTCGCATACATTTCTCAAAAATTGTACAATATGTAAATATTCTTTTTATAGTCAGTTCAAAGCTTAAATTCAAGTTTTATTGCTGCCTGAAATGCAAGAAATGCATTTGCAGTATCATTTTGTAATCATTTGTTCAACAATTTTTCTAACTGCACACCTGACTTTTGTTTTTATCTCTGCCAAATTTTGACAGATTTGAATGAAAATTAGACACACTGTTTAATGACCAATTCAATTAAATAAACATAACAACGATATCAATTGTTCGTACATTCGTTGTACCATGACAGTTTAAATAAGGTACCCCACCCCTCGTCCCCCTACAAAAAATGTCACTGAATGAATGCAACTTGGTGCTGGTCTGTATACGGCAATACTGTCATCTGCGGGATTAAACAATTTTGTCATTAATTTGGTGTCATTAATATGACGTCACAAACCTGATAAAAATTAATATGTACAAACAGAAAATATTAACAGATGTTCCGTTACAACTAAACAGAGTTGAACATTTAGAATATAACAATTTTAATATCATTGAATTAATAGGGTCAAAGTGTACTACTGTGAGTTGGAATTTACTAATGTGACTTTTAATTTAAGGGTTACCTTATTGTTACCCTTACAGTTAAATAAATTTACATCAGGCTATGGTGGTTTTTATGTTATATTATAATAGAATAATCATTTAACATTGTGTAAAACTTTCATTCAAATCTGTCAAATTTGGCGATAAAGGGAAAAACAGGTGTGGAGTCAGAAAAGTTGTTGTGTATATTGTTAATACACGCATTTTGCTACCGTTAATAACTTAGCAGTCATTTTTAAAAGTTCAGTTTTGACCTTGACATGTCTGTGACCTTGAATTTACATTGAAATAACCCTTTGATACAACATTTTCAAAAACATTTCACTAGTTCATCCACATATAAAGATTAGCAAATATATCAAGTAAAACATACTTTGCCGTCATATTTCCCCAGATATATATTATTCTAGATCTATATAATATTATATATATATATTAGATACATATTTTATATAATATTATCATCAGTTTTATTTACAAAATAGTAAAGGGCATTGAGACACAGTATTTAAACCAATTTAGATGGTATATGAAAACAAAACGGGTGCACAGCGGCATAATTTATTTGTAAATGCACTTATTTGACCTTTGACCCCATTGTACTGTAATGAGGAACCCTAGAAGGCGACAGCCCCTTTTAAATTTCATGTTCGATTCTAAGGAACACTTTAATACTAATATCCGAGCATTAACAAAAAATGCCATCAGAAGTCACATTTTCCCAATATATTGGCAGACTATTAAGCCGGTGTGCCTATTTATATGCTTAAACGTACTCGTATTTATATGTTGATTGTGATGAGTGATGTTTGTGGGACGGAGCATTCCTGTTGACTTTAGACTTTGTTTTATCAGTAAAGTGTTCACTGGCGAGTGTATGATTTGTTTTCCCGAAGTGGCATCCTTATAATGAAACGGTGAAGATAAAACATTTTATATCTACATATGATTATAATTCGTTTACTAACGAAGGTAAAGTAACAGAAAGTAAATTGCTCAGTGTATATTAGATACTTTATATAAGGGAAACAATCTTTTTATAGAGTGAATGTATTGAGTAAAAGCTATTTGTCAATTCTAATCCTGTCTACGTTATATCAGTGTAATAGAAAAGTAAGTTATAATGTGAAATGCTATGCAGGATAACGCAGTCATGCGTCTGATAGTCCTGGAATTGATTTCTTTGATTTTCTCATATTTCTAGATATTTCTGCATACTTTAATGCCTATATATTATGATATATGAGTAGGACAAATTGTTCTCGTACCAACAGTAGCTTTTTAATTATAAACATTTACCTTGTGAAGTTCTGAGGGTTTTTTTTTTTTTTTTTTTTTAAATATCGTCTGTATTTTTGCCAAATTTGACCACAAAATATGGTGGGTATTAACTGGGTTGACCTTTACACGGGTTTCTTTTCAGACTGCTAACCCTTGCATCAATTATGCATGTTTTTTTCTTCATGCATAGAAGTAAAATGTGTTGGCTTTGCATGGGGTACTAGGTCAACATTCACCTATGCCTACAATAAAGTCTTAGCGGAACTTTCTCCATATTTTTCCAAATATTTTACTCGTGATCATGTTCTCACAGCAAGTAACTCTTTTTAAGAAAATGATATTTGATTTTGTTTTTAGACTGTGTATTTTGATGCAGTTAACTAAACGTAAATCTAAAATAGATAATGCCTACCTGAAGTTTGTATTTTTAGATCCACTGCCTACAATGCCAATTATGCTCCCTTCGCACAAATAAAAATCATCTAGAATGGTACCAGACTTAGACAATCGTGTTTCATGTATTAAAAAAACAACAGCTTTCTAACATTCTCTTAACTGAACAAAATATATAACCCACTTAAAGTGAATGTTAGGGAAGTAGATATAGTGATCAATATTTTGAAACAGCGTTATTTCATAAAGTTATCTGTTTGAACAACGATGTATATATAATACTACAAAACTAAGGATCGAAGTACTCTTTTGAAGAAGCATTAGTAATACACAAAAATATTTTCAGATACATTTTAAGCCATGGACAAACCCGAGGGCAAAAATCTCGTAATCGAGACGGCTAACAATATGGCCGCCGAAAACAAAATATATGAACAATTTATTTCAAGTGAAAAAATTTTGTTTTGTTTTAATGACAATATAGAATAGTGATTCATAATACGTTTCGTTCTTTATTTTCTAATCACTTACCGGTACTTTTATATAAATGATTCGTTAGAGTATGCTTAAATGGCGAAATTTCATACAAAAATACAGCGTTAGGTATATGATATACACTTCCATTATTTTAAACGTCACAGTTTAACAGTTAATATATGTTCAGGTACATACAGACCAAAAGCTAATAAGAACAATTAAAGACCTTACTTTTTATCACTATAATGATCGGCAAATGATATACGTGTTTCAAGCAAAAAATAGACATGGACTCTAACGTACAATTTTGATCTAACAAGGCTTCTTTTTCATAGGTTGTTTACTCATCATTTTAAGCTACTTTTTATGTCATATTTCTTACAGTAATAATGAAGTAAACTATTTATGTCTTTATATCATTTTCAAGGAAATTGCTAAATTTCTGTCTATGATTTATACAGACATAACTTTCGCGACTGCCTGCACTACTGCAGATGAGATGCAGAGTTAACGATATGGACAGATTTATGGTTTTCCTGCCTTAAATGAGAACAAAAACTAAGACCTGTTTTTGTAAATTTAAGTCAAAGCTGTTGTGTAATTTTCATAGTAAATGTTGATTTGCAACATTAAGTCCCTCGAGATAATGTGAAATGTATGATGTTACGAGAGGAATTAACAAAAACGCTTTCATTTCTGGTAAAATGGGTTTGGTTTAATTCTGCAGAGATAAAAAACGATTTTTAAGAAAATAAACTGGAAGAACGTTAAGCATGCAAGCAAACTAAATGCAAAATGTTTAACTGAGTTTGTTCGCGAAAAGGTATTAAACGTACAACAGCTCTCACGGCCGCTGTCGCCGGCTGTATAAAGTTGACAAACTGTGGCTCTAAGATTTTCCGCGTTTGACACTTTCCCGTGAACGTTTTAAGTTACCTCAGGTTCATTTACGTTGCCATGTTGCATCTATGCTTTTATCATTGCACAAACCGGACAATTTTATATCATTTAACGGTAAAAGGAAACAAATCTCTATATATCCAAATAAAACTTAACCGAATATGAGTTTCATGAGTGATAGTCACGCTTCGTTAAGAACTGACAAATTTACAAGATAAATAATTCTTATGAAAAAATAAAACAAACAATGAATAGGTAAAGTAGCTTGTAAAATTCCATGTAAGAGTCCGGTTTGAATATTGATCTGTTGCTTTGCACGCCTAGTAAAAGCACCTTAGCAGTAAAATTTAGTGCCAAGAATGCCGTTGAAACAAATTTTTGTAATGATTTAAAGCCTAATTGCGCATATCATCGGCATGATCCGGTATTACGATTTTCTTTGGAAATATGACCATTGATTCCTCAAATTTTATAATGTTTTGCTAGGTCCTCTCTTACATATTTGAGCGGATATATCCACCAAACCTTACAGGAGTAATCAGTGCCATGTGTAGTTGGGCATATTATTGGCATGTTCCGGTTCAGTGATTTTCAGTGGAATTGTGGCCTATGATTTTTCGTATGCAACTGCTCTAACACAACATTGAGGCATTACACCAACCTTCATAAAAGTAATCATTGCCAAGCCTAGTGAAGCATCAGCCAGTCCAAGTTGACTGATATTTAGTGGAGGTATGACCATTAATTTATGCCATTATATTAAGTGGTGGGAAACATACGTCTTTGTGTGTGTGTCTTTTTTTGTGAAAAACAATCTCTGCGTACCAATTAATTTAAATCAGTTCCAGTACTTTAACTAAGTTTGATAATGATTACTTGCAAAATATTACAGGCCGTTATCGGACATGGCGATCATTGATAAGAATAAAACAGTAAACTGAACCATTGCTGTTGGCTGATTGTTAATATTGGTATCCCTGTTACATACTTGCAATCACCTGCCTATAAATCATATGTTATTACTATTCAAATATAACAAACTTGTATTAACAATACGCACAATTCTGTGTTACCGGCGTTGAATCACCGGGGGTCAAATTAAAATCGGCAAATTAAGAGTTTCAGTGACGTCACAGTTTCTAAAGCCAGATGGTGACAGCCATAATTGTTTTTTGTCATTTCGCTGTTTTAGTTATAATTTCAAAATCTCCCAACAAAGTTCGTTTCAGATATTAAATTGAGAACAACAATATTTTGTGAATGTTTAAACACTTTTGATCGATACTGTGTGTCGTACTATTGTCTGTATGTGGCTGGTTAGTTCTCAAAAGAATAGAAATGATCACATTCTTTCATTTCACATTTTCTGATATCTTGAGCACGAAGGGAGAGGATGAAGGGTACATACATCTACCTATCAAATTATATAGTGATAATTTATTTGAGGGTCTTTTTTTTCGCTGTTGAATAAATAAAAATTTTCTACTGCTTGAGATATTCCATAAAAAGCCGTTTTATGAATTAAGGGCTGTGTAATCGCTAATTATCCTAATCCCGGGGCTTTCTAATATTTTTATTAGTTATTAATTACCATTCTTGAATAAAACATTTTTTTCCACTGTATCCGGGCACATATTAACCGGAGAAAAATCATGTATTAACAAGACAATTTACTTGCTGCTAACATACGAGATTTATTTATGAACACAGAATATTTATTCTTGCACAGATGGACTAATGGTGTCTTGTTTCCTACATAATATTCCCTTTTTTAGCATAAAAGATGCGCTCTAACCCATGGTTTGTTGTGCTCTTTAGATGCCATGCCAACCCCAATCTGCCATCTCTCTTATAGAGCCGCCAATATGCTTATCCCCTACCTCCCGTTTACTCTATTTCGAATTCAGCGTTAGGAAAAAAAAGACGATTCAGTTTTCGTTCATAACCATGAAAGTCTTGAATTGAGATTTTGTAAATCATCAAGAATTTTAGACAGTTTCAATCGGATGTTTTTATTTCATTTCTTTTCGAAGCAGGTATTCGTGAACAAAAAAAACAAAAACAAACTGGTCGTGCTCAAGAAAACTGCTTTGTGAAATTATTGGTACTGCACTGAGTTATTGTTAACCAAATGTTAAGGTGATATACAACAATATGGTAAATGTCATGTTTGTAACAAGTAAATGAAGTATTGCCATGCAATACAAAGTCCCCTACTGGAAGGCACCTAATTTTCTCTTCTGCAGTATAACATAATGAACTGATATCTGTCAATGATGTATGAACAATATTGTACTATATATACAATAAAATATAACAAAGCACTTGGATTAAAATTTGCATATATAAAAACGTACAGTTGTTTTCATTTGGATTTTTTTTGGCCGATTATACAAAAAGTTATCATAAAAGATATTTATAGTAACAACAAAGGGAAATAAACCCTTAAAAAAAAAAAAAAAATCTATCAAATATAAGTCCACAAGAAACTCAAAATCAAAATACACCTAAAATTTGGATGTACCGTGCATGTTGTACCACAGGAAAGTGGTCTCAATTTTTCCCTATGGCCAGTAATAAAAAAGTTACAATATAATCTATTTATAGTAACAACAAAGGGACATAATTCTAAAAAAAGTGTGCCTCATAGTGGTGAACATTTCTGCCAAGTTACATCAAAATCCCTCCATGCATGAAGAAGAAATGCTCCGGACAAAGTCATTCTTGAATTTGACCTTTAACCTCTAAGTATGACCTTGACCTTAGACCTAGAGCCGGGGCTTTGCGCACAACATCTTGTCTCATCCAGGGAAATGTTTGTGCCAACTGATATTCAAATCCTGTTTTGCATGACAAAGTTATACACCGGACAGGAAAAAAATCCTATTGACCTTTGATCTCAAAGTGTGACCTTGACCTTTAAGCTAGGGTTCTAGGTTTGCGCCTGACACGTCGTCTCATCATGGGGAACATTTATACCAAGTAATATTGTAATCCCTTGATGGATGACAAAGTTCTGGACCGGACAGGAAAAAAAACCTATTGACCTTTGGCCTCCAATTGTGACCTTGATCTTTGAGCTAGGGGTCCGGATTTTGCGCATGACATGTTGCCTCATCATTAGGCACATTTGTGCTAAGTAATATCAAAATCCCTTCATGGATGGCAGAGTTATGGACCGGACAGGAAAAAAGCCTTATTGACATTTGTCCCCAAATGGTGACCTTGACCTTTGAGCAAGGGCTCCGGCATTTGCCCAGGACATGTTGTCTCATCATGGGGAACATCTGTGCTACGTAATATTGAAATCCCTTAATGAATGACAGAGTTATGGACCGGACAGGAAACAGACTCTGTTCAATGCCATGTTAACATTTGACTGCTAAGTGTGACCTTGATCTTTGAGCTAGGGGTCTGAAAGTTGTGCACGACACATCGTCTTATTATGAGGTACAATTGTGCCAACTGATATTAAAATCCCTTCATAGATGGGAGAATTATGGACCGGACAGAAAAAAGCCCTGTTGACCTTTGACCTCAAATTGTGACCTTGACCTTTGAGCCAGGGGTGCAGGTTTTGCGCATGACACGTCGTCTCATCATGGGGAACATTTGTGACAGTAACATTAAAATCCCTTCATGGATGAAAGAGTTATGGACCGGACACGAAATTGCGGACGGACGAAACAGACCCTGTTCATGCCATGTTAACATTTGACTGCTAAGTGTGACCTTGACCTTTGAGCCAGGGGTCTCAATGTTGTGCAGACACATCATCTTATTATGAGGTACAATTGTGCCAAGTGATATTAAAATCCCTTCATGGACCTTTGATCTCCAACTGTGACCTTGACCTTTAAGCAAGGGGTCCGGGTTTTGCGCATGACAAGTCGTCTCATCATGGGGAACATTTGTGCCAAGTAATATTAAAATCCCTTCATGGATAAAAGAGTTATGGACCGGACACGAAATTGCGGACGGACGGAATGACAGAATGACGGAATGACGGAATGACAGAATGACGGAATGACGGAAAAGTGCATTCCTATAGTCCCCGAAACTGGTTTTCAACCAGTAGGGGACTAATAAAAAGAAAATATGAATGATTTTTTAAAAACAGTGAATACATGCTTTTGGTAGTACAGCTGATTGTGCGCTCCGGTTGTGGATATACATGTTGACCGTTTTCAAGAACAACCAATTGTACCGGAATCATGAAGTCTTCAACAATGCAAACAAAACATTTCAAGTAGTATTCTTACCATGGTTTTATGCACGAATATTACCAATACACATTTTTTGTGCATAAACGTCTGCAGAAAACCTAGGTATTGTCGGTGATCGAGACCAACATTGTTTCCCGAATTAATACACAAAAATATATATTTTCCCTATATAATGAAATACATAATAAATATAAAAAAGTCAATACATGTATCTGAAATTATGAAATATAAATACATGTATATCATTATTATCAATAGAAAATAATATATTTATGTTGGTCTCTTTATTATAGACGTCTGTTTCTATGTTAAATGGGCCTAACTGTTGACATGATTTGCAATCATAGTACAATGCATATACTGGATAAAAGACTGGACGGAAATGGTCCATGTCAATAAAACGCTTATTGATATTCAAACAGAATCACCATAATACCTTACACGCAATGAAGAACGTTAATTGATGTGTTATTCTCATGTGTGTATATTGTCCTGATCTGTCATTAATGTCAGGTTTGTTCGCGACCACGATAAATGGAGTATTATAGATTCCGATACTGCGACAGGAAATGTAGTGGAAAGGTTACTGCTATTCATTCGTCGACAAATTCTATACAAACATAAAACTTCCCAGTAGCGTTATCTTGTGGTGACAAGAAAAAAGAAAGTTCAAAATTTCAAACGTAAAACTTTTTCTAAATAAAACTGAAATCAAGAACTTAATTTTGAAGGCAGATCGTCAATAACAGAGAATCATTGCACTAAAGACGTAGGTACGTGTATAATTTTGAAATGACCGTTATAATTGCCAAAGTCCAAGTTTCGTCTATCATGATAAATTGAATTTATGATTTCCTTTTGAAATGCTTTGTCCATTTGAACAAACAGGATGTGAACATTTACAGAAAAGGGCAACAACTCAACGGAACAGCCAAAAACAAATACCTAAAAATCGATGCCTCTCTTACTAACTTCAGATTGTGTTATCATTAATTTATCGAAAGTAACACTAATTAGACAATAATATTTTTGTTTCCATTAAAATTGATTAGCATTTGTTCCCAAGGGATTCCAAAAGTACTTTGTGATAAAAGTTGCCCTTTTGATATTTACTGGTTTTTTTTTTTCTTTTCAATATATCTGGAAATTGCTATTAGAATTAAATCAATACATGTAGCAATACGTGAAATATAATTTCAGAACCAATCATTTGAAAATAATTGCGGGATGCAAAGTTTTGTAATCATGATTATTAAATAATTCCCTTTCCAACAGACTTTTTATTTACTACTAGTAAATTAGATATTATAAAACAGTGTTTGCAAAGACATTTAATAATGGGAATTGAAAATACTCTTGCAGTGGCAATTATTTCATTTCTCTTAATATTTATCCGGACTCAGAAATGGGTAACACCGCTCATATTAAGCGGTCATGGAATAAACATCTCTGACCCATGTAATCTACTCATATTACAAATCACACCATAAATATGGTCAATATTTGGATCAGCAGGCCTTTTAACGTGATTAATATGTCATTTTCATTAAATGATAAACGAGATAAATCAAGATCCACGATCAATTTTTGGCTGCAAAGACATTATCTTTATTATTGGAAAATTATCTGATGTATATATGTTCGTTATATGATTAAACAGAAAATACAAACTATTGATGAGTTTTGGCAAGCTGTGTACATGTTAGTGTTTTCCAATGTGTGTATTGCCAAAAACATAATAACTCAAGTAAACTAGATATTCCGTGCATTATTTCATCACAGGCGGGCGGGCACACCATCGACCTTCCGTTAGCCGGCTGGATGGCTTCCTCACATTAAGAATTCAACGCCCTGAGTGAGAGTGAGATTCGAACCTACATCAGTGGAGGAAGAACCCAGTTGCCCTTCCGTGCATTATTTCATCACAGGCGGGCAGGCACACCACCGACCTTCCGTTAGCCACAGGCTGGCGGGCACACCACCGACCTTCCGTTAGCAAGCTGGATGTATATATATCACGCTATCTGGATGATATTTTTAATACGGATAATCCGTTTTTTGGTCAGTTGGTGGATACTATTTATCCTAGGGAGCTTCATTTAATTAAAACTAACAACTCAGATACTGATGCTTCATTTTTAGATTTATATCTCTCTATTTATGACAATAATATGCATACCAAAATTTATGACAAGAGGGATGATTTTAAATTTAGTATTGTAAATTTTCCATTTGGATGGAGATGTACCTCAGGCTACGTCTTATGGGGTATATATTTCTCAATTAATTCGGTGTGCCAATGCGTGAAGTCATGTCAAGGATTTGAATGAACGTAATCAATATATTGCAAGTAAACCTTCAGCAAGGCTACCGTTATTACAAATTGCGTAAATATTTTGCTAAATTTTACTATCGTAATTCTGATTTGGAACATGGCATTCCCTGTTTGATATTTGTCCTTGATTTTTCCTCACATGAAGAATTCAACGCCCTGAGTAAGAATGAGATTCGAACCTACATCAGTGAGGGACAAGTGATTTGAAGTAAGCGACTTTAACCACTCGGCCACGGAGACCCCGCCATACAGGCGCACATCTTATTTGATGGTATAACTAAACCTTATGTAAACTGTGAATTATTTCTGAAAATGAAAATTTATCAAGACTATATTTTTAGCTGTTGTTAATTGTTATAAAAAAGTATTTATATTTCCTTTAAAATATTTAGAGAAAGTATAAAAGGCATATTGCCCTTACAGTGTTACACATATTTTGTAAGATTTGTTGGAATTTTGAGTTTACAGAAATTAGTGCAAAGAAAACGTTTTACAGATTTAAAATGGGAAAATGAAATAAAATAAAAATAGAATGTGATATAAGTTTTCTTCATAAGTCTAGATCCGTTATTATCGACGTAAAAATAAAATAACCTAATGCATTATATTGTTTAAATATGTGGACAAAGAAAATGAAAACCTCCGATTAAAATCTTTAGAAATTGTTGTGAGAAGACGAGATAACTTTTGTTTTGCTACTTTTATAATAAGATTTGTTATTGTCTCGATTTTCCGCTGCATGACGTTATATAGTCAGCTGAGGGGTCGCTAACTTCGTACCTCTTGTCCTTCGTCTTTACTGTTGCGTGCTGTAGAATCCTTCATTAGGTGAGGAAGCTATCCAGCTTGCTTACGGAAGATCGCTGAACCCAGGCAGGTATCCGCTAATAAAATAATTCCGGGAGGGGCACCTTGGGTCTTCCTCCACCATTAAAAACTCGGAAGTTGCCATTTGAGCAATACTTATGTCAGTGCGACGTTAACCACAACAAAAACAAAAATAATACTTTCAAGCCTTTGTATAAGATTTTGATATTAGGAGAACCTCTCATTAAAATAAAATCTCTTATAACAGGTATATTGACGGGAAGACAAATTCAAAACCCTTGTGTTCTAGCTATAAACATTTGTTACTGATTTAGAGTTGAGTTGTTGGCAAAATGCATGCTGATACTATGATGAGGTCCTTCAATTAGTATCAAGAAAGAGTACCTAAATTAACATATTGCACATACTATTATTCATGTCTTATAGGCGTAATAAAACTCAAGTAAATATTTTACATATACGTTGGTATTAGGTGCGATTCAGTGAAATATTTTTCCTAGGGCGTGTATATAAAGCGGCATGCCTCCGACTGAACATTAACATTGATTTTGCAATTAATAGTAAAACAAAAGCGGTCATATTAAAATATCAGGTAAAAATAATTGACATTATATATTGAAAAAAAGGCATTACTTATTAATAAGTTGATATAAATTTTGACTGAATGACTAATGCTTGTGAAAGTTTGACTACAAAGGTTTCCAAATAAATGAATATTTTGCTTTAAAATACTTTTTATCTGTGCGTTTATCACGATAATTAACCATTAAATTATTAGCATGATGAAAGCGTAATATATGAGTGGTTATACGCAGAAAACTTTTGCATTTTTTGTAAAAAATATACTGCTTAGTTTAGAATTAAGCTAATTATCATTTAAAGGGAGTTACTTGTATATTATTCTTTATGTATCAAAGAAATACTTTATAACACATACCATTTAGTATCCAAATCACTAAAGTATACAATACTAAGATAAATAAACTGGCAGCAAAATCTAAAAGAAATAACCTAAAAAAGAAAGACACTAGTGTTTATTGTGAAAGCCATTCTGTCGATGCACTAGCTGATGCTCTGTCCACATTTCACGTACATATTTGAACCCAAAAAGGTCAATTGCGTAATAGGAAAAGTACCTTGGAGAACATAATGTACAGTCTTAACAGGTACCTTAAAGTATCTCAAGTCTCGCAAGATATATACATTAATACAATAAAGGAAACGAGTCTTAAAGTACTTCGTGAACTTGTAGTAAATGGAAAAGGTCCTACTGATCACTATACTCTCATATCAAATTTTGATTTGACACGCCTGTATATGTCAACATTTAGATTTGGCAAGTGGACTTGAGGTTATAGAGACTACCGAAAGTGCATAAAAAATCCCTGTAATCTGACTACATGTCAGAGAGGTTCACGGAAGTGAGTCCGTTTAAGTCCTCAAAAGTGGACTTGATGTTAGAGAGACTCCCTGAAGTCTGAAATGAGTCTGTTCAGGTCCCTGGAAATGGACTTCAGGTCAGAGAGGCTCCCTGAAGCGATTCATTCTGTTCAGATTCCCGGAAGAGGACTTTACGTTACAATGAACGCCGGTTGTGCGTCAGTAAAGTCCCAGGAAGTGGACTTGACGTTACAGAGAATGCCGGTAGTGCATCAGTCAAATTTCCAGGAAGTTGACTTGAGGTTACAGAGAACACCGTAGTGCACGTTGTGCGTCAGTTAAAGTCCCCGGAAGTAGATTTAAGATTATAGGGGCACCCGGAAGTGAGTCTGTTTAGGTCATCGAAGGATGACATAGGGTGAGAGAGATTCACAGAGAACACAGGAAGTGCGTCGATTAAAGTCCCTGGAAGTGGACTTTAGGTCAGAGGCTCCCTGAAGTGATTCTGTTCAAGTCCCTGGAAGTGGACTTTACGTTACAGAGAACGCCGGTAGTGCGTCAGTTAAGGTCCCCGGAAGTAGACTTGACGTTACAGAGAACGCCGGTAGTGCGTCAGTCACATTCCCAGGAAGTGGACTTGAGGTTACAGAGAACGCCGTAGTGCACGTAGTGCGTCAGTTAAAGTCCCCGGAAGTGGATTTAAGATTATAGGGGCACCCGGAAGTGAGTCTATTTAAGTCATCGAAGGATGACATAGGGTGAGAGAGATTCGTGGAAATAAGTTTTCAAATATCCCCGTAAGTGGACAATAGGTAAACGCAGCCAGGTAGGATTTAAGTTGATAGAAATTTGTTATTCAAGCGAGTTCGCACAAACATGCAAGCAGGCAAGTGATGTTGCGAATAGGTGTGTTCATGTAGAATATAACGACGTTACAGGAGATTGGAACGCATATAAATCAGGCAAGAGTTCTACCTAGAGGGAATTAAAGGTTATATTTGTACGTTGGGTTTTACTAAGCAAAATAAAACTGTTACAAAATAAAGTAGTAAAGTTCTAAGATTATTTGTCTGCTTATATGTTTGTGCGAATTTGTTTGCCTTACAAATTTCTATCAACTTAAATCCTACTTGGGTGTCACTCTTAGATTAATCTTAATATTTGATAACCAAAATATTGCATAACTACATTCTCAAATCGGGAAGTAATGTAGAGAACCTACATACAATTTGTTTGTAAATTAATGAGGTATGCGAATTGCACAATAACATATAGTTTGTTCAGTGGATACCTATCGCTGGAAATCGGAGGGCAGCCTTAAGTCGCTGTTTAGACCCAGATGATTGGTCAGTTAATGAAAACGCTTACAAATATTTAGAAAAATTATGGGGACACTGTATTGGTAGGTTTTCCAAAAATTACTATAATAAATGTATTAGATTCAGTTCAAAATGGTGGATGCCGGGTACTGAAGCCGTAAATTGTTTTGACGAATGTTGGTCGAAAGAACTTAACTGGCTAGTTCCGCCACCAAGTATGATTACAGAATGTATAAAAGATATGGCAAAAGATAAAAGTACAGGTACATTAGTAATACCAAAGTGGCAGTAGGCACCATTTTGGCCACTGTTTTTACCAACAGGTGGTAAATACAAAGTGAAAGATGTGTGCATTGCCAATTGTAGTGTCTGTTTGTTAAGGCTTTTAGTAAAGAACCATTTGTTTTCAGGATGGTGACCCTGTGATGCAAATTCGCTGACACAGAGTACGTTTACTTTTAAACGGAAATGTGAAAGTTTTACATATATTTGTATGAGGTTAATTTGTAGACGCAGAAATCTTTGAAAACTTTCACCTGATAGGAATGTCTTAAAGCTCAGCTCATTCACGTTGCTATGTACACTTCAAATTTAATTGACATTTGCAAATCAGACAAAGTCTTGTATATAAGACATATTATTTTATTTATAATTATTAATATTTATTTTGGCGCATCAATCTTGGTGTGTATCCAAGGTTACCAATTTAAGTTTGGTATTTGGATACACTCGGCATTTTTCGTATACAATAATCATTAGCGTGTGACCAGTGGTTATTCCATAGTCGGCACATGTACAACCAACAAAAAATGAAATGGTTTCAAAATATATCTGCCAACATCGCAATTTTGCTTCAAGTATAATGTTCAGCTTGGTCTGGCATTTGTACAAAATGCTTCCAATTATCGTAAAACTGGATATTGGAGGCGAAAACCAAGATCCCAAAGGTAAATTTCAACCTCGCAATATTTGTGTTCGTAAAACCACATAAGTTAAAATGATGTTCTTAAATGGCATGGCACCTCGCATTAGCATTGTGAAGTTTATCGAAGCTGGATAAAACAGACATTGTATGTAAAAGTTCAGTTTGACTGTTCGGTAAACTTTGGAAATTGACGATGAATGCTGTTTTCTCGGGACCCATTTTCTCGGTGGTCGTAATCAAATTAATTTCAGTGGACGAACATGTCATTCAGTAGAATCATTCTACATGCAACAATTTAGACAAGATGTATACTCTTAAATGTAAATGTCCGTGCCCGAGGAAATGTGCTAAGTTCTCGTTTTAGTCGAGTTGTCCGAAAATGTCTATCCGAAAACTTGCTAGTCAGATAAACACGTGAATTATCGTTGTAGGCCATGAGCTGGACAAAAAATTGGTACCAATTTTCTGGCAAATTCTCACTGTCATTTTTTGAAAGATTAATATGTGTACCTCAAAAAAAATTTGTTGGGGGTGGGGGGGTGGGGTGCGGGTGCCTGTCTCGGGCACAGCTTAAGGCTTGAAACTGAGCGATTTTCAAAAATGGCGTCCAAGATGGCGGCGCTGTTTTTTGAAAATGCACATAACAGTTATATATACCCTTTCTACCTCTTTTAGACCTTTATGCACATGGTTGTAAAACATTCCTTCACTTGAAAACATAGAACTTGCATTTTAATTAAAGAAAATAATATTTTTGCTTTAAACAATATGAATTTCTGCTCAAACAAACTAAAACAACAACAACAACAACATATTTTTTCATTGAATTAATGTATTTTTTAATTTCTTTTATATTTGGAATTGAATAAATGTTGATATTTTTACAAAAAAATACTACAAGGAGTTATATTCCTCCCTTAGATACGCCTAAGAGCTCTCATTTACATGAATCATGCAAAATGAATTGGTGGGAGTAAAATACGGTAAAATACAGTTTCTGTAAGTTATTTAGGTTAATACATATGCATAATCATTAAGTGTAAGATTTGAGTTGTTCACATTCTATTTCAAATCAAATGGTTTTACAGAAAGCTTTATTATGAAAAGGTAAGTAGATCTATTAGGTTTTTAATAGCTTGATAATAATTTGCTACAATAGTTACTCCACTTTGTTATTCAACGCCATTTGTACTGTAGCAGACAGCAGTGTCACAACAAAACAAACGTGAACTTTACTGCCGTTTTTGGAGATTGTTGTGATTTGGAGTGACCGAAACAGTAAGTAATATTTTGTATCACAATTGGTGCTTTAGTTTGATAATACATACCTACATACATTTAAATAAAAAGTCAGAATACGAAGAAAACAAGTAAGTGTTGTGTAAAAGCAATAAAGCCATATAAAATAAACACTATTTATAATTAAGATATTTAAAATGTAAACGAGTTGATATGTATAAATATAACTACATTTGATTGATTTGATAGTAAATAACTGTCAAAATATGAAAATAATAGAATGTAACAGAGCTATGTTCAAAGAAAAGCAAAAATGTAATAGTCTTCGGATAGTCACTAATAACCGGATATATGTATCATGATTAATGGAGACGGCTACTTAAAAACTGAGGTAACTAAACATTTTAAACCTTGAAATACAGTTGCCAACACTCACATTTAGTTTGTTATTACAATAAAATATAAACACTACTGTATATTGTGTTTGCAGATGTGGTAACTTAGCTGTTTTGGGGGATTGAATGGCAGCTGAAGAAAGAGAATTTTCATGAAGGTATTTCGATACATGTTTACACTAATTGAAATATTTCAATTTATTTTTCTTACGACCATGGCTGTATAATATAAAACACATGTCTGGTAATAAACAAACCACTTTCGTCTTACCCATCCATCTTACAATCTGACTGTTTACCTGCGATGCATAAAATATTTTCAGAACAGCGTGAAAGCCCGTTGATAAAAAGCAAGTGCAAAGCATGCATCTTTTTTTCAAATAAAACCTTTTGGTCATTTTTAATATTGTGATCCCATAAACAAAGTAGAAGTTTCAAATGCAATATAAGTAATTTGATAATACAAAGTTTCTTTCAGATCTACTTATCTAGAACAAATGGACCGATATTTATATAGAGACGTGATGGTGTGCAGAAATCGCTAAACCACTTTAACATAAGTAAGTTTACTAATATAAAGTATATAACATTTTTATCACAATGAAATAATTATTTATTGCGACATGAAAATAAATGTAAATATCGTTAATTTGTTGAAGTACCTTTAGTAGAATCTAATTTTACTAGACACTGCTTTGTATACTTACAGATATAATATTATACACACATGTTTTATTTGCTTAGTATCAGCCGATTGCCACTGATATTAGAAGTGGTGTAAACAATTACCCTTTTCAGAGTAGTAGACCACTGTGCGAGAAGACATCAAGATTGGTTGCCATATCAAAAAAATATGCAGATGGATTATAAAGGTAAACAGAACAAAATATTTCACTGACATACAAACATATATATTTATACCAAGTTAATATATTATCATAAGAGCTTATTTTTACTAAATAAATGAATTATCATAAATTAATATATTATTATAAGGGGTTATAATTTTGTTCTTGATGTCTCTTTAATTGAAATAGAAAATTAATTGGCACTAAGCATGTATAGTAAATATTTGTTCATAAGATGTAAACTGTCAGATAATATCTATTACTAAGATTTTAAAACATGAACATCAGCGAAAACTGAATCTAGACTGTTTGTTTTCGTGTATTTAGGAGTGCATTTTTTTCTGCAGTGCTGGCAAGCATCCCTTCATGGTATGAACAAATGGAAGAAAAGGAAAGAATTTTTTGAAAGTCATGGCTACTAGTTTTAGTGAGAGACATAGACTAAGAAAGTGTTAATGTTTTCAGTATTTAACTTTAAGTATATTTAATTTCTTGTAAGATTTAAGAAAGAATTTACATTACAAAAACTATGGATACAGACTCTGATTCGGAAACACCATCTAAGCGTAAAAAATGACTTCATCAGAAAATTGTGTTATATGTGACACAAATGGACCATGCAGTGACATGTTTAAACCAAAGGATGAAAATTCTTGGAAAATATTACTGACAGCAGCTGAGATTCGTAATCATGATAAAATATTACAGGAATTCACAAAGTATTCCAAATATTTATTTTCATATTGAATGTAGAAAGTTATTTACTCATAAGAAAGAACTGAAACGCATACAAGATCATGCATCGACATCGTCAAACACACTAATGATCGTGTTTCATATAAACTTAGAAGTGGAGAGAACTCAGTCCATTCGGGAACATTGTCAGTAAACGAAACTTGTATATTCTGTGACAAGACAAGCAAATAGATAAAAGGTACAAATACAAGAGAAATATTGTGTAAGTCTGTAGACTTAAGGTCAGATATGACAGTGAGAAATGCAGCAGTGACAAAGATGGACTCAAAGATATTAAGAATAACTTCACAGGAACTTGTAGCTGCTGAAGCACGCTATCATAGGTCATGTTACATAGGCATACACATGTAGTACTAAATCTGCTAAGTCCGGTCAAACAGGTACAGAGGTAGAGGAAACGGATGTCTATTCAGTAAAAGAAACAGACTCATATTCTTTATTGTTTGACTATATAAGAAATGATGTATTTAAGAATCCTCGTGTAGTTGCAATGAAAAGTCTTACTGATACTTTAGTAAGTAGAATGATATCATTTGGTATTAAAGAAGTAAAGCCACAAACGAAAAAGCATGTACGTAGAATGATAGAAGCAGAATTTGGTTCTAGTATTGAAATTGTGAAAGGTAGTAATGGTAGGCTTTATATTTTACCTAGTAATATGTCAAGATCTATGTTGGTACAAGAAAATGTGAGGATCATGTCTGAATTAGAAAATTTGAAAACGGAATATCCAAGAGTCAACTTAAAATAGACAGCTTTGAAAATTCGCAACGATATCAAGAGTCATGATACAGAACAGGAATGGCCACCGAATCCCGATAATTTGACCTTAGAAAATCTATCGATTCCAGAGTCTTTGACTGGCCTCTTCGAAGTGATGATATCAGGTAATATTGATACAGACCAGACATCCAAAAGAGTAAAAAGCCTAGCTAAGTCTTTTGCTCAGGACTGTGTGTTTACTATATCTGGTGGCAGACAGAAACCTCCGAAACATATATTGTTACCCTGGACTGTTAAAGCGTTGACTGGAAATGTCGAGCTGATCAAAATTCTTAACAGACTAGGCCATGGAATATCATACAGTGTCCTAGAGGAACTGGACACATCTCTCTGTTTGCAAAAACTAGCTGAAACTGACGACAGCAATGTAGCTTTACCAGCCAATATATTGCCATGTATCCCAACTACAGAAGCATTTGACAATATTGATAGACTGGAGGAAACATTAAGTGGTGAGGGTACCTCACACAGAGTCAATGGTATATTTGTTCAGCCGCAGGTTCCAACAGTAAACATGGGTAAGACAACTAGAACAGTGTTAAACACAAGAAAACACAGAAGTATAATTCATGTCTTATCAACACCAGTTGAACCATATATAGCAAGTACCAAGAGGGTTGGCCCTCAGCCTGCATCTTATCAAAAGGATGATAACAATAACATTGAACTAGTTGATGCAGTTGAAGCGGCTCATACAAAAAAACTTGATTTGGTGTATGTTGAGACAGAAAGATCCAATAAACCAGAAGGTCAGCTCATGGACAGGCTTTAATATACAAGTCAGGGACACATTTGACATCAAGCAAGACAAGGTTGGTTATTTGCCTACAGTTAATGCTCCAGCAACATATATGTCAACAGTTAACGAGATCCTGCAGCAATGTCTGAAGATCATTGCAATGTTAGATGTGAAGGAAATTGTTTGCGTGTTTGACCAAGCTTTGTATGTCAAGGCAGCCGAGATTATATGGAAGAATGTGGAAACATTCAAGTCAGTAATAATACGACTGGGAGTTTTCCACATCATTTGTAATTTCATGGGGATAATTGGGAAACGTTTCAAGTATGCTGGATTAAGAGACCTTGCTGTTGAATCACTTGTAGTAGCAGAAGGTTCTATTGATGCTGTACTGGAAGCTAGAAAATATAATAGGGCAGTAAGAACTCACAAACTTGTCTACGAAGCAATGATGCGATTAGTATGGAAAGGCTTTCTTCTTTCATGGATAGAAGCGAATCACCCAGAAGAAATGCTGCACATGGATGACAAATTTCTGAATATTGATAGACTACATGCAAATACTTGCCATGAACAGCTACATGAATTTGTCAGCAGCCTCCCATTCAAGCACATACACGAACTGTTTATAATGTACAAGAATGTTTTACGGAAGGATTGCGGTCAGCTTGCAGCATTTTGGATGAGCTATTTTGACATAGTAGAAGTAGTTCTTGGACTTATATGAGCATCAAGGGAAGGAGATTGGCAGCTTCATCTTGCAATGATTCGAGAAATTATCCCCTGGTGTTTTGCCTATGACAGACAGAATTATGCACGATACCTGTCAGTATATTATACAGATATGACAACACTTCATATTTCCCATCCTGACACCTATGACCATTTCCTACATGGTGGGTTTTCTGTACAGCGAGGCGAATGGAACACTTTTGGTAGAATTCGTGTCAACCAAACAATAGAAGAAACTGTCAATAGAGACACACAGGCAGCAGGTGGGACTAAAGGTTTCGGTCTGAATCCGGGAGCTATAAGCCGGTATTACCTTACAGCAGAATACAGAAGCATATGCCTCCGAAACATTAGAGAGATGACAGACATCAAGGTGACAGGCTTATCTCATGCAGATCTTGAGCCAGAGCGAGTAAAGAAAGACGAATGTGCTGTACAGGCAATACTAGATCTCCTAGAAAATAAATGGTTAAACCCTATTGTTGGAAACAGTGAACTTGTATCTCTGTCAACAGGTATAACAGCATCTATGGACATATGCAACGATCTTTTGGGTGCTAAAGAAAAGGGAGAGAATGCATATCAAGCTTTCAAGGAAAACAGACTTTTGACAGAACAACCATCAGAGATGTTTTATGACCGATTACCAAGACAACAGCTTAAAACATTCAGCAGCATTCAAAAAGCGAAAAAGACTAAAATCTCTGGCAACGAGTATATTCTTAAGGCTAATAATAAGTTATTTGGACATATGGTTCTGGTAGCATCTAGCAGACACATGGACATGAAGGAAGTTCTTCGCTACCCACTGGGGCCATAACCCTGGGCTCTGGCAAATTGTGATGGTACCCTGAAGAAAACAAACAAATCTTCACTTGCACGAAAGCTTGAGAAAAGGGCTGATTCAGGAGATACTGTCCCACAATCGTCAGCTTGCGATGTTGATGCTATGATGATTGTTAACAAAATCAATGGTGAGAACCGAACATTTGAAGATCTGTCAGAGAATATATTTAACACAGTATTACCATGTGGCAAGAATTGCTCTAGAATTGACGTGGTGTTTGATACGTACAGGAACATATAAAAAAAATGCAGAAAGGGGAAACAGAGGTTCAGACAATGGATTTCGCTTTTGCCATATCAGCAGAGGGCAAAGGGTTCAGCAGTGGAGACGCCTCTTAGCAGACAGTAAAACGATATTGATCAAATTCCTCCTTGACAACTGGAAAGATGCATCCTTCCTAACAAAACTTGGTGAAAAGGAGATGTATGTGACGTCAGAAAACAAATGCTTTAAACTAGCCAGTGATTCATTTTGTGAGGTGGAAGAGCTGGTATATTCGCACGAAGAAGCAGACACGGATGCTGCTTCATGCAAAATATGCAAGTCAGCACTATAACTCAGTTGTTATTGTATCGGAAGATACTGATGTTTTTTATATTATGTTTGGCATTTTACAAGGAAATAGGCCAGATAAACATCAGATGTGGAAAAAAGAACAGACTGAGATACATTGATGTCAACAAAGTTGGAGACTCCCTTGGTGATAATGTATGCAAAGCCTTGTTAGCTCTTCATGCCTTTACTGGATGCGATTCAGTCAGTGCTTTCAGTGGTCGTGGAAAAGTGTCTGCGCTGCGCCTTGTTATGAAACCAGGTGTATTCCAGTCAACTATGATCAAGTTAAGCCAAGATTGGATAGTACCTCATGACCTTTTCCTATCTGTTCAAGACTTCACTTGTAGAATGTACGCAGCCAACACTAATGAAAGTAAAGTCAATGATTTGCGCTACCAGATTTTTCGGGCTAAGAAGGGTGATGTTGAATCTGTACAACTTCCACCATGTGAAGACACACTGTATTTGCATACATTACGAGCAAATTATCAGACATGTATTTGGCGAAGGAGCCTAATAAATTTCCCAGAAATTCCAAGTCCTGAAAATCACGGTTGGTTCATAAAAGATGGAAACCTGGTAGTGGAATGAATGAAGAGACTACCTGCTCCTCAGGTTGTTATGGAATTCATGTCATGCAGGAGTGCCAAAGAATGTAGCTTATGAACCTGTCAGTGTCTTAGAAATTCCCTGAAATGCTCACCGGCTTGCAAAAACCAGAATTGTACTAACATGTATGAGGAAGAAATTGAATCCGTTAGCAGAGAAAGTTCTGATGACAGAAGAAGATAATGCAGCTGATGATGTTATTTAACATCATTGTCCATCAAGTCACTCAAATGTAGTATGAGGAAATGTATGAAAGGAAATAGATATAAATGCATATACATACATATAGGACATCTTATGCCCTGCGTAAATAATAGCAATATAGCATTACTTTGAATGGGTGCTACTAATAAACAGGCCCTTGTTCTCAAAGTATTAAGTATTTAAACAAGTCCAGTTTTGTAACTGTTATTGTTCAATTTGAAGTTTCATTATCGCATTTGTGTAAAGGTATAATTCATTATCTCTCATTTTCTGTTTGATAAATGACTATTAAATTTAAAGTTAGATTATATCCAAGTAATGAACAAGTATTATACAGCATCCATGTAAATAAAAAATAAACATGTCTCAGTGTATATATACGGTATATTGTGTTTGATTCAAACTAGTACAATATACATCTAAAGTATGAATTTGTACTTTGGCATATACAATTGAACAGCTTTGTTAACAAATGACTGTTGCTACAATATGTTAAACTGTGGTGGAACTCTGTATACACATTTGGTTTTTGTATGTCAACGTTATGTTGGAACATATGATAATGATGTTATTATATTTAAATTCAGTATCTAATGATGAAATATTTAAATGAAATATGTACATAGTGAATCTTACATTTTGATTATATGGATTATATATCCGACATACAAAATTTACCAAACAACTTATCAAATGTTACACAATTTGGTAACGAATTTTTAAGTAACAACAAAGTTGTGTTTTGGGAAAAGCACACATTGTCAGTTGTTTTTATTTTTGTCTATTTGTTGGTTATACATATTAAAATACCATTTTTCATTATTATCATTTAAGAGATGACTATTATAGATGCTTTGGAATGACAATTATATGAAAAAAGAAAATGAAGTTTTGAGTCTGTATTTAGAAAATGAGCAAATGTAACATAAGTAACGTAAGTTACATTGATGGAAGTATAACTATGAACTAAAATTAAACATATTTTTGTAGTAAGCAAATGATAAAAATGTATAAGGGAAATAGTAACATCTTTCTCGTTACTATTACGAAGAACAAGAGTGAAAACGCTGATTAAGGCAATTATCTAAGTTCTTTTTATTAAATAAATGACACGTAAATTACACTTTTAAACAAGTAGGGAAGCTGTTATTTTACTTTTTGAAGTGTTCTATGTTCTTTGATTAAATGTATTTATATCAATTGAAAGTTTATGTGCAAATTAAAAAGAAAATTGTCATGAAAAGATATATTCAAATTTTGTATATCATTTCTAAAAGTAACGTTACATACATAAAATAGCGAAAAGTGGAAACTTCACAGGTCGCTCAACACGACAAAAACGAAAGTGTTGCAGGCTCGGTTTGATTGAGCCTGTTCATGGACGGTAGTGCAAATGCATGCTACCGTCCACGCCCTCTACCCCCGGGTTGAGCAGAACTCAACATTTACACAATGCTTAAAGTACAAAAAGCAATTTAGAGACATCCGCAGATGTATTCAAACGGCGGTGAACATGGAACCTTCAATGATACACGTGTTGAGGCGTGTAATTCCATGAAGAGTGGCGTTTGGTCCCCAGATAAAGTAAAGGGTTTGCACCAAACGAGAAAACAATGGGCAGAACTAAACAAACTGTAATTTAGGAAGGGGATCTGAGATTATGGAGCCTGCGTATCACAGGCACTGTCAAAAGACAAATTTAAAAAGCAGGCACCATAACCAAGGGGTGATTAAACAATACCCAAGGCTATGAAAGCGGGAGTTTTGGAACCACCCAGGCCGAAATGGTCATTTTGAGAAACTAAACAGTACCAATAACACGACATAAAAGTCGTGCTGAACAATCTGAGGAGATCGAAATATAACAGCCCTGATTGAAGTCACGTAAATTACAATATTGTAACAAATTGAATTAAATTTGTTATTTTACATCCTTTACGGTCTTTGTTCTTATTCTAGTATGATTTGATAACAGCCATTGCATTTATCTGCAAGTCTATACAAACATATTCTAATATATATAAATTAAGACTTTTTTTTTTTCAAGATTTCGGCAAAATTATGGTTGTCATAGAAAAACAGATATATGTGGATTATTGTTTTTATGTGGAATAGGTACGGCTTATATCATTAGATAGGTAAGTTTGTCTATTAGGTTGAGCTATGATCTATCTTAAGTAAATGTTGTATCGATTACAAGTTCTTTTTTCCTCACACTAACCACGGGAAAGATAACTTTCGAACACGCTTGATACACACTGTCCAAGCCAAGATATAAGTATTTAAACATGGTAAAAGTTTGATGCACAATTGCCAGGCAAATGAATGGATTTAAATTTCATTTAAGTAGTTGTCAGTGGTATAAATCTTGACTTGTACAGCCTGAAAGAATTTTGGTATGGAAATACCGGTACTGTATAAATATCGCCTATCACAATACTCTTCCTAGGGTCAGATTGTACAACGATTTGATATAATATCCACATTGAAGTTTTTAATTTACTGCCTTGCATTTTTAATTTAATAAACATCCTGCATATCCTAGGCCTTTATCAAAATCAGTGTGACAGAGAACTTGGCGGCATGTGAAAACCTGAGACCTTCCTGGCGGCATATATATATATATAAATACAATTTCACATGGGAAAGTTACAAATACTAAATCATATAATGACATTATTATCAAATACACACTGATAGATTGAACAACTTTATTATAAATGAGAACAGCAATCAGACATGATTAATATATTCTACAATAATCTGCTTGCCTTGGAAGTAATTCAATGTATTTTATGGCTGAATATTATAATTTTGTGTATGTTAATTTAATACAGTAGATACATTTTATTGGAGGTCAGTATTTGTACACTTTAAACATTGCAATCGGTCTCTAGAAAAGAAGGGATTGTATTGCGTACAGGCATTTACGTATTGACATTTAAGAGATTAGTTATTGCATGTTACCATGCAGTTCTTAAAGTTATGTTTGTAATTTTGTCAGCAGTCATCAAGCCAAGTTCCCTTATTAATATTTAGCATGATCACTTAGTTCTAATGTTTTATTTGTAGGTATGTTTAGAGCTACAGAGCGTATAACATTATGACTGGCAAGTTAGCTGGCATGGCTTAATAAAGCAGTCGCTCAGATCAATTGTTATATAATTTATAAATAAGAGCAGGAAGAAGCCGGATTAATTTTGCACAGTGGAATTTGAAAAGGCTTTCCTATTGTTTGTCATGTTTTAAACTAGCTCAATTTAGTCCATTTTATATAAGCATGTTTATTGAATATTAATAGATTTATTTAAGGCAAAACACCCTTCATGACCACATATCGTAAAACACTGGAAATGGGTTGCACATGATTGGATGGAAAAGTGGGATAACACTTATTATGGTTACATATATTTCGGCTGAAATATTTTTAAAAGTTTTCGTTCAGAAATGCATGTAAAATTGACAAACTATGCTGGGCTTTTAAGACAGTTGCATTATGGTAATAAACTTTATATGGGAATAAAGCGGTTCGATTTTTATTACAATGCAAAAATGCTCAACTACTAAGGTATTACAACTGTATTTACTGAAAGATGGATACTATTACTTGCAAAATCAGTATTAAGTGCCGTTTTAAGCCTGATTCACATTTAATGGGGATGATTGTGCAAAGAATAAACTGGTACCAGTAGTTTCCGCTGCATCGTAGATAATATAAAACTTTTGAAAAAGGTAAAGCTTTAAGGGATAAAATTGATTAGTTAACCCTTTGTTGCAAACATGTAAAATCTCAGTCAGTACCAATTAAAATATTCAAACTATGATTAAAATCATATTCTTGACGGGGGCAAATATTCCCGAAACAGATTATAGTTTGTCAAACCAATTTTAGCAATATGAATATAAATTTTGGTCGGCAATAACAAATATTCTAGTAAACAAACAAATAATCTATTTTAGTAACTAAATAAAAGTAATATGCTGAGAGTAAGGCTCAAAATGTGAATGTTTAAAATGTGGCAACCATGTGAATCTCTTTTCTTTAAAAGCTTTATGACAGAATCTGTTAATGTTGTTCATATTTAAAATAAAAATGGGCAATGTATGTAAGATAGCATATAGTAGTGACGGGTCAAATCTTCAGGCCCGCATTGTGTTTTATTAATTAAACACAAACTGTTCTACTATCAATGTTAAATATATAAAAATGGATGTGATTAAAGAGCTTTAATTAACAAAAATTACTGAATCATTGCTTTATTTTAACTTAAACAGTAACACAAAATTACAGCAGAAATAGAGCGCAAGAAATATCATTCAAGGCCTCATTTGTGCGGTAGTTATATCTTGTCACTATGTCAGTTTATATTCATTAGTATCATTCGAAATTAATGAATAACGAGTACGAAAATAGTTAGTACAGGTTTAAGTAAATGGACAACATGGCTAACTTTGCCCTAAGGGCAAGAACCTGATAATGCAAGATAAAAGATGCTATAGTCATCGTCGTGTGAAATAAACTGTATAAGGATAAGTCAAGCACTGCACGTTTCTAAGACAACTTAAATTAGGCTTCCAGTAGTAGTCATTAGAATTTTGGGGGAATATATTTTTCAAATTTATTGTGGCGATAATTCTATTAACTGGGCGAGCATGCAAGCGCATGTTCTTGTAGGATATAAGTCAGATTTTATGTTAAAATTTTTCGATGGTTGTATGATCTTATTATAGTGATGAATGCCGCTGGGTCGGTTGACAGTATATCAAACCATTGATTGCTCGTCTGTTGTTAATGTGATGTTAACCGCTAGCTCTGTTAACACTTTAGTGTGTTACCCGCTAGGTCAGTTAAAGTGTGTTAACCTTTAGGTCGGTTAAAGTGTGTTAACCGCTAGGTCAGATTAAAGTGTGTAAACAGCTAGGTCTGTTAAAGTGTGTTAACCGGTAGGTCGGTTAAAGTGTATTAACCGATAGGTCGGTTTAAAGTCTATTAACCGCTAGGTCGGTTTAAAGTCTGTTAACAGCTGTTGAGATGTTGACCTGGAATAAAGTGCTATTGCTTAATATGCTGTTGTGTGTTATGCCTGAAATAATTAAAACTTACTTCTTTCTAAATTTTTGAAGAAACTCGTCTGATATATCATTACTGTTCATTTTGTACTTGTTTTGGGTCTGCTTTGCAATGAATATTGCTCTTAGACTGGCTCTGTTTGCTTTCAGAAAATCTGCACTTACCTTTTAATTTTCAACTGATGATAAAATGAGAATGTTAAATTCAATTACAGTTGCCGTGTACTTTACACCAAATAACATATTTTTGTCGAATAAGACAAGTTTGTGTAAGTTTGTATATCAAAATTCAACAATAGCAGACTAAAGTCATTGTAAGCGGCGTCAGGATCCTAAAAACAGAAATATCATGGCAAATAACGAGTAATAGTTCATTTTATTTACACTCGTTCAATACTGGGCTTGAATAAACATTTTTTTTTTAATTTTATGTATTTAAATACCACATAGCCTTGTTGTCACAAATCTTGATTTCGGGCATTTGTAAATGCATTACATGTTTCATAGCGCATAAACAATACTGTCGTCATTAATTAAAGACTACATGAAATGTTTTATTACCGTTATGTGCATTTCATTCCTATAATTGATAGTTTGACGTCAGATGGTGTTTTTTTACATGAAAAAAACCCCATAACCTTAATAAGAAAATATCACAAAAAGAGAGAATTCAACAGTTCACCTGTAATAAGATACGAGTCTCGTTAGGCGGTAATTATCCAACTGATTAAAATGATATATAACAGGAAAAATAAATCTATTCTGAGACAATCTTATATTTCAACGAAGATCAAAAAGGAAATCACACTACAATTACTTTTCCTAATCATGGTTTGTTTATATGTGATTCTATTTGCAGCAGATCTCAGCAAAGATTTGGGGTATGTGAACGGCCATACGTCAAAGTTCGAGAGTAATACGAGGCCATATGTCAAAGATCGAGAGTAATACGATATGTGAATCCATTTAACAAATCAAATGTAAGAAGAACAGAACTAATATATATCTATGTTCTTCCAAACAACAATAATGATAGTATCGTTAAGCACAGCATATATACGCAACAAAACTCCAAATATCAGGTTTTATAAAACACATATACAATGTGGCGCCAGTCGGAATTATCAGAAAACCAGTGAGCTAAATAATTAATGGAACGTTAATTATCAAAATAAAGTAAAATTATTGTATCACCCCTGGATTCATTTGGCATTGCAAACGGAAATAGATTTACTCAAGGCAAGGTCAGCCTTCCATAAAAGGACCCTATATTTGAGCATGTAAGTCAACGAGATTAGCTTTTGCAGGTATGGCAATATGATATGTCACACAAAAACGATAAATCTATGATAGACAAATGCAACATCAGTCATCTCATTTATATTGAACAATAATTAGGCACGTGGAAGAAGTAAATGTAGACGGATAAATTACCTATTAGTAACGTATTTGAACCTATTATGATTAGTCTCGTATATATCAAACATAGGATCTTCACATATTCAAAATGATCATATTATCGTTATTCAAATTCTTTGCAGTACACAAATAACATAATTATGATATATGAAACGGATGCGTTACATCTGGTGTCTTACCAAAAAGCATACGAACATTTAGATGTCTGGTTCTGAAGCCTAAACTGTTTCATTCACCTTATTCTATTTCATTTTTCTGTTGTAATCTCATTAAATAATCTTCCGATTGCATGTTTACCCGTTTCCATTACGAGTCGAAAAACATCAACAGAAAGCTTGGGAAGTAATACGAGAGCTGTTCCATCAATGAATGGCAATAAAGTACGTACAAAGAAATGAGACGATAACGTACAAACGAATGCAAACTGGAAGTTATATAAAAGAAATAGTCAAATAGAAAAGGGGATATTCTAATCAACAAGGAACAATTTCATATAATGACGTATTCAATATTAGTTAAAATACAAATATGTCAACATATTTTATAAAATGTTTATTGCAATGACCGATTCAAGCCTGTAATGTACAAATTGATAAGAAATAAATTATTTGTAATCAACCTTAATTAACGACCGCCAGGGCAAACAGAAGTAAAAGTCCATTTGGAACTTGTAACGCAAATGTTTGTTTAGGATTCGCGTATTAAATCGATAACAGGGATAAATGATAAAAGTATAGTTTTTAGCTCACCAGAGCACAAAGTGCTCAGGGTGAGCTATTGTGATCGCTCACCGTCCGGCGTCCGTCCGTCGTCCGTCCGTCCGTCCGTCCGTCCACACTTTCCTTTAAACAACATCTCCTCCTAAATCAACAGGCCAATTTTGATGAAACTTCACAGGGATGTTCCTTGGATAGTCTTCTCTAAAAATTGTTCAAAGAATTGAATTCCATGCAGAACTCTGGTTGCCATGGCAACCGAAAGGAAAAACTTTAAAAATCTTCTTCTCAAAAACCAGAAGCCCTAGAGCTTAGATATTTGGTGTGAAGCATTGCCTAGTGGACCGCTACCAAGTTTGTTCAAATCTTGACCCCGGGGTCAAAACTGACCCCGCCCCAGGGGTCACTTGATTTTACATAGAAAAATCTTAAAAAATCTTTTTCTCGAAAACCAGAAGCCCTAGACCTTAGATATTTGACATGTAGCATTGCCTAATGGACCTCTACTAAAGTTGTTCAAATCATGACCCCGGGGTCAAAATTGACCCCGCCCCAGGGGTCACTTGATTTTACATAGGAAAATCTTCAAAAAATTTCTAAAAATAAAGCGGAAGGCCTAGGTCTTAGATATTTCAGGTGTAGCATTGCCTAGTGGACCTCTACAATTTTATTCAAATCAGAACCCCGGGGTCAAAATTGACCCCGTCCCAGGGGTCACTTTGCTTTTACATAGGAAAACCTTAAAAATTTTTCTTAAAATAAACCAGAAGGTCTAGAGCTTAGATATTTCACGTGTAGCATTGCATTGTGGACTTCTACAACATTTGTTCAAATCATGACCCCAGGGTCAAAATTGATCCCGCCCCAGGGGTCACTTGATTTTACATAGGAAAATCTTCAAAAAATTTCTAAAAATAAACCAGAAGGCCTAGGTCTTAGATATTTGACATGTAGTATTGCCTAGTAGACCTCTACAAAATTTCTTCAAATCATGACCCCGGGATCAAATTGGCCCCGCCCCATGGGGTTACTTGATTGTACATAGAAAAATCTTCAATATTTTCTAAAAATAAACCAGAAGGCCTAGAGCTTAGATATTCGACATGTAGCATTGCTTAGTGGACCTCTACAAAATTTGTTCAAATCTTGACCCCCTCAGGGTCAAATTGACCCAGCCCCAGGGGTTACTTTATTGTACATAGGGAAATCTTCATAAATTTGCTTAAAATAAACCAGAAGGCCTAGATCTTAGATATTCGATATGTAACATTGCCTAGTCGACTTCTACAAACTTTGTTCAAATCATGACCCCCGGGTTAAAATTGGCCCCGCCCCAGTGGTTACTTGATTGTACATCGGAAAATTTTCCAAAAAATTTCTAAAAATCATCAGTTTGACATTTGAAACATATTACTCTGGTGAGCGATCCAGGGTCATCATGACCCTCTTATTTATGCAAACTTTGGCGTAACACTGCATGAAGCACATACAATTTCTGTATTTAGAAGATAGGTTTGCACAGTAAATCCAAACTTATAATCAATGTATTATTTTAAAAACTGCAACCAAGTGTTGATAATTTGAGACAACAGTGATACTCCACGTTGATCAATTAATTGTACAGCAGTAATGAATTCTAAACTTTCATTCTTTTACGATTACTCCTTCTGTTTACCATCTAAATATATATTGTATATGAATGCGAATTTAAATCACAATGGTACTTCTAATGTAATGACATTCATAGCTTTAACCAATGTATAACGGTTTTGCTGCCATGGTGATAATAAATGTTGTCCATAGAGGATACCAAAGTGTTGTATAACATTTCATATGTTCACAGTATCCTTAAACGCGCCATTTTGTAAAACCAATGTCAAATGTTAGATAAAAAGTTTATTTAACGAATGACAATTCACTATGAAACTCCGAAACTCTCTGATGCTTGAATACCTTTCTTTCTTTGTTGTCCATTTTGTATACAATTAGAAAAGTCGACCGCTTTCATGGAGTGAGGCTAAAGTTAATGTAAAATTACGATGTTATTACTGCAGTGGCAGATTTCAAGTAAAGCTTTTTATAAGCACGTGATCAATCTAATGTTGCAACACTTGATATTCTGCAAATATCCCTGTACTGACTAAGAGTTCATATTAAATAAACTCTTAATTAAAATGTAGTATTTTCGTTTGATTTTTGATTGCTACTTTGTTTAAATATATTTTTTCTGCGTATGTTATTGCTTTCTTTATTATTGCAGGTATTTGTAGAACAATTTGCAGTGACTGAGTGTCCGTTGGAAAAATCTTATGTTAGATGAATGGGTAAACGCTGTATCACGATTACCAGACTAAACTGAAGCTGGAAATAACACATAACATATGCATAGGACAATGACATTGTATTAAAATGATGAATAGATGTCCGTCTGGTATATAGTCGGAATATAGTATACAACGATATTGCGACAAAACTAGGAATACACAAGTGGAAATAGATGACGATGCAATGTTCGTGTTTCTGTCTGGAAAACGGACACAACAGTGGAATCATTTAACAAATTGAAAATGACCAAAAAAAAAAAAAAAAAAGAAATAGGCCTCATTAAACATGCAGTACAGTTTACACTTTGATAAAATAAATGAACTTTTTCAAAAACATTATAGGGCACGAATTTCCTACTGGTATATCAAAACTACATACATGTATCTCGATATCATTATTCGATGAAGAAGCGCATCCAGAAAATATGAAGCTATTTTGAAACCTGACAAATGGTTTCTGATAAAGATGTAACATTTTTCTTGCGGTTGCAATGACAAAAAAAGTTCAGCAAAAGATAAATTGTTGACGCCTAAGACTTGATGTCGATTTAAAAGTTCAGTGCTTGTTAGTCTTTCGACGATTCTTGTTGCTGTCAGATTGTTTCTGTTGACAGCGGAAATACATCGTAAGGTTTTGTCGCGCCACTAACCATAGAATATAGTCGTAGACTCTGTCCGCTTCCTCAGAGTCTATATCTTCTTGTCGTTCGCAGTCAGAGTCTATATAAATGTTGTGTTTGTATAATAAAGTTATTACACTTACCTATCCTTCAGCGTCGGCATCAGCGTTCCCAATTTGGTTAAAATAGGAAAAAATGAAATAAGTTTTGTATATAAGCTGATATCTTCGTACATTTATCAACTTCACACACTTGTGCACTGTGATGATTTGTCACGCAGTATAAAAGTTCCATAAATCTATTTTGCTTTTTATGCCTCCCTTCAAGGAAGGGTATATTGTTTTGCAGATGTCGGTCGGTCGGTAGGTTGGTCACGTATTCACGTTTGGCCAAATAAGTACTACTAGTTGTTTCATTTCGTTTTCTATAAAATGTATTCCTCATATGATACTGAGTATGTGTTTGCGTGAATATTATTTGCTATGAAAAACATCTAATGGATGAAGCGTAATCAGTCAAAGTAAGAGCAAACCCTGTTTATGAGTGCAACATCTTTTAGCGTTCTAGCATAAGTTTAAGCAATTACTGCTATTTTGTTAAATTGATGGGCTCCATGATCCCAAATTACCTAAATAATTACACGACTAGACCCTGTCAGACATCGTATTGTCTTTGGAAACGTAACACAGGAAACAGTCGATTTTAATTTGTGAACAAAACATTCATTTTTAAGATAGAATTACGAATGTACATGTTTTTGTATTTAATTTAACTATGTCTTATAACTGTTGTGTATTTTGTATGTGGTGTCATTTATCCGGGATAGATTAATAATGAGTTAATTTCATCAATTCTTTTCCTGAGCAAAGGTGCTCTTCATCAATTGCTGTTGAGGGATATATCTACAGCTCTAAGATATTTTCAATGTTTCCCGTTTTATAATTTATAAAAGTATAGTTTATCGACTTTTTCTTTTAATGTCAAGAAAAAGTATAAACTAGCTGCCCCCTCCTGCATTTGTCTATATTTGTTTCTGTTAACAAACAATGTAGAAACAATAAATGACTGCGTGACTGAAATTATAGAAATTGTGTTTCTTTTTGTACAGATCACCCTCTCCTTTTCTGGAGTTGTCATGACTAGGTATGTACACAGCACAAATTTTATAATATGGCGATCTACACAATTCTCTACTATGTTTACGTCAAGAAATACGAAAGTGTGCATAACGGAACGAAACATAAATGTCTGTATAATGAAGATAAACGTGCCTCTCTGCATACAATAACATTAATTACTATGAATTAAACCAACGAAGAGAACTATGGGAAAAACAGATTGATCAAAGAAGCATTTACTTATTCACCGAGGACATTATTGAGCAATTGCAATTTAAGAAGTGCCTTGAAGGAACCGATACGATTTAAATATATTCCGGACCTTAAGGGCACTTGTATACCATTTGATATTTATAGCGTAAGATTGGATGAGCATTTCAAACAACTTAGTTCTAAAAATCAATTTTCAGGCTCTCCTATGCTCGCACTGGATTTTTTTGTAGTCTAGATTGAATTAATTTAAACAAAAGAATTTATAACATTTGCACAAAATCTACATAATATTGTTCGCTCTTCTAAGGCAAAATTTTAAAAAAAGATTGTACTAATTATTCGTATCAATTTTATATGTATTTTATCTCACATTCGTTAGTCAGTGTTGTTGACTATGCAAGCATTTCATAAACAGCCAAACCAACATGAGTTGTATTCATCTGGGTGGTAATGAACCAAATGTCATTTGGCAATATAGCAGACTCTACAGTAAGTGATTTCCGCTTTTTATCTGATAAATATGTTTAGAATGTTTATCAATATAAATAAAAGTACGCATGCCATTAATTTAACATTTACATTTTTATGCAAAACGTCATCGGTTACTGTTTTTCACGGACGGACGTTTGCCAAACTGTTTCATGATAAAATATATTTGTTTTCTTTGTAAATGCACTTCATTTTCTAGAGCCACACTCATTATCATGCCAGTCTCTCTCAATTATCGTGAGTGCATGTTTTGTAATTTAGTATGTTCTTAAAACAAGATCATATTAATAAACAGAATTTCAATAAACTCAAATATTCTGTTATGCTGTAAACGTTCTTATCCTTTTTATATAAGTTAAAAATACACATAAATGTACAAAATTTGCGAGCAGCGTTATCGTTATACTATCATATATTAGAAGAACAATATTCCGCCAAAATTCAAATGCACTAAACCACAAAATAATTGTTGTCATTCGACTTTAGAAGTATCTGCAACACCGGCGGGGAGGAGTAAAGTACAGGTACCGAGGACGAAATTAAAATTCGACCTTGGTGAAACTAGCACCCCTAAAGAGGGTGATGGTAATGCGAAAGCAACCAAACCATCGCCAGAGTTAGAGGTGAGTGCTGACTATAATAGGACAAGGAAATCAATAAGTTCCTTGCCAAAGCATCTGACATTTGACGGTAAAGGCAGCTTGGAGGCTTTTGATTTAAAGTTTACCAGATATGCAGAGGCCTGCGGATGGTCAGATGTAGAAAAATTTGATGGCTTGTGCTGGGCACTTACTGGCAAAGCTATTGAATATTATGTATTAATACATGATAGAGCGGACGTGAACTCGTAAATTCATATGCACTAAACCACAAAATAATTGTTGTCATTCGACTTTAGAAGATTGGGATGATTTGTAACATGAAAGTACAGAAATTCAGGATAAAAATGAGTTGAAACTTTGATATGTAATTAAAACCATAAGGTGGTAAATATGTGCAATTTCCATAATATGCACAAAGTAAGGATAAGTATATTGGTAAAATATACAACGATGCTCCAGGAGATCTTAATTGGTTAACGTTTTACGGTTCGATTACGTAACATACGTGTAGATTATTTCTAAATGTAAATATTTCACGACCGATTTATTTGTTATCATAATTACAGTTGCATTTAATATATTTTTTTTTCTTTTATAAAATGTTTGATATAGATTTTAAACACATTTTTAAAATGTAAACAGGGTATTAGTCACAATATTTGGATGGAAAAATGTCAATATTAAATATATTATGCGGTCAATTGTGAAATGAAACAATGTTGTGTCAGCAGTTTATCATTATTTAATCTAAACAATATTCCTGGGTCGCTTACCGGTACTTCTTTATTTTCAATAACTCACTCCTTCCACAAGAATGCGAATGGTAGCAAATGGCCTCAGACATTTACCATTTAAAGAATCTTTGGGGTCGATCCTATGGTCTCCATATTAAAAATGGTATGCTCTTACAAGACAACAAAATAACTTAAATATACATATTTTAACTTATATAGATGCATGTAACACGTTACGTTAACGAATTTAAGTTTAAAAATAAGGATTCGTATATCACAAGCATCCTCTATATCCATACATATAAGACATGACACTTCTCATACGTCACAAAATCTCTCTGTATAGCCCTTATCGCACACACCTGGCTATCTCAACTTACACTATCCACAAACCATACTAACAACATTCAACTCCTTATCCCCAACGTCTCCCCCACTAACAATGTCCCTACATCTATCTATCTGAAAAGGTATCACCGTCAGTTGTTGGTCTTCGATAATTTCACCGTCACTGTCATTGTCGCCTGCTTCAATAAAGGGGTTAACAACAGGTGACATCTCATCATTTTGAACACCGTCAATGCGCTACAACTACTTTTCAATCTTATGTAATGACTGTCCGGTCTGGTCCGGCATACGGAATGATAGCCCTACCGGAAGCCGAAAGGGGTGATTTCCTGTGGAACGTTCCAGCCGGTTAGACGTCCTTCAGAAACACAACGCAGTAATCTGCCTGTAGAGAAACATCTACAACTGTATCTTCAAAATAAGGTTATTGGTAAGTTGACTTGGGCTATATTGAATAATCACCAATTACAATATTGGTGGCAGCGGTGATTTAGAGCCCAATTTCGTCGACCAATAAATCGCTACCTAGCAGATTTTGATTTTTAGACTTGGCCATTTTGCCGATGTAAAAATCTTGTAATTCGGGTGAGATAAAGGACCAAGTAGGGCGTAATTGTATTTAGACGATTACGTCCTTGGTCAGATACATTTAAAATTTTATTTTGAGTGTATTTAGTCGAATAATTGAAATAATTATTCGAATCTCGCGGATAACTGTCTGCGCATGCGCCATCGGAAATCCAGGAAGTCGGCATTTCAGTTTCCTTTGGTGAACTTTTCAGGATCCATAAAAGGTATATTTTTTGGATTAGTCTGGAATTGAAATAATAAATTTATTTCTACATTGTTTGTTGTTATTCTTTTGATTTTTATCGAAGATGACACAGAAAGAAGATTCAAAAGGTAAGCCTTTTGCTACAGAAGTAAGTGCACAGGTAGTCCCAATTAATTTTACGACACTTGAGCAATTAAAAACAATACCGGGCATAAATGAAAAAATTGCCAAGGCACTTTTGTCCGTTCGTGAGGCTACTGGGAATTTAACCCCAGAAACGCTGTCGGTAATTTGTCGTAAGAAATTTACGGAATCAGAGCTGGGTAAAATTGATTTTACTCGGAATAAATTGTGGGTACAGGTAGAAGGTGATGAACAGGCTAAGACTCCTAAGGAGCCTAGCATAGCATCACGTATAAAGGCCGAAGGTATAAGGTCTGCTCATGCTAGACCTGGGGTTTCGCCAGTAAGGGCCATCCCCAGACCTATTTATATGTCTGCAATGGCTCAAAAGGAATTTCAAAGTAAATTTCAGCCATTGTTGAGAAGTCCGGCCGAATTTGTATCTGCAACACCGGCGGGCAGGAGTAAAGTACAGGTACCGAGGACGAAATTAAAATTCGACCTTGGTGAAACTATCACCCCTAAAGAGGGTGATGGTAATGCGAAAGCAACCAAACCATCGCCAGAGTTAGAGGTGAGTGCTGACTATAATAGGACAAGGAAATCAATAAGTTCCTTGCCAAAGCATCTGACATTTGACGGTAAAGGCAGCTGGGAGGCTTTTGATTTAAAGTTTACCAGATATGCAGAGGCCTGCGGATGGTCAGATGTAGAAAAATTTGATGGCTTGTGCTGGGCACTTGCTGGCAAAGCTATTGAATATTATGTATTAATACATGATAGAGCGGACGTGAACTCGTATAAGAGTTTACGTAGTAAACTGGAAGCGCGTTTTGGGGAACAGGAGCTGCCGGCAGCAGCTCAAACACAATTTCAACAAGCTTGCCAGAAAGATGGTGAATTGTTGGATGATTATGCAGACCGGCTTTTGACTCTTGCGGCGAAAGCATTTAAAAGTCTGCCAGATTCATTTGTGACCAACCAGGTCTTAAATCGTTTCTGTCAGAGCCTATTGGATAAGGATGCTGGACAGAATGTGTTCATGCTTAATCCTCCTAACATCCAACAGGCTAAACAGATGGTTCGAAAGTACCAACAGGGACATTCGGCCATATATGATAAACCAAAACGCGAAAGCAAGCGGCGTGAATCTGAACGGGTTTACGCTGTGAGTGAAGGATCCGGAAGTGCTAGAGAAGCACCGGATAATAGAACTGTCATGGAGGCAATTAAACAATTGCAACAAACATTTGATAAATTCATGGCAGTTAAGCACAACCGAGATAGGCCAAAGCCTAAAGCTAAGAAAGGGCCTTTTCGGTGTTATGGGTGCGGCAAGGAGGGACATTTCCGCCGGGACTGTCCAAAGAAAAGAACCGATCAACAGGATCGGTTAAACTACAGAGGGTCGGACAAAGCAGTGGCACCCCGACCCTAGATAAATTCCCTGTTCCGGAAGAACAGAAAGACCACTGTAATAGCACTTGTAATAACCAGGTTAAGGTGGAGGTTGAATCTGATCTTGAGCATGTTGTTGTATGCCAGGTAAAGTCGGCCTCTCAATTTTCCATGGGAATTCAAGTGGGTGATCAACCGGTAAAAGCAATTGTGGACACTGCTGCCCAGGTCACAATTATTTCAGACAAGGTCAATAATTCCTTGCGGCATAAGCCCCCTAAGGTCAAAGAGGTTAAACTTATGATTGCTTGGAGGGAGTTATGGTTAAACGGCTACATTGTTGGCCACGTCCGGTTGAAAATAGGATCGAAATGGTATAAGGAGAATGTATATGTTGCCCCATTAGAACAACAAATGTTGTTAGATTTTGACATTCTCTGTGATAAAGGCCAATCGATTTTAGACATGGGTAGGGGTATAATAATCTTTGACGGCATGCACATAACTCTTGATGTTGATAGCATAAACGGTTTTCCTTCAGTGTCCAGGGTTACTGTAGCTAAACGCAGGGTTATTCTGCCTCATTCGGTGGCCCATGTAAAATGTAAAATGGACACAGAACTTACTGATTATGTCATTGAGCCTTTAGACCAGTCTAAGGTATGGAAGCCTAGGGTGGTCAGGGAAGGGTTCACTGATCCAGTAGTTTGTGTTGTTAACCCCACAGATATGTATAAGTTAATTTCGAAGGGGTCTGAGATAGGGAGAGCTTATCCAGTGTCCGAAATTATTGAAGTGGGGGAGGAGGATGAGGAGTATAAAATTAATCAGATTTCTGATCTGGGTCGGCAACAGGACACTGTTCCTAGGCCGGAGAGTGATAGTGCTCTCCCGCCCCACCTTCAGCAAGTATACTCCGATTCCTGTGAACATTTGAATGAAGAGCAACAGCAGCAGTTGGCTCAGTTGCTTATTGAGTACCAAGATGTGTTTGCTCAAGATGAGTTTGATCTTGGTAATTTTACTGCAATGGAACATGTTATTGAAACGGGTAATGCCGAACCAGTTAAGCAACGCATGAGGCGCATGCCTGTGTGCTTTGCTGGTGAGGAAGAGGTCCATCTCAATAAAATGTTAAAGGCAGGGGTCATCCAAGAGTCAATATCTGACTGGGTTTCCGCCCCAGTACTTATCCGGAAAAGGGACGGCACAGTCAGATGGTGAATTGACTATAGAGCTTTAAATGAAAAATCTCAGAAAGATGTGTTTCCTTTGCCCTTAGTGGATGACTGTTTAGACACTCTGTCCGGGAGTGTATGGTTTTCGAAGCTTGATGCTAACTCTGCCTACTGGCAAGTTCCCATCAGGGAAGAAGACCGGAAAAAGACTGCCTTCATAACGAAATACGGTCTTTTTGAGCATGTGCGAATGGGATTCGGTCTATGTGGAGCACCAGCTACATATGCCCGAATTATGAATTTAGTCCTCATTTAGTTTTCATTTATGTCCTAACATGGAAAGCGGTGTTAGCCTTTCTGGACGATATAGTAGTGCTTGGTAAAAGTTTCAGAGACCATATGGTTAATCTGAAACACATTGAAGTGGTCCAGCAATGGCCGGTTCCAACATGTGCAAAGCATGTGGAAAGGTTTATGGGCTTAGCGAACTACCATAGAGGCTTCGTTAAGAACTTTTCGAAGTTAGCTGAACCTCTGTATGCTGTGACAGGCAAACGTCAGTTTGTGTGGCGGGAAGAGCAGGCTAAAGCTTTTGAAGCTTTAAAAGAAGCTCTGACGCAGCCGCCTGTGTTGGCCTTGCCAACCGAAACTGATAGATTCATCCTGGACACGGATGCCTCTAATAATTCTATTGGAGCAGAATTACTTCAGGTCCAGGATGGCAAAGAAAAGGTCATTGCATATGGTAGTTATGCTCTTACAAAAGAGCAGAGAAATTATTGTGTCACCAGAAAGGAGCAGTTAGATTTACCAGGCAACGGACTGACCACTCGAGTTTAAGGTGATTAATGAGGTTCCGAGAGCCTCAAGGTCAACTGGCGAGATGGCTAGAGGAGCTGTCTCAGTATAATATGGTGCTGCAGCACAGGGCAGGTCGTGAGCATGGTAATGCTGACGCTTTGTCTAGAATGCCGCCTGAGGATGGGCATTGCGAAGAGTATCATGCTGGTACACGACTGGAACAGTTGCCTTGTGGCGGGTGTAAATATTGTAAAAAGGCCCATGAAAGTTGGGAAAACTTTTATGAAGAAGTAGACGACGCAGTGCCGTTGGTAAATAAGGGTAACCCAGACAATATCTCTGTGGGTGGCCATCACGGAGCATCTGGGAAGCCTGGGACCAATAAAGGCATGGGAACGACTGTCCACGGGAACGACTGTCTACGGGTATCAAGACGGAACCGCCACTAATACTGAAGGTGAGAGTGGCAAGCCAGCCCTTGCAATAGAAGTCTCAGATGCAGAATGCATTTCTGAGAGTAGCCTACCAGATGAAGTAATTTTATCTGGCATGGATGTAGACCACTCTGGGGGAGTAAGCCCTATTGTGGTAGATATGTTCAGGGATGCTGTAGAACTCATTCCCTGGGAGGTGTCTGAGCACAGCCCAGGAACAGAAGTTACAAGCATAAATATGGTAACCACAAGGAAGGGTGCCAAAAATCAGACTGAGGCTGGTAAGGGTCTCGGTAATAAAGTCAATTCTGGACAATCAGGTTCAGTGTCTACTGCAGGGCAACCAAGTGCACAGTATAAGGTCCGATCCCCCGAAAAGGACAAAGGACTTGCCGTACCTACGGGTGCGACAGGTAATTCCGACTCTACACAGAGTCAGAGGTCTAGCCTTCAGAGTTCGACCCCGGTACCAGATCAAGGAACTCTGAGGGATAAATCAAGGCTGTGTAGTTGGGGGTTCTCAGTAGCAGATTTGAGAGATGCTCAGAAACAGGATGTGGAATTGCTGTTTGTTTTGAATTGGTTACGAGAGAGAATAGATCCGGATCCGTCCGATCTGTTCCGTGCCAGTCCAGGGGCTAAGTCAAATTGGTTAAACAAAGAACAATTTCTTCTGTTAGATGGTGTTTTATACCAGAGTTCTCAAAACGGGTAACCTGGCTAATCCCAAAAAATTAGCTGCAAAGATCACCTCTAGTAGGCGACCGAACAGGTTTGAAATCCTGTTGGACCATGTCCGTGAAGCCAGAAACAGGCATAAGTTTAGTTGGTTAATGGATCTGGCCAGGGAGTTAGACATGGTCTGTCAATCTGTCATTCCGTCCGTCCTCAATTTTGTGACCGGTCCATAACCCTGTCATTTATCAACGGATTTTGCTATTACTTGGCACAAATGTTCCCTATAATCAGACGACGTGTCAGGCACAAATCCGTACCCCAATCTTATAGGTCAAGGTCACACTGGTCAAAGGTAAACTGGGCTTTTTTTTCGCAATTTCGTGTCCGGTCTATAACCCTGTCATTCATCAAGGGATTTTTAATATTACTTGCCACAGATGTTCCCCATAATCAGACGACGTGTCATCCCCAAACCCGGACCCCTACCTCAAAGGTCAATGTCATTATTTCTAAAAATAGAAGTAATCTACAATTCGTATCTTTTTAATTAACTTTTGAACCGTAAGGGGTATCGGGTTCATACCAAACCCCTTGGGGGATTCTTTTGGCTGGGGTCAGGTCAAGGTCACCTAGGTCATTGTTACTAAAAATATAATTAATAGAAAACTGGCTTCTCTTAGGAACCGGCATGCATAAAACCGGCAAGAAAACAAAATCAGCAATGATAAACATTCTTAACAATGTGGTACTGACCAAACCGTAAAAATAAGAATATGTTCTCTCCATTTCTCGACGGAAGCGTGGTCTACTTTTGTTTATGACAAGCCAATGAAAAGCCTTGTTACAAAATATGGGAAATAATTACATCATTCTGAGGGACAAAAATAGCACGCCGACGATATACAAATGCAATCACATAACGTAGAATATGAATGACACGTTTTGTAAGTAGAATCATCAGATATAGAATAACAATAATGACTTTTTACCATACGAATGCCGAACATACAATAAGAATAAAGACATATAGAATAACAATGGTAAGACTTAGAATATAAATGGCACGATATTGAATAACAATATCAAAGATATAATAACAATAACGAAATATAGAATAACAATAATGACTTTTACCATAAGAATGTCGAACATACAGTCAATACGAATAACGACACATACAGTAACAATAGCAAAATTTAGAATATGAATGACACGACATTGAATAACAATAACAGACATACAATAATAACAAAACAGATTATAAGATTTAGCAACGTTTGATATGCCATAACAAGCTTCCATTTCAAGCTCACCATCGACGATGAACCTTTTAACAATATTCAAAGAGTAAGCCTTTATTTCTAAGTCATTAAAAAGAAAACAGTCCCTGATGCTGTTGTCTGGAATATTCAGAGAATGATACGACTATCGTCTATAACGATTGTACTGGGCCAGATAGTACATTGAGCAGTGTGTGTTTTGATCTGAATGACCGTTTTACATTTCAGAGTGATAGTCACCTCTGTCACTATGAGCCACACACTCTCTAGCTCAGGGAATCAGTCCCGCATTCCTGCAACCGGCACAATCAAACGTTTACACTCTGACAGTACGGAGTAAAGTTACATGCGCCTCTATGACTCCCTACTAACATGCCTGCATTACCCGGCAATGACTCCGATCTCCAATTACACAATGGTTTTCATTCACCTTAGTCTCATCCGCATAAAGTTATTAAGTCTTTTTTAGCCTTTTTGTTCCACGCAAACAGTCATTACTTTGTAACGCTACGTCTTGTATGTACTAATATAATGATAAGTACGTTATTGTTCTATAATCTGATCAGTGTGGATAAAAGACACTGTGGTGGCATATTTTAACGCCCAACAACTAGATAACTTTAAATTCATAGATTAAAAGGAAAAGATGTAAGAATATGATGTACCTTTCTCGTAAAATGAATAAATTTTCATGATTTTATTGGCAGGTTTTTACAAAAATATTATCTGGTTATACGAGAAACATGTCAAAGTAGTGCCCACTGCGGCATAAAGATGACAACTACGGCATGATGATAACATGATATACCGGCTGGTGCAAAAAATAAATTCCAATTTTTGTTCACCATGGTATATAAAACAACAATAACTGTATGTTTATTTATGAGCGGGTTGTTACGCTGTAATACAGCTTATACATGCTTATACTGACGTATGAAACAATTGCTGCACCTATATACGAGGGATGTTCGAAATGAATTGCTTATTTCTATCTGGAGACTTCAAATTTCAAGTTAGCCCAAAAGGGCTCATTTCATGCCCTCAAAGTACTCCCGTGGCTAGAAATGCAAAGTTTCAGCCGATGTATCCATTTCTTGAAGGCGTCACGGTACGCTGATTTTGGCACAGTAATAAGGTACTGATGAATGGCAGATCCAAGTGCCTGTCGGGACTGGTATTTCCGCCCAGCAAGGAATGATTTTAACTTCGGAAACAAAAAGAAATCACATGGGGCAAGGTCTGGGGAATACGGGGGGTGAGGCAAAACAGTTACTTTTTCTTTCTCCAAAAACGCCGTAACTATTGCGGAGGTATGAGCGGGGGCATTGTCATGTAGAAGACGGACATGTTTAAAACCAGTGGCAGGGCGTCGTTTCTGATAATACTTTTTCAGTTTCTTCAGTACTGCGTCTTTGTAGTACTTTCCGGTGATGCTTTTGCCCTTTTTCACCGGCACTTTTATTGCGACTCCTTTACCAGAGAAGAAGATTGCATACAAAACCTTCATTGCACTCAAAGAACGTTTGGCAATTATTGGGCGTTTGCTGTGTTTAGTGGCCCAGATCTTATTGCTAACCTTTCTGACGGGCTCAAAATAATGGACCCAGGTTTTATCACCTGTGACGACATTGGCAAACTGCTTTTTGTCATATTTTGGAAACATTTGAAGCAGCTTTTTGGCCACTTTAACCCGTTGCCTCTTTTGCTCATCAGTCAACAGATGTGGCACCCATCCAGCAGAAATCTTTCTGACTTTCAAATGCTTCTTCAAAATAAGGTGAACCGTTGACAGTGATATGCCTACCTTTCGTGCAATATCACGAACTGTAAATCTGGCATCTCCTTCAATGATTTCCTTTATTTTGGAAACGATTTCTTTACGAGATGCAGATTTTGGCCTACCTGATTTCGGTGCATTTTTGATGGACTCTACACCAGACTCAAATGTCTTTTTCCACCGCCGAACTGTGTCATAAGACACACAAGAAGGTCCATAAGCAGTAGAAAGTTCAGTCATCAGCTGCTTCAAAGAACAACCAAGTTTTGAGCGAGCTTTGATGTAAGCCCGTATTTCATCTTTCTTGTCGACGCTTCTACAAACCATTTTTACTACAGTGGTCAATGATTGCGTGTATTCAAATGGCAAATTTTATGTCTTACACTTAGTCTAACATGTACATTTATACACCGTTGTGTAGGTATTGAATAACCCTATACAGGTAGGTATTGGTTTTTATCGTGCCCCACGTGGATATCGAGCTAGAGGACAATAAGCAATTCATATCGAACACTCCTCGTGGCCTAGTGGTGACATCACTGGCTTCGACAGAAGGCAGCCGGAGGTTAGAATGGTTGAAGTTGTTTTTACATAAAGCGATGATCTAGATGAAATTTACCAGATGTCAATCAAATGACCATGAGAAGCTTATATTCTGTGTCTTGTAAACCCTCTAAAACCTAAAATGTCTAGCATTCTTTCTGGGAGGTCACAAATGTTAGCGACTAACATTAGATAAGACGACGGCAACCGACATTATATATTTTGTTTACCTAGGGTCAATATATTTCGAAAGGGCATGCATCAATAGTTCTATTGGTGCTTTTACTCTAGTCAGACCTGTTCGCATGCACGAACAGACCAGTGCACGTGTAGAACAAATCATTCTTTTCGGCAGTGGCGGTGCAAAAACAGTCGTCAATAAAGGATTAGAGTACCATAAGATACCTGTATACAACATAACTTCTACAGGGTCCGGAAATATACTGGATTGTTGGCAAGTAAACCTCAGATTGCGCGTATTTACAATAGCTTGACCATTAATATTTGACGAATGCCTAAAATTTGAAGATTAAAAGAAAAACAATCTGATCATTAATTTTGACTGTTGTCCGGTCTATGGTCTGCAAGTGAAGAGAAATGAAAATCGTTTGTGCCTAAATTGGCTTATGTCACAATTATAAGCTATTAAAATGTATGCTCAGCGGATTATAGGCCAATTCGCACCTGGATCCTTCCGTTTACCTGATGGATAGTAGAAGTTTAAAGTCGAAATCACCAACAATCAATGCGGCTTCTGCAGACATTAATACACGAAACGAACTTGTAATCATGAAACAATCCCACCAACACTAACCGTATCCTTTGTTATAGGTCATTACAACAATTCCTGACAATTTAATTTATCATTCTGGTTGTTCCTTGAAGCGGACAACATGCTTTAGAAATCAGTAACGGGGGAACTACAAAGAGCTTGTATCCAATGTTTTCAAACTTTTCCCTGATGTTTCTTTTTTAATTTGAAAGGACTTTTATACATTTATCTTATTCAGTAGATAGTCAGTTTCAACAATCGTTAGGGCATGTCAGTTCTCTTAAATTTAGGCAAATAATTCATTTCTGTATCGAATATTGCAATATATTTCTTCTTTTACTTAATATTTGTGATAGCCGATCCTGTTGTGAAATATGACTTCCTACAGTATAGATATAAATTACCATTATAACGTGCATACGTCTTGCATGAAAGTATAATATACTGCACCTTCATTACGTTCTGTCTTCTTACTTGTAAACAGATATCTCCTTTTTCATTGCATATAGCTTTTAACATCGAGTTGACGTAGACCCTTGGGATGGAACAGACGTAAGACACGCGCTTCTAATATTTGTTATGATATCAGAAGAATAAGCTCATCAATTTTAGATTGTAATATTATCTTTAAAAATCGTTTTTGTAAATTTAAGAAATAAATCCTTTTTTTTCAGAGTTCATGGGAAATGAACGACGGAATAGGATCGGCAAATTTGCTCTAGTTATTCATGTTAATCTTCTAATCCTATCCAGTTGTAAATTTCGCATGAACTCCGAAAAAAAAAGTTATTTCTTATATTTACATTATATTTCCTTTCCATTTGTAAACAAGATTATATTATAAATTGCACACATTTTGTTGCGTTTAGCATCAAAATCAGCTTCCCGACCATTCTGTTCAAAAGACGGAACACCTACGACGTTATCTAAGGAAAGTTTTCCCTGCCTATACGCGGATGTCGCCAAAGCAGCGGCCCGTTATCACTTTTGGCGCCATTCCTTACAAAATGGACGTCATAATTCTCAATGAAAAATATATAGGGCGAATGTAAATATATCAAAATGCTTTTTAGGAAGATCATATTAAATTAAATAATAAATAATGTGTTTAAAACTCATAGGAAAATCTGATGTTTGGACAAATGTCTTGAAATCATTCAGATACTGACAGAGATGTATCAACGTTTCATCACGACTAGAAATTCTGCAAGTTTATACTCTAAATTATTTAATATCGAATAAACGCTATTAAATATCTTGTAACAACTTGATATTCATACAATTTATTAAACTGAATGTCTTAAAAAGTTGGAAGAGAAAAAAACTTGCAATGATTGGTTCAATATAAGATATAAGCTGTGGTCGGGCTCAGTAGTTTAATTATTTATCTTTAAAATCTGTCAGTCTGAATAACTAGAAATAAACAGAAATAACTGGCGACGTAATCATATTATTTCATAACTACAGAGGAAACGAAGTTAGTAATAACTATTCAAAACGTCTTCAGACAGAAAACGTCAGTTCATACAGTCTAATTAAAAACACTAAAACCATTTTATATAGTACGTGTACTACAAATGTATACCGCGCGTTTTCAAATCAAAGACAAAAGTCCACATTGAAAAGCCACATTTAATAAGGCAGAAACGCATACTGAAAAGAACTAAAATAACATATGCGTGGATCATTCGACTTTGAGTAATATTCCCGTGGTTATTATGCGATTTCGATGATGAATTGTTTCCTGTGTTATCATGCATTCAAAGATTAAGATACTAGCTCATTATAATCAATAAAGTCTTGCAGTGGAGAAGTTTTGTTCCTATGTCAATGGTATAAGTCTTAACCGATCCTATTTATTTTCATTACTCTCTTAATAATTTAAGTTTATATCTGACAGCCTTTCCTTCTCTTTTTTACAAAACAGATTTTATAAAACGGATATTTATTTCTGTTGAACTTTGGTACCTGAATATACGGACGAACGTATATGTCGCTGTGAAATATCTCCTTTTAAAAAGCGACTGCATGCCGCCAGATATACGTGTAACTTATTTCAATTTAACTATTCATAACTAAGATATTTCTGAAAATATTGAAACAACCTAATCCAAAATCCATTAGAGCAGATCGAGGTTATTGTAATTACATTCTCGCGCATTCAAACACGCCACCCTATTAATTATACTTGAACTAAATATACATTTCAGATAAACTTCCATGAGAGCAAAACACCATCCTATAAGTTGTAATACAGGGATATTCATATTGCTGTTGTAGTCCTGGGATGTATTAACAAACCATTACCATTCCATGCTATAAATAATTGCATTAACGAAGATTAATGCTGTCATATGAATAACCATTTAGCTGTAATCAGTCAGTTATCACGCAAATACCTTTTAAGAAACGTCCAAGTTTCATTCGTCATTAAAAGATAAAGGAAATTCATTATCGTATAATAATGTGGTATTTATTCAATGAAACTGAAAATATTATTTGTGTCTTCACAAAACACCGTGTATATTAAGTAACACCAGCATGAGCAAAAAACAAATCATTCGCGCAAAATATTACATTTAAATGCGCAAATAAATGGCGGAAATCACCGCTGAAGGACCACATGGTGAATAAACTGGCTAACATCTTTTTTGCTAAACAGAGTGAAAACATATGAATACACGCATTGGCGGCGAAGATATTGTGCCTCAATCGAAGATAAGCAGATTCTCTAGAAAATCATTGGTTTGAAATATTATTCGTCAGAATGACGATCTGAAAACCGTTTTGAAGGCAGAATTAGTGTTTCGCTGGTATTCATTGATACAGTAATGCATATTTTACATCATTTCATAAGATTCAGACCAATAACTCAATGGTCAAGGTCAAACTTTGCAGTTAAATCTTAACATGGCATGAACAGGGTCTGTTTCATGTCCGGTCCATAACTATTTCATTATTTAAGCGATTTTAATATTACTTGGCAAAATTAATATGCTCCCCATGATGAGATGTTGTGTTATACGCAAAACCCGGACCCATGGCTTAAAGGTCAAGGACACGATTGGAGGTCAAATGTCAACTGGGCTTTTTTCCTGTCCGGTCCATGAAGGGATTTTGATAGTACTTGGCACAAATGTTCCCCATGACGAGACAAAAACCCAGACCCCTAGCTAAAAGGTCAAGGTCATCATTGGAGGACAAATGTTAATAAGGCTTTTTTTCCTGTCCGGTCCAGAACTCTTGTCATCCATCAAGGGATTACAATATTACTAGTCATAAATGTTTCAATGATGAGACAACAAGTCATGCACAAACCCAGAACCCTAGCTTAAAGGTCAAGGTCCTACTTGGAGATCAAAGGTCAATAGGATCTTTTTCCTGTCTTGTCCATTTCTTTATCATTCAAAACAGGATTTAAAGACCAGTTGGCACAAATATTCCCCTGGATGAGTCAACGTGTCATGCAAAACCCAGGCCCTTAGCTGAAAGGTAAAGGTCACACTTGGAAGTCATAGGCCAGTAGGGCTTTATTTTCTGTCCAGTCTGTAATTCAACAATCCTTAAAAGGATTTTAATATTACTTGGCACAAATATTCACCACCATGAGACGGAGTGTCTTGTGCAAGAACCGAATCCCTAGGACTGAGGCCAAGGTCAAGATGCAAGAATGATTTTGCTCGGAGCATTTTTCTCCATGCATGTAAGGATTTTGGTGAAACTTGGCACACATTTTGGAGCATTTCATCTTTATGCATGGAGGTATTTTGATGTAACTTGACATAGATGTTCACCACCACCAAAAGAAAAATCCTTTTGAAAGTAACAATAGGTGACTTGTTTCAAACTTGAAAAGCACACACACATAAAGTAGTTGCAACATAGGATAACAACATGCATTTGATGAAATATCGGCTTTAAAATACCCATGAAACATAGTCAATAAAGACAGGGTAATTCAGTGCAGTGTTCAGACCGCACGTTTTCTAACGTAAACTGTTTCCTCTAAATTCACTCCACACGCATTCTTGCTTATGTTGCTTCCTCTAAATTCACACCGCACATTTCCTTGCGTATTGGTTGTCGCTTCCTCTTACTTCACATTGCACGTTTGCATGTGTATATCACTTCCTGCAAATTTACACCGCATGTTGGCTTACATATATAATGCTTCCTCTAAATTCACGCTGCACGTTTGCATGTGAATGTCGCTTTCTCTAACTTCATATTGCACATATTTACATATATGCTTGCGTATATCCCTTCCTCTAAATCCACACCGCACGTTCGCTTACATATACTGCTTTCTCTAAATTCACACCGCATGTTCGCATGTGTATATCGCGTCTTCTAACTTCACATTGTACACAGCTTACATTTGTCGCTTCAACTAAATTCACATCATACGTTCGCTTACATTTACTGCTTCCTTCAAATTTACACCGCACATTTGCTTGCGTACTGCGTATGCCGTGTCCTCTAACTTCACATTGCACATTTGCATGCGTATGCCTTTGCGTATGTCGCTCTCTCTAACCTCACATTGCACATTTGCTTTCGTATGTCACTTCCTCTAAATTCACACCGTACGTTTGCTTACATATACTGCCTCCTCTTAATTCACACCGCACGATTGCATGTGTTTGTCGCGTCCTCTAACTTCACACCGCACGTTTGCTTGCTTATGTCGCTTTCTCTGACTTCACATTGCAGGTTTGCTTGCGTGTGTTGCTTCCTATAAATTCACACCGTACGTTTGCTTACATATCCTGCTTCCTTTAAATTCACACCGCGCGTTTGCTTGCGTACTGCGTATGCCGTGTCCTCTAACTTAACATTGCAAGTTTGCATAGATGGATAGATAGATGTTTATTCAGGTTAAACACACATATACATATACAAGTTACAAATGACATTTATCACGAATTAAAACAATTTACACAATCTCAAAGCTTACATATCCAGTAGCTGGGTAACTAAAATGTTGTAGTTTCACATAAATAGAGCACATATCATCTAGTTAACTACGATCACAGTGTATTTTATATCACAGCTAGGCTTTTTCTTTATACTATAATAGAAACAAATGTCATTTAGAATAAGACAGTGTGTTGTAACCTTGGATGGCCCATGAAAGCTAGAAAGCTTATTTCTAAAGGGATGCTTGGCTTAATATACTTAATATAATGAAAACATATTTAAACACATCAAAAAAAAAAAAATTGAAATTACTTAAGGATTTGGAAGCTATGTAAGTAAGTAAGTAAGTAAGTATGTAGGTAAAGTCTTTATTTACAAAGGGTTGTGTATTAAAGCCATATAAAAGTACTGAAAGAAATTCAACAGAAATTAGCAAACAAACCTTTCAATTTAATTAAACAAACTATTAGCTATGCATCAGATGTACTTTGATTTATTACATAGGGAATGCTTTTATCTTATGTTTGAAGACTTCCAGAGATGAACAATTTCTTATATCACCTGGTAAATCATTCCACACAACAGGCCCTGAATACAATAAGCTTCCTTTGAAAAGTTCTGTATTTGGTTTTGGTACTTTGAAAGTAGGGCCACAGTCTGATCTTAAAATAATGGTTTGATTAACATCATCTGCATCTTTAAGTTCAAAGTCTTTACATATATACATTGGAAAATTTCTATTTGCGATTTTAAACATAACTACAGCTTTATTTAATTTAACTTTATCTAGGAAGGGAAGCTGATTCATTTTTCTCATGACGTCTTCAAAGGTTGTATAGTTTTGTCCAAAAATCAGTTTACATGCACGTTTTTGAAGGCGAATAATTTTACTGGTATTAGAATGTGTTGTATTTGACCATATAATACTACAGTAATCAATATGTGATTGAATATATGCGTTATAAAGCATTATTTTGTGTTTTAAATCAAGAAATGATTGAATTTTTGAAATAAGCCAAAGGTACGAGGATATTTTCCTTGTAACATATCTAACATGGGTGTCCCATTTCATTTCAATATGAATGCCAAGTAATTTCTCTCCATTGCTTTTTTCAAGATTTACATTATGATACTGAAGAGATAAAGGATTTTCTGAAACATGTCGTCTTCTCTGAGGGGTTGTAATAAGTAAAACGTTGGTTTTGGAAGTATTCAATTGCATTCCATTATATTTGCACCAATGTTTTAATTTTTGCAATGCTTGCATCAAGTTTGACTGTAAAGTAGCTTTACAAGTATGTAACTTAAGACTGTTTCTATAAATATATTTGTAGATCATAAACACACAACCAGCCAATGTGATTAATACTCAAAACTACGTATTAGAAAACAATGCCCACTGTTTGTCACTGCTACATGTAATATATGTTTCTTCACAGAAAGTTTGATTTGACCAAATTTGGTTATTTTCTTCATTTCATCTGCAAGTGAATTCCAATCTTTTGTTGCACTAAAACTGAAAGATACATTTTCTTTCCCAGATGATTTAGGTAGACTAAAGTTGTACATAGACGTGAATTTACCTTACTTATAATATTATCAACAATGATTTCTCCTGGTAATGAGTTGTCAGTAGTGACACCTAATTATAAATATTTTACCGACTCTGAAGTCTCAATCGTATGTCCATTACAAACAATGTTAAATTATTTTACTAGCTTTAATTTGCGTTTTGGGCCAAAGATAATGCATTCAGTTTTACCAAGATAAAGTGATAGTTTGTTGTCCACCAGCCAGTTTGAACAAGACTCTAAAACTTTCCTTAATTTTATAGAAATTACATCCATGCATGTTTGCATGTGTATGTCACGTCCTCTAACTTAACACCGCACGTTTGCTTGCGTATGTCCCTTTCTCTAACTTCACATTGCACGTTTGCTTGCGTATGTCGTTTCCTCTAAATTCCTACCGCACGTTTGCTTACATATACTGCTTTCTCTAAATTCACACCGCACGTTTACATGTGTATGTCGCGTCTTCTAACTTCACATTGCACATTTGCTTGCGTATGTCACTTCCTCTAAATTCAAACCGCACGTTTGCAAGTGTGTGTCGCGTCTTCTGACTTCATATTGCATATTTTCTTGCGTATGTCGCTTCCTCTAAATTCAAACCGCACGTTTGCCTGTGTATATGGCGTCTTCTAACTTCACATTCAATTTGCACATTTACTTGCGTATGTCGCTTCCTCTAAACTCAAACTGCACGTTTGCATGTGTATGTCGCGTCTTCTAACTTCACATTGCACATTTTATTTAACCTCATATTTTGTTATTATTGTAAAGTTTTGGTATATTAGATACGATACTGTAAACGTAGATATGTAAGCGGGAGTTTAATTTTAGCACCTTTACTGCACTGTCATGTTGGCACACATAAATACACAAGAATCAGCCAAAGTGTGATACAACGGCAAAATCGTTGAACATTTAGTCAGATATCTATAAATAAATAAATGCAGTAGATTATGATAGTAATATACATGGTACTTTAGTCATTTATCATTTAAAATGATGTTAATATAATGTCTTTTATATGTCTCTGTGATTGTTAAGTTATAATAATAATAAAAATTATGTTTTGACAACCTCCATTGAATGAATACGTCGGTAATTTCCGTAATGTGATATGGATAACGGATTACTTCGGACAATAATTGTTTGTCACAATCCATCAAATCATTGCCGAAGAAACTCAATATTTAACAAGTTTAACAAATTTGAACAACAGACACTATAACTAGCTAAAACAACTAAATGATTTTTTCAAAATAGTATACACACGGCAAACTAATTTCGTAAACTGCAAGTCAATGTTTATGAAAATAGATTGCTATGCTACAATAGTGGCCGCGATTTACAGAAGGCGGTTACATAAATCAAGTTAACGAATAGCACCCACTACTTTAGCGATACCGACCTTTCAGATGCTTTTCTGTTGCTATTTGAAAAAGTTGTTACCAGCCACTTTGCATGGACTGGCTTTAAAGGGGGATGTTCATTTCCCAGGGAAACATATTAGCACTCCAGCATGTCAATACTTAATAGTCTTAAGCAAATTGGATTCTCAGTTAGTGGTCAGTCAGATATATTTATCTTGCATATTAATTACCATCACATGTGTTTTATGGTTTGGCTTGGTGTTATCAGTACTTTCCCTTTTTTTCAAGATAAAAAAAGAGATTGTGGAAACAATACTTTTTGCTGCTGTTGTATTATTTTCTTTGCAATGCCATTTTCGCTAATAATTCCTTGAGGTCGTGTAGTCACGGTCAATAAAATTTAATTCGTCAATAGTATATAACTACTGAAACAAAATGCAAGCACCAAGTTGGTTATAGTTCAATATATTATGGATGCATTTCATAGAAAATAGCATGATGTAATCAATGATTAATTATATTAATTATGAGATTACTGTATGTATACGCTGGTCAATATAAAATCGTAAATATTATTTGCGTTGTCTGCAAATGTGCCGTATAGACGATTTTTTAAGTTAAATTAAATTTCGTACCAGATCATAAGTCGACGTACACTTTAGAGGATGAGACGGGGCGGTTCAACCTTTTAACTGGAATTACGCCGACTGGTAGACAGGATTCCGTGTCCATGTTAATAAATTAAATGCAATATTATTTGGTATTCCTTTTTATAATATTATGACGGCAAATTTTTTATCTTTATAATTAAATGAATTCTTATGAATTTTATTTTTAGAATAAATTTGCAGTATAAAATCCTTACAGTATAATTATTAGAATGAATTAAATACATTGTACACTCAAAGTGGACACCATGTAATATGTTTGTATGAAACCTGGCCCGGGATTACAACAAATACTTTCACTCAACACTCGAATTTCAAATAGACAAAATGCGTTATTATTTGTCTAAGATTGCAATGTAAATGTTATAAGTGTATTGAAAAAAAAAAACACTGGTACCTTCTTTGGCCTAGTTTATTAGTCATGAGGTATCTAGATGTAATTATTTAAACTGAGAGCCACATTCCGCACTCAGACGAATCTGGTAAATTACAGTTATACTATATAATTACTATTAGCGAGTAAGATATGGAACAAAAAAAAGCAAAGATGTTCCCCTTTGTGAAGAAAGCACCAAAGTTTGCATGAAATTACTTTAAGGTATCCCAAATCCTACAAGAGGAGGAGACACGCTATATCTGCCCTGGAACCTCCTTTTAAATCAGTTTAAAAAGGGAGGTAAAAATGTCTTGAAAATAATGTTATTTTTTCCTTTAAATTGAAATTTATCTATAAAGTAATGTTTCATGTGATCTAAACATGGATAACATTTCACTAGCATTGCCAAACAACCATTTGATATTGACAATATACAAAGTTTACTACAAAATACTCTTCTTTCTCAAGATACATACTAAAAAGGGAGGTAATCAGATTTTACTGTATGTTTAATTTCAAAACTGCGTGTGAAAAGATGTTTCTTATGAAGAAAGAATGAAAGTTGTATTATAAAGTGTTATAAAGTATACTGGATCAGAAATGAACTACATATATGATTTGTTGGCTTGAATAGACCAAAACATGAGGCCCCAAAGGGGAACTACCTTTTATTTATTTCAATTAAATATATCTACGACAATTTCAAAAATGTTAATTCATTACTTTAACCAATTATAACCCTTGACACAAAATTTATTCAATTACATTTTATACACACTCAATATACGTGACTCAGGAAAAATAATATGAGGTCCTTAAAGGGGAAATTGTTGAAAATCACATTTTAAGGGCAAATCAATTTATTTCAATCGATAAAATATCATATTTCTGAACTTACCATAAGTAAAAAAAAAAAAAAAAAACAGAATTCATGGATCAAATGTATAAAATATAAAAAAAAAAGTAAAAAATATTCACATGTTTAGGTCCATGAGTTAACCTATATATCTGCATTTTATTAGGGCAATAGATTTATATAAAAAGAGAGGCCCTTCAATGGATCATTTTTGTATGTTACATAACAGTATAATATGACATAATCATGTTTTAAAATCAAATGACTCATTCAAAGACCCATAAAATATAAGAAACTGATATTTACACCCATTCAATAGATATCTAAGAAGTGTAACAGGTTTCCCAGGACTTCTCTAATACATGTGTTTGACAAATTTATGTTTCTTATACATGAATGTGTTATTGCACTGGCATTTAATTGGTTCTAAAATGAAAGAAACTGATATTTACACGCATTCAAATGATATCTAAGAATTGTAACAGGTTTCCCAGTACGTCTCTAATACATTTGTATGACAAATTTATATTTCTTATACATGAATGTGTTATTGCACTGGTTCTAAAATAAAAGTAACTGATATTTACACCTCTAATACATTTGTTTGACAAGTTTATATTTCTTATACATGAATGTGTTATTGCACTGGCATTTAATTCGTTCTATGAAGTGTACATAGTAATGAAAGTCAAGTGTCATTACTGGTCAATCCAGATTCAACAGAATTAAGCAATGCAAGGGTCACAATTAAGGTATACAGACACTAAATAGAAAACTGGCGCGGAAAAAGTCGTGGTAGTTGCAAAATGGCGCATTCAAAGAGTCTCCTTCTTTGCTCTGTAGAGCTTTTTTCCTTCCTTTTTTACATTTTGGTTGCTGAAATCACATAACAGATCTATCCTTGACATATAGGAAGCATATTCGCAATAATATGATAGCATGACAGATTTTTATGGAAATGTACCGGTAGGTCATACAATATGGGGTATCATTTTTAGTTGATATTGTAGTTGGTTTGTTTGACTGAAGTATATGACTCCCATTTGATGTTTTTTTTCAGCACTGACAATATTCTTTAAGAAAATGTACAAATATAAGCTACAGACATTTGAAACGGGTTCTACTCTGTGCTGTAGCCATTTAAAATTTGTCAATTTAGAATAAAGAAGGCCAGCTATTTAGTATGTCCATACCTTAATGTCTCTCCACAGACATGGCTTCATATATATAAATATTAGAAATGTGAACATCAGGTAATTTAGATGTTTTCATGCTGTCTATTTCCTTTATTTAGGAACTAGAATTTTATTTGGCACCATTTACTGACTTACAGCTTGATACCTTTGTTCATAACATGACCATGTATTGTTCCAAAAGTTTGAAGTCACAACATGTGGTGCACTAAGTGGTATGCGACATGCTACACATTTGTTTGCCGTAGATGCATAAAAACAAAAACACAAAGGGATAATGTTACGAGCAACCAACACTGATACACACTGTTACTTTCTATAGTAAAACAGTTTGCTATATAGTTGTTAGCTGTAGCTTCATCTGACCGTTTCAAACAGTTCTGGCACATGCTTATTAATTCCGTAGTAAGCCGTCTTTTTGGCAAAAAAAAAACAAGGACAAAAACATCCAACAGGAAAAGACACATGAAAGAACAAAGACTTAAAGCTAACATTCTTTATAATGCATTATCTGGTTGTGATACCGTCTCAATACCTTTGTAGAAATATCAAAATGAAGCCAGAGAATATATTTTCTTAAGCAATTAGACGTATTGAAAGCATCCTCTGAGAGATGTTCACGTATGTACAGATGTAGCAAATATCATTGTATCAAGCAGGTTGTAGACAGGCATTTATAGCATACATTGACATTGCTAATCCTGTCAACTAGAAATGGTCAAGAGAACTGGTACTTTGCTTTAAGTATGTAATACATTTCATAATTGGCTGCTATAAGTTGAAGGAAACTCATCAATGTAACTACAAGAATACATACGAAGGAAGATATAAATGTATCAAGCCAATCCTGTGTACTTAGACATTTTGAAGACATGTGTGCTAGAGAGTGAAATACTGGCAAACCTATTACGGTTTTAGTTAAGTATTGAAAGGGTTGTTACGCCTAAAATTAAAAGTTGTTTGTTTAGTGTAACCTGATTTAAACGTTTCTAAGTTCACAAAAATGCTTGGGACATTACCCTAAACAAGCAATTATTCTAGGACTTATAATTGTGCTACTGAGAATTATTCCTAACACTGTATTGGACAAAGAGCAAATATCAGCTATGATTATAACTAGGACAGCTAGTACATTTTAAGGAGACATTGTTTATAAACTAATCGATTAATATTTACCTTCAATTTTAAATCTAACTCTATTTGGTATGACCTTCTTTATTTCTGTATCATATTTTCATCTTAAACTATTTTTATATGTAACTATTTGCTTTCTTGGGGTGTCTGCAGTAATTCACTGCACTTAAGAAATGTTTATAGTTTAATATAAGCTCTGTGGAGGGGTTCAGTGAGAGAGACCGTCTAGTGGTAAAGGCGTTGTCAGAACTATAGGAAGGTCGTTGGTTCAACCCGTACAAAGGTTAATCTATCGTACAATACCAGTGCTATTTTCAAGAAAGCGGAATTAAGACTGATTCTAAAACTTGAAATCTTAATCTAATTCAAATAAATTAGTATTGTCAATTTGAATATAGTATGAATTAATAATAAATACAATACATTTAGCTCACATTCCATTTTCTTAAATTGTTTTAAAGAAAGCGTTGGGATGATCGTATGCTTTAGCTTGAAGTCATTAATTGTCTTGAAAAACATATAAATTATGTTTTGTATAATACGTTTGACATGAATTTAAATTAGATATTGAATTACAAGAAAAACACAAAATAACCCCTTCCATAGCTGCTCTTTTGAATGCTTAATAAATCGCAGAGGGAAATCGAACTATCGGTACCCCATGTAAGTAAAAGTACTGTAAAATCGATTACATGAATTACAGTATGTAGTACTACGTATATGTGAACTTGTTTTATAAAATGTCCTTAATGAACCTCAAAATGTAAAGAATGTTTAAATAATATTTTGATATAATTAAATATCAAAATTAGTTTTATTTACCTGAGTGATATAATATTCACACTTAAAAATAAAGTCATCCTGTAAATGAATTTTTTAAACAATTTTCCCCCTTTTAGGGCCTCATCTATGTCATTTGTTAGTGTCCTATATATCAAATGTGTATAAAATGTAACTAAATAAATATTATGTCAATAATAGTTACTTATTTTGGTTTTAAATTAACCTTTTGGACATTGCTTTTAAAAAATATATGATTAAAATAAATAAAATATAGGTCCCTTTTTGGGGCCTCATTTTAAGGTAATTGAGGTTAGCGAACTGCGTGTCTCCTCCTTTTTTTGGATTCAGCATACTTCAAAATAGTTACATACAAAGTCTGGTGCTTTCTTCACAAAAGGAAACATCTTTTTCCTATAACCTACTCACTATATGTACTGAACTATACTTGAAAATGTAAAAGACCAATGTAACAATCACATATTCTTGCTCTCAAAATAGTGTCATTATGCACCTTAAAAGAGGCAATGTCACATTTTATTCTTGTAGCTGTATTAATTACAGGTTGACATGTACTCGATTATTGATGACAACCCTGTTGGTCAATTTTGGATGATATTTTTAAAACAGGGTAATTGATAAAAATGAATAATAAACAATCAAATACACAATAATAAGAAAAATTATTTCTGATAAAGATCCTAACTATTTGTCTCTGTAGAAATTGTTCTTGAAATGCATAAAATGAAATGGAAATATCTCGTAAATTAGTGAACAGTTTGGTCCTTGATCGCATGCGTTCTGGCTGGGTACATACTGGCTACTTTTCTTGTTCATTGCAAATATATAGTATATGTGTATAGTACATATTCCTGAATGACAGATAATCACAGCAGGCCAGATGGTCAAGCTGGAAATGGATGGTCATGTTTGCTTCCAGTTATCACTGGGTAATAAAACATATGAGATGATGATTCTTAATAAGTTGACAATAAGCTATGACCACCAACCGTTACGAACATCCCCCTTTAAAATACTGGTGTCATCATCACAACAGCCGCTTTCGAACTGTTTCGATACTTCGTCCGTGTAGTGCATTAGCCATTTCTAGATGATTTCTAAGATCTATGACCTGTTTCCTAACGTATATTTCATTTTATAATGTGGGTGGTCTTTACTACTTTAAATGATTCACTTTGGATAATTATTGAGATAAAGGCTTTTTTCGGAAAAGATCAAATGAATTGTATCCAATTATTTTGCAAGAAGTTAGATAAAATACTTCAACGTCGCCATCCTTCTTTCAACCTGTCATTTATTTTTTCTTGATTTAACAAGAAGATATATAAGAAGAGTTTTATATAAAAACATACATTTCTTATCAGATCAGTTACCGATGTGTATAAATAAAAATAATATTAAGAGAAGACTCCTAGAAGGATACAGGGCAGGGCGAACACAGCCAATGCCATACTTCCCGAAGCAAGCCACCACAAATAATAACCGAGTGCATAGCAGAAAAAGTGCTTCAAATACCCATCCACAAGCTATATTTTAGTTACGAGGACCATTCTTAAAATAATAACAATCCTGCTGGAATATGGTAAACCGTCTGTGTACAGACTTAAAATTTAGTGTATCCTCTCCACACACTTTCACAGTCGAGAAATACAAGAGGTGAAAGCTACAGGGTAATCTCTCCATGGTTGTGGTCTTAAGTAATTGGAAAGTACAACTCCCAAGTGTTTTATTAGATAAATATTTACGCCCATCTAGCATGTTTTTCAGCCTTGTAAAAGGAAAAAGTTACAATGACTTAGATCTGGTGAATAAGCGGGAAGATCGATTTGTACCACGTTTAATTACCACTGTCAAAACTTTTGAACTATGGCACTTGTGTGTGCCGCAGTGTTTTCATGGGTCAACTTAAGACCTTGGACGCATATTCTTTTTTGTATTTTCCTTAAACAGTATTCAGTACTTTGTCTTTCACCTGACGGGGATAACTTTTATTTACACTGTCCTGTGACTTTGGAACATAGTGGGCGTAAGTGTAAGCTTAGGTGCACTATAAACCGGTTTAAGCTCCCCAGTGGTGGTTTTGCCACTGACCGTTCCAAGGCGGTGCCACACTGTGTACCTTTACTTTTTCGTTTTGTCCTTACGTCTTTGTTTTGTGCAAGTGTGTGTTGGTCATTTGCACGTCCGCGTGCTGGGTTTATGTTTAGGGAGATTGCGCTTTAAGGAAAGTGCCTTTCTCTGTTGGATATTCATTCTTATTTTCATGAAATTTTCCAGTGACTGACTTTCCTGACGGTGTTGGAATATGTACAACAGTACACCTGGAGTTAAGGAAGATGGAATACAAAACCTTGTTGACACTTGTAGTTCTTTTTGTGCAATTATAGGTCTACGGTCACCTTTCCGCAGCCAATATCTGTTGTCAACGCGACGCTGTGGCTCACAAAAGTATATCCAGTTTTCATATCTTGTTAGGAGCTATGACATTTTGTAGAGATAGTACTTTATTTTTCAAATCATAGGAATGAATTTAAAAAGCTTTGACATGCAGGCAGATGTCATATATTTCTCAGATATATATATATATTGACAATATTTTAACCAGAAGCATATAGTTATGAGCATTTCAGAAAAAAAAAATTGTGACGAAGTAAATGTACTCTTCTTGAACACGGAGAGCAGAACATCAAAAGGGCATGATATATTGGATATTTTCTATTTGGATCAATTTCATTTAACATTCAGCAGTGATTTGTATTGCTAAATAATCATCCATAATACTGCTCGCTAAAAATATAGAACATCTGGAACAGTCTTTTAACCTGGAAATACATTCCCTATAACGGCAGTTTAAGTGCATCCCTTTTCTCTACCCGACAACAATACGTGAACTGGAACAATTTTTTGGCAATAACATTTCAACACGGATTTTCAAGCGATTGAAAACACAATGTGCCTACCAAACATTTTAATGATGTCACATTTATAATTTGATGTTATTGGCGTGTGGACGGTAGCATACATTTACACTACCGTCCATGAATAATTGTAATTGATCCAAGCGTGCAACACTTTCATTTTCGTCTTATTGGACGACATGTGTAGTTTTCACATTTCTATTTCATCACATTGGAAACGATTACGCCGACAATGTAACTGATGAAATTAATGTATATTAGTTTTATTATAGTCTCCGCAGTGTATATTTCAGCAACATATAACAAGGATTAAATACATAAAATACTGTATATTGCTATTCATTTACGGAAGTATAAGAGATCTGTGTAGGACTATACACTTATATGAAACCATACTAAGTTAACTGATACCATACAACTGCTGTCAGTTACACAAAAAACTCTTATTAGGATGTCACTTTTTGACAAGTATACACGTTAAGAAGAATTATATGAGACTATTAAAACCTTAGGACGTATCTTACCTATCTATTCAGATCAACAGTTAAGACATGTGGACAGTGTCAATATCCTACCATAGAGTATTACATTCCTTTCAAGAACAGGTCAATAACTCCTGTTAATTATTATTTATAGTTTAAAGGTAAAAATATTTAAAGACGCTAAAATTTAAAGAGCGCTTTCATACTCAAATATAAATTACAATATGTCGAGAGCAAGGTAATATGTTTTATGTTATGCTCTCTGCAAACGTATGTTTTAATATATTCAGTTCATAAAACACACCTTGAAATTGCATTTTAAATTATTTCGTTTCACTAGCGTGATCCGATATATGTTTGTTTCGTAGCCGCCCTTTAACATTTAAATGCTAGAAAGCTATGAGAATAATCCTGCTTTGATTTTACTTTCTAATTGATAGAAACGGCTGCATGAATGATAAGACAAGCATTCCTGCACACATGTAAATGTCCTGATACATTGAAAATATTCTACAATTAGCCACGACTATTATTGATCGCTCATGTTAGAGTAAATTGTCTTGTATTTATTTAATTCTTTGGTTGTTTTGAAGTTAATGCCATCTTTCAACAGTATCTCAGTTATATAACTGCGGGCAGTTAACATAGAAAATGATCCTTGGTTCTGTGCAAGTATAAACCTGTTCTCCACATGTAACTGCCAACTTCCCTACATGAATCATGAGGGAGGTGGAGGACAAATGCTCTCAGACGCAATATATTTAATCAAATCGTCACATAGAACATGAGCCTCACCCGGATATCGAACTCACACTCTACTAACCGTACATCTGCGCTCTCCCTACTGATCTAAGCGGGAAGGCAAGTCCTGTATGAGAAGAGCAAATCGCACAGTACAAAAGTATGTTTTTATATAGGTTTAATTATAAAATTAATATTAACGCAGTTACACATGTATGTGTATAAGTTGGGGTGGCACTTAAAAAGTGTTCTGTGCCGCTGTATTCATGAATCACACAATATCAAGCTGTGTATAATGAAACAAATGAACTAGCACGCAGAAAAGTGCTATTCAAATATTCCAATTTAAATGTAACCACAAAGTCACCGTGTCCGAACGTTTAACTGAAGTATTGATAATTTTAAACTTATACATGCACGTGATGTCACAAAGGTGAAAAATACGTATCATTTCTAAACTGACATATATAGGAACAACTCTTGTTTCAGATCAAACGCATTGTCTCATTCGAACTGGAGATGTGACAAACTTGTAAATTACACAAAAGAGAAAAACCGATGGTCCAATTTTGAAATAATTTGACACAAATGGTCCTTATCACCCTCTACCAAGATTGTTCAAATTATACCGATTCGCCAAAAAACATGACCGCTAGAGGGCGTGGTCACTTTTTCCTATATGTATGTAGTGGAAACTTTAAAAATCTTCTTGTATGTAACTGCTTGTCCGATTTTAGAATAATTTTACACAAATGGTCCTTGTGTGACCCTCTACCAAGATTGTTCAAATTATACCGATTCGTCAAAAAACGTGGCCGCCAGAGGGCGTGGTCACTTTTTCCTATATGTATATAGTGGAAACTTTGAAAAATCTTCTTTTGTGAAACTAATGGCCCGATTTTAGAATAATTTTACAAAAAATGGTCCTTGTATGACCCTCTACCAAGATTGTTCAAATTATTTTGATTCATCAAAAAACATGGCCACCAGAGGGCGTGGTCCCTTTTTCCTATATGTATATAGTGGAAACTTTAAAAAATCTTCTTGTGTGAAACTAATGGCCCGATTTTAGAATAATTTTACAAAAAATGGTCCTTGTATGACCCTCTACCAAGATTGTTCAAATTATTCCGATTCGTCAAAAAACATGGCTGCCAGGGGGCGTGGTCTTTTTTCTTCTATGAATTAATAATAGCTAGAGCCTTGATATTTAGCGTGTGATATCACATTTGTAATGTCTACCATAATTGTTCAAATTATACCCCTAGGTTCAAAAGTGTAAGTGACATTTATATAATATAGGCTAACAAAGAAGAAACCTAACTCTGTACATATAAAAACACACTTGAAGCCTTGTACACTTGTGAGCGCTTTAGGGTCAATGACCCTCTTGTTTCTTTTCTTATAGATCGTCTAACCAATATTTCGCTTCCATTTAGCTGTATTTGTTAAAATTTGTTAATGGGAGTTGTATAAATTAAGTGTTTAATAATTTAAAAGGCTTTGACACAGAGTCCCTTTATTTCAAATGCATGTGCACATAGGCAATTGTGGTGAAAGGCTTCGCTAATCTTGGACAGAATTAGCATACTGAGATATTCTACACTGAAATATTATAATCAAATAGCTGTCCTATTTTACACCAGTGCGCAAACCGCACAAATAAAAAGCATCTAGAATGGCACCATAACTTAGATCATCGTGATTAATGTATTAAAAAAAATTTAACATTCTCTTACCTGAACAATATATATAACACAATTGGAATGAATGTTAGGGAAGTAGATATAGTGATGAGTATTTTGAAACAGTGTTATTTCATAAAGTAATCTGTTTGAACAATGATGCAAAACTAAGGGCTGATGTAGAAGCATTGGCCATATACCAAAATATCTGCGAGGACATTTAACTTTCAGCTGCATTTTAAGCCATAGACAAACCTGAGGCCAAAAAGCTCATAATCGAGACGGCCGCCAATATGGCCGCTGAAAACATAAAATATACGAACTGACATTAAACAATAATCATTGGTCATTCACCAGTCGCAAGTGACCTCCGTTTCAAAGCATTCTCTAGTTATTTGGCAAAATAGTTCTACTGTTCTTGATCAATTTGACATTGACCTTTCACCTACTGACCTCAAAATCAATAAGGGTCATTTGCTTGTCAAGATCAACCTCCCTATTAACATTCGTGGTCCTAGACCCAAAGGTTTTCAAGTTATCGTCCAGAAACTGTTTAACTGTTCAGGGTCACTGTGACCTTGACCTTTGACCTACTGAACTCAAGGTCAATAGGCGTTATCTGCTGGTCATGATCAACCTCACTATTAAGTTTTGTGATCTTAAACCTAAGCGAATTCAAATTATAGTCCGGAAACGGTTTACTTATTCCGAATCACTGTGACCTTGACCTTTGACCTACTGATTTCAAATTGATAGGGTCATTTCCTGGTCATGACCAACCTTCCTATCAACTTTCATGATCCTATGCACACGCGTTCTTCAGTTATCATCTGGAAACGGTTTAACTGTTAAGGGTCACTGTGACCTTGACCTTTGACCTACTTACCTCAAAATCAAAAGGGGTTATCTTCTGGTTATAACTATCATCCCTATCAACTTTCGTGATCCTTAAGCATTCTTGAGTAATCATCCGGAATCAGACTGGTCTAAATACCGACCGACATCTGCAAAAAGATATAGCCCACCTTCTTCGAACGGAGGGCGAGGGTGAGGGGGGTCATCAATATAGCATTAGGTACACTTTCATTTTTTGTTTGTTTTCAAGTGTATTTTACAGATAGAAATACGTATAGATACACATATATATATTATCTGACATAAAGAAATAAACATTGCCCTTGTTCGCTATATGACATATATCTTATCTGATACTGTAACATTAGTTTTGTGTGGAAAAAAATGTATTTGGAACTATTACTATTGGGGAGAGTATGTTAAACTTGGTATTTAAATATGCATTTTAAGGAGTTGGTATAATAAAAATACTCTTAATTTTAGAAGAACGTCACTATCTAACAGTTGATATACGTTGAGGTTCATTCCGACCAAAAGCTAATAAAAACGATTAAAGAACTTACAATTTAGCATATAATAAACGTGTTTCAAGCTCCTACTCAGTCATATTGGACTCGACCCAAATTTGAATAATTGCCACCGTGATGCCACGGTGGCAAAAATAGACATGGTACGGTGTTCCGTTTGGACAATCGTGACTTTTTTTTTGAATCCTAAACCGCGATGCGATGATCGCGGTACGATGGTGATAATGCGTTGATGCGATGGCACGATGATGAAACAGCGATGGTACGATGGTGAAAACGCGATGGCACGATGATGAAATCACGATGACGCGATGGTACGATGGTGAAATGTCGATGTAATATCGCGTTTTCATCATCGTACCATCGCGTTTTCACCATCGTATCATCGTACCATCGCGTTTTCATCATCGTACCATCGCGTTTTCACCATCGTGCCATCGCGTTTTCATCATCGTACCATCGCATTTTCACCATCGTACCATCGCCTTCCGGTGGTCATGCGCAGTAGTACAATATATGTGTCAGTAAAATACAGGCTTGATACAATCTCATTTTCACATTGCACTATGTACCTTCTACATCATAACAAGAATAAGCTGAGTTTGAATAATACCATGTGACTATTACACCCAGCTTTTTATTTACTTTCATGCATACATAAAATACAAAGGACGTGGCCTTGAAGATTTTACAGTTTTAATGCACTGAACATTTTGTAAAACATTTTGCAAAACAGCAGAATCTAAATGACAAATTTCTTCTCATAAAATACATTGAGATACATTCATCTATTGTTGACAAAAATACAACTGCACGGGACTACGCATTTCTAACCGGAAGGCGATGTAACGATGGTGAAAACGCGATGGTACGATGGTGAAAACGCGATGGTACGATGGTGAAACCACGATGGTACGAGATAACGCGATGGCACGATGGTGAAAACGCGATGGTACGATGGTGAAAACGCGACGGTACGATGGTGAAGTCACGATGGTACGATGATGATAACGCGATGGCACGATGGTGAAAACGCGATGGTACGATGGTGAAAACGCGTTTTCGTCATCGTACCATCGTGCATCGCGGTTTAGGATTCAATAAAAAGTCAAGATTGTCCGAACGGAACACTGTAACATGGACCCTAATGAATATTTTTAGATCTAATAAGGCTATTTGTTTCATAGGCTGTTCACTCATTATTTTAAGCGACTTCTTAGGTCATAATTCTTACAGTAATAATGAGGTAAACTATTTATGTCTTTACATCGTTTTCGAGCAAATTGTTAAACTTCTGTCTATGATTTATAAAGGCATAACTTTTACGTCTGCCTTCACTACTGCAGATACCATGCAGAGTTAACGATATGGACAGATTTATGGTTTTCCTGCCATAAATGAAAAAAAAAAGAACTAAGACCTGTTTTAAGTTAAAGCTGTTGTGTAATTTTCATGGCAAATGTTGACTTGCAACATTAAGTCTCCCGAGAAATGTATGATATTTCGAGAGGAATTAACAAAAACGCTTTCATTTCTGGCAAAATGGGTTTGGTTTAATTCTGCTGAGATAATAAAAGATATTTAAGAAGATAATCTGGAAGAACGTTATGCAAGCAAGCAAACTAAATGTAAAATGTTTGATTGAGTTTGTTCGCGAAAAGGTATTAAACGTACAACAGCTCTCACGGCCGCTATCGACGGCTTTATAAAATTGATAGACTGTGGCTGTAAGATTATTCGCGTTTGACACCATCACGTGAACGTTTTAAGTTATGTCAGCTTCATCTACGTTGGCATGTTGCATCTATGCTTTTATTATTGCACAGACTGGACAATTTTATATCATTTAACGGTAAAACGAAACAAATATCTGTATATCCAAATAAAACTTATCCGAATATGAGTGTCAGGAGTGATAGTTACGCTTCGTTTAGAACAGACAAATTTACAAGACAAATAATTCTTATGAAAAATTAAAACAAACAATGTATAGTAAAGTGGCTTGTAAAATCCCATGTAAGAGTCCGGTTTGAATATTGATCTGTTGCTTTGCACGCCTAGTAAGAACACCTTAGCAGTAAAATGGAGTGCCTAGAATGCCGTGGAAACAAATTCTTGTAATGATTTTAAGCCTAGTTGCGCATATCATCGGCAAAATCCGGTATTACGATTTTCTGTGGAATTATGACCCTTAGTTCCTCAAATTTTTACAATGTTTTGCCAGTTCCTCTCTTATATATTTGAGCGGATATATCCACCAAATCGGCATGTTCCGGTTCAGTGATTTTCAGTGGAATTATGGCCCGTGATTTATCGCGTGCAACTACTCTAACACAACATAGAGGAATATCACCAACCCTCACAAAAGTGATCATTGCCAAGCCTAGTGATGCATCAGCCAGTCCAAGTTGACTGATATTTAGTGGAGGTATGACCATTAATTTGTGCCATTATATTAATGGGGTGTAATTAAATATGGCGGACAGTGGACACGTACTTTTTATCGCTGTGAGATTTTTGTTAAATAAAGTACATTTTACGGTTGGATCTAAACGTTTTTCTACTTTGGATTGATACTTGTTCTTATTGCAAACGAATTTTTGTGACTTTGGAAGTGTTTGTGAAGTATTTATGGAATTTAATTTAGACTTTTACTCGGTACCTACACAAAATCGATTTGAAATTCTCAGGGAGCGGGAAATGGATAATCAAGAAAACGGTAACAATACAGTTAGCCCTAGGCAGAACTTTATATCAGGGTCGATAGATGATAACTTATTACAAATGTATGATGAATTTTAATACATTAGGAACGAACAATTGAACTATAGTAGAGGTTTAGCAAACTTTCGTAACCATTTAGTGCAGATGGATTCAAAAGTGCAGCAGGTAGCCAGAGTGACAGACTTACAAACTGAAATAATGAAAGGGCTTGCTTACAAAACTATTGACTTAGAAGCTAGGTCCAGACGTAATAACTTGATCTTCAGAGGGGTCACAGAAAGCAGGGATGAGAATTGCTATGAATTAGTGTGTGAATGTTTACAACACAAATTAGACATTGATCTTCGGGAGGTATTTATTGCGCGTGCGCACAGATTAGGTGCCCGTGTTCAAGACAGGAACTTTAACAAGCGCCAAATAATAGCAAATTTTAGAGATTACGATTATGTTGAGTACATTCTCGGTAGTGCGAGCAAGCTGAAAAATTTTCCCGGTTTCTCCATTGACAGTGACTATATCCAAAAGAAATTCAGCAAGCGCGTTCCCGTCTTTGGCCGCTGCTCAAGAAATACCGTGAGGAGCACCCAAGAACCAAGGCTAGTTTAGTTTTTCCAGCAAAGATCGTGGCAGACGGACGCGTCATACATGATGCGTTCCCAAATTGGCAACGGTATGTGAATTCTGACAGGCTGTTTGACGTTCACACATTAACCAGCCCGGATATGACCGACCAGATCCGCCAAGGTAGTGAACAAATTATTTCACAGCATCATATATTAAACCCTGTTCAGAGTTATCCACCATTTGCTCCAAGCAAAATTCAGGTAGCGCAAGCCGGTACACAATCGCAGGGAACCAACCTTGTGCAACAGAACTGTCCTACTTCGGTTATTAACTGCAGGAACATTGGACCTCCCCCAGGTTTCCCGGTAACAAATTTGCAAGAACCATCTTACATAAACCCCCCGCCCGGATACACCCCTGTAAAACTATTATCTAGTACATATCCATATGAGTCCCGAGAGAGCGAATCAGCGGTTCTACTTGGCACTAAATGTGACAGTCTTGCCCAACCCCGGTGTTGATTATTCAAATACCCAACTCCCCATTGGTGCCATAAATTCACAGAGTAACTCGCCCCAGCAGATCAATGTGCATAACGTTCAAACAGCATCGCAGGAACAATCTAGCTTACACGAAACTTCGACATTGATCCGTTACACGTCGCATGTTTTAAATGAGCCATTTATATCTAATACAGTAGGTTACATTCTACCAATTCAATTCCTTATTTATTTCATATTAATAACAAAACATTCAGACCTCATTTTCAGCACTTTAGAGCATTTCAATGATATGAAAACCATATATGGTCATTTAGTATAACATGTCTTCTTATCAAAAATAGAAAAATATTGACATGTTATGTTGAATATAAGAAAAATAATCTGTTCTGAGAAACATCACCCTCTAAAAATGCCCCCATGAAAACAGCCGTTTAGCAGTTACGCGTAGGTAGACATTTTTTGCAAAGAATAAAACTTATTCCAAGAAATTTACAATGAAAATGGTCTAGATCTATTCTCAATACTATAAGCAATAAACATAAGCCAAAAATTTAACTGTCACCTCCTCATGTCACTCATTATACAACATTTCATCCATAGCATGGAACTACATTTTGGACTACTTCACATGTAACACTGAGTAGTCACTTCCGGTTTGGTGTAATCCGTCCTACAGGGAACGCGCAACTGTCACAAAACTCTCAGGGATCAGCAGCAGGTGGCAGAGTCGAGTCTGATCAAAATCCGTCTAATATTGTTCAAAATGATCAAACTCGTCTGAAAATTCACAGGAATCTCCTGGTAACCATGAAAATGACAGGCCTACTGTACCTACTGAAAGTCGTTCTGTGTCACACGTTTCCCGTACCAGAGATCGAGTTCAGCGTCGCGCAAATTCAGCTAGCCCTTACAGGCGGTACGGAAATAGGTTTTCCCCTGTTATTAAAAATAGAAAAAACTATAAATGAGAATACGCCGAACTCTGGTGAGCGGTGGAGTGAGGTCAGTAGTTAGGACGTTCGGGAGAAGGTCACATTGCGATGTGCATATTTGAATCTAAATGGTTTATGTGGTAAACGAACGAATAAATTGAAATCTGAATATGTGCTTGATATTTTCGAGAACAATGATATAGTTTTATTTACAGAAACTTGGACTGATAGTTTTTCAGAGCTTCATGTAGATGGGTCTGAGCATGTTGTTTTACACAGGAAAAACTTAAAACCTACGTCAAAACGAAATTCTGGTGGGATTATAATCTATGTGAGAAATAAATATGTTTGTGATAACGGATTAGTGTACTCTTCGCAGGATGATATCATTTGGCTAAGAATTCCTGCAGAAAAACTATGTACTGTAGACGATTTTTACACTGGTCTGTGTTACGTCATTCCGGACGATAGTAGTAGAAATTCGATGGTCGATAATAATGTCTTTGACAAATTAGTTGACCCTGTAGTGTATATTGAAAATCTGTCCCGTAATGATTGTAATTATTCAATTTTTGGTGATTTCAACTCGCGTACATCTGTACTGCCTGATTATGTAGAGCATGACGAATTAAATTCAGGTAACAGTGATTTACTTCCCGATGGCTATATTATTGATCGTCCGTGTCAAAGGTCATCTAACGGTCGCCTATTGTTAGATTTTTGTAAGCAGACTGGTTATCGTATTGTTAATGGTAGAAAAGGTAATGATTGTAATAGTGGTAATTTTACTTGTGTAACACATAGAGGTAGCAGTGCTGTAGATTATTTACTTTGTAAAAAAGATTTGTTTAAAAATATATTGAATTTTAATATAGATGAACCGAATATTGTTTCAGATCACTAATTAATGAATGTTACCTTCGTATTTGACACACAGTCTGTGCGGGAAGCAAATAGTATAACAAATAATGCTGAAAATACTGGTGTAAATTTTAAAGATACATGGAAACCTGAGAAAAAAAAAACAAGAATATATTGATAAACTGAATAGTGAAGAGGGTTCTGCTTCTCTTGCTGTTTTAACGGATGAAATTAATTCTTGTGTTACAAAGCAAGTATTGATAATTGTATACAGAATTTTGAAAATGTATTACATAGTGTAGCATCTCCTTTTATTAATCGGTCACGTGATGTTAACCTGGCTAGTTCTTATAGTTCTGATAATCATCAACCATGGTACAATGAAGACTGTTTTGAAAAGAGAAATACGTTTTTAAAATGTCTAGACAAATATAGAAACTGTAAAAATGACGAGAATAGAATAAATATGGTATCGGCCAGATCCGAATACAAGTCTGTACTTCGTCAATGTAGCTTCAGTTATGATAAATCCAAAACTGATAAATTGTTAAACATGAGGTATAGTAATGCGCGTCTTTATTGGAAGATGCTAAAGGAAGCGGCAGGTTTAAATCAGTGGAAAATATCAGTTTCAACTTTTGGGGAATATTTTAAGGCAGTTAACAATCCTGAGGATAGCTTTTTTGTTCCAAACGACGACGTAATTGATTTTATAGAAAAATACGAAAATAATGAGTTTGAAATAATGTTTCAGGAACTGAATTGTGAGTTTTCTCCTTCAGAAATATCTAAAGCAATTAAACAGCTGAAAAACAATAAATCTGGTGGTCCAGATCTCTTAATCAATGAATTCTTTATCTCTGGAAAGGAAATCTTATTGCCGGTGTTAACAAATCTATTCAACAAAATATTTGATCTAGGATATTTTCCTACCAGGTGGTCTGAGGGTTTTGTTATACCATTACATAAGAAAGGAAGCATTAACAATGTTACAGTAGAAAATTATAGAGGTATCACCCTTTTAAGTAGTTTGGGAAAATTGTTTACTCGAGTAATTGACTGGGCAGAAAATTACAATGTGTACATCGAAGCTCAGGCAGGATTTCGATCAAATATGAGTACTGTAGATAATGTATTTGTTTTAAATAGTTTAATTAGTCATATATTGAACCAGGAAAAGTCTCTTTATACTTTATTTGTGGATTATACCAAGGCATTTGACTATGTGGTACGTGAACATCTCTGGTATAAGTTAATTAAACTTGGGCTTAGGGGAAATAATTTAAACATTATAAAATCTATGTATGACTCCGTGAAATCAAGAGTTAAGTATTGTAACCAATTAGGTGATGAATATACATGTATGTTAGGTGTAAGACAGGGTGAATGCCTGTCCCCTTTCCTTTTTTCCATGCTAATCAACGATCTTGAAGATTCTTTTATCAACAATAATATGGAAGTTTTAGATATGGATACTTTTAAAGTCTTCTTGCTATTATACGCTGATGATATAGTCATTTTTGCAAATAATGCTGTAGAATTACAAAACAAGTACCGATTTATTATACGAATATTGTTGTATGTGGAAACTAAAAGTGAATGTTGCTAAAACAAAAATTATGGTTTTTCGAAGAGGAGGGGCCCTTCCTAGGGACACACCGTTTTATTATAATGGCCAGCCTGTAGAAATAGTGAACAAATTTAGTTATCTAGGTATTGTTTTTACGCCTGGTAGTTCTTTGAGTAGTGCTTTAGATATTTTATCGGGTCAAGCACTTAAAGCTATCTTTAAGTTAAACAAATATTAGTTTACATACATATCACCATGTCATAAGCTAGAACTATTCGATAAACTTGTTTCCCCTATCTTAAACTACTAGTATTGCTGTGAAGTATTGTGTTTTTCTAATAACTTGTCTGTAGAAAGGGTTCACATGCAATTCTGTAAAAAAAATACTTGGTGTCAAGAAAACTACACAAAATGATTTCATTTATGGCGAATTAGGTCGATATTCATTCAAAACCATTCATATGTTTCGTGTTGTTAAATATTGGTTGAGAATTTTAAGATTAAGTGGAAATAAATACGTATATTTAGCATACAATATGTTAAAAAGTGATTTTGAACTTAATCCAAATAAAAGTAATTGGTGCAGTTATTTAAAAAAATTGCTATGTTCTCTTGGTTTTGCAGAGGCTTGGATTTATCAAGGTTTAGGAGATGACAAAGTATTCCTTTCGTTGGCAAATCAACGATTAAATGATCAATTTGTTCAAAAATGACATGAAAGAATACAAAATTTTAGCAGGGCATTATTTTATAAGACTATTTCGAGTTTTCGTTTTCAACCATACTTAGATTGTTTTAATATTAATAACTTTTGTCAATCTTTAACTCGTTTAAGAGTATCGTCCCATAGATTGCAAATCGAAGCTGGTAGATGGAATAGACCTCAACGTACACCCATATCTGACAGAAAATGCACACTCTGTGGCAAATTAGAAGATGAATATCACTTTATTATTGAATGCACGTTATACCAAGAGGTAAGACAGCGATACATACCTCGTAGATTTTGGATAAGACCGAACATGTTTAAATTTACTGAACTTATGGCGTCAGAAAACAAAGCTTTAATAAAAAATCTTGGTATTTATACACATACAGCCTTTAAGACAAGAAACACACTTTTGTATAGTTAATTCTTCAAGGACTCATCATAAATATGTATACCCTATATTTTCTATTGGCGAAGTAAAGTATCTTGATTGTTTTCTTCTAATTTTACGTTTACTGACCAATAATACGATACTATATTACAGAACTTGTACTTTCTCTTCTAAAATTTTATTTAGGGTATAAATAATTTGACCTTATGTTTCGTTGATTTCGTATAAGGTCTTCCAAAGCTAAATGTTGTTTAATGTAAATCATATGTAGGATAGCTAGTCTTGTATTTTTATTTTCGACAAGGCTTGGCATCCATATTGTAACACATAATATTATGTACTATGTATTATATGTACATTTGTATTTATATAGCTAATGTGGCATTGTGTTGTTGTTGTCTTTTTGTAGTTAATTCTGTTCAAATGTGGTTTCAAATGTGTTACATAATAACGAGTTAAACTGATTGTGAAACTACTTTTTGTAATCGGCTTACCAGCCTCGTTGTTATCCTGCTTTCTGGTAAATATTAAACGAAAAGGTGAAATGTCACTGTAAGGTTAATATATTTGAATGTATTCTTCTAAGACATTATTTTGGTAACTTCTTTCTATTTTCTACCGGCCTTCTCCGGGTGAATACATGTACTTATCTCATCTAATAGGGTTTTATTTAAACGCAATGTCAGTTTTGCTAGTTGTATATGTTATATGTGTCATTGTATATATATTTCTTTTGCACACTGTCCGCTGTTGTATTTGTGACTATGTATGTCATCATGGGCTTTTTAGCGTATTTGATTTGAAATAAATTGTCTGTCTGTTTCTTTTTTCGCTGTTGAATAAATAAAATTTTCTACTGCTTGAGATATTCCACAAAAAGCCGTTTTATGAATTAAGGGCTGTGTCATCGCTAATTATCCTAATCCCGGGGCTTTCTAATTTTTTTATTAGTTATTAATTACCATTCTTGAATAAAAAGTAATTTTCCACTGTATCCGGGCACATATTAACCGGAGAAAAATCATGTATTAACAAGACAATTTACTTGCTGCTAACACACGAGATTTATTTAAGAACTCAATATTTATTCTTGCACAGATGGACTTCTGGTGTCTTGTTTCCTCCATAATATAACTTTTTTTTGTAGCATAAAAGATGCACTCTAACCCATGGTATGTTATGCTCTTTAGATGCCATGCCAACCCCAGACTGCCATCTCTCTTATAGAGCCGCGAATATGCTTATCCCCTACCTCCGGTTTACTCTCTTTCAAATTCAGCGTTAGAAAAAAAAGAAGGCGATTCAATTTTCGTTCATAACCATGAAAGTCTTGAATCGCATGTAACTGGTGAGATTCTGTAAATCATACCAAGGAGTTTAGACAGTTTCAATCGGTATATTTTTTTATTTCATTTCTTTTTGAAGCAGGTATTCGTGCTCAAAATAACTGGTCGTACTCAAAAAACTTATTTGTAAATTATTGGTTTTGCATTGTGTTCCTGTTAACCAAATGTTAATGTTAAGTATTTTGGTAGTATAGCTTATTTGTGCGCTCCGGTTGTGGATATACATATTGACCGTTTTCAAGAACAACAAATTGTACCGGAATCATGAAGTCTTCAACAATGCAAACAAAACATTTAAATTCGTATTCACACCATGGTTTTATGCATGAATAGAACCAATACACATTTATTTTGTGCACAAACGTCTGCAGGTATTGTTGGTGATCGAGACCAACATTGTGTCCCGAATTAATACACAAAAACATATATTTTCTCTATATAATGAAATACATACTAAATATAAAAAAGTCAGTACATGTAACTGAAATTATGAAATATAAATATATCATTATTATCAATATCAATTAAGAAAATAATAGATTTGTGTTGGTCTCTTTATTATAGACATTTGTTTCTACTTCGAATGGGCTTAACTGTTGACATGATTTGCAATCATAATGCAATGCATACTGGGTAAAAGACTGGACGGAAATGGTTCATGTCAATAAAACGCTTATTGATATTCAAACAGAATCACCAGAATACCTAACACACTGTAAAGAATGTTATTTGAAGTGTTATTCTCGTGGGTGTATATTGTCCTGATCTGTCATTAATGTCAGGTTTGTTCGCGACCACGATAAATGGAGTAATATAGATTCCGATACTGCGGCAGGAAATGTAGTGGAAAGGTTACTGCTACTCATTCGTCGACAAATTCTATACAAACATAAAACTTCCCAGTAGCGTTATCTTGTGGTGACAAGAGGAAAAAGAAAGTTCGAAATTTCAAACGTAAAACTTTTTCTAAATAAAATTGAAATCAAGAACTTAATTTTGAAGGCAGATCGTCAATAACAAAGAATCATTGCACCAAAAAACGTAGGCACGTGTATAATTTTAAAATGACCTTTAATAAGTGGCAAAATCCAAGTGTCGTCTAACATGATAAATTGAATTTATGATTTCCTTTTTAAATGCTTTGTCCATTTGAACAAACAAGATGTCAACATTTACAAAAGAGGGCAATAAAACAACGGAAACGGCCAATAAAATATTTTATTAGAAAAAAAATACCTCTCTTATTACCTTCAGATTGTGTTATCATTAATTTATCGAAAGTAACACTAATTAGACAATATTAGTTTTGTGTCAGTAAAATTGATTAACATTTGTTCCCAAGAGTTTCCAAAAGTACATTGTGATAAATGTGAGGCATGCAAAAGATTTACAAAAAGTTGCCCTCTTGATATTAACTTGATATTAACTGTTGTTTTTTTTTATTTCTTTTCAATACATCTGGAAATTGCTATTAGAATTTACACAATACATGTAGCAATAAGTGAAATATAATTTCAGAACCAATAATTTGAATATAATTGCGGGATGCAAAGTTTTGTAATTATGATTATTAAATAATTCCCTATTCAACAGACTTTTTATTTACTACTAGCAAATTAGATATTACAAAACAGTGTTTGCAAATACATTTAATAATGGGAATTGAAAATACTCTTGCAGTGGCAATTGTTTCATTTCTCTCAATATTTATCCGGACTCAGAAATGGGTAACACCGCGCAATATTAAGCGTTCATGGAATACACATCTCTGACCCATGTAATCTACTCATGTTACAAATCACACCATAAATATGGTCAGTATTTGGATCAGCAGGCCTTTTAACCTGATTAATATGTCATTTTCATTAAATGATAAACGAATCAAATCAAGATCCACGATCAATTTTTGGCTGCAAAGACACTATCTTTATTATTGGAAAATAATCTGATGTATATATGTTCGTTATGTGATTGAACAGAAAATACAAACTATTGACGAGTTTTGGCAAGCTGTATTATAATGTACATGTTAGTGTATTGACAAAAACATAAGTAAGTAAAATAAATATTCTGTTTTATGCCATACAGGCGTTTGGTTGTTTGTGGTGTTGGGTTTAGCGTCGCACCGACACAATCATAGGTTATATGGCGACTTTCTTGCTTTGGTGGTGGAGGAAGATCCCAGTTGCCCTTCCGTGCATTATTCATCCCAGGCGGGCGGGCACCTGGGCAAGAGGCACCGACCTTCCGTTAGTCAGCTGGATGGCTTCTTTACATGAAATATTCAACGCCTTTAGTGAGAGTGAGACTCGAACCTACATCAATGAGGGGCAAGTGATTTGAAGTTAGCGACCTTAACCACTCGGCCACGGAGACTCCGCCATACAGGCGTACATCTTATTTGATGGTTTAACTAGACGTTAAAGAGCTTCCAATTGAAAACGCTATATTAGTTGAAAGTATACATTATTTTCGGCATTACTGAAAACAGAAAAGGATCCAAAACGATTTGACGTGCTAAACACTAAAGCCCCCATAATGGTAAATGCATAGTTGTGAACATGATATACAATTCATGTATACAACTATACTTACAGAAAACAACGACATAAGAAAATACTGCGCCGCACAAATACCATTATCAAGCGATATAACCGAATAGTAATAATTGGTCAACTGTGCACAAAACTTCACTCTTTCTCCCCTATCTTCATTGTTACAGGACTGTGTAAAATGCAGTCACCGCAGTTAGAACTCCTTAGTTTTCTCTAAATGATAGCAGAAGGCCATAACCTAAATGTAATGCTACACATAACCCAGTTACATGTGCACTCTATCACTATTCCGACGGCAGGCAACATGGGGAACACTATTAATGGCTAGACGAAACAGGCAAGAGAAAACAAATAATATCAAAGCAGTTCAGTCACAAAGGGTGTATTAGCTGAACATCATTCCTGGCTAACGTAATCAGACAGGAACGCGTAGTGTCACTTTTGCAGACTGTATGAAAATGGTCGGATAACAGACTGTTTTAATGAAACAAGATTATAACTTTACTGAAAGCGAAAGAACAATATTATCATTATCAGACATGTGATTGCCAATTTTATTCTGTATAATGATATATACTCGCTATACAGTTAAATCAGTAATTCTATATATATCTTAAACCAATAAACTAGGTTTTACACTAATTGGACGTAACTCATTTTTATCTTTATTTCCAAAAAATAGCCCAATCGTTGTCAGTGAAACATTTATGAAAATTCTCTGAAAGAGATCTATTCGTGTAGTCTTCAATTATCTTAGGAACGTGTAACCTCCAGCATACTCTGTTAATGTTCGAATATAAGTAAGGATCAGCCATGAAATTTAAAGCGATCTGTTTCTCTCTATGTTGTCTCACATTATTGAATGGAGTTAGAAATCAAACTATAAAACAATATATTTTATTTACATTTCATTATTCTTCTGGCTTCTGTAAAATGCTTATTTAATATAGGCTTTTTTCAGACCGAAATTAACACTTTGCCTAAGGAACAAGCCATTTTAAGTTCTTCGAAAAAAATGAAATAAACATTTCGCTCAGTTTCATGTATTTTAAACAATTCGTCCGTATTTTGAAAAAAAAGTTCAAACAACACCAACTTTTAGATAAGAAAGGTTGTTTCATATGAAAATGTAACAGCATATAAAACATGTATATATCTTTACAAAACAATAATTATTGTGAATGTACTGATATAAACTTATGATACTGCAAATAAATTTCTCGGATTTTCATTGGTTAACATGCATGATATATCTGGTGAACGAGTTCCCCTTAAGCCGGCGGTATATACGGAAAGCGGATATTGATTTTGATTGGCTGTTGCGCTTGCCTATTTTTCAGTTAGAAACAAAATTGAGGACGTGTTTCGATTCGCAAATTCATGCATTGATTATCGTTATTTGCAACGGGGTTTAATCTAAGCTTACATGTATTTATGTCTCAAATAAAAGTTTATTTCTTCTAAAGTTTTTGTTTTTATATGTATTGTAGAGAAACAAAGCGTCGCCACATATGTAACTGATATGAATATCATATAATTCCCAAATGAAAGCTTTTATAATATGCTAATCATAAAAAAAGAGTCGGCTTCTTTCATATGCTACTAATATGACTCTAGTTTATATGTTTTTTGTATGTTAGCTGCTTTCATATGTTACTCATGGGTGGGCCGGTGGGCTAGTGGTAACACGCCTGACTATCAATTCAGAGGTCTGGGGTTCGAATCCCGGTCCAGACACTGGAATATCTGAGATGCTCTTGAGTATCTCCCATTTAACAAAGAAGCCTGTACTGGTTGTTCTTAGAAAAGTCGGTTTTCGCGTGTATCGTTGCTATACACCGGGCACGTTAAACAACCAGGCTGTCTATTCGCAAAGAGCTAGGCTATGTTAGCCGGACAGGCCTGTATCTAATTTAAAAAAAAAATTCTCTCTTATTAGACTGTTTTAATCTGTTTTAGGGGCTTCATCTCGCTCTGTGTCTGTACCATGTTTGGCTGCGTTCACTATATGTAAAGCGTCTTTGAACGTGTTATCATGAAAAGGGCCCTATATAAATCTGGTATAATGATGCTGATGAATGATACTCATACTCATATGATTCTAGTTTTATATGCTTTTCATGTATTGTCATGTATTATTCTTTCTGTATGCTGGTCATATCAAGTCCTTTCGTATGGTATCCACACTTATCACATGATACATAAAGCATTTCTATAGTTCATCTCTGTAGTTTGTTAAAAAGTGGCATCTCTTGCTAGGGCCGGTTGGAACAATATTATCTTAAAACATCAAATAAAAAGGAGCATTGATATTTCCATCTTTATTTTCATTTTTCTTTACAAAAGCAATCATTGTGAATTAGATCTATTTACGTTTAGCCATGTGTATGTTTAGTAGTTACATTTAGGCATAATAATTACCTTTAGTAACAAACTTTTACAACGAAAGCATGTAAATTAAAAGCTTTATAGAAATATGGAACAATTCAAGGTAAGAAACCCTGAGTGACACACAAAAGAAGTACTAAATATACAAGTATCTACATTTCAAGTGGTTATTGGTTATCTTTTCAGTCATTTACCCAGAAGCCAGGGCAATAGTTTACCGATGAGGGTCAATAGTCATTTTCTGAGGATACACGGTCATCTGAAAGGTTAGTAGCTATTTTACTGCAGTTCAGACTATCAGCTGTAGACACCATTTAAATTAAAAGTCTGAATATTTTGTACAGAAGTCGTTGCTCTGAAGGCACGCATTTAAGAAAGAAAATGTCTGTGTTTATAGAGTGGTCTTTGATCTGTATAGGTGTTGTTTACAGAGGTTATACTGATATTGTATAAATATTGATTCAGGAAGAAGATTTACTTGATTGCATAATATGTTTCTTCAACACTAATGTAAAACAATAACTTCAAACAGCAATATAACATACAAGTATCATAAAACAAAAATATGTAAACAAAAATATTCTACGTAATATTGCACTCCTTAGGCTACCCTTCAGTATCCAAAATGCATGAAAGAAACTAACGATATTGCTGTTGAGTAGATATTACCCTGATGTAAGGTGAAACCATAATAATTTTACAAGAACTATGTCATGCTTTCATCCAGTATATTTCTGGTGTCTACATGTACATTTTTATTATTAGTGTGTGGCGACCAGTCGTCTTTTCTTATGGGACGAAAGAATGACGCGCAGCCTGGCCGGATGGAATAACAAAGGCAAGGTTATACACTGGGAGCAGTTCAACGTTTATTAGATCAGTAGTGTTCAGAAGTAACGATGCTCACTATGCTGACAATCACAATGCTCACTATGCTCACGTGAAAACTGTAAATAAAAACGATTCAAGTTTCAGCACAAAATAAATGCGAAATATTTGCATTGAAATTCGATGATTCCATAATAAATCAGTAAAATATTGATACACAACAATACAGTGTTAGAAATAATGATTAAATAACATCACAAACCTCTTTGCCCCTATGGAAAACTCTACTAAATTAACGGAATTGGCTTTCTTTTCTTTTTCCCTCGAAAACGTAGAATGGACGTTACAAAAGGCGTCAAATAACCAAAGGGCGATAATAACGTTCGTCTTAAAGGATTCGTACATCTATGCATTCGACCCAATCGGGTACGAACCTGACCGCATTAACAGAGTGAAAGTGCATCAGATATTTAATATAAAATTCTAACTAAATAGTGCACAATTAATGTAATAAAGTGTAGTAGCTTTAGTGTCACATGATGGTGATAATGTGGGAAAGCTATGAGTTTGATTCGTATCAGTTTAGTAACAACAGAGATAAAGCGAAAGTGCACCAAACTTTAATTGCAATGGATGGGGTTGATAAATCTGCACTGCAGTATACTGATTTGTAGGGAAATTCATAGTTTTAACTGCATAATTAAAGAAAGTAACTCTCCCACATGTACCAAAAATTGCCCACGGGCCGATTAAAGTAAGATAATGCAACATGTATTAATTTGAAGTATTAAATTTTGACCCACTGTAAAAAAATACTAAAAATGGAAAAAGGGAACTTCCAAAACAGAAATTTAAATGTAAAAATATGAAACTCTTGCAATTGTAACAGGACTGACCAACGTATCAACTTGAACAGGATTAAATTGGACGGACAGACGGACGAAGAGTGGTCACAATTCTTGATTTAAATTAACCCAGGTTCATTATTGTATTAAATTGAACTCTATTTTTTTTTTTTTTTTTGGCAACTAAAAGAAAAACCAGTTCAGAGTACACAAATACTTTATTTTACTTATAAGTTTTTATTGCATTTTATCAATGTTAATTATCTGAAATACACCCGAAAATAAAATCTGAGTTATAAATTTAGTGAGAGGAAAGAAGGATAAAGGGAGAAATGACAAGCCTGGCGACAATAGGTAAACGTAACCTTGAACGCGTGTAGATCTGGCAAAAGTACATGCAGAAAATTCAGTATATATAGCAAAATATTCCCGCCAAAATTAGAAAAATCATACTTTGCATGAAATACAACCTACTGATAAAATTATAAGAAAAAGGGATGATACAAAAATATCTTTATACTGTATGAAATGACATAAGTTTCAAAATGCCAAATAATAAAAGTAGCTGTTTGAGAGCTTATTGAACTGCCCTTCTTGTATTTACTAATTCAAATAAAATGAAGAAAAGGATAAAAGCAAGAAATGCTTGCTCTTTTCACTATAAAGATACAAAAATAGGTAGAAAAGTCCCAGCTGACTGAACATGAATTAGGCCAGACTTAAAATATCTTTGTTTTAGGCCTTGAAACTGCCTAATATGATTATTTAATAAATGGTAACCGGTAGACTTGTAAGTAATTGTATCTGAAAATAAGCATATCCGTTACACAATGCTTAATCTCAGAACAATGTTTTTTTTTTTATTTTAAATTCTTACAAAACACTATTCGCAGGTTTAATAGAAATTTGTACAATACTTACTTTATAGGAGGTAAATCAAATTTTAACCAGGTAATGGATTTGCTTATAGGTATGTGTTATAAATTATTATAATTATCATTTACTTGTGTTTACTAGTTGCTTAAAACATGTAAAACATTTCCCATCCTGGTTGCCAAATCAAGATAAGAGATACTTAAGTATACAAATATATGTATGAATTAAAGAAATATAATTTGCCTAGAAAATGAGATGTATATTAGAACTGTTACAGAAGTATTATACTGCTATACAATTTACACCAGTACATATTAATTTAGCCAAACTAATTAGAAATGCAAGTTTGTAAAATTATTCTTCCCTCTACATGTTTCCACCTTGATTGTGCAATCGGGATATATTGACAATATAGCATTTATTAAGTGTACACTGCTGTAATTGCAAAATAAAAGAAGAAAAAAGCAAAATCAGTGAATATTCATACCCCGTCAAAAGGGTTTTGAATGAGGAGACTGTATTTTGAAAAATATTTAATTTGTGGATATATTTATGAATTTTAAAACAAATATTTGGAAATAACTGCAGTTGATGTAGGCACCCTGATGGAATGTGTACGTGCACTACCGACCAAAAGTGATCTATATTTGTGTTAAATTTCAGCACGATCCATTATGTTACTTTGTTGTGTGCGAATATATGGATTTGAAAACAATTACAGGACAATAACTCTGGACACTGAGGTCCTGGCGACATGCACGTGCATCACTGCCCTATAGCGATCTGCATGTGCATAGTTTCATAACGATCCATAACCTGACCTAGATACAGTCAAAATTCCTATTTTTACTAAATCAAGTGGCAAACACCAGCATTGTTTAGGTCAAGGGGATAACACTGTGTATGAACAAAGGTCATGTGATAGTAAATAATTATTTGATGTTTGTTGATTCTAACTAAAATATGTTTTGATTTACAAGCATTTCAGTTACGTATGGACAGATATACGGGCGGACGGACGAAAGGTCCAATGGGCAAAGCCAATGTATATCCATCCTACTCCGGCAGGTGCTAATAAATAAACAATTCTAAATTAGGGATATAACTCTAAGTAATCTGTTCATTATAATATACTTAAAATGAAAAATGTCATGAAATGTTACTTAAATATGACCGAGAGGTATGTCTCTGACTGAACACTAACATTTAATTTTCAGTTAATAGTTAAACAAAAGCGGTCATGTTAGAATAACCGGTAAAAAATAATTGACATTATATATTGAAAATAGATATTACTTCAGTTAGTTCTGCACGCAAGTGATTGCGTAACGTAATTTTATTCGAAAAACGTAGAGTAAAATTCCGGATTTGGCATACGGAAATGAAATTCCTTTT